>NC_091440.1:107561216-108256630 GCF_964237555.1 Oryctolagus cuniculus
ATCTGGAGTAGAGTCAGGACTCAAACTCAGGCACTCTGATATGGAATATGAGCATCCCAAGCAGTATCTCAACCACTGCACCAAATGCCTACCATTAGTGACTGTTTCCTGTTGTTTTAGGAATCTCTTCTTTGCCTGTGTTTTCCGTGCTCACATTCCATTTAATGAATGACATGACATTTTATCAGAACTTCATGATAGAATAATGAAAAATATAAAACCTGCGGAGCTTATTAATTGTAACAGGAAGATAATTCAAATAGCGCAAATGATTGAGTGTCTTTCTTTTTTATTACAAGGTGTTAGGACTTAGAGGATGGGTTTACTGACTAATGGTAGCAAGGCTTCATTTAGTTAGTGATGACCATAATTTGCTTGTGGTCCATGGGTGGGAAAGTGGCAGGGGAGTAAAGAGGATTCATTGTAAAATTCTAGATTACAGGAACTGATTTTTGAATTAGCTCAATGAGAGGACAAGGCACATTAGGGTAATGCAAAATTATTACAACTAGAGGGATCTGAGGGAGAAGAGCTGTGAAAGGAAGCAAAAAGCAAGTTGTAAAAAAACTGTCTGCATGCTTAGGTATTTGGATTTCAGCATAAGGCTGTAGTCTTAGTATTTTTACTTTTCACACTAAGGTTTTTGAGAAAGATCGGTAAATGTAAGCATTCTGGTAAGGATTCAAATCTTTACCAATTTTGCCTCACTAAGATCTGAAACCAGAGAAGATGTCCACTTTCACCACTCTGATGCAATACAATTCTAGAAGACTTTGCCAGATCTATTAAGAGAAAGAAGTAAAGGCTGTACAAATCAAAAGGAGGAAGTAAAATTATCCCATCTTTGCAGATGACATGATTCCTTATATAAGGAACCAGAAGACTCCAGCAAGAGGCTACTAAAACTGATAAGAAAATTCAGGGATGTTGAAGAATACAGAATCACCACACAGTATCAGTAGCACTTTCATGCACCAACAATGGTCCTACTGAGAAATAACTTTGTAAAAAGTCCCATTCATAATAACTACAAACATTAAATACATCGTGATAAATTTAACCAAGAATATGAAAATCTCTACAATTAAAATTGCAAAACACTGATTAAAGAAATGTTAATAGAAATATTTTTGGTTTAAAGAATTAATATCAAAATGTTGTCCAAAATACCCAATGAAATTTACAAAATCAAGGAAATCCTTATCAAAATACCAATGATGTGCTTAACTGAACTAGAAAAACAACACTAACATTCATGTGCAAGAACATAATACCTGAATAGCCAAAGAAATCTTGAAAAGTAAGTAAAATCAAAGCTGGAGGCATCACAATCCCATATTTCAAGACATCCTACAGGGCTATGATAACCCAAATAGCAGAAAACTGGCATAGAAATAGACACATTGACTGACAAAATAAAATAGGCAACCCAGAAATAAACCCATGCATCAAAGGTGCTAACAGTATTCCTTGGTGAAGCGTGAGCCTCTTCAATAAATGATGTTGGGAAAACCGCATTCCCACATGCAGAAGTTTGAGATAAAACCCCTACCTTACACTCTGTACAAAAATCAACTCAAAATGAATCAAGAATGGGCACCAAATAATAGCTGGATCGGAGGAATATGTTCCAGTGTTACACAGCATGGTGAGGCGATTATTGTTCACTCATTCCACGTTTCAGAAACAAATAAGAACAGGACTTTAGGGCTCCAATCATAAAATAACATCAAAGATGGAGAAGTGATTACTCTTATTTGATCAGTACATTTTGCATAATGCATGGAAACATCAAAGAGTAGTCCAAAACTATGTACAATGACTTTTAATAATTCTTAAATTTATTTTATTTATTTGAAAAACAGAGCACAGGGAGAGGTAGAGACAGACAGAGAGGTCCTCCACTCCCCAGATGGCCACAACAGCCAGAGCTGTGTCAAATTGAAGCCAGGAGCCAGGAGCTTCTCCCATGTAGGCACAGGGGTCCAAGGACCCTGGCCATCCTTTACTACTTTCCTAGGCCATAGCAAAGAGCTGGAACAGAAGTGGAGCAGCCAGGACCAGAACCGGTGCCCACATGGGATGCTGGTGCTTCAGGCGAGGGCTTTAACCCACTGCACCACAGCGCCAGCCCCATAAATTTGTTTTAAAAAAGAATAACTGAGAGGCACAATTCCTTTCATGATATTTTTTCTGATTTGCAATCTTACAACTGCAACATTTGCTAGATATTTCTACCTGGCACTTAGTAGTCACTTCAAATTCAAAAGACCTTAAATAGCTTAGTGTCTTTTTACATGACAGTATAATCTTCATGGAACTTTTTCATATTATTTCCTTATGCCACCACTATCCACTTTAGGAAACCCTATATTTTATAAATACTTTGAGCTAATCTTCTCCTTTCCATCTACAACAGAAGAATCACTCTGTATATTTATTCCTCCATAAATATCTACATTTATTCTATTTACCCATTTGTGATTCTTCTTTAGGAAAGTAACTCTTTCTCTTTGTGAAATAAACATATTCTCAATATTTCTAAAAGCATATAATGAATGCCCTTGATATCCTTTTCTGGGAAGCCTAATGATGATAATTTACTTAAATAATTTTATACTCTAATTCTTATGGTTAGTGTAGTTTGATCATAAATGACAAAAAAATTTGAGTGCTGATTACAATTTGATGTAAATTGTTCTAAATATGTGGATTCTCTGAAATGTTTATTAATTTTCAAATCAACACAGGATTTTGGTTCTAGATATGTGACAAAATATCTTCATTAATTTAGTAATTTTTAAAATACAATCATTATTGTTGTCACCCATAATTATCCTGACTTTCCATAATTAAAAGGTAATTTTCTGCTATAGTCTTTATAATTTAGAGGATAAACTTTCTTAGGCTTAAAGTTAATATCACATTTATCAGACTATGTCCTTAAAAGGGAATATTAGAATATCTTATATATATTATTGATTATTTATTTAGACGGGCAGAGTTAGTGAGAGAGAGAGACAGAGAAAAGTCTTCCTTCCATTGCTTCACCCCCCTCTCAAATGGCCTCCACGGCCCGGAGCGCTGCACCGATCTGAAGCCAGGAGCCGGGTGCTTCCTACTGGTCTCCCATGCGGATGCACGGCCCAAGGACTTGGGCTATCCTCCACTGCCTTCCTGGGCCACAGCAGAGAGCTGGATTGGAAGAGGAGCAACCGGGACAGAATCCGGCACCCCAACCGGGACTAGAACCCGGGGTGCCGGCGCCACAGGCGGAGGATTAGCCTAGCAAGCTGTGGCGCCGGCTAGTTTTTTTTTTTTTTTTTTTTTTTTTTTCAAATTTATTTAATTGAAAGGCAGAGAGAGAGAGCAGGCTCCCATACTGGTTCATACCACAAAGGCCCACAACAGCCAAAACTGTGCCAGATGAAACTAGTAGGCAGGAATTCACTTGATCTTCACCAAAAGGCCAAGAAGCAATGCAGCTAGGAATTTAATCCAGGTCTCCCACATGGGTGGGAAAGACCCCAGAACTTCAGCCATCACTTGTTATCATTGGTAGGAAGCTGGAATCACCAACAGAGGTGGCACTGAAACCAGGCACTCCAAAAAGGGCTGCAGGATTCCTGAGCAGCATCTTAAGAGGTGCACCGAATACTCTCCCTTGCGCCACAGTTTAAAAATAATTGAATAAGATACTTATTAAATTGCATTTGAAAAATAAATAAAGCTGAAACTTGACATGAAGCTAATCCACTTAGGACCCAAGACTAAAAAAAATAAAAAGGAAAAATCCTTTTGTAAATTTTTCTGAATATGCATTAATTAATGAGGAGTAATAGATAAAAATTAGAAAGCTGAGTTCATACAGTCTAATTATATAACTTGAATTATATTAAAGATGTTCTTCATCTTCTCTCTGGCTCTCTATTTCCCAAACACTTATTTGAAACTTTCTTTTTCTATTTCTTTTTATTATTAATTTTAAATTAACAAAATACAAGTTGGGATGTAATTAAAGAGTTCCCCTATACTCCTGACCCCATTTCACCCATTAACACCGCATGTTGGTGTAATTTTTACAACTAAGGAGGCCACTCAGCTGGGATTTCGTGCTTTCAAATTCCTCTCTATTCAAGAGCCAAATGAATCCCACACAAGCATTGCAAAATTGCTTGTCTCAGTGTTGCTGTAAGATGCTACATTCATTAGTGAGAAATGTAAACGTATTTCAATCCAGAAAATATTAAGAAAGCACTCATTATGTGTCATATATCAACAAAGCTATGGTTAGGTAAAACCTTTTTAAAGAACATAGAGGGTGCCTGTGCTGTGGCTTAGCAGGAAAAGTTGCCATTGTCTACAATGCTGGCATCCCGTATGGGTGCCAGTTTGTTTTCCAGCTGCTCCACTTCCAGTTCAGCTCCCTGTTAATTGCCTGGGAAAAGCAGCGGAAGATGGTCCAAGTGTTTGAGCTCCTGCACCAACATGGGAGACAGGAGGAAGCTCTGGGCTCCTGCCTTCAGCCTGGCCCAGCCCTGGCTGTTGTGGCCAGTCTCCCCCCCCACCCCCCCGTCAATGTAATTTTTTCAAAAAACAAATGAATAAATCTTTTTTTTAAAAAAAGCATGCAGAAACATGCTACTGATCCATTCCTTGCTAGTGTGCCTGGAAAAACAGTGGAAGATGGTCCAAATACTTGAGTCCCTGCCACACTCGTCACGTTTAGCCTGGTCCAGCCCTGGCCATTACAACCATTAGGGAAATGAACCAGCAAATGGAAGATCTTTTTGTTTATCTCCCTCTCTCTGTAACTCTGCATTCAAATAAATAAATACTCTTTTTTAAAAAGAAGTATAAAACCTATACTCCAAAAACCCACAAAACACTATTGAAAAACTAAGAACAGTGCACATGAACAATAAAGAAATGTAAGAATTAAAATAGAAAAAATATTGGAAGATTATATAAATTTTAATTTTAATTTATGATCTTAGACTGAGCAGTGTTTTTTACTTTCTTTCCAATTTTTTTTTGTTATAGCACCGAAAGCGACACAAGAAATCACAGGAAAATTCATACATTGGATTTTCTCAAAATTATGTCTATGTTACTATCAAAAGAGTAAAAATGGAGAAATTATTTGCAAATACTTACATGATAAGGAATAATGAGAATATATGAATATATGAAGAACTCCAAATACCCAATGACAACACAATCCAATTAAAAATAGGAAAAGAATTCAAATAGGAATTTCATCACAGACTATATACAAAAGGCCAAAACCACATAGCAAGATGCACAACACCATTAGTAATTAGGGAAATGCAAATCAAAAAGAAAATGAATTCCACATTATACTTAGAAGGATGATGATAATCAGAAATATAATTAAGTGTTGGTAAATACAGAGATATGAGACCTTCATACACTACCATTGGAAGTGTAAAATGGCACAGTGGCTTTGGAATATAGTGCAACATTTCTTCAAAAGATTGAGTATAGATTGCATACATTTACCATATGTCCTAGCCATCACATTCCTATGTATAACTCTGAGAGAAATGACAAGATGTGTCCATTCAAAACCTTGCATGACAATTTTTATAGCAGCATTATTTTTAAAGTGATTATAAGAATAAAGAATTAATAAGTTCATTATATTTATACAGAACAATTTTGACAATAAAAATTGAAAAAAGTGATATACTCTATGATGTGAAAAAATCTTCAACAGTTTGCTACTAGCTGAAAGAAGTCAATCATCAAAGACCATATTTTATGTGATCCTATTTTTAGAAAATACGTAGAATAGTAGTTATCTGTAGATACATGAAATAGATTAGAGATTATTTGAGAATGGTAAGTTTGAGGGAAAATGGGGCACAATGATTAATGAATAAGAGATTTCTGATGTGATGATAAAAGGGTTCTAATATTCATTGTAGTTATTGTTGAGCAATATGAATATACCAGAAAATGTTGAATATTATATTTTAAATGAATAAATTGTATGGTAAGTGGATTGTATCTCAACAGACTTCATATATATGATTATTCATATAATTGCGTGTATGTGTTTCTATCAAGAGTACTAACAACAATACATACACATACACAGTACAGAAGACTTGGTCTGCAAACCAGAAAGGGATTTACCTGTCAAATAATTAATAAAAAATCTTTAAAAAACAAAAATAATAATAAAAAGGAGAAAAATCAAGAGTAGATGTTTCATAGAAAACATACATGAACAATAAACATTCAAGGATATCAGGTTCACTAGAGATCAAGTAAAGGCAAACAAGGCAAGGAAATACTCTACAGAGAGCAAACACAAGTTTTTAGGATGGTAGGAAACAATAGAATATCTTCAAAACTATCAGTAAAAACATATTGAAAAATATTGTGAAATTATTTTGTAAAACTGGAAACACCCAATAATTGCACTCATACAGCGGTTTGTGATGAACTGCAGAGGAGACACATGAAAGGCATGCACAGCTGACGTGTCTAAGGACGGTTAATGAAGAGCTGCTCATCACAACAGCAATGGAAACAACCCAAATTCCCATCACCTAGAGAATGTTAAGTAACATCTCTCCATGTGATACCACGAATATCATACAGCTATGGAAATCAGAACTCCAGCCACAAATTTTAAAGCAGATTATGCAATTAACTTACCATGTGAGCAAAGGCAAACAAACTAAACTCCTTGAGTTTCTTCCTTGTCTAAAATATGGGAATGACATTACCTATGTGGAAGTTTTTATGCACTGAAATAATGCTGCAAAGATCTGTAACACTGTAAACCTTACAGTATTGTATAAATTTTGTAATTATTTCAGTATATTTTATTCCTTTTAAATGCTTTCCTTGGGTACTCAAATGTTAAGCAAAAGATTGATTTTATTTCCAAATGCAACTTACTCTCTCCATTTCACTTTTCTTTCTTGTTCTCTGTCCCAGATACACACTCCATTATTTTTCCACTTTAGTTAACTTCTATAAAAAGAAAATGTTAATGGTTTCTCTTTTGACACCTAGGAAAAGTATAGAGATATTGTAGAAGAAGGTTTAAAATATACTCTATTATTCTAGGCTCTGAAGAATCACTAAAATTAAGTGCCAACTAATTCACTCATTCAGGTACTTTTTTTTTTATAATTCATACATCACGCAGGCATAAATAATAAGGACTAAATATAATTCCATGGCACACACAGCAAGCCACCTCTGCTGCTTTAGAGCGTGAAATTATTTAGGTCCCTTAAAGGATGCCTTCTCCTCTACAAACACAAGTGTTTCCACCCAGCAGTCAAATAAGACTCAAGGAAAGCCTGCAGAGATAGGCTAACTCAGTCTTTGCAAGTTTCTCACAAGGGTTAATTAAGTGAACATACCAGTTCCTGGATGTAATCAATCTTCACAAGGCTAGAACCCATGTTCCGGCATAAATTCCTGCTCTCCTCCCACGTTACCTCTTCTTTAGAAAAATAGTACCAGTTTCTTGTCCAGCAAAAGGGTCTTCCTTGCAAGAAGCCACAGGCTTGTTCTTCAAAACAAAAGTCACCCCCACCCCAAGACACCAGGCCATTTAGAAAACAAGATTTTAGGTAGTTATTTTTTTCTTCAGAAGTAATTAGCATAAAATAAGTGTTTTTCTGTACCTAAACATCTTTTGAAACTCGAATATTTAGTTAACTATAATTTTAAAAGTGGATTTAATGAAGACAGTAAAATTAATACTCCTAGTAAGATCTAATATAAAGTTTTTAAAGTTTATATATTGAAATGGGCAGAAGGCAGTAAGTCTATGAAAAATAACCTGTCAGCTATTAACCTAAAGATTGAGTACAAACCTCTACCGGATGACACCACTGAATGATCTTCCAGCTGTACTGAGGAAGTATTTTTTTGTGTTTTCCATATGTTGTGTTGTGCATTTTGGACACTTCTGAAAAGCTTCAATCTACATTACATAATTAACATCATAAATGACTTAAATAGATCACTTAATTATGATCATATCCTGTAATTCTAGATATGAAAGAATATGATGTTGACTACCTGGAAATATAATCGTAGAAAACGTTAGGTTAAAATATTTGAAGTGTCAGGCCATAAAATGATTTTATATATAACTACAATTATTTATAACTTGAAATCTATTATTTCTAAGACACATAAAAAAGTAGTGGTCATTACATAAAATAGAAAACAAAAGAAATTAAAAACAAACTAGATTTTATGCCATCTTTAAATAATGATTTCTCAACATGTGACTCCATTTAGCACTTACTTTGACATAGTAATTTGCCTGTATGTATAATGAATGCATAAAATATGCACGGCAAATCAGTTCATAGATATTCGAATGTGCAAAAGGAAAGTTAAAAGTCCATGGGAGAAACAGAAATTTCTTCCATGAAGTTGAGAATAAAAATGTAAAATAAAAAGCACATTGTTCTATTTTTTAGAATGCCTGTTTTCCATATCAGGAACCTAGATTTGCTTCCTCAGTCCAGTTCCTGATTCCAGCTTCCTGTTCATGGAGATCCTGGGAGGCAGTGGTGATGGCTCAAAGTGAATGGGTCGCTGACACCCACATGAACAGATTGCTTTTCTGTCCCACTTCTGTGACCCAGCCCAGTCCCCACTGTTGCAGACTTTTTTTTTTTCTTCTTAAAATTTTTTATTTGTAAAAGGGGACCAAATTTCATGATTTCATATATACAGTTTTTTTTTCAGTTATCTTTTTTTTTAACCTTTTTATTTAATGAATACAAATTTCCAAAGTACGACTTATGGATTACAATGGCTTCCCCCCCATACCGTCCCTCCCACCCACAACCCTCCCCTTTCCCACTCCCTCTCCCCTTCCATTCACATCAAGATTCATTTTCGATTATCTTAATAGACAGAAGATCAGCTTAGTATATATTAAGTAAGGATTTCAACAGTTTGCTCCCACACAGAAACATAAAGTGAAAAATAATAGATGATTTTTTTAAATGATGATGAAATCAGATCAGACCTATTGTCATGTTTAATTCCAGTGAGAGTCGAGTTGGGAATTGATAATTTCTTTTCTTTCTTTTTTTTTTTTTTAACAGAAGATCAGTTTAGTATGCATTAAGTAAAGATTTCAACAGTTTGCACCCCCATAGAAACACAAAGTGAAATATATTGTTTGAGTACTCGTTATAGCATTAAATCTCAATGCACAGAACATTAAGGACAGAGATCCTACATGAGGAGTAAGTGCACCGTGACTCCTGTTGTTGACTTTACCAATTGACACTCCTGTCTATGGCATCAGTAATCGCCCTATGCTCCAGTCATGAGTTTCCAAGGCTATGGAAGCCCTCTGAGTTCTCCGATTCTTATCTTGTTTAGACAAGGTCGTAGTCAAAGTGGAAGTTCTCTCCTCCCTTCAGAGAAAGGTACCTCCTTCTTTGAAGACCTGTTCTTTCCACTGGGATCTCACTCACAGAGATCTTTTGCCAGAGTGTCTTGGCTTTACATGCCTGAAATACTCTCATGGGCTTTTCAGCCAGATCCGAATGCCTTTAGGGCTGATTCTGAGGCCAGAGTGCTATTTAGGACATCTGCCATTCTATGAGTCTGCTGAGTATCTCACTTCCCATGTTGGATCACTCTCCCCTTTATTTATTCTATCGGTTAGTGTTAGCAGGTACTAGACTTGTTTATGTGCTCCCTTTGACTCTTAGTCCTTTCATTATGATCAATTGTGAACTGAAATTGATCACTTGGACTAGTGAGATGGCATTGGTACATGCCACCCTGATGGGATTGAATTGGAATCCCCTGGTATGTTTCTAACTCTACCATTTGGGGCAAGTCAGCTTGAGCATGTCCCAAATTATACATCTCTTCCCTCTATTATTTCCACTCTTATGTTTGAAGTGAAATGGACACTATGGGAAACGGTGACTTGATCAGCATAGCCCTGACTGTTAATGAACAACTTAATACATTATCCCTCTAAGTAGTTTTTTTGTCTGTTCTACTTAATATGACTGGTTTAATTCTGTAATTAATACACAGTTATTCTTAAGTGTTGAAAATTAACTGAAATGTGATCACTGTTGCAGACTTTAAAACTTAGATAATGAGAAGGTGGGATCTCTCTCTCTCTCTTTCTTCTCCATCCCTCCCTCGAATAAATAATTTGAAAAAAATCACTCAAGTCTTTGTTACACATCAGATTATTTTCATTTCCATGATGCCGCTATGCACCAACATTAAATTTCATATCTGGTTGTAAAAATCTAGCAATATCAAATACATAGTCCCTTCATGTCCCCTTCACAATAACTGTAACTCTTCCTCCAGTTCAGCAACCTATTACAGTGTCTGTATTCTAGACCACAACTAAAAAGAAAAAAAAGACTTATTATTTTTAAAATCCACCATTTCTTGGGCTAATCGATTTCCTTCTCTTTTTCTTATTGCCCATCCACACCCACACAGGTGCACATACTCACACATATATCCTAACCCTATGCTTGCCAGCAGGAGCACAACACAGATGATGCCCAGGATTACTGTGCATAGGTTTTCTGTAAAAAATTTAAAAAGTGGGTATATAATGAGCTTGGTAAACAGATAAGAACCTAAGCAGGACAAACATTTATGCTGGAAATTAGCATTAAAATCACATATTCATCCTAATCAAAAATCTCATGGATACTACACTTAAATGGATCTCCCAATATCTAAAGTAAAATAAGGAACTAGACATTGCATATTGAATGGATATGGTTTTTAAATATTTTAATTTTTTCTACATGACATTATGTTCTCAGAAATCAGAAAACAAGAGAAGTTACCTCTTTTTTTGTGAGCTAGATGTCTTTGTCTTTCTTTTTCTTTGCGTGAGACAATTTCATTTCTGTATGTCATTTTCTCCTCACTCATTTCTGAGAGCTTCAGGCTAAAAACACAGCAAGGACCAGAGATATTTCAAAAGACGTAATAGATTCAACTAAAATCGGGGCTATGTTTCATGAAAACAGGGAGAGCTACAGGAATGATACACACTCAGACCAGTAGAAATTGAATTAAGATTTCCGTAATTCTGGAAATAACAGAAAAGATTTTTTTAAAATTTACTCTATCTGAAGAGCGGAGAGTTCCAAAGTGAGAGAGATGGAGGGAAAGTTAGAATTTCTCTCCACTGGTTCACTCCCCAGATGGCTGGGTGGTAGGGGCTGGGCCAGGCTGAAACCAGGAACCAGGAGCTCCATCAGGTTTCCCACATGGGTAGCTGAGGTCCAGACTCTTGGGTCATCTTGTGCTGTCATCTCAGGCACATTAGCAGGGAGCTGGATGTGAAGCAGAGCAGCAAGGGCACAAACGAGCACTTTGATATGGGAACTGGCATGGCAGGCGCTGACTCAACCCACTCCATCACAATGCTGGCCCAGCAAAAAGTGATTTAAATTCCTTTTTGTGATGTTTTAGAAGAGAGATCCTATTCAGATTATGGACATACTGTATTAAACTTTTAAACTGCTTTAAAATAACTAGTTCCCCAAATTTGGAAATGGATATAATTTGTACATAAATCCCCAGATTTATACCTTCTCTTGAATAATTATACTTGAAACTCAGTACATGTATTAGGGCCAAATGATCACCACAATATGACAGAGGCACCTCTTACATGAGGGACACACACACACACAAACACACACTAATTCAGTGAACACTCCACGCTGCTAAAGCATCTTCTATCACAGGATAGCACTCATTTATCTCATCATCCTGATAGTCACTGATCTTCATGGACAGGATCTTAGAGTTGAGAAAAATGAAGAAATGATGGGATTCAATATTGGGTCATTAAGAAGGTATCATTAACTGAGATAAGCATCACTTGTAATTCTAACAGCAAGTCTACACACTGCTACAGTTTTCAAATTATAGATAGAAACACATATTCCCAATTATAATGTAAATCTTAACACGAGGTCATCTATTATCTGAGATAACTGATTTTTGTGCAGTTATTTTTGTTATATCGATATACATAAATATCAACAAAATGGTAAATATTTAATTATATTTCTATCGATAAAAAATATTCACATTAGCAAAAATTTCAAACTTTATCACAAGTGACATCATGAAAAGATCATTCAAAGTTTAGGTTATTTATTCCTAGCCAGATAAGTAGCATACATTGTGATGAGAATTAAAAGTATATATAATGTCTTAAAAAAGGAAATAAATATCCCTCAAAACATGTGACAATTTTAAAAACTTTCACGTCTGACTGTTTAATTCTTTTGACAAATTCTCATTCTGATCCACTCCTGCCCTCTCCTCTAGAATAAGGTAACTTTATATGTTAACATGGATCATAGTTTAACCCCACCATTCCACACATCTCTTCTGTACCAAGTGCTACTCTATTCCTCTGCTATCAACAGGGTTAGAGGCGACATGGAGATGGACTCACACACCCACAGTAGCTGCTGTCTGTGTCTGTACCTTGGGATGTCCCCAGCTGGAGCACAGGCTTGGTCAGGAGCAGGCGAGCACGTCCCGGCTCTGCTGGCTTCACCTCTGCTGTGAGACCAGGCGGGTCCTGATGTGTGAGACCGTCCCTCACAGAGACCTTGTGTGAAGGTGCAGACGATCACATGACACTGATATTCCCACACAGAAAGTTTCCAGTGGTGTCAGTGTCTCACTTGTTCCCCCTCACTTGTCAGAAAGGCCATCAAGGATAAAAATTATTTTATGAACATTGAAAACGAACTATGGCAGTTACTAGAGAGCTTGGGAAATGAAAAAAAAAAAATCGGCATCTCATGAGATTAGAAAACAGTTAACAATAAATTTTATAAAATATAAAAGAGAAATACCCATATCCTGCCTAGCATGATTTCTACATTTTGCATTTTATAGAATAGGTAAAAATCTGCAACTGTTATATATACAGTAAAAATAGAAAAACGTAAAATGGGCACAAACATTGGCCACTATGTATAAAAAGTCACCCTATGAATATCCAGACAGCTTAATGCTTTACAGTAAACATAAATATACCCAATACTGGGTTGATTAATTTGAAAACAGCAACTTTTTCACTTGTATTCTCTTCAAATTGAATAAATAAATTCTCTTTAATTACTGAAAAAGACAGCTGTAGCAACAGAAAGGCTTAAAAATATTCAGCGGGCTTAAATAAAGCTCTTTTTAAAGCATTAAAATAAAATGTTCTAGTTTGCTAGTGACAGCTATAACTGTCAAAATTTAAAAATTAATTGTTTAATTCAGTGAGCAATTCTGCCCTATTTAATCCTAGAACTGGGTGCTAGTTTTTAAAAAAAGCAATTACTTTTTCGCAAGCACATGGATCTTCACGCCTGAAGGGCTCTCAGTGCCCTCAGGTTTCAAAAATCTTCTCAGGAACTTTTGTAATAGCAGCTGAAATCCACGTCTGTATCAGTTGCATCTGTTATGTATTTTCAAGGCATTTTCCTGTGGTTTGAAATTCCTCCTCTTATCACCCAGGGTGCAAAACTGTCCTCGCCCCTTCTAAATCACAGCAAAGTTACATTATTTAGCCTTTTTTTTTTTTTAAGATTTGCTCTTGGCTTACTCGATTTTTCTTTCTGAAGATATATTTATTTGAAAGGCAGAGTTACAGAGAGAGGTAGAGACAGAGAGGTCTTCCATATGCTGGTGCACTCCCTAGATGGCCGCAACAGGTGGTGCTGTGCTGATCCGAAGCCAGGAACCAGGAGATTCTTCCAGGTCTCCACGCGGGTGCAGAGGCCCAAGGACTTGGGCCATCTTCTACTGCTTCCCAAGACATGGCAGAGAGCTGCAGTTGAAGAGGGGCAGCTGGGACTAGAACCTGTGCCCATATGGGATGCCGACACTGCTGGTCAAGGCTTTAACCTGCTGGGTGCGCCAAAGCGCTAGCCCTAGCTTACTCTGTTTTTCTTCTAGGAACTAAGGAGGCAAGTCTCTGACATAAATAAATATAAAGAGGAAGGTTTTTTTTTTTTTTTTTAATTGTCCAGTCAACCAAGCTGACCCTTAAAGGCAAGCACTAGTTTTTAGGCATGTGCAGGAACTAAGATCTTCCAGGCTCACAGATATTAATTGCTCTGCTTGCTAACGTATATCTCCAATCTAAGCTATTTGTCATTGGTTAATTATATATTCACCGAAGCTCTCACCTGTCATTAAAACACCTGAACTTCTTTTTGCCCTAAAAATAACAATTCTTTATTCCCTCTCAGAATTTTCCCTGAATTTTTTTACCTTGAATTTTTTTAAATATTTTTTAGAAATTTTAATTCATTTAAAAGAGTTACAGACAGTGAGAGGGAAAGACAGAGAGAAAGGTCTTCCTTCCATTGATTCACTCCCCAAATGGCTGCAACGGCTGGAACTATGCCAATCAGGAGCCAGGAGACTCTTCCAGGTCTCCCACGCGGGTGTGGGGGCGCAAGGACTTGGGCCATCCCCCACTGCTTTCCCAGGCCATAGAAGAGAGCTGGATTGGAGGAGGAGCAGCGGGGACTAGAACCCACGCCCATACCGGATGCTGGAACCGCAGGCAGTGGCTTAACCTACTGCACCACTGTGCTGTGCTGCACTTTTACCTTGAATTGCTATACCCTTTAAGGTCCTCTGAGTATAACTCGTGTCATTATTTTACATCAATTTAATCTAGATGGTATAGCATTTAAAATAAAAAGCAACCAATATTACATTGAATGAAATCAATGATAAAGTGGTAGAAACCAAGATTTAACCCCAAGATGAAATGTATATTTTATATGTAAATACATATAATATGAAAGGGAGAACTGCTCATGATAACATCAGCAGAATAGCTTAATTATACAAATGAGGAATGCATAACAGTTAGAAATAATTTCTCAAGAACCGATGTCCAAGAGAAAATATGTTTTTAATTTTTAAATTGTAAATTGATTATACAAAACTATTTTCATGTATGTTTTTAAATACAAAATTGGTAAAAACTGAATGTGAGAAATTATGAGCTCAATATCCTTTGTTATATTATAATGTAAATATTTTGCATAAATGTGGTTGTTAGAAATTAAATAAGAATTTCTGTGAACAAGAAATAAAGGAAATGAAGCATACTGGTCTGCTTTATTTCTGATCCTTAGAATATTTCTATGTGCAGTTTTTGCTCATATAATATATTAGTATATTCAGTCTCAACTTATTTGGTAGAATTTCTACATTTTTGCCTTTAGTGACTATAGTTTTAGGGTTTGGTTTGTTTTCTCTAAGAACTTCTTACTCTTCCTTCAAAAACAACATTAAACTGTCAACAGAAACAGAGACATACTAAAATCTTACGTAAATTGATATAAATAAATCCTTTTCAGCATTATTTACAATGTTTCTCCTTATTATTTCCTGTCTAAAATAGACAGTTATGAAATAATCAACAGTTGAGCTATGTTTCAGACAGGAAAAGCCATAATAGTATCTTGTGGTTTGCTAGTTACCTATGTTAACACAATTTGGTGAAAGTGACAATGCAAAAAATGAGCTTTCTAAAATGTTGAGTTTTCCATAAATGTAAAAAGATACTGAGTATATGAATACTTGGGAGGTTGCCTCAAAAGTAAGTGGGACATAGCTAGGAAATGAAGGCGACTTGGAGACTAGATGTGCTGTGGGATATGGATGGAGTCCTGGAGCTGAAAGATATCCATGGAAACATGAATGAGATCTGATCAAGCCTGGCACATAATTAGTGGTCACAGACCAACAGGGACTCCTAGATTTTTTTTTAACTTTTATTTAATGAATATAAATTTCCAAAGTACAGCTTATGGATTACAATGGCTTCCCCCCCATAATTTCCCTCCCACCCCCAACCCTCCCCTTTTCCTCTCCCTCCCCCATTCCATTCACATCAAGATTCATTTTCTTTGTTTTTTTTTTTAATTTATTTATTTATTTATTTATTTTTATTTTTTGACAGGCAGAGTGGACAGTGAGAGAGAGAGACAGAGAGAAAGGTCTTCCTTTGCATTTTGGTTCGCCCTCCAATGGCCGCTGCGGCTGGCGTGCTGCGGCCGGCGCACTGCACTGATCCGATGGCAGGAGCCAGGTACTTATCCTGGTCTCCCCATGGGGTGCAGGGCCCAAGCACTTGGGCCATCCTCCACTGCACTCCCTGGCCACAGCAGAGAGCTGGACTGGAAGAGGAGCAACCGGTTCAGAATCCAGTGCCCCAACCAGGACTAGAACCTGGTGTGCTGGCGCTGCAAGGTGGAGGATTAGCCTAGTGAGCCGCGGTGCCGGCCTCAAGATTCATTTTCAATTCTCTTTATATACGGAAGATCAGTTTAGCATATATTAAGTAAAGATTTCAACAGTTTGCACCCGCACAGAAACACAAAGTGAAAAATACTGTTTGAGTACTAGTTTATAGCATTAAATCACAATGTACAGCACATTAAGGACAGAGATCCTACATGGGGAGTAAGTGCACAGTGACTCCTGCTGTTGACTTAACACATTGACACTCTTGTTTATGGCATCAGTAATCACCCTAGGCTCTTGTCATGAGTTGCCAAGGCTATGGAAGCCTTTTGAGTTCACCGACTCTGATCATATTTAGACAAGGTCATAGTCAAAGTGGAGGTTCTCTCCTCTCTTCAGAGAAAGGTACCTCCTTCTTTGATGACCCGTTCTTTCTACTGGGATCTCACTCACCGAGATCTTTCATGTAGGGTTTTTGTTTTGTTTTGTTTTGTTTTGTTTTTGTTTTTGTTTTTGTTTTTGTTTTTGTTTTTTTGCCAGAGTGTTTTGGCTTTCCATGCCTGTAATACTCTCATGGGCTTTTCAGCCAGATCCGCATGCCTGGGCTGATTCTGAGGCCAGAGTGCTGTTTAGGACATCTGCCATTCCATGGGTCTGCTGTGTATCTCGCTCCGCATGTTGGATCATTCTCTCCTTTTTTTATTCTATCAGCTAATATTTGCAGACACTAATCTTGTTTATGTGCTCCCTTTGGCTCTTAGTCCTATCATTATGATCAACTGTGAACAGAAATTGATCACTTGGACTAGTGAGATGGCATTGGTACGTGCCACCTTGATGGGATTGAATTGGAATCCCCTGGTATGTTTCTAAGTCTACCGTTTGAGGTAAGTCAGCTTAAGCATGTCCTGAATTGCACATGTCTTCCCTCTCTTATTCCCACTCTTATATTTAACAGTGAAATGGACACTATGAGAAACAGTGACTTGATCAGCTCTTGTCCTGACTGTTGATGTACAATGTAATACTTTATCCATTTTAGTATTTTTTTTTGTCCTAGTACTATTGGTTGAACTCTGTAATTAACACACAATTATTCTTAGGTGTTTAAATTTTAACTGAAAAGTGTTCCCTGTTAGGAGGTTGGAAAGCATTATGCTGAGTGAAATAAGCCAGTTCCAAAGGGACAAATACTATATGTTCTCTCTGATCGGTGACAACTAACTGAGCACCAAAAAGAGACTCCTAAATTTGACAAATGTATGATGTATCATCTTATGGTAATGTAAGATAATATCATTAAGGTAAATAAACTTGGTTAGGTACCTATGATAATTCTATTATCTTTGCCTTTTGGCTATAAATCTAAAATTTCCTCAAAATAAAAAACTTGCTTCCAATAAGAACATAATGCCATTTTCCATGAACTCTTTAAGATCACTCATATACATGGAATGTATCATTGCAGAGAAAGTGCTGTAAGCCTTCAATTAAAGACCTGTTATCTGAGTTTTTTATTTCAAAAAAGTAAGTAGGTTAAGAATGAAATTCCAGAATGAAACATTGTCATTGAACAGATATTATAACTAAGCCCACATGGAGTATTTTGTTTATAGAAAAAATGGCTTCTTAATTTCAAAATTGTTCATCCTACTGCCTTAAAGATAACATCATGGTGAAGGAAGTGAGAAATAAGTTTCTCATTTCTTTTCAAAAGAATAAACTTCTTAAATTCACCAATCTGTTTTTCCTTAATTGCTAAAAATAAACATGGCATTTCCTTTTTTTAAGATTTATTTATTTGGAAGAGAGATTTACAAAGAGAAAGGTAGAGAGAGAGGTCTTTGATCCATTTTTCACTCCTCACATTAACTCAAGGGCCAGGGCTGGGCCAGGTTGAAGCCAGGAGCCAGGCACTTCTTTCAGGTCTCCCATGTTGGTATAGGAGTCCAAGCACTTGGACCTTTGGCTGATTTCCCAGGCACTTTATTATTTTTTAATGATATTTATTTTATTTATTTGAGAGGTTGAGTTATAGGAGTGAGAGAGAGACAGAGAGAAAGTCTTCAGTCTGCTGATTCACTCTCCAAATGACCGCAACTGCCAGAGCTGCACCAATCCGAAGTCAGGAGCCAGGAGCTTTTTCTAGGTATCCCATGTGGGTGCAAGGTCCCAAGGACTTGGGCCATCTTCCATTGTTTTCCAAGGCCACAACAGAGAGCTGGATTGGAAGAGGAGCAGCCAGGACTAGAACTGGCATCTCTGTGGGATGCAGCCGCTGCAGGTGGAGGATTAACCTGCTGTGCCACGAGCCCTCCCCTCCCAGGCACTTTAGAAGGGAGCTGAATCAGAAGTGGAGCTGCTGAAATGCTCCCACTGTAGGGGTAATCTAATCAGTTCTGCCAGAATGCTGGCCCCTGGCATTTCCCTGTTTACAACTACTGAACATATTTTAGGGTGAATATTAGAAATACCTGTAATAAAATATACTTATTAGGGGCTCAGCAGACTCATAGAATGGCAGATGTCCTAAATAGCACTCTGGCCTCAGAATCAGCCCTAAAGGCATTTGGATCTGGCTGAAAAGCCCATGAGAGTATTTCAGGCATGGAAAGCCAAGAAACTCTGGCAAAAGATCTCTGTGAGTGAGATCCCAGTGGAAAGAACAGGTCTTCAAAGAAGGAGGGACCTTTCTCTGAAGGGAGGAGAGAACCTCCACTTTGACTATGACCTTGTCTAAACAAGATAAGAATCGGAGAACTCAGAGGGCTTCCATAGCCTTGGAAACTCATGACAAGAGCCTAGGGCGATTACTGATGCCATAGACAGGAGTGTCAATTGGTAAAGTCAACAACAGGAGTCACTGTGCACTTACTCCTCATGTAGGATCTCTGTCCTTAATGTGCTGTGTATTGAGATTTAATGCTATAACGAGTACTCAAACAATATATTTCACTTTGTGTTTCTATGGGGGTGCAAACTGTTGAAATCTTTACTTAATGCATACTAAACTGATCCTCTGTAAAAAAAAAAAAAGAAAGAAAGAAAGAAAGAAATTATCAACTCCCAACTTGACTCTCACTGGGATTAAACATGACAATAGGTCTGATCTGATTTCATCATCATTTAAAAAAAATCATCTATTATTTTTCACTTTATGTTTCTGTGTGGGAGCAAACTGTTGAAATCCTTACTTAATGTATACTAAGCTGATCTTCTGTAAATTAAGATAATCGAAAATGAATCTTGATGTGAATGGAAGGGGAGAGGGAGTGGGAAAGGGGAGGGTTGTGGGTGGGAGGGACGGTATGGGGGGGAAGCCATTGTAATCCATAAATCGTACTTTGGAAATTTATATTCATTAAATAAAAGTTAAAAAAAAAAAAGAAGTGGAGCTGCTGAAATGCTCCCACTGCAGGGGTAATTTAATCAGTTCTGCAAGAATGCTGGCCCCTGGCATTTCCTTGTTTAGAACTACTGAACATATTTTTAGGGTGAATATTAGAAATACCTGTAATAAAATATGCTTATTAGGGGCTGTCACCATGCCTCACTTGGTTAATCCTCCGCCTTACCGCTCCTGCATCCCATATGGGCGCCGAGTTCTAGTCCCGACTACTCCTCTTCCAGTTCAGCTCTCTGCTGTGGCCTGCGAATGCAGTGGAAGATGGCCCAGGTGCTTGGGCTCCTGCACTCGCGTGGGAGACCATGAGGAGGCACCTGGCTCCTGGCTTCAGATCAGTGCAGCGTGTTGGCAGGGGCAGCCATTTGGGGGTGAACCAACGGAAGGAAGACCTTTCTCCCTGTCTGTCTCTCACTGTCTAACTCTGTCAATTATATATTGGCCTGTGCCACGGCTCAATAGGCTAATCCTCCGCCTGCGGCGCTGGCACCCCGGGTTATAGTCCCGGTCGGGGTGCCGGATTCTGTCCCGGTTGCTCCTCTTCCAGTCCAGCTCTCTGCTATGGCCCGGGATTGCAGTGGAGGATGGCCCAAGTGCTTGGGCCCTGCACCCCATGGGAGACCAGGAGAAGCACCTGGCTACTGGCTCAGATCAGCCGGCTGCAGCGGCCATTGGAGGGTGAACCAACGGACAAAACGAAGACCTTATTCTCTGTCTCTCTCTCTCACTGTCCACTCTGCCTGTCAAAAAAAAAAAATGGGAGACCAGGAGGAAGCATCTGGCTCCTGGCTTCAGATTGGTACAGCACTGTCCTTAGCGGCCATTTGGGGTTTGAACCAACAGAATGAAGACCTCTCTCTCTCTCTCTCACTGTCTAACTCTGTCTGTCAAAAAAAAAAAAAAAAAAAAGAATCTCTTCTTAGGCCACTCTTCAGGAAAAAAGGAAGGAGAAACAGAGAAATCAAACCACAGGTCCTAGAAAAATCCTAAAAAAAAATTAGAAAATCAGAGGAATTCTTGATTTTCACCATGCTAGTCCATCACTGTCAATTGTAGTCTGGACCTCTAGAGAAGTCTACTGACAACTCTCCATTGAGAGACAGTACAATGACTCAATATATATACTCAGTAAATGTTAATTAATTGAGTGACCCACTCAGGAACCAATGGGAAAAGGTGACCAAGTTAATGTTGTCCTGCTGAATAGCTCTGTTGATCCAAACTGCAAGACAAAAAAAGGTGCATTTGGAAGAAGAATGTAGTATCCGGACTATTCAAATATATGGAATCGATTAGTAGTATCTCCCCACAATAGATGCCCAGCCATATGATAGTGTGTAATTTATAAAATTTTATTGAGACTGAACAACATCTCTGAGATTTTTATCATTGTCATTTAACAGATGAAGAAACCGAGGTATAGATGTGGTGATTAGGAAATTGTACTAGTGTCTCAGAGCTAATTACCTGTTGAATGTCCATACTACAGAAAGTACTTTATACATTCATTCATACATTCAATCCACATCAAAGAATGAATGACATGCTTCACAGAACTAGAAAAAATAATCCTAAAATTCATATGGAAACAAAAAAGATCCCAAATAATCAAACAGTCTTTAACAAAAAAACAAAGCCAGAGGCATCACAATACTGTATTTCAGAACATACTACAGCGCTATTATAACCAAAATACCATGATACTGGCAAAAATAGACATGTAGACATATGAAACAGAATAGAAACTAACAAATAAATTCACATATGTTCCATGAACTAATCTTTGATAAAAGAGAAAAAAGCATTCCCTGGATAAAGGAAAGTCTCTTGAATAAATGGTGTTGAGGAAATTGGATTTCTACATGCAAAAATTTGAAAAAAGTCCCCTAGCTTACAGGCAAGAATTAACGTAAAATTGATCAAGGATCTAAATCTAAGGTCTGAAATGATCAAACTACTAGAGGAAAACAGGGAAACACTACAAGACAGTATTTTGGCCAAGTCTTTTGGGTAAGACACATAAGCATAGGCAATAAAAGGAAAAATAGACAAATAACATTACATCAAACTAAGGTTTCTGACTAGTAAACAAATAACAATGTGAAGAGATAACTGACAGAATGGAGAAAATGCTGACAAACTGTGTATCTGATAAAAGGTTAATATCCAGAATAAGACACTTACAAACAATCCTGATAAGAAAGAGCAAAGGATAGGGATAGACATTTTTTCAAAGAAATACAAATGACAAACAGGCACATGAAAAAAAAAATGCTCAGGATCGTTTTCCACTGGGGAAAGGCAAATAAAAACCAAAGAGAGATATTATCTCAGTCCAGTTAGAATGGCTATCAACCAGAAATCAAAAAATAACAAATACTCAGAGGATGGGGAGAAAATATACTAGTGGTAGAAATGCATATTAGAGGCTGGCGCCGCGGCTCACTAGGCTAATCCTCCACCTTGTGGTGCCGGCACACCGGGTTCTAGTCCCGGTTGGGGTGCCGGATTCTGTCCCGGTTGCCCCTCTTCCAGGCCAGCTCTCTGCTGTGGCCAGGGAGTGCAGTGGAGGATGGCCCAAGTGCTTGGGCCCTGCACCCCATGAGAGACCAGGATAAGTACCTGGCTCCTGCCATCGGATCAGCGCGGTGCGCTGGCCACAGCGTGCCAGCCACAGCGGCCATTGGAGGGTGAACCAATGGCAAAAGGAAGACATTTCTTTCTGTCTCTCTCACTGTTCACTCTGCCTGTCAAAAAACAAAAAAACAAAAAACAAAACAAAAAAGAAATGCGTATTAGAACAACCATTAAGAAAACAATACAGAGATTGCACAAAATACTATATAACATATATAATATATATACAAATAATATAACACAAATATCCCAATTCTGGGAATATATAGAAAGGAAATGAAGTCAGCATGTGTATGGGATACCTATGTTCACATGTATTTAATACCGCAATTCATAATTGGAAAACATCAAATCAACCAAGCTGTCCATTAACTGATGACTGAATAGACAACATGCCATATATACAAATCCTAAAATTTGCAACAAAATGGGTAGAATTGGAGATCAATATACCAAGAAAAATTAGCCAGATGCAGAAAGACAAATTCCACATATTTTCCCTCAGATGGGGAAGTTCATATATAGAGAGAATATAAAAATAGCTTTTGTATTTTATCAAATACTCAATATTTTATCAAAGTTAGAAAGACATTATTCAAGATGATAAAAATTTTACTCTTTTCTCACTTTTTTGTCAATGTGAATAGTTTCTATTGATATTGAATGAGAAAAATTTGCATTGCAAAAAATTTCATTTCTTGTTTACTTTGTATGTCACCAGATCATGTTTTGCTTTTTTGATCATTATGTTTGGATCTATTTTCTTTATAGCTATTTCCTGGACTTGTCTTTTTTGTAGCATACATTGCAGGTATTGGTTTAGAGCTTATTCTTGATTTTATGGAGCAAATCAAGTAGGGTATCCTCTTTATAGTTTCTGGAAGAATTTGCATGAAGCTATTATTTTTTTCCCTGATTAGCCCAAAAATATGCCACTCACCCCACTATTCCTGGATGTTTCTGTGTGGAATGTTTTAATTTAAGAAATGAACTCTATTGGGGCTGGTGTTGAGCTTCAGTGGATTAAGCAGCCATCTGGAACACTGGTACCCCAGACAGCTGCCAGCTGCCACCATGTGGGAGACCTGGTGGGGTTCTGGGTTCCTGGTTTCTGCCTGGCCCAGTGGGGTCCATTTGGGGAGTGAACCAGCCAGTGAAAAGTCTCTCTCTGTCTCGATCTCAGTCTCTTTGTCTCCTTTTCCAATTTTCACTCTCTCTTAGAATCATATCTATGAACCTTATTTAATGTGTTCATTTTGTTTTAATATAGTAACATAAATAATGTATCAGATAGTAAAAATCAATCCATCAGTCAATATTTGAATTCTTCAAACCTGTTTAGGTGGCAGAACACCTCAAAGCAGGGTATTCTTTTCAAATAACCTTGATTACTCACATGTTTAGCTATATAATCTGAGAATACTGTTAAATGACTACATTGTACATAGAGACCTCTATTCACTACGCATGGGGCATGGAGGCTCTACACTAACTCAGAGTTAACAGTGCATACATTTGTATGAAGAAAAACCATTTTGAGTTAAAATAGCTGATTACCCATTGCATACAGGACTACTTTCAATTATGAAAAGAGGTGAAATGCAAATGGAAAAAAGAAATATACCATAGAAAGAAGAATATTTTCCTTTGGATATTAGAATGCAGAGAGCTATTTTCAAAAATGGTAATATATTGTTTTCCTTGAAAAAAAAGACATCCTTTGTAACATGTTTACATTCAAAGATATTTTATGTAAGCATACAATTTTACAGATTAAAAAAAGGAGAGAGAGAGAGGATACTACCGATATGAAAGAAATCAAACAGAAAGTAAACATAAAACATTTTGTACAAACTCAAAGCTAGTTCTTCCATGAGACTTATAAAACTTCTGCTTGCAATGATCTATAAAAAAGAAAGAGTTATGAGTAGAATAAAATGAAAAAGGGAATTAAAATATAATAAATGTTATTATTTTGAGCTGACATTTATTGAGTACACAATGTATCTCAGGTAATATTCTAAGGAAACATCAGAGGTAGAGTAATATGCAGTCAGTGAGTTGTATAAACTGTTGCTCTTCAGGCGACTCAGGGTGTCAAAGATTTCTTCAGTTGAACCACGGGGTGTTCCAAAGTCCATGGTAAAAGCATGTAAATATTCTGATTTTTAAAATTAAGAATAGATATTTTAGATTGAAAATAATTTTGTCTATCCACAAGTTTTTTGTTGTCTAGCATACCAAACAGCAAGGTTGATTCCTCCCTCCATCTCTGCCACACTGAACTGAATAAGTAAAATTAGAATAAATTTGGATAACTTTCAGTCGCTACATTATTGTATCAATGGATGCTTTTATTTTGCATTTGACAATTAACCAAATCATATGATTTAGCTTTAGATACAGAGGTAACTGCTGCATGAATGAAATGGCACTATCTAATTTAAGTGGATGTATGGAAATGATTAAAACACTATACTATTGCACTGATATAGCTACAGATGCTTTACATCAGTATTTTAAATTCAGGAGGCAGCGCCGTGGCGTAGTGGATTAAAGCCCCAGTCTTCAGCGCCAGCATCCCATATGGGCACCAGTTTGAGACTAGGCTGCTTCACTTCCAATCCAGCTCTCTACTATGACCTGGGAAAGCAATAGAAGATGGCCCAAGTCTTTGGGGCTCTGAATCCGCGTGTGAGACCTGGAAGAAGAGCCTGGCTCCTGGCTTTGGATCAGCAAGGCCTTTGCGGCCTTCTAGGGAGTGAACCAGCATGGGAGACCTCTCACTCTCTGCCTCTGCTTCTCTGTAACTCTGCCTTTCAAATAAATAAATAAATCTCTTTTTAAAAAATTTAAGTTCAAGGATATAAGGAATTAGGTGCAATTGGTTTAACTTCTGTTAAAATAGTTAGATGACAGTGATGCAATTTCAAATCTATATGTTTTTCAACTAATTAGTGGCTTCCTCAGATTCAATCAGCACTGGAAAATCACTAAAACCGCAGGCTAGGGAAATTCTTTACTTTTAATTGTTCTGTTTGTTGATGGACACAACACTGGGTACATTGTCAGCTAATAAACTTTGACTTGGACCTTAACAAAATATGCTGTGTTAACACCCAGTATCAAAGAAATAAGGGCCACTCTCTTCTTCAAAGCTTACAAAATGATGATTCAAAATTGTTGATTACATATTCACAAAATATTTTTAAAAAATCACCCCTACAATTGTGCCAAAAAATTCTTGGAAAATTTCCAAGATATTTCCATTTTGCACATTTTGATGTCACCTTAGTATATTATTAAATTTATTAGCAGAAATTTGCTTACAATTTTCACTAATCTTTGAAATGTCTGGTAGCATCTGTAGCTATCTTTGTTCTGAATATTGGTGTCTTTTGTGTCTTCTTGATTTTCAGAACTTAAGTAAATATACTGATATGCTACAAGAATCAGCTTTTGATTTTTTCTATTGTTTTTCTGTTTTTGATTTCTGCTAATATATTTATGATTTCCTTTACTTTGATGGCTTTTAATAATTTGTTCTTATTTTTTTAAGATTTTATTTATTTATTTGAGGTAGAGTTAGACAGTGAGAGGAAGAGGCAGAGAGAGGTCTTCCTTCCGTTGATTCACTCCTCAAATGACTGCAATGGCCAGAGCTGCGCCGATCCGAAGCCAGTGTGCAAGGCTGAATAACTGATTTCTGACCTTTCTTTTCTTCAGAGAAGCATCTTGTACTTCCCCACGAAGCACCGCTCCAGCTAGTCACACAAATTCTGCTACCCTTCACTTTCAATTTCTTTCAATTCAAAATATTTTCTATTTTCTATGAGGATTTATTCTTTGATCTATGTGTCAATCATAAATATATGCTTTAATTCCCATATATTTGGGGGATTTTACATATATCTTCTGCTGCTGAGTTTTCATACTAATTAAATTACGGTCTGAGAACATGCTGTATGTGACTTACATTATTTCTAATTTGTGGACTTTTCCTGCCTCCAAATATGTCCACACCAGTGAATGTTCCATGTGCATTTGAAGGAAATGTTGTCTCCTGTTAGTGGAATACTCTGTGTATGTCAGTCAGGTCCATTTGGCTGATACTGCTCTTCCAGACTTTCTATATTCTGACTTTTTGTTTAAATTATCTGGCACTCACTGACAGAGGTTGCTGAAGTGTTCAATTGTCATTGAAGGTCTGGACGTTTCTCCTTGCAGTGTTATCAGTTTAGGGTTTATGTATCTTCAAGCCCATGATTAGGTACTCATAAATTTAGAATGTAGATCATCTTATTGCACTGTTCCCTTCATTATTATATAATATTCCTATTATCATTGCAGTAGTCTGTCAAACAGACTTTTCTTTCAGCACAAAAAGATAGAACTTTGTCATCTTCCGGTTTGCATGGTTTAGGTAAGGAATTATAATTACCACAATCTGAAAACTCTGTGATGACCTGTTATTTTTCACTCTTTTTTTTAGAAAGCTCTTGTTTAATGAATAAAAATTTCATAGTTACAGCTTTAGGAATATGGTGCTTATCCACCCCATACCTCCCTCCCACCCCCAAACCATGCCCCCTCCTACTCCCTCTCCCATCCCATTCTTCATTAAGATTTATTTTAATTATCTTTATATACAGAGGACCAACTCCATACTAAGTAAAGATTTCAGCAGTGTGCACCCACACAGACATACAAACATATTTGTGGTTCAGAAGAGATAGAAGACTATATTCAAGACATTTGCTTTTTTTTTTTTTTCTCCATACTGTGTCCATTTTTCTGAGAAGGCCATGGGAGGAATTATTTCATTTATGATATCATAGTTTTATATCCAATATCTCTGAAGAGTTTCAGCATATGTTTATACAATTTTAAAAATTTATTTCAGAGATAGAGATCTCCCACCAACTTGTCACTCCCAAAATGTCCATAAACAGCTGCCACTGGGCCAGGCTGAAGACAGGAGTCAGGAACTCATTGTGGATCTCCATGTGGGTGGCAGGGATCCAAGCCCCAAAGGGTGCACATCACCAGCTGGAATCAGAAGCCCAGGTCTTACGCACTGTGCAACCACTTGCCATATATGCATGCTCTAAAACTTTTTCCTACTAGCTTTTTTGACTTATAAAAAAAAGTTACTGCTGTAAATTCCAGCATCTTGAACATACCTAAATTTGCCCGAGTCCTTTTATGATTTGACAGTGAATATTTTCTTACCTTTTCTGTGTTTGAATCTAATATATATTTTATTGTTTTTATTTTTGTTTGCGGCATGACAAACACTGTAGGTTAGTCCAGAAAAGAACACGGCTCTAATTCTGTTGACTGTGATCTGGTTTTTGCATCATTGCTCCTGTGGTCACCATCGGTCCACCACAGACTTTAAGTTCTTTCAGTGATGTGCAACTGCTACCTCGCACTGCATGTGAGGTCTGGGGAGCTCAGCAGGGTTTCTTTGTATTTTTGTTCCACCTCTTGCTTCAGCAAGCTGTGGTCACCTGCACCCTAAAGGAGATCTCGCTAAACTCTTGCCCATTCCCTCAGTGAGCTGCCTGTGTCAAATGGATGAAGTGTTGGCAGCAAACAGAAATCCCCACTCCAGGTCTAGCTTCAGTCTCGTGCAGCAGCCTGAGTGTGGCTGTCACAGCATTCCCTGCTCCTCCCATGCAGCAGTTAGGTCCCTCCTTGCACCTGTAGGGGGTCTCAGGCAGGAAAGAATTAGACTTGGGCTGGCACTGCACACGTCTGCCTGTGTCACTGTGGGAGCTTTGGCCCAGAGGGTTCCCTGGCCCTTGCTCAGTGATGGATTTCCTGAGATGCCTTGTCATGACCTTTCTCATGAGCTGCCCTGGAGGCCTGTTGAAGAGGCATGGGGGTTCCCCTCCCAACAAGGATTTCCAGTCACTCATGGACACCCAGACGTAGCTTTAAAGGTTTGTTGGGGTCATGGTTGGCCTAGCAGTTAAGACCCCTGCATTCTACAGTTCTTGCTTCTGAGTCAACTTCTTAACAGGAACCCAGGAAGCAGCAGTGATGTCTCAAGTAGCTGTATTCCTGCCTCTCACATGGAGACCTCTCATCCCACTCCCTTCTTCTTTCAAATAAAACAAAGAGTTTGTTAAAATTGTCTGGGTTTTTGCAGATTTTTTTTTTTTAAATTTATGTTATACGCAGGGTTACATACGGAGAGAGGGAGAGACAGAGAAAGGTCTTCTATCTGCTGGTTCATTCCCCAAATGGCTGCAGTGGGCAGCACTGGGTCAATTCCAAGCTTGGAACCAGGACTTTCTTCTGGGTCTCCCACGTAGGTGCAGCGTCCCAAGCACTTGGACCATGTTCCACTGCTTTCCCAGGCCATAGCAGAGAGTTGGATTGGAAGAGGAGCAGCCGGGTCATGAACTAGCACCCCTGCGGGATACTGCACTGCAGGTGTAGGCATAGCCTACTCTGCCAAAGCATCAGCCACTAGATTTTATGTTTTTAAGTAACCTTTATGGCATGAACCTCTCTCTCCCATGTCTTGTCAAAAGTGAAATAGTGTTTGAATGCCATCACCTCCGTGTGGGTTACATCCCTGTTTAGAATTCAGCTGATTGGCCTCACATGTGACCTCAGCACTCTGATGTAATGAAAATTTGGATTTTTATAGATTATCTAGATTTTTTCAACAGAGGGAAAGCAATTTTTGATAGGACTTTCTTTTTTCCTAGTCGAAGAAGACCATACAAATAATTCATCTTTTAACTCAGATGATTCAGTTTCTTTTAAAACATTTCTTGGTGAGAATTGTGGCTAAGTAACTCAATAAGAATTTTATCTATACAGTAACAAAAACTGATATACTTAATCACTTTGGAAATGGGGGAGGAGGTAGGAAAATATTAAAACCTCACATTGTTAACCCAAGAAAACAATTCATACTAAAAGTTAAGCATATTGGGTGTTTCAAAAAGTTTGTGAAAATGTGCGTATCATTTAAAAATTTTAATTTATTCAAGTGCCAGAAAGACACACAAAGAGAAACAGACAGAAGCAGGTAGATAGAGTTTTTGTCCATTGGTTTGCTCCAGACATGCCTGCAATGGTTGGGGCTGGTTTGGGGACAGAGCCAGGATCTGTAAACTCAATCCAGGTCTCCCTCTTGGTCACAGGAACTCAATAACTTGAGCCATCACTACTGCTTCCTGAGGTCCACATTAGCAGGAAGCAGGAAGCAGGAAGCAGGAAGCAGGAGAAAGATGTGGGAATTGAACTTAGGTACTCCTTAGAGGTTTTTCATGTTTAGATGCTCCAATATAGGATGTGAATGTCTTTCTTGGCATTTCAATTGCTATGCTTACTACCTGTATCAGGAATCTCTTTCCTTTCCATTTTCTATGAACTTTTTGAAGCCCTTTTAATATTTTAAATAATCAAACTCTAATATTTCAACATTGTTTATGAAATATTATCTCAGCTTCTGTAGGAAAATCTAGGAAACAATGTCATATAAAAAACACTAATTTGAAATATTCCTTTAGTTTAATGTCTCATATTTTATTTTTCTCTAAGTTCTTTAAAAATATTTTTACAATGAAATCAATGCATATACAGCATAACCCTATTTTTCTAAAAAGCTTCTATCTTCTATTCATCTACTTACTTATCTGTCTATATATCCTACTGTATCTATCTATATATCTACTGTATATTTATATTTACCCTACACAACATATTATGCAATCCACAACTATTATTAAATAGTATGTAATTCTTTGAATTAGAAATATTTTTCTTCTTTGTATTTATCTGTGATTTTCTGTTAAAGAGTTCTGCAAAAATGGAAACCATGTTTATTCTGTGAATAAAAATCAAAATGCATGCCTAGTTTTTTTGAGACTCCTCATATTTCTTAAAAAACAATTGTCAATTTAATTAAAGAAGTATACAAAAATGACTAGAAGTATGTTTAAGAATTTTATGATTATAGATGGTGAAATATTTCTTCTTTGTACTTTAATATAACAATTTTGAACAATAATTTTAAATTAGAGTAGCCAAATATTTAATCTGCACATTTTCATACATTTAAGAATGTTGAGCAAACACATTTTTAAAATCTCATATACGACATTTATTATCAGGTTGACAAAATAGATGAGAGTACACTCAATAGCTGGCAGATATATTTAAGAAACTCCAGAAATGTGTTTCACAATATAGCATCTTAACGCTAAAAAAATTGAAAATGTATTTTAACTTCTGTAGACTCTGAAATAAAGAAAAGCTGTATAGTAATATCATGGATTAGTCAATATCACCTTTTATTAGGATTTTAAAATAAAGTCTAAATACATAAGCAAAAAATTGAAATACATAGTTTATTCATAATACATATTTTCAACAACTTATGAAAACAATCTTTTTGCACAAAAAACTTTTTTGTCAAAAGAATCACACTTTTAAAAAATTTTTATTTAATAAATATAAATTTCAGAGGTACAACATTTGGGGCCAGTGCTGTGGCACAGCGATTAACGCCCTGGCCTGAAGTGCCTGCATCGAATATGGGCACTGGTTCTAGTCCTAGCTGCTCCACTTCCAATCCAGCTCTCAACTATGGCCTGAGAAAGCAGTAGAAGATGGCCCACATCCTTGGGCCCCTGCACCCATGTGGGAGACCCAGAAGAAGCTCCTGGCTCCCAGCTTTGGATTGGTGCAGCTCCAGCCATGGCAGTCATCTGGGGAGTGAACCAGTGAATGGAAGACCCCTCTCTCTCTCTCTCTTTCTCTGGTTCTCCTCTATCTGTGTAGCTGTGACTTTCAAATAAATAAATAAACCTTTAAAAAAAATAAAGGCCGGTGCCGCGGCTCACTAGGCTAATCCTCCACCTACGGCACAGGCACCACTCTTCTAGTCCCGGTTGGGGTGCTGGTCTGTCGCAGTTGCTCCTCTTACAGCCCAGCTTTCTGCTGTGGCCCAGGAGGCAGTGGAGGATGGCCCAAGTGCTTGGGCCCTGCACCCGCATGGGAGACCAGGAAGAGGCACCTGGCTCCCGATTTCGGATTGGCGCAGTGCACTGGCTGTAGCAGCCATTTGGGGTTGAACCAACAGAAGGAAGACCTTTCTCTCTGTCTCTCTCTCTCACTGTCTAGCTTGGCCTGACAAAAAATTTAAAAAAAATAATAAAAATTAAAAAGAGAAAGTACAACTTTTGGATTATAGCGGCCTTTTCTCCCATAACCTCCCTCCCACCCACAACCACCCCATCTCCCATACCCTTTCCCATCCCATTTTTCATCAAGATTCATTTTCAATTATCTTTATATACAGAAGATCAACTTGGTATATGCTAAGTAAAGATTTCAATAGTTTGTACCCACACAGAAACACAAAGTATGAAGTATTGTTTGAGTAGTTGTTTTACCATTAATTCACATAGTACAACACATTAAGGACAGAGATCCTATATGGGGAGTAAGTGCACAGTGACTCCCGTTATTGATTTGAAAGTTGACACTCTTATTTATGATGTCAGTAATCACCCTGAGCTCTTGTCATGAGTTGCCTAGGCTATGGAAGCCTCTTGAGTTCACAAACTCATATCTTATTTAGACGAGGCCATAGTCAAGTTCTCTGCTCCCTCGTTCTTTTATGGCCCTTACTTTCCACCAGGATCTCACTCACAGAGATGTTTCATTCAGGTCATTTTTTTTATTTTTTATTTTTTATTTTTTTTTTTTTTTTTGCCACAGTGTCTTGGCTTTCCATGCCTGAGAAATTCTCATGGGCTTTTTAGCCAGATCCGAATGCCTTAAGGGCTGATTCTGAGGCCAGTGTTATAGGGCTTTTGCCATTCTATGACTCTGCTGTGTATCCCGCTTCCCATGTTGGATCATTCTCTCCTTTTTAATTCTATCAGTTATTATTAGCAGACACCAGTCTTGTTTATGTGATCCCTTTGACTCTTAATCCTATTATTATGATCAATTATGAACTGAAACTGATCACTTTGACTAGTGAGATGGCATTGGTACATGCCACCTTGATGGGGTTGATTTGGAATCCCCTGTCCCGTTTCTAGCTCTACCATTCGGGGTAAGTCCCAATGAACATGTGCCACACTGTACATCTCCTCCCTCTCTTATTCCCACTCTTATATTTAACAGGGATCACTTTTCAGTTAAATTTAAACACCTAAGAATAATTGTGTCTTAATGAGTTCAATCAATGGTATTAAGTAGAACGAAAAAAATACTACAAGAAATAAAATAGTAAGTCAGGAAAAGGGCTGATCAAGTCATTGTTTCTCATAGAGTCCGTTTCACTTCTACAGGTTTCCTTTTAGGTGCTCAGACAGTTGCCACAGTTCAGCGAGAACATATGATATTTGTCTTTTAATTATGTTGTTTTTAATTAAGTTGTTTCACAAACTTGTGGGAGTAACCTGGGGTGTTTTTAAATACACACCACTTTAACTGAAGTGGAAAACACTACATGGAGAGAGGACTGACCTTCTTTAAGTGGTTGTTACACTTAGCAAGTGAGGAAGTGTTGCTTCCCTCCCCTATGCCACCGAAGCTCTAGACTCTACTTGCCAAGGCAGAGCACCAATTGAATTCTTCATTTCTAATATTTCAGTTTAGTTTCCTATCTCTATCTCCTGAGAGAATTTCTCACCTGTCTGCAGATGGTCTAGAGATGGGCATCTCACCTGTTGGACGTGGAGGCTTGCAAGGCGGAGAGCAGATCCTTTGTACCCTGTGACTTAGAGAGTCTGCACTCTATGATTATGTGACATCTACATAGTTTGGGGAAAGTGTGGGGTGTGGCTGTGTCATTGGAAATCACGCAGTCTGACGTCATAAGCTCAGAACTCCTGGGAAAGCAAAGAGGATGGCCCAAGTCCTTGGATCCCTGCACTTGCATGGGAGATCCAGAAGAAACTCTTGGCTCTTGGCTTCAGATCAGCTCAGCTCTGGCCATTGTGGCCATTTGGGGAGTGAAGCAGTGGATGGAAGACCTCTCTCTCTCTCTCTCTCAGTCTCTACATCTCTCTGTAACTCTGTCTTTCAAATAAGTAAAATAAATCTTTAAAAAAAAAGCAGAGAGCCACCTTGCCCAATCTGGGTGTACTCTGGGTGCTTGCCCCATACACAAAAGTGGGCCACAGCTCCCTGCTTCCACCTGCACACACCTCTGGATATCTACTATAAATTACAGTGTTCCAGTATTCTATGGAGGCAAATTCTCAAAAACAAAGCCATCAGAAAAGATATCAACACTTTTCACAAAAATCTCTCCCTCCCTTCCTTCCTTCCTCCCTCCCTCCTTCCTTTTTCTCTTCCTCCTTCCCAATCATTTTTTTCTTTCTGAGATCCAATTTAAGCTTATCTAAATATTTTGACGGTGTCCCACAGTGTTTGAATGCTATGTTCCTTTTTTCACGCTTTACTTATTTGTTCTTTCATTTGGGTAGCATTTTGAACTACCTCTGTGTTTCCTGTGTTTTTCTTTCAGCATTGACACCATGGAAAGGGACATCTCAACTCCAAAGCCATGTTTTTCTTTTACAGCATTTTTATTGATTTTTTTGTACATTTTCAAGTCACACATGATATGCATTACTCCTATTAATTTCTTTATCACATTAATTATAGCTCTTTTAAATTGATATCTTCAAATTTCAAAATTTTAGAATAATTTCTGAATGTCATCTATGACCAACTTTATTTCTGGACCAACCATTGCTACTGTTCTTTCCCTTGTTCCTCAGGCATCTCATTTTCTTGAAAGCTGCTCCATTTTTTTCGAATTGGGAGCTAGTGATAAACAGTATTTATATCTGACAATGGATGCATATCCTCTGGAGCAGTTAGTGTAGGCAAAATAGACAAACTACTCTGGAGTTCATTTGGTTTGGGCTTATTTTTTTGCTATGCTCATGACAAAGCAGAAGTTGAATTCTCTACTTTTTTTTTTTTTTTTTTTTTTTTTTTGACAGGCAGAATTAGACAGTGAGAGAAAGAGAAAGAGGCAGAGAGAAAGGTCTTCCTTTTTCCATTGATTCACCCCCCAAGTGGCCGCTAAGGCTGACTGACACTGCACAGATCCGAAGGCAGGAGCCAGGTGCTTCCTCCTGGTTTCCCATGCGGGTGCAGGGGCCAAGCACTTGGGCCATCCTCCACTGCCTTCCTGGGCCACAGCAGAGAGCTGGACTGGAAGAGGAGCAACCAGGACAGAATCCAGCGCCCCGACCTGGACTAGAACAGGGGTGCCGGCGCCGCAGGTGGAGGATTAGCCTAGTGAGCTGCGGCGCCAGCCTGCTCTACCTTTTTTTTTTTAAAAGATTTTTTATTGGGATACACTCGTTGGCTTACTCCTTTCTGCCTGCGGACGCCGCCGAGGAAGCATCGTCGAGTTCTCTCTTCCCACCGCCGTCATGTCGAAGTCAGAGTCGCCCAAGGAGCCCGAGCAGCTGCGGAAGCTCTTCATCGGAGGGCTGAGCTTTGAGACGACCGATGAGAGCCTGAGGAGCCATTTTGAGCAATGGGGCACGCTCATGGACTGCGTGGTAATGAGAGACCCAAACACCAAGCGCTCCAGGGGCTTTGGGTTTGTCACCTACGCCACCGTGGAGGAGGTGGATGCGGCCATGAACGCAAGGCCACACAAAGTGGATGGAAGAGTTGTGGAACCAAAGAGGGCTGTGTCGAGAGAAGATTCCCAAAGACCAGGTGCCCACCTCACTGTGAAAAAGATCTTCGTGGGTGGCATGAAAGAAGACACTGAAGAGCATCACCTCCGAGATCACTTTGAGCAGTACGGGAAAATCGAGGTGATTGAGATCATGACTGACCGAGGCAGTGGCAAGAGGAGGGGCTTTGCTTTTGTGACCTTCGATGACCATGACTCCGTGGATAAGATTGTCATTCAGAAATACCACACTGTGAATGGCCACAACTGTGAAGTGAGGAAGGCCCTGTCGAAGCAGGAGATGGCCAGCACTTCGTCCACCCCGAGAGGTCGAAGTGGTTCTGGAAACTTTGGTGGTGGTCGTGGAGGTGGTTTTGGTGGCAATGACAACTTTGGTCATGGAGGAAACTTCAGTGGTCGTGGTGGCTTCGGCGGCAGCCGCGGTGGAGGTGGTTATGGTGGCAGTGGGGATGGTTACAATGGATTTGGTAATGACGGTGGTTATGGAGGAGGCGGCCCTGGTTACTCTGGAGGAAGCAGAGGCTATGGAAGTGGTGGACAGGGTTATGGAAACCAGGGCAGTGGCTATGGCAGGAGTGGCAGCTATGACAGCTATAACAACGGCGGAGGCGGCTTTGGCGGTGGTAGTGGAAGCAATTTTGGAGGCAGCGGAGGCTACAATGATTTTGGCAATTACAACAATCAATCTTCAAATTTTGGACCCATGAAGGGAGGAAATTTTGGAGGCAGAAGCTCTGGCCCCTATGGTGGTGGCGGCCAAAATTTTGCCAAACCACGAAATCAAGGTGGCTATGGTGGTTCTAGCAGCAGCAGCAGCTATGGCAGTGGCAGAAGGTTTTAATAACTGCCAGGAACCAAAGCCTAGCAGGAGAGGAGAGCCAGAGAAGTGACAGGGAAGCTACAGGTTACAACAGATTTGTGAACTCAGCCAAGCACAGTGGTGGCAGGGCCTAGCTGCTACAAAGAAGACATGTTTTAGACAATACTCATGTGTGTATGGGCAAAAAAACTCGAGGACTGTATTTGTGACTAATTGTATAACAGGTTATTTTAGTTTCTGTTCTGTGGAAAGTGTAAAGCATTCCAACAAAGGGTTTTAATGTAGTTTTTTCTTTTTTTTTTCTTTTGCACCCATGCTGTTGATTGCTAAATGTAATAGTCTGATCATGACGCTGAATAAATGTGTTTTTTTTTTTTAATGTGCTGTGTAAAGTTAGTCTACTCTGAAGCCATCTTGGTAAACTTCCCCAAAAAGTGTAAAGTCAGAATTCATCAGGCTGATGCCAGGTTCCATTTGAGATTTATTTACAAAATGCTTGGGTGGAGAAGCTGTTCTCAGATACATGAGTTACTGTTGTGACCTTCTGAAGTTCACCATTAAAAGCCACCCAAGCAAAGTCATGGGGTTATTTGGTTATAAGAATGATTGTTGGCACATCCTTTGCAATATATCTAAATTGAATAATGGTACCAGATAAAATTACAGATGGGAATGAAGCTGTGTATCATCCATTATCCTGTGTAATCAATAAACGATTTAATTCTCTTGAAAAAAAAAGATTTTTTATTTATTTATTTGACAGGTAGAGTTACAGACAGTGAAAGAGAGAGACAGAGAGAAAGGTCTTCCTTCCATTGGTTCATTCCCCAAATGGCTGCAATCCCAGAGCTATGCCTATCCAAAGACAGAAGTCAGGTGTTTTCTCTTGGTCTCCCATTGGGAGCAGGGACCCAAGCACTTGGGCCATCCTCCACTGCCTTCCCAGGCCATAGCAGAGAGCAGGACTAGAAGAGGAGCAACGGGGACTAGAACCAGCACCCATATGGGATGCTGGCACCACAAGCGGAGGACTAACCTAGTGCGCCACAGCGCTGGCCCTTCAGTTTATGCTGAATCTGCCACGCTGGTGAGGATTTTCATGCAACACCTCAACCACCCATAATCTTTGCATTCATGAAACACAGAGAAAGTTTCTTTAAGGGCTCTTGACCTTACATACTAGTAGAAGAAAGCAGTTGTTGCTTGCTCTTCAGTGCTTACTAAGCTCCTAGCAGAGAACATGGTTACCTATTGGCCTGGTTGTCATAGTTCTGCATATGCTAATTACCTAGCCTTGGTGGTGGGGTTTGTTCTACTCCTTCTTTCTTGTGTCAGACAGATGGCTCTATCCTTGTGTATGGCAGGTCTCCCACAAGCTGTAGCAAGTCGTATTGGAGAGTGTTATCAACCTGCATTGTGAAGTGAACCATGCTGATCTTCAGAGCTCAGAAGCTTTATTCTCCATCAAACACTAATAAGGAACTATTAAGAAAAAGAATATTTAACTGAGATGCCAAAAAGTGGGGCGGGGGGCAGGGATCCAAATAGAGTTTCTTAGAAATCCCAAAGTGAGAATCACAAATCCATCAAGTAGGGATATTTCCACCGCTGATTGGTTACACCACCAAAAAGTAATTCCCATTGAAAACAGAATTATTATTTGATCCAGCAATCCCACTATTCCTTTTGTAACCAAATGAATTGACTTCAGTGTATTCAAGAATCTACACTTGCATGTTTATTTCAGACTGTTCACAAAAATCAAGATATGGGATCAACCTAAGTATTTCTTAATTTTAAAAATACTTTGTATATAGACATAATGCAATATTATTCAGCCATAAAATAGAATTAGAATCTGTCATTTGCAGCAGCATGGATAGAATTGGAATACATTATTTTTAGTGAAGTAAGCAACATACAGAAAGATGAGTACTAAATATTCTCACTTTTTTAAGATATATTTATTTATTTTAAAGTCAGAGTTACAGAGAGAGACAGAGAGAGACAGAGAAAGAGAGTTAGGTCTTCTGTCTGATGGTTCACACCCCAGTTGGCCACAATGGCCAGAGCTGCGCCAATCCAAAGTCAGGAGCCAGGAGCTTCTTCTGGGTCTTCACATGGGTGCAGGATCCCAATGACTTGGGCCATTTTCCACTGCTTTCCTAGGCCATAGCAGAGAGCTGGATTGGAAGAGGAGCAGCCGGAACTAGAATCGGCACCCACATGGGATACCAGCACATCAGGCCAGGGCATTAACCTGATGCGCCACAGTGCCGGCCCCCTAAATGTCCTCACTTTTATATGGAAGCTAAAACATTGATCTTAAAGCAGAGACTAGAAGAGTGGTTACCAGAGCCTGAGAAGCATGTAGCAGAGAGTGATGGAGAAAAGATGTTGATTGATACAGAGGTGCAACTGGTTATGAGAAATAACTTCTAATGTCTTATAGCAATTATGAATATTTCAAGTTAGTTAGTAAAGATGATTTTGAATATACTCAACACAAAGAAGTAATAAATGTCTGAGTTGATAGACATGCTAGTTACCCTTAGTGGATCATTAATATTGCAAATGCATATTACATATCATACTATTCCCAATAACCCTATATAATTACTCTCCATGTGTCAGTCAAAATAAAATATATTTTTGTTTAAATTTATTTAGAAATTTATTTTAAGATTTAACAATTTTAACATTTTGCAATATACACTTCATATGGTGATATTATATGCATACATATATACATTGTTTTTGCTTTAAAATGGGAATATTTATATCACATAATGTGGGATTCATGTTAGTGATCACAATGTAAAGAAAAGAGGGGCATTGTTATGTATATGATAAAATCCAGTGGAGTAAATACTTATATGAATGTATATAGTAAAAATAATATTCACGGCACATTCGGAGCAGCCACAGGCTCTCGGAGCGAGCCAGCCAGCGGCGAGCTGGGGACGCACCGGGCAGATCCAACCGAGCAGCCCGTGAGCCGAGCCCGCGACCACCCACGCCCCCGAGCCCCACAGCCGTCCCCCGCCAGCCGGTGTCCCCTCTGCCCTCCCTGACCCATGGCGCTGAAGCGGATTCAGAAGGAATTAAGTGACCTACAGCGTGATCCACCGGCTCACTGTTCCGCTGGCCCTGTGGGAGATGACTTGTTCCACTGGCAAGCAACTATTATGGGGCCTCCCAATAGTGCATATCAAGGTGGAGTCTTCTTCCTCACCGTACATTTTCCAACAGATTATCCTTTTAAGCCACCAAAGATTGCTTTCACAACAAAAATTCACCATCCAAATATAAACAGTAATGGAAGTATTTGTCTAGATATCCTGAGGTCCCAGTGGTCACCAGCCCTGACTGTATCAAAAGTTTTATTGTCCATATGTTCTCTACTTTGTGATCCTAATCCAGATGACCCTTTAGTACCAGATATTGCACAAATATATAAATCAGACAAAGAAAAATACAACACACATGCAAGAGAATGGACTCAGAAATATGCAATGTAAAATGAAAAAAAATTTTTTCATATATACCAGAGTACTGTAAAATCTAGGTTTTTTTCATCATTAGCAGTAAATTGAGCACTGTTTACTGTTTCATTGTACCATGAAACTCTTTGATTTTTACCCATCTTAAGTGTGTTTTCTGAAGCAAGACAAAACAAACTTCCAAAAATACCCTTAAGACTGTGATGAGAACATTTATCATTTTGTATGCATTGAGAAAGACATTTATTACGGTATTTAAGATACTTGGACATCTGCATCTTCAGCTTACAAGATCTACAATGCAGCTGAAAAGCAACCAAATTATTTTTTGCTGAAACTAGATGTTTTCACATGAGAAATACTGTATGTGTTGTCTAAGATGTCGTCACTTTTATAAATCTGTATTCAGATTTCATTCTTTGTTAGCTCACTTTATAATTTGTATTTTTTTACTGTATAGACTAAATATATTCTATTTACATGTGTGTCAACTCATTACTTTTTCCTGTGAACAGTATTGAAAAAACCCAACAGCTGATAATTAAATGAATTAACTGTGTCTCCCTTGTCTTAGGATATTCTGTAGATTGATCGCAAATTTCTTAAACCTGAAATGATCTTTACACTGTAATTTTGAGTATACTGATTATGGAGAAACACTTGTTTTGATTTTGTATACTTGACTTAACTTTATTGCAATGTGAATTAATTGCACTGCTAAGTAGGAAGATGTATAACTTTTATTTGTTGCTATTCACATTTGAATTTTTTTCTGTATGGGCTACATTATATTAACACCTTTTACAGATCTTACTGTAGCTTTTTCCATATAAATAAAATGTTTTTTCTACTATTTGTCTTGATTACTAAAAAAAGTGAAAATTACTTTATAAGTAAGGATTAAAGCTCTGTGTAAAATTTTGCATGAAAATTATTTCCAAATTGTGACTATGAAGTCTATTGTGTTTGGCATTAATCACCATTAATTATAAACTTTATTGCTTTAGGTTAGTATCTCTTTATTAAATTGTGTATCTATAAGATCGTATACTTTGGTCTCTTGTAGAGGAGAATTTAGAAGATGGAGTTTGTCTTAAATCACATCTAAAACGGATTATTGCAAAGGTCTTGAAGTGAGTGTAAGGCAGTGTCACCCACCATGAAGAAAATTGTGTTTGTAGACCTGAGGAATCACTAGATTAATTAAAAAAATGCTCTTCTAGATGTAATAGGCAGTGTAATTCTTAACATTTTAAAATCTGAAATTTCTAAAACAGAATTTTAATGCCATCACAATTTGAAAAACATTTTTTATTATAGAAGTTACAAAGAAAATCCTAAATAGATACTTCCTTCTGTTTTTATAAATTGCCAGTTCAAAATGCTTTAAATTAGCAGATTGTAGATTTTAAGAAAATATAGAAAGCTCCAATGTTTAAATTGAGAAAAATACATCTCTTTAGTGTTTAGCATGCTTATCAAACTTGAGTGAGTGTCATTTTTAAGAACAGTTGTAGCTCTTGATTATTGTAGTAGCTGTGTAAGTGTGCAGGAATCTGTGATGGGTGTAGTCGTTAACAAAGGATTTAAATCACTTGAGTATTTGATCATGGTTCACTATTTTATTAAAGCACAAAATAACCTTGTTGTTAGAAATTATGTGTTTTTAAAAATGAATGTAAAATAATTAAATGAATTGTGAAATGGATGTTTAAGAACATATAGTCTTTTTTTTTTTTTTTTTGACAGGCAGAGTGGACAGTGAGAGAGAGAGACAGAGAGAAAGGTCTTCCTTTGCCGTTGGTTCACCCTCCAATGGCCGCCGCGGCTGGCGCGCTGCGGCCGGCGCACCGCGCTGATCCGATGGCAGGAGCCAGGGGCCAGGTGCTTTTCCTGGTCTCCCATGTGGGTGCAGGGCCCAAGCACCTGGGCCATCCTCCACTGCACTCCCTGGCCACAGCAGAGGGCTGGCCTGGAAGAGGGGCAACCGGGACAGAATCCGGTGCCCCGACCGGGACTAGAACCCGGTGTGCCGGCGCCGCTAGGCGGAGGATTAGCCTAGTGAGCCGCGGCGCCGGCCCTAAGAACATATAGTCTTAAAAAGCAACTTTATTAAGTGATGTCTTGAAATAGCCATAACGTGAAAAATACTGCTTCACTGGCTATATATATAAGCTACATTTGCACTGAATTTGACACTCAACATCTTTAGATTTAAGTATTTATTATATTTTGATAGTAAAGGGTTTTGTTTCTTGAGTATCTTTCACTCTTTTTTTAAACTTTTCATTTCTGTGGCATTTATTTTTGAAAGTGTCTTTTTTTCTTTATTAAAGTTTTTGAAACTTGCCTAAAAATAATATTCACATAGCTTTTACTCTTTATATTAATGTCCACATATGAGAGAAAATGTGATATTAATCTTTCTGTGTCTGCCTTATTTCACGTAACATAATGATCTCCAGTTGCATTCATTTTGTTGCAAATGTCAGAATTTCTTTCTTTTTCATGTCTCAGTAATAGTTCATCATATATATATACACACACATAAATATTACATTTTCTTCACACAGTAATCAGTTAATGACATCTATGCTTATTCCATATATCTGTTAAGCACTGGGATGCTATAAACATGGGAGTGCAGGTATCGTTTTCCTTGTTGACTTTGTTACTGCAGGATATATTCCTAGAGGAGGGATGGCTGAGTCATGTCGAAGATACATTTTCAGTCTTTGAGGAATCTCCATACTGCTTTCCATAAAACAGTACTAATTATTGAAGAAGGGCTTATTCTTCTCACAAATGTAACGAAAACGTCTTGAACATTCACCACTACTAATATAGTGTGGATTCAGGCACCCACATTTTTCATCCACATTATTTGACTGACGGAAATGCCTATGTCAGAGAATATATTTATTTTAGAATATCATTCTTTGGGCAAAATACATTGTCACAATTTAAAAATGTGTGTGTGTGTGTGTGATTATTAAGTGAACACAAAATCCCTCTGACAGATGTACAGGTGCTACATCAGCAGTTGTAAGACTTTCTAAGGTACAGTTCATGCTGGTGAATGACTGGAGATGAGGACAAAGTGGAAAGGACACAGTGGACAGGATTTAGATGAGCACATTCTGGAAGTTCTTCTGAGATTTGTGAAACTCACGGGAGTTACTAAATAAGGTAAGGTTATTAGGACGCATTATAATTAGATACAGTGACAGCTCCAGTGTCCTGTGACTCAGATTGATGGGCAGGTAGCAGGAGGCCACAGCGCCTTCCTCACCTTCAGCACTAGGAGGAGCTGGTTGGCATTTCACACACAAGGTGACCTTACTCCCTCTGAGCTCCTGTCTTGTCAACCAAACAGAGCATTAGTATTTTGTGAAGCAGGACAATGAGGATATTCAACATGGATTCTAAGTTATAGGACTATGCTATGATATATGGAAAAAGTGTACAATATGAATTTTCCACCAGATACATGAGTCCAATAATAATAATTTCAAGTCACAAATATATTATTGGCAAGAAGTCACCAACCATTTAACTTCAGCATATTGCTTTAGTTGTGCCCTTTTTAGGTATCCCACTGCTCTTTCCTGGTTTCCTCTTTTCTATCTCACTACTTTTCATAGAAACCTCTTGTAATCATCCTCATCACCACAACATCTTAAATGTTTGGGTGAACCAGCGATCAGGTCCTGGATATCTCAACAATCAAAGCCCTCACAACAGGGGCTGGCCTTGTGGCACAGTGAATGAAGCTGCTGCTTGAGATGCCAACAAACCATATGAGCCCTTGTTCAATTCATGGCTGCTTCACATCCAATTCAGCTCCTGTCAATGTGCTGGGAAACCAACAGAACATAGCCCAAGTCCTGGGACACCCGCCACTACATGGGACACCTGGATGAAGCTCCTGACTCCTATCTTTGGCCTGGCCCATCCCTGGCTGTTGTGGCTATTTGGGGAGTCAACCAGGAGATGGAGGATCACTCTCTCTCTAAGTTTGCCTTTCAAATAATATAGGGCATAAAAAAGCCCTCAGAATATCATCTCGTAGTGTTAATACTCCTGCATACACTGACACACACTAAGTACACATCAGCAGGACAAACTTTTACATGAACTTCATAATCATGTGCCAACATGTCTATGTGACATGCCCACAGAAATCTATAATGGATGTATCAAACTTGTAACTAAAACTAATACCTGATGTTCTGTGGGGAGCAATCCGGACTGGACTGAGTTACTGGAATTAAGACTTATTCTATGCATCTGCTCTCCCACAATATGTCGTTGGGAGAGAAGTAAACAGCTTCCGCACAGCTGCCTCCAGTTCAACCAATAAACTGTAGGACTTGCTCCTGATTGGAGAGCAGCGTACTCGGCGTGTGGGCAGCCGAGTTAGGATTGGCAGAGGAGGACTATAAAGGAGGAGAGAGACGGCATGCACCAGGAACATCTAAGGGGAACTTCTAGCTGAAGGAACACCTGTGCAGCCCCCGAGAAAGCCGGCCGGCGGTGTGCCGCTCCCCTGCGGAAGTGGGGAATGTGGCCAGGGGGAACTGCCCTTCCACGGAGGTGGAAGGGATAGTAGCCAACCCGGGAAGAACCAGCAGCAAACCCGGGGAGGGCCGAGCAGACAGAAAGAACAGCGCAGGGTCTTGTGTCGCTCCTCCACGAAGAGGGGGAGCGACATAATGGTGCCGTGACTCGGATAGAAAACCTAGGACGGATAGGAAACCTAGGACGGATAGGAAACTTAGGAGGGAAGAAACGGGAAGAAGTGGGAAATTACTGGAGAGAGAGACTAGCAAACAGCCTAGGGAAAATATCGGAGAGAGAGACTAGCTAACAGCCTAGGGAAAAGCCGGACGAAAAGGGTGCCGGAAGAAGCTGTTGAAAGCCTAGGCATAGACTCGGATACGGACTACGGGGGGAAGCTGGGAGAAATCTCTAAGGTCGAAAGTGAAAGTGAAAGCTAGAACAAACAGACTCGGACGCGGACTGTGGGGAGGGGCCAGGAGAAATGAGGGAGGAGATTGTTGGAGGAAAGCTTGGGGAAACATACCGGGTAGAGAAAAATGTTAGGGAAATTGAAGCCGCGGGGGGCAGGCCGAGGCAGAAACGAAAGCCTCTTTGGGATTCTCAAGTTAGCCCGGGAATGGGGGGTGAAAAGTTGAAACCAGAAGCTGAAACGTAAGCCAGATTGGGATCCGTCTGATTAGCCCAGGGAGCAAAGGACGGGAAGCCAAACCGTGGGGTGGAGACGTATGCTGGGTTGAATTCGCCAGGCTAGCCCGGGGAACTTGGATTGAATGCTAGTGGTGGACACGTAAGCTACGCTGTGTGACTCGCGGAGGCTGCCGTGCGCAGAGAGAGCGTGCAGGGCACAAGTAGATAGGGAACGGGGCTGGCGCGAGGCCGTGGTTCAGACGCGAAAGGGTTAAGTGCGAGACCGCGGAGTGTGCGCGCAAAGCCGAGCCGCGCAGATGAGAGAGGCGCGGGCTGAAGCAGCTCAGAGCCGGCGAGGCGCCGAGAAGCAGCCTTGGGGAGGAGCCCGCTGGCGGGGCGAGGCGCCAGGAAGCCGCAGGGATAAGAGAAACAAAAGTTTAGAAGTAAAATGAGAGAAATGGGAATGTTGGCAGACAGAAGTAAAATGGGAGAAATAGGAATGCCCGGAGATAGAGAAATAGAGAAATAGAAAGGCCTCCCTACAACACTGCAATGTGAGAGCTTGGATTCGGTCTGCCTGATTAAGGCGGTAAGCACCAGCAAGCAGCTCGACCAGAGTATGAGCTGCAGGTCACCGAAGATAGGCACGAACCAACACTAATAAGTCTCCCCCACAATACGGCAATGAGAAAGCTTGGATTCGGTCTGCCTGATTAAGGCGGTAAGCGCCAGCAGGCGGCTCGACCAGAGTATGAGCCGCAGGTCACCGAACACAGGCACGCATCAGCGCCTAAAAACCTCCTCACAACATGGCGAAGAGAGGACCCGGATTCGGTTTGCCTGATTGATAGGACTTGTAAGAACCTGTGGCAACTCTAGCAAGTAGAGCAGAGTGTGTGCCGCGGGACACCGAAGACAGGCGCGTATCAACGCCAAAAATAAAAAGAAAGGGGGATCTGTGGGGAGCAATCCGGACTGGACTGAGTTACTGGAATTAAGACTTATTCTATGCATCTGCTCTCCCACAATATGGCGTTGGGAGAGAAGTAAACAGCTTCCGCACAGCTGCCTCCAGTTCAACCAATAAACTGTAGGACTTGCTCCTGATTGGAGAGCAGCGTACTCGGCGTGTGGGCAGCCGAGTTAGGATTGGCGGAGGAGGACTATAAAGGAGGAGAGAGACGGCATGCACCAGGAACATCTAAGGGGAACATCTAGCTGAAGGAACACCTGTGCAGCCCCCGAGAAAGCCGGCCGGCGGTGTGCCGCTCCCCTGCGGAAGTGGGGAATGTGGCCAGGGGGAACTGCCCTTCCACGGAGGTGGAAGGGATAGTAGCCAACCCGGGAAGAACCAGCAGCAAACCCGGGGAGGGCCGAGCAGACAGAAAGAACAGCGCAGGGTCTTGTGTCGCTCCTCCACGAAGAGGGGGAGCGACAATGTTCCTTATAACAGTTAATGACAGCTCTAGTCTCATGATTGCTGGATTAAAACATGGCACCAGCTCTGACTTCTCTTTCTCTCACAGATTTTCACAATAGGTCTGGCATCTGGGCCCGTTTCCCCAGCACCCTCCCTACCTGTCCTGACCAAACCACCACCATCTCTCACTTGGTTGACGACAACTGACTTTCAGTGTGACTCCCTTAATTGCAGTCTGTATCGCCCATTCACCACCTAAGGACAACACAGTGTGCAGGGGACTCTAAAATAGGAAGCTTGTTCTTGTCATCCCCTGGCTCAAAATCCCCCAAAAGTGAATCACCACACTCATGAAGAAGCCAAAGTCTTGCTGTGGTCTCTAATTCCTAGATGATCATCCTTGTCATCTCTCTGACCTACTTCTCCATCCTTACTCTGATTCCTCCCACATCACAGATCCTCCTGCTGTTTTCATGCGCAAACCAAATGTGTTCTCCCATCTCTAGACCAGTAGGTCTTCTTCCCAGGATGCTACCTCCTCAGAGAGCTCCTCTAGCTTTCTCATTCACCTCCTTTAAATCATTATACCAACACCATTATCTCATTGAGATCACCAGTTTCTCCCCTATTGAAAACATAAAACCTGTTCCTTCCACTCCCCACACACAAACTGTACTCCCTGACCCAGCAGGGACTGAATAGTGCTCCAAGGCACTCAGGATCCTCTACTACACTATGTGATTTCCTCAATCATTTAGTTCCATCCCTAACTCCCTAGTGCCATTGTCACAGATTTATTTGCTCATTATGGATAAATCTATGTTATTTTACTATTATGAGCTAACAATAATTTTGTGAACTACTGAAATCCAATAGCATGAAAAGTATTAATCTGCATATTAGATTTAAGATTTTAATGGTTTATTTGGAAATGAATCTACTTCCGTCTTTACAGAGAGCAGGTATACAGCTACAGATTGCATTTAAAGGGAGAACTGGGTAGAGAAACAAGTTTTCATCCTTCTCTTCCAACCTCACCTGCCAATACAGCATATGTCACATAAAAGAACAATGTTAATTTACTGCGTTTTGAAGGATTCTCCATTAAGTCAATGGAAAAAATAATGCCTTTTGGGGCTGCTTATTTAGGGCTCTGAGATTTTTATTTGTCATCTCAGTCATCTCACATCTGAGATGTGAGATCACATCGAATTAAGGACATTTTTATTTTATTTTTTTGAAGATTTTATTTATTAATTTTAGAGAAGAGGTACAGACAGTGAGAGGGAGAAAGAAAGGTCCTCCACCTGCTGTTCACTCCATGGAACTGTGCGGATCGGAAGCCAGGAGCCAGGTGCCTCTTTCGTGTCTCTCACAGGGGTGCAGGTGCCCAAGAATTGGGTCATCCTCTACTGCCCTCCCAGGCCACAGCAGAGAGCTGGATTGGAAGAGGGGCAGCCGGTACTAGAACTGGCACCCAAATGGGAGGCCGGTGCCTAACGCAGACGATTGAACTACAGCACCATGGCACCAGCCCCAAGGTCATTTTTAAAGTTTTTAAGAATCTTTACCTGCTGTTAACCCATAATACATGCTTCAATTGCTTAGAAAAAAATAACTGAATGCATAGAATGTAAAATGCAAACTTACAGATGCAGAGCAAGTTTCGTGCTGTCCTGCCACATCCACTCATTTTTGTCTCCTTTTTTATATAATCCAATCCAGTAACTGTATTTGATTTGTGATTGAATGAATTTCTGTGCACAAATTAGAATTACTAGTATTAATCATTACATCAGTAAAAACTTTTTATCTACAAAGAATTGTACAAAATACCAATCATTTCACTTAAGACAATCCTAGCTCATCTACTGTGCAGAGAATCAATGGAAGTGAAAGACCTAAATGAAAGTCTGAATCTCTAAACTCCTTGAGTTTCTCCTTGTCTAAATATGGGAATGACATTATTTATTGGAAGTTTTCATGCACTGAAATAATGCATGCAAGGACCTGACACACTGTAAACCTAACAGGAGTGTATGTTTTTGTAATTATTTCAGTTATATTTTATTCATTTTAAATGTTTTCCTTGGGTACTCACATGTTAAGCAAAAATTTGATTTTATTTCCTAAATGCAATTTACTCTATCCATTTCTCTATTAACTCTCGTTCTCTGTCCCAGATACACAATCCATTATTTTTCCACTTTAGTTAACTTCTATAAAAAGAAAATTTTAATGGTGTCTCTTTTTACACTAGGAAAGGTAGAGAGATATTGTAGAAGAAGTTTTAAAATATGCTTTATTATTCTAAGTCTCTAAAGAATCACTAAAATGAAGTGCCAACTAATTCACTCATTCAGGTATTTTTCTTATGTTCCATTAATCGTGAAGACATAAATAGTAAGGACTCAGTATAATTCCATGGCACATACAGCAAGCCACCTCTGCTGCTCTAGAAAGAAATTATTTAGGTCCCTTAAAGCATGTCTTCTCCTCAACAAATACAAGTGTTTCCACCCTGCAGTCAAATAAGACTCAAGGAAAGCCAACACAGGTAGCCTAACTCAGTCTTTGCAAGCTTCTCATAAAGGTTAACTAAGTGAACATACCAGTTCCTGGATGTCATCAAAATTCACCAGGCTAGAACCCATATTCCGGCATAAATTCCTGCTCTCATCCCACGTTACCTCTTCTTTAGAAAAATAGTACGAGTTTCTTGTCCAGCAAAAGGGTCTTCCATGCAAGGAGCCACAGCCTCGTTCTTCAAAACAAAAGGCAAACCCCATCCCAAGACACCAGGCCATTTAGAAAATAAGATTTTAGGTATTTAATTTTTTCTTCAGAAGGAATTAGCATAAAAGAAGAGTTTTTCTGTACCCAAACATCTTTTCAAACTCGAATGCTTAGTTAACTATAATTTTAAAAATAGATTTAATGAGGAGAGTAAAGTTAAAACCTAAAACTCCTCATCAGACCCAATATCAACTTTTTAAAGTTTATATATTGAAATGGACAGAAGGCAGTAAGTCTATGAAAATAACCTGTCAGCTATTAACCTAAACATTGAGTACAAACCTCTACCGGACGGCACCACTGAATGGTCTTCCAGCTGTACTGAGGAAGTATTCTTTTCTTTTGTGTTTTCCATATACTGTGTTGTACATTTAGGACACTTCTGAAAAACTTCAATCCACATTACAAAATTAACATCACAAATGCCTTTAATAGATCACTTAATTATGATCATATCCTATAATTCTAGATATGAAAGAATATAATGTTGAGTACATGGGAATATGATCATAGAAAATGAAAAGTCAAAATATTTTGAAGTGTCAGGCCATAAAATAGATTTTGCATATAACTACAAAATTTTAACTTGAAATCTATGATTTCTAAGGCACATAAAAGAGTAGTGGTCATTTTATAAAATACAAAACAAACAAAATTAAAAACTTGAAATAGTTTTTATGCCATCTTTAAATAATGATTTCTCAGCATGTGACTCCATGTAGCATTTACACTTTGACATAAGGGATTTGCCTGTATGTATAATGAATGCATATGAGTTCATATAGCTATTTCTAATGTGCAAAAGGAAAGTTAAAAGTCTACGAGAGAAACAGCAGTTTCTTCCATTAAGTTGAGAATAAAAATGTAAAATAAAAAGCATATTGTTCTGTTTTTTTAGAACGCCTGTTTTCCATGTCAGGCACCTAGGTTTGCTTCCTCAGTCCAGTTCCTGATTCCAGCTTCCTGTACATGGAGATGCTGGGAGGCAGTGGTGATGGCTCAAAGTGAATGGGTCGCTGACACCCACATGAACAGATTGCTTTTCTGTCCCACATCTGTGACGCAGCCCAGTCCCCGCTGTTGCAGGCTTTAAAACTTTGAAAACGAGCAGGTGGGATCTTTGTCCCTTTCTTTCTCCATCACTCCCTCAAATAAATAATTTGAAAAAAATCACTCAAGTGTTTGTTACACATCAGAATCTTCATTTCCAATGATGCCCCTATGCTCCAACATTAAATTTCATATCTGGTTGTAAAAATCTATCAATATTGGCCGGCGCTGCGGCTCACTAGGCTAATCCTCCACCTTGCGGCGCTGGCACACCGGGTTCTAGTCCCGGTCGGGGCGCCGGATTCTGTCCCGGTTGCCCCTCTTCCAGGCCAGCTCTCTGCTGTGGCCAGGGAGTGCAGTGGAGGATGGCCCAAGTGCTTGGGCCTTGCACCCCATGGGAGACCAGGATAAGTACCTGGCTCCTGCCATTGGATCAGCGAGGTGCGCCAGCTGCAGTGCGCCGGCCGTGACGGCCATTGGAGGGTGAACCAACTGCAAAGGAAGACCTTTCTCTCTGTCTTTCTCTCTCAATGTCCACGCTGCCTGTCAAAAAAAAAAAAAAATCTATCAATATCAAATACATAGTCCCTTATGTCCCATTCACAATAGGCACAAGTTTTCCTCCATTTCAGCAATCTATTACAGTGTCCATATTCTAGACCACAACTAAAAAGAAAAACTAAAAAACTAAAAGCCTTTTTTTTTTTTTTTGACAGGCAGAGTTAGATAGTGAGAGAGAGAGAGAGACAGAGAGAAAGGACTTCCTTCCGTTGGTTCACCACCCAAATGGCCGCTGTGACTGGCGCGCTGCGTGGATCCTAAGCCAGGAGCTAGGTGCTTCCTCCTGGTCTCCCATGCAGGTGCAGGGCCCAAGCACTTGGGCCATCCTCCACTGCCTTCCCGGGCCACAGCAGAGAACGGGACTGGAAGAGGAGCCACCAGGACAGATTCCGTCGCCCCAATCGGGCCTAGAACCCAGTATGCTGGTGCAGCAGGCAGAGGATTAGCCTAGTGAGCTGTGCACTGGCCAATAAAAGACTTCTTCTTTTTAAAATCCACATTTTCTTGGGCTAATCAATTTCCTTTTCTTTTTCTTATTGCCCTCCCACATCCACACAGGTGCACATACTCACACATATATCCTAACCCTATGCTTGCCAGAAGGAGCAGAGCACAGATGATGCCCAGGATTACTGTGCATGGATTTTCTGTAAAAAAATTAATAATGGGGGGTATATAATGAGCTTGGTAAACAGATAAGAACCTAAGCAGAATGAACATTTATGCTGGAAAGTTGAATTAAAATCACATATTCTTCCTAATAAAAAAATCTCATGGATATTACACATAAATGGATCTCCCAATATATAAAATAATTAAGGAACTAGACAATCCATATCAAATAGATTTGGTTTTTAAATATGTTAATTTTTTCTACATACATTATATTTTCAGAAATCAGAAAACAAGAAAAGTTACCTCTTTTTTTGTGAGCTAGATGTCTTTTGCCCTCCTTTTTCTTTGCATGAGACAATTTCAGTTCTGTGTATGTAACTTTCTCCTCACTCATTTCTGAGAGTTTCAGGCTAAAACACAGAAAGGACCAGAGATATTTCAGGAGACATAATAGATTGAGCTAAAATCGGGGATATGATTCATGAGTAACAGAGAGAGCTACAGGAATGATACACACTCGGGCCTGCAGAAAGTGAATTAAGATCTCTGTAATTCTGGAAATAACATTAAAGCTTTTTAAAAGTTTATTCTATTTATCTGAAAAGCAGAGAGTTTCAGAGTGAGAGAGAGATGGAGGGAAACTTAGAATTTCTATCCACTGATTCACTCCCCAAATGGCTGGCGTTCTAGGGGCTGGGCCAGGCTGAAACCAGGAACCAGGAGCCCCATCAGGTTTCCCACATGGGTAGCTGAGGTCCAGACTCTTGGCTCATCTTCTGCTGTCATCTCAGGCACATTAGCAGGGAGCTGGATCTGAAGCAGAGCAGCAAGGGCACAATCGAGCACTTTGATATGGGAACTGGCATGGCAGGTGCTGACTCAACCCACCCCATCACAATGCTGGCCAGGAAAAAGTAATTTAAATTCCTTTTTGTGATGTTTTAGAAGAGAGATCCTATTTAGTTTATGGACATACTGTATTAAACTTTTAAACTGTTTTAAAGTAACTTAATTAGTTGCCAAAATTTGGGACTGGATATAATTTGTACATAAATATCCAAATGATCAGCACAATATGACAGAGGCACCTCTTACATGAGGGACACACACACAAACACACACTCACACACACTAATTCAATGAACACCCCATGCTGCTATCACATCCCAGTACTCATTTATCTCATCCTCCTGATAGTCACTGATCTTCATGGACATGACCTTAGAGTTGAGAAAAATGAAGGAATGATGGGATTCAAGTTTGGGGCATATGAAAGCATCATAAACTGAGATAACCATCACTTGTAATTCTAACAGCAAGTCTACACAATGCTACAGTTCTCAAATTACAGATGAGAAACACATATTCCCAATTATAATATAAATCTTAACTCGAGGTCATATATTATCTGAGATAACTGATTTTTGTGCAGTTATTTTTGTTATATCAATATACATAAATATCAACAACAATGGTAAATATTTAATTATATTTCTATTGATAAAAATTTTCATATTAGCAAAAATTTCAAACTTTATTACAAGAGAGATCATGAAAAGGTCATTCAAAGTTTGGGTTATTCATTGCTAGTCAAAAAATTGCATCCATTAGGATGAGAATTAAAAGTACATATATAATGTATTAAAAAAGGAAATAGGGGGCCGGTGCCATGGCTCTCTTGGTTAATCCTCTGCCTGCAGTGTCAGCATTCCATATGGACATTGGTTCTAGTCTCTTCAAGTCCAGATCTGCTGTGGCCTGGGAAGGCCGTGGAGGATGGCCCAAGTGCTTGGGCCCTGCACCCATATGGGAGACTAGGAGAAGCACCTGGCTCCTGGCTTCGGATCAGTGCATTGCCGGTTGTAGTGGCCATTTGGGGAGTGAACCAACTGAAGGAAGACCTTTCTCTCTCACTGTCTAACTCTACCTGTCAAATAAAAAAATAAAAAATTGCAAAAAAAAGGAAATAAATATTCCTCAAAACATGTGACAATTATAAACAATTTCACGTCTGACTGTTGAAATTCTTTTGACAAATTCCCATTCTGATCCACTCCTGCCTTCTTCTCTAGAATAAAGGTAACTTTAGATGTTAACATGGATCATAATTTAACCCCACCTTTCCACACATCTCTCCTATACCAAGTGCTACTCTATTCCTCTGCCATCAAGAGGGTGAGAGGCGACGTGGAGATGGACTCACACACCCACAGTAGCTGCTGTCTGTGTCTGTACCTTGGGATGTCCCCAGCTGGAGCACAGGCTTGGTCAGGAGCAGGCGAGCACGTCCCGGCTGTGCTGGCTTCCCCTCTGCTGTGAGACCAGGCGGGTCCTGATGTGTGAGACCGCCCCTCACAGAGACCTTGTGTGAAGGTGCAGACGATCACATGACACTGATATTCCCACACAGAAAGTTTCCAGTGGTGTCAGTGTCTCACTTGTTCCCCCTCACTTGTCAGAAAGGCCATCAAGAATAAAAATTATTTTATGAACATTGAAAACGAACTATGGCAGTTTCTTGAGAGCTTGGGAAATGAAAAAAAAATTGGCATCTCATGAGATTAGAAAACAGTTAACAACAAATTTTATAAATCTATAAAATATAAAAGAGAAATACCCATATCCTGCCTAGCATGATTTCTTCATTTTGCATTTTATAGAATAGGTAAAAATCTGCAACTGTTATATATACGGTAAAAATAGAAAAATGGGCACAACCATTGGCCACTATGTTTAAAAAGTCATCCTAAGAATATCCAGACACTTAATGTGTTACAGTAAATATAAATATACACATTACTGGGTTGATTAATTTGAAAACAGCAGTTTTTTCACTTGTATTCTCTTGAAATTGAAGAAATAAGTTCTCTTTAGTTACTGAAAAAGACAGCTGTAGCAACAGAAAGGCTTAAAAATGTTGAACAGGCTTAAATATAGCTCTTTTTAAAGCATTAAAATAAACATCTTCTGGTTTGCTAGTAACAGCAATAGCTGTCAAAATTTAAAAATTATTTGTTTAATTCAATGAGCAACTCTGCCCTATTTAAACCTAGAACAAGTTGCTAGTTTGTAACAAAATAATTGGTTTTCTTAGGTCAACCGCATGGATCTTCACACCTAAAGGGCTCTCAGGATTCAAAAATCTTCTCAGGAACTTTTGTAATAGCAGCTGAAATCCACGTCTCTATCAGTTGAATCTGTTATTTATTTTCAAGTTATTTTTCTGTGGTTTGAAATTCCTTCCCTCATCACCCCAGATGCAAAATTTCCTCGCCCTTCTTTTTTTTTTTTTTTTTTTTTTTTGGACAGGCAGAGTGGATAGTGAGAGAGAGAGACAGAGAGAAAGGTCTTCCTTTTGCCGTTGGTTCACCCTCCAATGGCCATCACGGCCGGTGCGCTGCGGCCGGCGCACTGCGTTGATCCAATGGCAGGAGCCAGGTGCTTCTCCTGGTCTCCCATGTGGGTGCAGGGCCCAAGCACTTGGGCCATCCTCCACTGCCTTCCTGGGCCACAGCAGAGAGCTGGCCTGGAAGAGGGGCAACTGGGAAAGAATCCGGCGCCCCGACCAGGACTAGAACCCGGTTCCTTGCCCCTTCTAAATCACAGCAAAGTTACATTATTTAGCTTTTTTTTTTAGATTTGCTTTTGGCTTACTCTATTTTTTTTAAAGATTTATTTTATTTATTTGAAAGATAGTGTTACAGAGAGAGGTAGAGACAGAGTGAGCGAGGTCTTCCATCTGCTGGTTCACTCGTCGACGCTGTGCTGATCCAAAGCCGGGAGCCAGGAGATTCTTCCAGGTCTCCCACGTGGGTACAGGGGCCCAAGGACTTGGGCCATCTTCTACTGCTTTCCCAGGACATGGCAGAGAGCTGCAGCTGAAGAAGGGCAGCTGGGACTAGAACCTGCACCCATATAGGATGCTGGCACTGCAGGTCAGGGCTTTAACCTGCAGTGTGCTCACAGTGCTAGCCCCATCTTACTCTATTTTTCTACAAGGAACTAAGGAGGCCTATCTCTGACATAAATCAATATAAAGAGGGAGGGGCTTTTTAAAAAATTTTCAGTCAACCAAGCTTACTCTTAAAGGCAAGCACTAGTTTTTAGGCATCACAGGAACTAAGATCTTCCAGGCTCATACATATTAATTACTCTGCTTGGCTAACGTCTATCTCCAATCTAAGCTATTGGTCATTGGTTGATAATATTTTCACCAAAGCTCTCACCTGTCGTTTAAACACCTTTGCTCTAAAAATAACAATTTTTAGTACCTCTCAGAATTTTTCCGGAACTTTTTTACCTTGAATTTATATACCCTTTAAGGTCCTTGATGCATAACTCGTGTGTCATTATTTTACATCAATTTAACTAGCTGGTATAGCATTAAAATAAAAAGCAACTAATATTACATTGAATGAAAATAATGATAAAGTAGTAGAAACCAAGATATAACCCCAAGATGAAATGTATATTTTATATGTAAATACATATAATATGAAAGGGAGACTGCTCATGATTACATCAGCAGCAGAATAGCTTAATTATACAAATGAGGAATGCATAACAGTTTGAAATAATTTCTCAATACAGACGGCCAAGAGAAAATATGTTTTTATTTTTTAAGTTGTAGATTGATTATACAAAACTATTTTCATGTATGTTTTTAATTTCAAAATTGGTAAAAATTGAATGTTAGAAATTATGAGCTCATAAACTTGTTAAATTATAATGTAAATATTTTGCATAAATGTGGTTGTTAGAAATTAAATAAGAATGTCTGTGAACAAGAAATAAAGGATATGAAGGGTAGTGGTCTGCATTATTTCTGAACCTTAGAATAGTTCTAGGTACAGTTTTTGCTCATATAATATATTAGTATATTCAGTCTCAACTTATTTTGTGTAAGTTCTACATTTCTGCCTTTAGTGACTATAGTTTTAGACTTTGGTTTGTTTTTTATAATAACTTAATACTCCTCCTTCAAAAGCAACATTAACTGTCAACAGAAACAGAGACATAATAAAATCTTACATAAATTGTTATAACTAATCCTTTTCAGCATTATTTACAATGCTTCTCTTTAGTATTTCCTGTCTAAATTATGAAAAAATCCAACAGTTGAGCTATGTTTCAGACAGGAAAAGCCATAATAGTATCTTGTGGTTTGCTAGTTACCTATTTTAATGCCATTTGGTAAAAGTGACAATGCAAAAAAAGAGCATTCTAAAATGTTGGGTTTCCCATAAATGTAAAAATATCCTGAATGCATTAATACTTGGGAGGTTGCCTCAAAAGTAAGTGGGGCATAGCTAGGAAATGAAGGCGACTTGGAGACTAGATGTGCTGTGGGATCTGGATGGAGTCCTGGAGCTGATAGGTATCCATGGAAACATGAATAAGATCTGAATCAAGTCTGGCACATAATTAGTGGTCACAGACCAACAGGGACTCTTGGATTTGACAAACGTATGCTGTATTGTCTTATGGTAATGTAAGATAGTAACATTAAGGTAAATAAACTTGGTTAGGTACCTATGATAATTCTATTATCTTTGCCTTTTGGCTATAAATCTAAAATTTCCTCAAAATAAAAAACTTGCTTCCAATAAGAACATAATACCACTTTCCATGAACTCTTTAAGATCACTTATATACATGGAATGTATCATTGCAGAGAAAGTGTTGTAAGCCTTCAATTAAAGACCTGTTATCTGAGTTTTTTTATTTCAAAAAAGTAAGTAGGTTAAGAATGAAATTCCAGAATGAAACATTGTCATTGAATAGATATTATAACTTAGCCCACAAGGAGTATTTTGTTTATAGAAAAATGGCTTCTTAATTTCAAAATTGTTCATCCTACTGCCTTAAAGATGACATCATGACGAATGGCCAGGACCGGGCCAGGCTGAAGCTAGGATCCAGGCACTTCTTTCAGGTCTCCCATGTTGGTATAAGAGTCCAAGCATTTGGACCATCTGCTGATTTCCCAGGCACTTTATTTATTTAACAGTTTTTATTTTATTTACTTGAGAAGTAGAGTTTAGACAGTGAGAGGGAGAGACAGAGAGAAAAGTCTTCTGTCCATTGGTTCACTCCCCAAATGGCTGCAACTACCAGAGCTGCACTGATCCGAAGCCAGGAGGCAGGAGGTTCTTCCAGGTCTCCCACATGGGCACAGGGGCCCAAGGACTTTGGCCATCTTCCACTGCTTTCCCAGGCCACAGCAGAGAGATGGCTTGAAAGAGAAGCAGCCAGGTCTAGACCTGGTGCCCATTTGGGATGCAGGCAGAGGATTAACCTACTGTGCCATGTAGCCTGAGCCTCCCAGGCAAATGAGCAGGGTTCTCAATCAAAAGTGGAGCTGCTGCAATGCTTCTACTGCAGGGGTAACTTAATCACTTCTGCAACAATGCTGGCCCCAGGCATTTCCCTGTTTAGAACTACTGAACATTTTATTTTTAGGGTGAACATTAGAAATACACTGATTTGAAAGGTCAGAAAAATGACCCCTTAAGAATCCCTTCTTAGGCCACGCTTCAGAAAAAAGAAGAAACCGAAATCAAACTGCAGGTCCTAGATGAATCCTAAAATAAATAAATAAATAAATAAATAAATAAAATTAGAAAATCAGAGGAATTCCCAGTCCTTTCTTGATTTTCTCCATGCTAGTCCATCACTGTCAACTGTAGTCTGGATCTCTAGAGAAGTCTCCTGACAACTCTTCATTGACTGACAGGACAAGGACTCAAAATATATACTCAGTAAATGTTAATTAATTGAGTGATCCACTCAGGAACCAATGGGAAAAGGTGACCAAGTTAATGTTGTCCTGCTGAATAGCTCTGTTGATCCAAACTGCAAGACAAAAAAGGTGCATTTGGAAGAAGAATGTAGTATCTGGAATATTCAATTATATGGAAACAACTAATAGTATCTCTCCACAATTAATGCACAGCCACATGTTAGTGTCTAGTTTATATAATATTATTAAGACTGAACAACATCCCTGAGATTTTTATCATTGTCATTTAACAGAAGAAACCGAGGTATAGATGCTGGTGATTAGGAAATTGTATTAGTGTCTCAGAGCTAATTACCTGTTGAATGTCCATACTACAGAAAGTACTTTATAGATTCATTGCAATCCCCATCAAAGAACCAATGACATTTCTCACAGAACTAGAAAAAATAATCCCAAAATTCATATGGAAACAAAAAAGATCCCAAATAATGCAAACAGCCTTGAAGAAAAACGCATCACAATACCGTATTTCAAAACATACTACAGCGCTATTATAACCAAAATAGCATGATACTAGCAAAAATCGACATGTAGACCTATGAAACAGAATAGAAACTAACAAATAAATTCACATACGTATCTTGACAAATGAGCTAAAAGCATTCCCTAGGTAAAGGACAGTCTCTTGAATAAATGGTGTTGAGGAAATTGGATTTCTACATGCAAAAATTTGAAAAAAGTCCCCTAGCTTACAGGCAAGAATTAACTTGAAATTGATCAAGGATCTAAATCTAAGGTCTGAAATGATCAAACTACTAGAGGAAAACAGGGAAACACTACAAAACGGTATTTTGGAAAAGACTTTTTGGGTAAGACACCTAAAGCATAGACAATAAAAGGAAAAATAGATAAATAGCATTACATCGAACTAAGGTTTCTGACTAGCAAACAACAAAGTGAAGAGAAAACTGACAGAATGGAGAAAATGCTGACAAACTGTGTATCTGATAAAAGGTTAATATCCAGAATAAGACGCTTACAAACAAGCCAGGTAAGAAAGGAGCAAAGAGGGGCCTGCACCGGGGCTCACGTGGTTAATCCTGCGTCACTGGCATCCCACATGGGCGCCGGGTTCTAGTCCAGTTGCTTCTCTTCCAGTCCAGCTCTCTGCTGTGTCCTGGGAAGGCCGTGGAAGATGGCCCAGGTGCTTGAGCCCTGCACCCGCATGGGAGACCAGGAGAAGCACCTGGTTCCTGGCTTCAGATTGGAAGCAAAGGATAGGGATAGATATTTTTTCAAAGAAATACAAATGACAAACAGGCACATGAAAAAAATTGCTCAGGATCATTTTCCTTCGGGGAAAGGCAAATAAAAACCAAAGAGAGATATTATCTCAGTCCAGTTAGAATGGCTATCAACCAAAAATCAAAAAATAACAAATACTCACAAGGATGTGGAGAAAATACACTAGTGGTAGAAATGCATATTAGAACAACCATTAAGTAAACAATACAGAGATCGCTCAAAATCCTATGATATAACACAAACATCCCAATTCCGGCAATATATAGAAAGGAAATGAAGTCAGCATGTGAATGGGATACCTATATTCACATGTATATTATACACAATTCACAATTGGAAAACATCAAATCAACCAAGCTGTCCATTAACTGATGACTGAATAAAGACCACATGCCATATATACAGAGTGGGATGTTACTCAGCCATGAAAAGAATGAAATCCTAAAATCTGCAACAAAATGGGTAGAACTGGAGATCAATATACCAAGTGAAATTAGCCAGATGCAGAAAGACAAATTCCACATATTTCCCTCTGATGGAGAAGTTCATATATAGAGTATAAAAATAGTTCTTGTATATTTATCAAAGTTAGAAAGTCATTATTCAAGATGATGAAAATTATACTTTTTTCTCACATGCTTGTCAATGTGAATAGTGAATGTGAATCATATCTATGAGCCTTATTTAATTTGTTGATTGTGTTTTACTATATTAACATAAAAAATAAGTATCAGATAGTAAAAATCAATCAATCAATCAATAATTGAATTCTTCAAACCTGTTTAGGTGGCAGAACACCTCAAAGGCATGCTATTTTTTTCAAATAACCTTGATTACTTACATGTTTAGTATATAATCTGAGAATACTGTTAAATGACTACATTGTACAGAGAGACCTCTATTCACTACGCATGGGGCATGGAGGCTCTACACTAACTCAGAATTAATAGTGCATACATTTGTATGAAGAAAAACCATTTTGAGTTACAAATAGCTGATTACCCATTGCATACAGGACTACTTTCAATTATGAAAAGAGGAGAAATGCAAATGGAAAAAAGAAATATAGCATAAAGAGAAGAATATTTTCCTTTGGATATTAGAATGCAGAGAGCTATTTTCAAAAATGGTAATATATTGTTTTCCTTGAAAAAAAGACATCATTTGAAACATGTTTACATTAAAAGATATTTTATGTAAGCATACAATTTTACACTTAAAAAAAGGAGAGAGAGAGAAGACACTACCGATATGAACAGAAATCAAACAGAAAGTAAACATAAAACATTTTGTACAAACTCAAAGCTAGTTCTTTCACGAGACTTATAAAACTTCTGGTTGCGATGATCTATAAAAAAGAAAGAGTTATGGGCCGGCGCCGTGGCTCACTAGGCTAATCCTCCGCCTTGCGGCGCCGGCACAAAAGGTACTAGTCCTGGTCCGGGCACCGGATTCTGTCCTGGTTGCCCGTCTTCCAGGCCAGCTCTCTGCTGTGGCCCCGTAGTGCAGTGGAGGATGGCCCAAGTGCTTGGGCCCTGCACTCCATGGGAGACCAGGAGAAGCACCTGGCTCCTGGCTTCGGATCAGCAGGGTATGCTGGTCGCAGCGCACCGGCCGTGGCGGCCATTGGAGGGTGAACCAATGGCAAAGGAAGACATTTCTCTCTCTCTCTCTCTCTCTCTCTCTCACTGTCCACTCTGCCTGTCAAAAAAAAAAAAAAAAAAAAAAAAAAAAAAGAGTTATAAGGAGGATAAAAAGGAAAAGGGAATTAATGTATAAATGTTATTATTTTGAGCTGATATTTATTGAGTACACAATGTTCCTCAGGTAATATTCTAAGGAAACATCAGAGGTAGAGTAATATGCAATCAGTGAGTTGTATAAACTGTTGCTCTTCAGGTGACTCAGGGTGTTAAAGGATTTCTTCAGTTCAACCACGGGGTGTTCCAAAGTCCATGGTAAAAGCATGTAAATATCCTGATTTTTAAATTTAAGAATAGATAATTTAGATCTTGAAAATAATTTTGTCTATCCACAAGTTTTTTGAGGTCTAGTACATGAAACAGCAAGTTTGATTCCTCCATCCATCCCTACCACACAGAACTGAATAAGTAAAATTAGAATAAATTTGGATAACTTTCAGTCTCTACATTATTTTATCAATGGATGCTTTTGTGTTGCGTTTGACAATTAACCAAATCATATGATTTAGCTTTAGATACAGAGGTAACTGCTGCATGAATGAAATGGCACTATCTAATTTAAGTGGATGTATGGAAATGATTAAAACACTATACTATGGCATTGAAATAGCTTCAGATGTTTTACGTCAATATTTTAACTTCCGGAGCCGGCGCCTTAGCATAGTGGTTTAAAGCCCCAGCATGCTGCATCAGCATCCCAGAGGGGCACCAGTTTGAGTCCCGGCTGCTTGACTTCCGATCCAGCTCTCTGCTATGGCCCGGAAAAGCAGTAGAACATGGCTCAAGTCCTTGGGCCTCTGCATCCATTTGGAAGACCCAGAAGTAGCTCCTGGCTCCTGGCTTTGGGTCAGCACAGCTCTGGCCATTGCGGCCTTCTGGGGAGTGAACCAGCAGATGGAAAACCTCTCTCTCACTCTCTCTCTGCCTCTGCTTCTACGAAACTCAGCCTTTCAAACAAATGAATCTTATAAAAAAAATTAAGCTCAAGGTTGCAAGGTATTTTGTGCAATTGGTTTAACTTCTATTAAAATAATTAGATGACAGTGATGCAATTTCAAATCTATATGTTTATTTTTTAACTAATTAGTGGCTTCCTCAGATTCAATCAGCACTGGAAAATCACTATAACCACAGGCTAGGGAAATTCTTTTCTTTTAATTATTCTGTTTGTTGATGGACACAACACTGTGTACATTGTCAGCTGATAAACTCTGACTTGGACCTTAACCAATATGCTGTGATAACACTCAGTATCAAAGAATAAGTGCCACTCTCTTCTTCAAAGCTTACATAATGATGATTCAAAATTGTTGATTACATATTCACAAAATATTTTTTAAAAATCACCCCTACAATTGTGCCAAAAAAATTCTTGGAAAATCTCCATGATATTTCCATTTTGCACATTTTGATGTCACCTTAGTATATTATTAAATGTATTAGCAGAAATTTGCTTACAATATACACTTATCTTTGAAATGTCTGGTAGCATCTGTAGGTATCTTTATTCTGAATATTGGTGTCTTTTGTGTTGTCTTGCTTTTCAGAACTTAAGTAAATATACTGATATACTAAAAGAATCAGCTTTGGATTTTTTCTATTACTTTTCCTTTTTCTACTTCTGCTAATATATTTATGATTTCCTTTACTTTGATGGCTTTGAATAATTTGTTCTTATTTTTTTTAAGATTTTATTTATTTATTTGAGAGGTAGAGTTATAGACAGTGAGAGGAAGAGACAGAGAGAGAGGTCTTCCTTCCGTTGATTTACTCCCCAAATGACTGCAACAGCCAGAGCTGTGCCAATCCGAATCCAGTGTGCAAGGTTGAATAACTGATTTCTGACCTTATTTTTCTCAGAGAAGCATCTTGTATTTCCCCACGAAGTGCTGCTCCAGCTAGTCACACAAATTCTGCTACCCTTCACTTTCAATTTCATTCAATTCAAAATATTTTCTATTTTCTATGATGATTTATTCTTTGATCTATGTGTCATTCACAAATGCATGCTTTAATTCCCCTATATTTGGGGGATTTTCCATGTATCTTCTGCTGCTGAGTTTTCATACTAATTAAATTACGGTCTGAGAACATGCTGTATGTGATTTACATTATTTCTAATTTGTGGACTTTTCCTGCCTCCAAATATGTCCACATCAGTGAATGTTCCATGTGCATTTGAAGGAAATGTTGTCTCCTGTTAGTGGAATACTCTGTGTATGTCAGTCAGGTCCATTTGGCTGATACTGCTCTTCCAGACTTTCTATATTCTGACTTTTTGTTTAAATTATCTGGCACTCACTGACAGAGGTTGCTGAAGTGTTCAATTGTCATTGAAGGTCTGGATGTTTCTCCTTTCAGTGTTATCAGTTAGGGTTTATGTATCTTCAAGCCCATGATTAGGTACTCATAAATTTAGAATTGTAGGTCATTCTATGGCACTGCTTCCTTCATTGTTATATGATATGCCTATTATCATTGCAGTAGACATTGACAGACTTCTCTTTCTGTACAACAAAGATACAATTTGTTGACTTCTGCTTTGCACAGTTTAGGTAAGAAATTATAATTACTATTAACCGAAAAGTCTGGGATGACCTGTTATTTTTCACTCTTTTTTTTAGAAAGCTCTTATTTAATGAATAAAAATTTCATAGTTACAGCTTTAGGAATATGGTGCTTCCCCCCCATACCTCCTCCCACTGCCAAATCATCCCACTTCCTACTGCCTCTCCCACTCCATTCTTCATTAAGATTCATTTTTATTTACCTTCATATACAGAAAACCAACTCTATAATAAGTAAAGATTTCAAAAGTTGCACCCAGACAGAATACAAAGTATAAAGTACTGTTTGAAAACAGGTTTTGAAACATATTTCTGGTTCAGAAAAGATAAATAGTCTATATTCAAGAATATTTGCTTTTGGCAGTTTTTTTTTTTCTTTATTTCAGATATAGAAAGAGATCTCTCCCCAACTTGTCACTCCCAAAATGCCCACAGAGCTGGCCCTTGGCCTGGCTGAAGCCAGGAGTCAGGAATTCATTGAGGATCTCGAGGTGGGTGGTAGGGATCCAAGCCCCCAAGAGTGCACATTAGCAGCTGGAATCAGAAGCCCAGGTCTTAGCCACTGTGGCTATCACTTGCAATTTATGCTTGCTCTACAGCTTTTCCTACTAGCTTTTTTGACACATAAAAAAAGTTTTTGCTGAAAATTCCGGCATCTTGAACATATCTAAATTTGCCGCAATCTTTTTAGGTTTTGACAGTGAGTATTTTCTTACCTTTTCTGTATTTCAATCTAATACATTTTTTGTTGTTGTTGTTTTTGTTTTTGTTTTGCGGCATGACAAACATTGTAGGTTAGTCCAGAAAAGAACACGGCTCTAATTCTGTTGACTGTGATCTGGTTTATGTGACATTGCTCCTGTGGTCACCATCGGTCCACCACAGATTTAAGGTCTTTCAGTGATGTGCAACTGCTACCTTGCACTGCATGTGAGGTCTGGGGAGCTGAGCAGCGTTACTTTGTATTTTTGTTCCACCTCTTGCTTCAGCAAGCTGTGGTCACCTGCACCCTAAATGAGATATCGCTAAACTCTTGCCCATTCCCTCAGTGAGCTGCCTGTGTCAAATGGATGAAGTGTTGGCAGCAAACAGAAATCCCCACTCCAGGTCTAGCCTCAGTCTCCTGCAGCAGCCTGAGTGTGGCTGTCACAGCATTCCCTGCTCCTCCCGTGCAGCAGTCAGGTTCCTCCTTGCACCTGTGGGGGTCTCAGGCAGGAAAGAATTAGACTTGGGCTGGCACAGCACACCTCTGCCTGTGTCACTGTGGGAGCTTTGGCCCAGAGGGTTCCCTGGCCCTTGCTCAGTGATGGATTTCCTGAGATGCCCTGTCATGACCTTTCTCATGAGCTGCCCTGAAGGCCTGTTGAAGAGGCATGGAGGCTCCCCTCCCAGCAAGGATTTCCAGTCACTCATGGACACCCAGACGTAGCTTTAAAGGTTTGTTGGGGTGATGGTTGGCCTAGCAGTTAAGACCTCTGCATTCTACAGTTCTTGCTTCTGAGTCAACTTCTTAACAGGAACCCAGGAAGCAGCAGTGATGTCTCAAGTAGTTGTATTCCTGCCTCCCACATGGAGACCTCTCATCCCACTCCCTTCTTCTTTCTAATAAAATAAAGAGTTTCTTACAATTTTATCTGTGTTTTCGTAGATTTTTTAAAATTCATTTATTTAATAGGCAGAGTTACAGCCAGAGAGAGGGAGAGATAGAGAAAGGTCTACTACCTGCTGGTTCATTCCCCAAATGGCTGCAGTGGGCAGCACTGGGTCAATCCTAAGCCAGGAGCCAGGAGCTTCTCTGGGTCTCCCACGTGGGTGCAGGGTCCCAAGTACTTGGACCATATTCCACTGCTTTCCCAGGCCATAGCAGAGAGCTGGATTGGAAGAGGAGCAGCTGGGACATGAATTGGCACGTTATGGGATGCTGCGCTGCAGGTGTAGGCATAGCCTACTCTACCACAGCATCAACCACTAGATTTTATCTGTTTTTAAGTAACTTTTATGGCATGAACCTCTCTCTCCCATGTCTTGTCAAAAGTGAAATAGTTTTTGAATGCCATCACCTCCTTGTGGGTTACATCCTTGTTAGAATTCAACTGATTGGCCTGACATGTGACCTTAGCACTCTGATGCAATGAAAATTAGGATCTCTATAGATTATCTGGATTTTTTTTGACAGAGGGAAAGCAATTTTTGAGAGGATTTTCTTTTTTCTTAGTAGAAGACTACCATATACATAATTTATCTTTTAATTCAGATGATTCAGTTTCTTTTAAAAATTTCTTGGTGAGAATTGTGGCTAAGTAACTCAATAAGAATTTTATCTATATAATAACAAAAACATATACTTAATCATTTTGGAAATTGGGGAGGAGGTATGAAAATATTAAATCCTCACATTATTAACCCAAGAAAACAGTTCATACTAAAAGTTAAGCATATTGGGTGTTTCAAAAAGTTTGTGAAAATGTGCATATCATTAAAATTTTAATTTATTCAAGTGCCAGAAAGACACACAAAGAGAAAGAAAGACAGAAACAGATGTATGGAAGTCTTGTCCACTGGTTTGCTCCAGACATGCCTGTGACGGTTGGGGCTGGTTTGGGGACAGAGCCAGGATCTGTAAACTCAATCCAGGTCTCCCTCTTGGTCACAGGAACTCAATGACTTGAGCCATCACTACTGCTTCCTGAGGTCTACATTAGCAGGAAGCAGGAAGCAGGAGAAAGATGTGGGAATTGAACTTAGGTACTCCTTAGAGGTTTTTCATGCTTAGGTACTCCAATATAGGACGTGAATGTCTTACTCGGCATTTTAATTGCTATGCTAAACACCTGTATCAGGAATATCTTTCCTTTCCATTTTCTATGAACTTTTTAAACCCCTTTAATATTTTAAACAATAAAACTCTAATATTTCAACATTGTTTATATAATATTATTTAAGCTGGGGTAGGAAAATCTAGGAAGCAATGTTATATGAAAATATTAATTTGAAATATTAATTTTGTCTCATATTTTATTTTCCACTAAATTATTTAAAATATTTTTACAATTAAATCAATGCATGTAGAGCATAATCCTATTTTTCTAAAAAAAACTTCTATCTTCTATTCATCTACTTACTTATCTATATATCCTATTTTATCTATCTATATATCTACTGTTTACCTTTATATATATGTATATATATATATCTCCTACACAACATATTGTGAAATCCACAATAATTATTATTAAATAATTAAAATATTTTTTCTTCTTTGTATTTTTCTGTAATTTTGTGTTAAAGAGTTCAGGAAAATGAAAACATGTTACTTCTGTGAATAAAAAATCCAAATCCATACATAGTTTCTTCATAATATGCATTTCCATAAGCTTTTTGATACTCCTCATATTTCTTAAAAATAATTGTCAATTTAATTTAAGAAGTATACAAAAATGACTAGAAGCATGTTTAAGAGTTTTATGATTATAGATGGTGAAATAGTTCTTCTTTGTGCTTTAATATAACAATTTTGAACAATAATTTTAAATTTAAGCAGCCAAATATTTAATCTGCACATTTGCATACATTTAAGAATGTTGAGCAAACACATTTTTAAAATCTCATACGACATTTATCATCAGACAATATAGATGAGAGTGCACTCAACAGCTGGCAGATAGATTTAAGAAAATCCTGAAATGTGTTTCACATTATAACATCTTAAAGCTAAAAAAATTGAAATGTATTTTAACTTTTGGGGACTCCGAAAGAAATAAAAGCTGTATATTCATATCATGGATTAGTTCAATATCACCTTTTATTAGGATTTTAAAATAAAATCTAAACACATAAGCAAAATATTGAAATTCATAGTTTATTCATAATATATATTTCCAACAACTTGTGAAAACAAAATCTTTTAGCACAAAAAACTCTTTTCGTCAAAAGAAACACACTTTTTAAAAAACTTATTTAATAAATATAAATTTTGAAAGTACCACTTTTGGATTATAACGGCTCCCCCCCATGACCTCCCTCCCACCCACAACCATCCCATTTCCCACTCCTTCTCCCATTCCATTCTTCATCAAGATTCATTTTCAATCATCTTTATACATAGAAGATCAACTTGGTATATACTAAGTAAAGATTTCAGCAGTTTGCACCCACACAGATACACAATGTATAAAGTACTGTCTGAGTAGTAGTTTTACCGTTAATTTGCATAATACAACATATTAAGGACAGAGATCCTACATGGGGAGCAAGTGTATAGTGACTCCCGTTGTTGATTTAACAATTGAACTCTTATTTATGACGTGATTTTAAATGTACACCATTTTAACTGAAGTAGAAAACAGTGCTCAGAGAGACGAATTGGCCTTCTTTAAGCGGTTGTTACACTTAGCAAGTGAGGAAGTGTTGCTTCCCTCCCCTCCACCACCGAAGCTCTAGACTCTACTTGCCAAGGCAGAGCACCAATTGAATTCTTCATTTCTAATATTTCAGTTTAGTTTACTATCTCTGTCTACTGTGATAATTTCTCATCTGTCTGCAGATGGTCTGGAGATGGGCATCTCACCTGATGGACGGGGAGGCTTGCAAGGCGGAGAGCAGATCCTCAGCCCCCTATGACTAAGGGAGTCTGGCACCCTGTGATTATGTGGCATCTACATAGCCTGAGAGCAGTCTCTTGGTCCTAGGATCCCAGTCTCTGCAGATCTCTGAAACTCTAATGTGCTACAGTGCCCACCTATGGTATTATACCCCTTGATTCTTCAGTCTTTGACTTGATATATATTTTTTAAGATATTCTCAGTTGATAGATCTTCAAATATTCCTTCTGCAAATTCTATCATTTATTTCATTCTGAAATCCAATTTAAGCTTATCTAAATATTTTGATGCTGTCCCACAGAGTTTGATTGCTTTGTTCCTTTTCTCACCCTTTACTTATTTGTTCTTCCGTTTGGATAGCATTTTAAACTATCTCTGTGTTTCCTGTATTTTTCTTTAAGCATTGACTCCATGGAAGGGATATCTCAACTCTGATGCCCTGTTTTTCTTTACAGCATTTTTATTGAAATTTTTGTACATTTTCAAGTCACACATGTTATGCATTATTCCTATTAATCTCTTTATCACTTTAATTATAGCTCTTTTAAATTGATATCTTAAAATTTCAAAATTTTAGAATAATTTCTGAATCTCATCTGTGACCAACTTTATTTCTGGACCAAGCATTGCTACCGTTCTTTCCCTTACTCCTCAGGCACCTCTTTTCTTGAAAGCTGCTCCATTTTTTATAGAATTTGGGAGCTAGTGATAAACAGTATTTATATCTGACAATGGATACATATCCTCTGGAGCAGTTAGTGTAGGCAAAACAGACAAGCTACTCAGGAGTTCATGTGGTTTGGGCTTAATTTTTTTGCTATGCTCATCACAAAACAGAAGTTGAATTCTCTTTTTTTTTTAAATATTTTTTATTTATTTATTTGACAGGTAGAGTTACAGACAGTGAAAGAGAGAGACAGAAAGGTCTTCCTTCCATTGGTTCATTCCCCAAATGGCTGCAACTTCCGGAGCTACGCTGATCCGAAGCTAGGAGCCAGGTACTTCCTCCTGGTCTCCCATTGGGAGCAGGGGCCCAAGTACTTGGGTCAACCTCCACTGCTATCCCAGGCCATAGCAGAGAGCTGGCCTGGAAGAGGAGCAATGGGGACTAGAACTGGCGCCCATTTGGGATGCCAGCACCGCAGGCGGAGGACTAACCTAGTGCACCACAGCGCTGGCCCCTCAGTTTATGCTGACTCTGCCATACTGGTAGAGGTTTTTCATGCTACACCTCAACCACCCATAATCTTTGCATTCATGAAACACAGAGAAACTTTCTTTAAGGGTTCTTGACCTTACATACTAGTAGAAGAAAGCAGTTGTTGCTTGCTCTTCGGTGCTTTCTAAGCACCTAGCAGAGAGCAGGCTTGGTTGCCTGTTGCCCTGGTTGTCATAGTCTTCTGCATATGCTAATTACCTGGCCTTGGTGGTGGGGTTTATTCTGTTCCTTCTTTCTTGTGTCAGACAGATGGCTCTATCCTTGTGTATGGCAGGTCTCCCACAAGCTGTAGCAAGTAGTATTGGAGAGTGTTATCAACCTGCATTGTGAAGTGAACCATGCTGATCTTCAGAGCTCAGAAGCTTTATTCTCCATCAAACACTAATTGGAACTATTAAGAAAAAGAATATTTAACTGAGATGCCAAAAAGTGGGGGGGGCAGGGATCCAAATAGTTTCTTAGAAATCCCAAAGTGAGAATCACGAATCCATCAAGTAGGGATATTTCCACCACAGATTGGTTATATCACCAAAAATTAATTATGGAATTATTATTTGATCCAGCAATCCCACTATTCTATTTGTAACCAAAAGAATTGACTTCCATGTATTGAAGAATCTTCTGCACTTGCATGTTTTTTTCAGACAGTTCACAGTAATCAAGATATGGGGTCAACCTAAGTGTCTATTAATGAAAAAAAAAACATTGTATATAGACGTAATACAATATTATTCATCCATAAAATAGAATTAAAATCTGTCATTTGCAGCAGCATGGATAGAATCAGAATACCTTGCTTTTAGTGAAGTAAGTAACATACAGAAAGATGAGTACTAAATGCTCTCACTTTTTTTTTAAGATTTATTCATTTATTTGATAGAGTTGCACAGAGAGAGAGAGGCAGAGAGAGAGAGAGAGAGAGAGAGAGAGAGAGAGAGGTCTTCCATCCGATGGTTCTCTCCCCAGTTGGCCACAATGGCCAGAGCTGCGCCGTTCTGAGATCAGGAGCCAGGAGCTTCTTCTGGGTCTCCACATGGGTGCAAGGGCCCAAGCACTTGGGCCATCTTCCTGCTTTCTCAGGCCATATCAGAGAGCTGGATTGGAAGAGGAGCAGCCAGGACCAGAATCTGCGTCCATATGGGATGCTGGCATTTCAGGCCAGGGCGTTAACCCGCTGCTCCACAGAGCCAGCGCCCTAAATGTTCTCACTTTTATATGGAAGCTAAAACATTGATCTTAAAGCAGAGACTAGAAGAGTGGTTACCAGAGCCTTAGAAGCATAAAGCAGAGACAGATTGTAAAAAGATGGTGATTGGTACAGAGGTGCAACTGGTTATGAGGAACAACTTCTAATGTCTTATAGCAATTACTTGAAGATGTCAAGGTAGTTAACAAAGCTGATTTTGAATATACTCAATACAAAGAGGTAATAAATGTCTGAGTTGATAGACATGCTAGTTGCCCTTAGTGGATCATTGATATTGCAAATGTGTATTAAATATCATACTATTCCCAATAACCCTATATAATTACTCTCCATGTGTCAGTCAAAAATAAAATATAATTATGTTTAAATTTATTTAACGATTTTTAACATCTTACCAAATTCACTTCATATGGAGATATTATATACATACATAAATACACTGTTTTTGCTTGAAAATGGGAATATTAATATCACATAATATGGGATTCATGTCAGTGATCACAATATGAAGAGGGGCATTGTTATGTATATGATACAATCCAGTGGAGTAAATACTTATATGAATATGTATAGTAATAATAATATTCACATGGCTTTTATATGTTTTATATTAAAGTCCACATATGAGAAAAAGGTTGATATTAATCTTTCTGTGTCTGCCTTATTTCACTTAGCATAATGATCTCCAGTTGCATTCATTTGGGTGCAATTCCCAGAATTTCATTCTTTTTCATGCCTGAGTAATATATCATATTATATCCTGTATATATCATATATAGACACACATATATATTACATTTTCTTCATACAGTAATAAGTTAATTACATCTATGCTTATTCCATATATCTGTTAAGCACTGATATGCAATAAACATGGGAGTGCAGGTATCTCTTTCCTTGTTGACTTTGTTACTGCAGGATATATTCCAAGAGGACGAATAGCTGAGTCAGTCTTTTGACAAATCTCCATACTGCTTTCCATAAAAGTTGTACTAATTATTGAAGAAATGCTTATTATTCTCACAAATGTAACGAAAAGGTCTTGAACAATCAGCACTAGTAATATAGCGTGGCTTCAGGCACCCACATTTTTCATTCATCTTATAAGACTGATGGAAAGTCCTATATGAGAGAATATATTTTAGAATACCATTCTTTGGGCAAAATTTCATTGTCACCAATTAAGTGTGTGTGTGTGATTATTAAGTGAACACAAAATCCCTCTGACAGATGTACAGGTGCTGAATAATAAGGTGTAAGTATTTCTAAAGCTAAGGTACAGTTCATGCTGGTATTTGATTGGAGATGAGGACGAGGTGGAAAGGACACAGTGGACAGGACTTAGATGGGCACATTCCGGAAATTCTTCTGAGATTTGTGAAACTCACGGGAGTTACTAATAAGGTAAGGTTTTTATGACGCATTATAATTAGATACAGTGACAGCTCCAGTGTCCTGTGACTCAGATTGATGGGCAGGTAGCAGGAGGCCACAGCCCCGTTCTCACCTTCAGTACTAGGAGGAGCTGGCTGGCATTTCACACACAAGGTGACTTTACTCCCTCTGAGCTCATGTCTTGTCAACCAAACAGAGCATTAGTATTTTGTGAAGCTGGACAATGAGAATATTCAACATGGATTCTAAGTTATAGGACTATGCTATGATATATGGAAAGAGTGTATAATATGAATTTTCCACCAGATATATGAGTCCAATAATAATAATTTCAAGTCACAAAATTATTATTGGCAAGAAATCACCAACCATTTTACTTCTGGACATTACTTTAGTTGTGCCGTTTTTAGGTATCCCACTACTCTTTCCTGGTTTCCTCTTTTCTATTTCACTTTTCTTAGGACCCTTTTGTAATTATCCTCATCACCACAACATCTTAAATGTTTGGGAGACCCAGGGATCAGGTCCTGGATATCCCATCAATCAAAACCCTCACAACAGGGGCTGGCCCTGTGGCACAGTGAATAAAGCTGCTGCTTAAGGTGCCAACAACCCATATGAGCTCTGGTTCAATTCATGGCTGCTCCACCTCCAATTCAGCTCCTGTCAATGTGCTGGGAAACCAACAGAACATAGCCCAAGTCCTGGGACACCCGCCACCCACATGAGACACCTGGATGAAGCTCCTGACTCCTATCTTTGGCCTGGCCTATCCCTGGCTGTTGTGGCTATTTGGGGAGTCAACGAGGAGATGGAGGATCTCTCACTCTCTCTAACTTTGACTTTCAAATAAAATAAAGCATAAAATAGCACTCAGAATATCATCTCGTAGTGTTAACACCCCTACATACACTGACACACACTAAGTACACATCAGCACCACAAAACTTTTACATGAACTTCATAATCATGTGCCAACGTGTCTATGTGACATGCCCACAGAAATCAAAATCTATAATGGATGTATCAAACTCCTAACTAAAACTAATACCTGATGTTCCTTATAACAGTTAATGACAGCTCTAGTCTCATGATTAAAACATGGCACCAGCTCTGACTTCTCTTTCTCTCACACATTTTCACAGTAGGTCTGGCATCTGGGCCCGTTTCCCCAGCACCCTCCCTACCTGTCCTGACCAAACCACCACCATCTCTCACTTGGTTGATGACAACTGACTTTCAGTGTGACTCCCTTAATTGTAATCTGTATCGCCCATTCACCATCTAAGGACCACACAGTGTCCAGGGGACTCTAAAATAGGAAGGTTTTTCTTGTCATCCCCTGGCTCAAAAACCTCCAAAAGTGAATCACCACACTCATGAAGAAGTCAAAGTCTTGCTGTGGTCTCTCATTCCTAGGTGATCTCATCCATGTCATCTCTCTGACCTACTTCTCCATCCTTACTCAGATTCCTCCCGCATCACAGATCCTCCTGCTGTTTCCTCGAGCAAACTAAATGCTCTCCCCCCTCTCTAGACCAGTAGGTCTTCTTCCCAGGATGCTACCCTATCAAGGAGCTCCCCTAGCTTTCTCATTCACCTCCTTTAAATCATTATACCAACACCATTATCGCATTGAGATCACTTGTGCGTCCCTTATTGAAAACATAAAATCTCTTCCTTCCACTCCCCACACACAAAACTGTACTCCCTGACCCAGCAGGGACTGAATAGTGCTCATGGCACTGAGGATGCTCTAGTACACGATGTGATTTCCCCACCACATTTAGTTGCATCCCTAACTCCCTGGTGCCATTGCAGCAGTTTTATTTACTCATTTTTGAAAAAACGATGTCATTTTAATACTATGAGTTACAAATAATTTTGTGAACATCTGAAATTTAATGCCATGAAAAATATTAGTCTGTAGAATACAGATTTAAGATCTTAATGATTTTTTGGAAATGAATCTACTTCAGTCTTAACAGACACCAGGTGTACAGCTACAAACTGCATTTAAAGGGAGAGCTGGGTTTAGAAACAAGTTCTCATCCCTCTCTTCCAACCTCTCCTGCAAATACAACATATGTCACATAAAAGAACAATGTTAACTTATTATGTTTGGAAGGACTCTCCCTTAGGACAATGGAAAAATAATGCCTTTGGGGCTGATTATTTAGGGCTCTGAGATTTTTATTTGTCATCTCATCTGTCATCTGAGATGTGAGATTATATAGAATTAAGGACATTTTTAAAGTCTTTAAGAATCATTACCTGGTGTTAGCCTATAATCCATGCTTCAACTGCTAAGAAAAAAACATAACTGAATGCATAGAAGGTGAAATGCAAACTTACAGGTTCTGAGCAAGTTTTGTGCTGTCCTGCCACATCCACTCATGTTTATCTCCTTTTTTATAGAGTCCAATCCAGTAAGTGTATTTGATTTGTGATTGCATGAAAATCTGTGCATAAATTAGAATAACTAATATTACTCATTACATCAATAATAGCTTTTTATCTACTAAGGACTTATACAAAATACTAATCATTTCACTTAAGACAATCCTTGCTCATTTGCTGTGCAGAGAATCAATGGAAGTGAAAGACCTAAAAGTCTGAATCTCCTGAATCTTTGTGGCTTGAAAGATACCAAGAAAGGGCCATGGTGGACTTTTTAGAAAGACACAAAAATCTCCAAGCATAGTAATAAAAAAGAGAGAGGTAGGTATGGATGCGCTCAATCTAGAACTTCTCTTCATCAAAAAACACCTTCAAGAACATAGGAAGTAAAGTTACAAATCTAGAAATACAGTAATGTAGTTCTAAGAAGTAATGAAGTAGCTGGGGCTGGCGCAGTAGGCTCAGCAGGTTAACACCCTGGCCTGAAGCCCAACATCACATGTGGGCGCCGGTCAAGATCAGGCTGCTCCACTTTCAATCCAGCTCTCTATAATGGCCTGGGAAAGCAGTAGAAGATGGCCCAAGTCCATGGCCCCCTGCACCCTCGTGGGAGACCAGTAAGAAGCTCCTGGCTCCTGGCTCCGGTTCGGTGAAGCTCTGGCCGTTGCAGCCATCTGGGGAGTGAACCAACGGATGGAAGATCTCTCTCTCTCTCTCTGCCTCTCCTCTCTCTGTGTAATTCTGACTTTCCAATAAATAAATAAAACTTTAAAAAAAGAAGAGAAAAAATAATTTCTTTAAAAAAAAGAAGGAATGAAGTACTTTGTATAAATCAATTAGAAAAAAATCATCCAAAAGAAAAACATGAAGAAAAATCAAGAGTGAATGTTTCATACAAAACATACATGAACAATAAACATTCAAGGATATCAAGTTCACTAGAGATCAAGTAAAGACAAACAAGGCTACAAGGTAATACTTTAGAGAGAGTGAACACAAGTTTTTAGGATGGTAGCAATCAATAGATTATCTTCAAAACTATCAGGAAAAACATATTGAAAAATATTGTGGAATCATTTTGTAAAATTGGAACCACCCAATAATTGCACTCATACAGCGGTTTGTCATGAACTGCAGAGGAGACACATGAAAGACGTGCACAGCTGACGTGTCTAAGGATGGTTAATGAAGAGCTGCTCATCACAACAGCAGTGGAAACAACCCAAATTCCCATCACCTAGAGAATGGCTAAGTAATGTCTCTCCATACAGCTATGGAAATCAGAACTCTAGCCACAAATTTTAAAGCAGATTATGCAATTAACTTACTATGTGAGCAAAGGCAAACAAACTAAACTCCTTGAGCTTCTTCCTTGTCTAAAATATGGGAATGGCATTACCAATTTCATAGCTTTTATGCACTGAAATAATGCATTCAAGGATCAGAAACACTGTAAACATAACAGTAGTGTATATTACATAATTATTTCAGTTATATTGTATTCCTTTTAAATGCTTTCCTTGGGTACTCAAATGTTAAACAAAAATTTGATTTTATTACCTAAATGAAATTTATTCTCTCCATTTCTCCATTATTTTTCCACTTTAGTTAAATTTTATAAGAAGAACATTATAATGTTTTTTTTTTACATCTATGAAAGGTGTAGAGATATTATAGAGGAAAGTTTAAAATATACTTTATTGTTCTAGGGATAGGAAGAATCACTAAAATTAAGTGCCAACTAATTTACTCATTCAGGTGTTTTTCTTACATTTCACAAATCGTAAAGACATAAATAGTAAGGACTAAATCTAATTCCATGGCACACACAACAAGCCACCTCTGCTACTATAGAAAGTGAAATTATTTAGGTCCCTTAAAGCATGTCTTCCCCTCTACAAATACAAGTGTTTCCACCCTGCAGTCAAGTAAGACTCAAGGAAAGCCTACACAGGCAGCCTAACTCAGTCTTCGCAAGCTTCTCATAAATGTTAATTAAGTGAACATACCAGTTTCTGGATGTCATCAATCTTCACAATGCTAGAATTCATGTTCCGGCATAAATTCCTGCTCTCATCCCACGTTACCTCTTCTTTAGAAAAATAGTACCAGTTTCTTGTCCAGCAAAAGGGTCTTCCTTGCAAGGAGCCACAGGCTGTTTCTTCAAAACAAAAGCCACCCCCATCCCAAAATACCAGGCCATTTAGAAAACAAGATTTTAGGTATTTAATTATTCTTTAAAAGGAATTAGCATAAAATAAGTTTTTTTCTGAACCTAAACATCTTTTGAAACTCGAATACTTAGTTAAATATAATTTTAAAAATAGATTTAGTGAGGAGAGTAAAATTAATACTCCTCATAAGATCCAATATCAACTTTTTAAAGTTTATATATTGAAATGGGCAGAAGGCAGTAAGTGTATGAAAAATAACCTGTTGGCGATTAACTTAAATATTGAGTACAAACCTCTACCAGATGGCACCACTGAATGGTCTTCGAGCTGTACTGAGGAAGTATCTTTTTCTTTTGTGTTTCCCATATCTTGTGTTGTGCATTTAGGACACTTCTGAAAAGCTTCAATCCACATTACAAAATTAACCACACAAATGACTTCAACAGATAATTATGATCATATCCTATAATTCTAGATATGAAAGAATATGATGATGACTACATGGGAATACAATCATAGAAAACGTAAGGTTAAAATATTTTGAAGTGTCAGGCATAAAATAGATTTTTATAGATAACTACGATTATTTGTAATTTGAAATCTATTCATTCTAAGGCATATAAAACAGTAGTAGTCATTTCATAAAATAGAAAACAACAAAATTAAAAACTTGAACTAGATTTTATGCCATCTCTAAATGATTTCTCAGCATTTGACTCCATTTAGCATTTACACTTTGACATAAGGGATCTGCCTGTATGTATAATGAATGCATAAAATATGCCCTGCATAATGAGTTCATGTAGCAGTTTCTAATGTGCAAAATGTGGAGGATGGCCCAGGTCCTTGGGCCCTGCACCCGCATGGGAGACCAGGAGGAAGCAATGGCTCCTGGTTCGGATCAGCGCTGTGCGCTGGCCACAACACACCAGCCTTAGCAGCTACTTCTGAGGTGAACCAACAGAAAAAGGAAAACCTTTCTTTCTGTCTCTCTCTCTGTCTCTCTCTCTCTCTCACTGTTTAACTCTGCATGTAAAAAAAATCTATTAGAGAAACAGCAGTTTCTTCCATTAAGTTGAAAATAAAAATGTAAAATAAAAAGCATATTGTTCTATTTTTTTAGAATGCCTGTTTTCCATATCAGGCACCTAGGTTTGCTTCCTCAGTCCAGTTCCTGATTCCAGCTTCTTGTTCATGGAGATGCTGGGAGGCAGTGGTGATGGCTCAAAGTGAATGGGTCGCTGACACCCACATGAGCGTTTGCATTTCTGTCTCATTTCTGTGACGCAGCCCAGTCCCCACTGTTGCAGGCTTTAAAACTTTGAAAACGAGCAGGTGTAATCTCTCTCTCTCTTTCTTCCTCCATCCGTCCCTCGAATAAATAATTTGAAAAAAATCACTCAAGTGTTTGTTGCACAACAGAATCTTTTCATTTCCATGATGCCCCTAAGCACCAACATTAAATTTTATCTGGTTGTAAAAATCTAGCAATATCAAATACATAGTCCCTTCATGTCCCCTTCACAAAAAGCGTGACTCTTCCTGCAGTTCAATAATCTATTACAGTGTCCATATTCTAGACCCCAACTAAAAAGAAAAAAAAGACTTCGTATTTTTAAAATCCACCATTTCTTGGGCTAATCGATTTCCTTCTCTTTTTTTTATTGCCCTCCCACACCCACACAGGTGCACATACTCACACATATATCCTAACCCTATGCTTGCCAGCAGGAGCAGAGCACAGATGATGCCCAGGATTACTGTGCATAGGTTTTCTGTAAAAAAAATTAAAAATGGGGGGTATATAATGAGCTTGTTAAACAGATAAGAACCTAAGCAGAATGAACATTTATGCTGGAATTTAGCGTTAAAATCACATATTTATTCTGATCAAAAATCTCATTGTTATTATACATAAATGAATCTCCCAAATATAAAACAATTAAAGAACTAGACATTCCATATCGAATAGATATGGCATTTAAATATGTCAATTATTTTCTACCTGACATTATGTTCTCAGAAATCAGAAAACAAGAAAAGTTACCTCTTTTTTTGTGAGCTAGATGTCGTTTGCCTTCCTTTTTCTTTGCGTGAGACAATTTCAGTTCTGAGTATGCCACTTTCTCCTCAGTCATTTCTAAGAGCTTCAGGCTAAAACACAGAAAGGACCAGAGATGTTTCACGAGACATAATAGATTCACGAATAACGGGAGAGCTACAGGAATGATACACACTCGGGCCTGTAGAAAGTGAACTATGATCACAGTAATTCTGGAAATCACAGAAAAGAATTTTAATAAAATTTATCCTATTTATCTGAAAGGCATAGATTTCCAGAGAGAGAGAGAGAGATGGAGAGAAAGTTAGAAAGAGAATTTCTCTCCACTGGTTCACTCCCCAGATGGCTGGGTGGTAGGGGTTGGGCCAGGCTGAAACCAGGACCCAGGAGCTCCATCAGGTTTCCCACATGGGTAGCTGAGGGTCAGACTCTTGGGTCATCTTGTGCTGTCATCTCAGGCACATTAGCAGGGAGCTCGATCTGAAGCAGAGCAGCAAGGGCACAATCGAGCACTTTGATATGGGAACTGGCATGGCAGGCGCTGACTCAACCCACCCCATCACAATGCTGGCCCAGGAAAAAGTGATTTAAATTCCTTTTTGTGATGTTTTAGAAGAGAGATCCTATTCAGATTATGGACATACTGTATTAAACTTTTAAACTGTTTTAAAATAACTTAATTAGTTGCCAAAATTTGCAAATGGATATAATTTGTACATAAATATCCAAATTTATACTTTCTCTTGAAAAATTAACTTGATACTCCGTACATGTATTAGCTCCAAATGATCAGCACAATATGACAGAAGCACCTGTTACATGAGACACACACACACACACACATCCACACACACACTAATTCAATGAACACTCCATGTTGCTGAATCATATTCTCTCACATCCCAGCACTCCTTTATCTCATCCTGATAGTCACTAACCTTCATGGATATGACCTTAGAGTTGAGAAAATGAAGAAATTATGGGATTCAAGGTTGGGGCATATGAAAATATCATTAACTGAGATAAGCATCACTTGTAATTCTAACAGCAAGTCTACCGAAAGCTGAGATCTTCAAATTATAAATGAGAAACAAATATTCCCAATATATCTCCAGGGGCCTGTGCCATTGCACAGTGCATTAATCCTCCATCTGGGGCACCAGCATTCTATATGGGCACCCCTTCTAGTCCTGGCTGCTCCTCTTCCAATCCAGGTCTCTGCTGTGGCCTGGAAAAGCAGTAGAAGTTGGCCCAAGATCTTGGGCCCCTGCTCCTGCATGGGAGACTGGTAAGAAGCTCCTGGTTTCTGGCTTCGGATCCCACAGCTCCAGCCATCACGACCATCTGGGGAGTGAACCATTGGCTAGAAGACTTCTCTCTGTCTCTCCCTCTCACTGTCTGTAACTCTACCTCTAAATACATAAACAAAATATTTTAAAAAATCTTAACTCAAGGTCATATATTTTCTGAGATAACTGATTTTTGTGCTGTTATGTCTTATATCTATATACATAAATATCAACAAAATGAATTATTACATATTAGACTAGATTTCTATTGATAGAAAATAATCATATTAACAAAAGTTTCAAACTTTATCACAAGTGACATCATGCTAAGGTAATTTAAAGTTTGGGTTACTCATTGCTAGCCAGAAAAATAGCATCCATTGTGATGAGAAATAAAAGTACATATATAATGTCTTATAAAAGGAAATAAATATACCACAAAACAAGTGACAATTTTAAAAAATTTCACGTCTCACTGTTTAATTTTTTTGACAAATTCTCATTCTGATCCACTCCTGCCTTCTCCTCTAGAATAAGGTAACTTAAGATGTTAACATGCATCATAGTTTAACCCCACCTTTCCACACATCTCTCCTGTACCAAGAGCTACTCTATTCCTCTGCCATCAGCAGGGTGAGAGGCGACATGGAGATGGACTCACACACCCACAGTAGCTGCTGTCTGTGACTGTACCTTGGGATGTCCCCAGCTGGAGCACAGGCTTGGTCAGGAGCAGGCGAGCACGTCCCGGCTCTGCTGGCTTCACCTCTGCTGTGAGACCAGGCGGGTCCTGATGTGTGAGACCGTCCCTCACAGAGACCTTGTGTGAAGGTGCAGACGATCACATGACACTGATATTCCCACACAGAAAGTTTCCAGTGGTGTCAGTGTCTCACTTGTCCCCACCCATGTGTCAGAAAGGCCATGAAGAATAAAATGAAGTTGTATGGTCATTTAAAATCTACCTACAGCAATTACTATAGAGCTTGGAAAATGAAAAAAAAAAAAAAACAGGCATGAGATTAGGGAACAGTTAACAACAACATTACTAAACCTGTAAAATATGAAAAGAGAAACACCCATATCCTGCTTAGCCTGATTTCTTCAACTTCCCTTTTATAGTATATGGAAAATCTGCAACTGTTATATAACTGGTAAACATAGAGAAATGTCATATATGCACAAACATTGGCCTATATGTTAAAAAAGCCACCCTAAGAATATCCAGTCTGATTATTTTACAGTAAATATAAATGCATACAATCCTGGGTTGATTGATTTAAAACAGCACTTTTTCCACTTGTATTCTCTTCAACTTATCTGAAGAAACAGATTCTCCTTAAATAAGGAAGAGACAGCTCTAGCAACTGAAAGACTTAACATGTTGCATGGGCTTAAATATAGCTCTTTTTAAAGCATCAAAGTCAAAATCTTCTGATCCACTAATTACAGCCATAGCTGTCAAAATTCAAAAGCTATTTGTTTAATCCACTGAGCAGCCCTATGCCCTAATTAACCCTAGAAGTAGGTGCTAGTTTGTAACAAAAGCGATTGTTTTCTTCAGATCCAACACATGGATCTTCACACCTAATAAGCTCTCAATGTTCTCACACTTTTAATTCTCAAGAAAGTGAGTAACATCAGCTGAAATCCATGTCTGTATCAGCTTCCTCCTTTATTTATGTTGAAGGTATTTTCCTGTGTCTTGAAATTCCTTCCCTCATCAGTCCCTTTAAATTAACAGCAACAAAGCTAGATTCTCTACCATTTTTTTTTTTTTTGATTTGCTTTTGGCTTCCTCTATTTTTCTACTAGGAACTCTCTTCAGGAGGTAGGTCTCTCACATAAATAAATGTATTAAGGAAGGTTTTTTTATTTTTTTAATACTCCAGGCAACCAAGCTTTCTCTTTTTTATTTTTTTCTCCTAAAGGCAAACATTAGTTTTAAGGCATGGCCAGGAACTATGATCTTCCAGGCTCACAAATAATTATTATTCTGTACAGCTAACGTATATCTCTAATCTAACAACTATTATTCATTGGCTAATTATATTATCACCAAACCTCTCACCTGTCATTAAAACACCCTCACATCTTTACACCCAAAAATACCAATCTATTTTTAGCACCTCTCAGAATATTTTCTTTACTTCTTTTCTATATGAAATTTATATACTCTTTAAGGTCCACTGAAGTACCATTTTGGGACATTATTTAATACCAGGTTAATCTAGCTGGTATCACAACTCCAAACAAGAAAAAAAAAAACAATATTATATTGAATAATGAAGCATTGGTAACGTAGTAGAAACCAAGATATAACCCAAGATGAAATGAATGTCTTAGTACATAAAATAAGAACAGGAGAACTGCTCATGGATGCATAGCAGCAGAATAGTTTAAATATATGAACCTGGAGTGCATACAGTTTTGAAATAATTTTAAAAAAACAAAGATCCAGGAGAAAATGTTTTTAATTTTTAAATTACTTCTTATAAACCTCTATTTCCATGTATTTTTAATTTAAAGTTGGTAAAAATTTAAATGAGTGTGAGAAATGATTACTTCAATAGTCTGTTATATTACAATGAAAAAATAGGGACAAATTGGTTATTTAGGAAATAAATAAGAATCTGTGTGAACAAGGAGTGAAAAATGAGAGGACATGGTCTGCTTCATTTCTGACACTAAGAGTATTTACATGAAATTTTTGCTCAGTAACTAATATATCAGTATAATCAGTCTAATTGGGATTATTTTTACAGTTTTGTCGTTAGTGTCTGAAATTTTGGGCTTTTGTTTCATTCTTCTAATCACTTTTTACTTTGCTTCTATAGTATCATAAAAGTGTCAGCAGAAGCAGAGCCATAGTGAAAAGTCAGATGCTTCCTCATACCGACAACTGCTCATGCTGGTTTCCCAGACTTCCCATCTCAAGTATACAGTTATGGAATTATAGTAAGTTGAGTTTGGTTGCTATACAGGAAATGTCAAAATAACTCTTATGGTTTTCTAGCAATCCTTTGAATGCCATTTTGGTGGGTGTGACAATGCCAAAAAAAGAGCTTTCTTAAATGTTTAATTTTCCAGAGATTTTAAAAGATATTCAATGTATTACTTGCTAGGTAGCATCAAAAGTAAGTGAACACGGCTAGGAAATGAAGGAGACATGGTGTGTAAATGCATTGTGGGAACTGTGATTGGGTCCTGGAGCCAAAAGACATCCATGGAGAAATGAATGAGACCTGATCAAGTCTGACACGTAATTAATGGTCACAGACCAACAGGGGCCTCCTGAATTTGACAAATGTATGATGTATCATTGTATGGTAATGCGGGATGATTACATGAGGGTAAACAAGCTGAGCAGAGTATTTGACCTCTCTGTATTATCTCTGCTGCTTTTCTATAAATCTAAAATTTCCTCAAAATTAAAAGTTGCTTCTTAAAAGAAGTATAGTAATATTATCATATCACTTTCCATGATCTCTTTAAGCACACTTCTATACATGGAATGTGTCATTACAGAGAAAGTGTTGTAAGCCTTCAAAGAGCTGTTATCTGAGAATTTTTGACTCAAAAACCTGAGCAGGTTAAGAATGAGGGTTGGCTTTGTGCCACAACAGATAAAAATGCTGCCTGTGACTCCAGCATCCCATGTAGCTACTAGTTCGTGTCTCAGTGGCTCCACTTTTGGTCCAGCTCCCTAATGGCCTGGGAAAAGCAAAAGAAGGTGTCTTGCAACTCTACCACCTATGTGGGAGACCCGGATGAAGCTCCTGGCTCCTGGTTTCAGCCTAGCCCAGCCCTGGTAATTATTGCCACCTGGGGAATGAACCAGCAGATAGAACACCTCTCTCTTTGCTCCATTCTCTGTAACTGACTTTTCTTTGTTGTTGCTTTTTAAGAGAAGGCAAAAATATATTTAATTATATAATTTAACACAGTAGTTTGCTCTAAAAATAGAGAATTCTGGAGCTATTGTTAGCACATCGTATAGTAAGCCATTTTTATCTCGTACTTGCACTTTCTCATTTCATACCTAAACCTGCTATACACACACACACTACAGGAAGTGCTGATCTTGCTTTTACTCCCATCTCCATGCTTCATGGTCACTAAGTTGGCTAACTTGTTTTCTGCTAGTAACTAAGAAAAAGCTCTTTTACCCAATAAAGTTTCTTTTATTACCTAGAAACCTTTTATTGAAAGTATACAGACTTCATGTATTTCATACATACAAATTTAGGAATAGTCATTCTTCCCACCCTTCCGTGCCTCCCACTGGCACTCCCATCCTTTTTCCTCTGTCCTCTTGTATTCCCCATCTTATTTTTGACTAAGATCTATTTTCAATTAACTTCATATACGTAACCTTACCCTAAGTAACGTGTTCAACAAATAATACAAAAAAAAAAAAAAAAACCCACAACTGTTCCTCAACAGTTGACATAAGGGCCATTCCAAGTCATCACATCTCAAAGTGTCAATTTCACTTCTATAGATTACATCTTTGGTACTCTATTAGTTACCATAGATCAAGGAGAGCATATGGGATAGCCTTTTTGGGACTGGTTATTTACTAAGTATGATGTTTCCAGTTGCATTCATTTTGTTGCAAATGACAGGATTTCTTTTTTTCACTGCGTAGTTTTCCAAGCTGTACATATCCACAATTTCTTTATCCAGTTTTTGTTTGATGGACATCTGGGTTGCTTCCACATCTTAGCTATTGTGAATTGGACTGCAATAAACATAGGTACAGATAATTTTCACATGCTGATTTCATTTCATTTGGATAAATTTCCAGAAATGGGATGACTGGGTCATATGATGTCTATGTTAAGATTTCTGAGGTATCTCTATACTGTCTCACACCGTGGCTACTCCAGTATACATTCCCACCAACAGTGGATTAGGGTACTTTTTCCCCCACATCTCACCAGCATGTTGTTTGTTGATTTCTGTAGGAGAGCCATTTTAACTGGGGTGAGGCAAAGCCTCACTGGGGCTTTGATTTGCATTTCCCTGATGGCTGGTGATCCTGATCACTTTTTCATACGTCTGTTGACTATTTGTACTTCCTATTTTGAAAAATGTCTGTTCAAGTTCTTTGTCTATCATAGCTAGACTGTTAGTTATGGTTGAGTTTTTTGAGCGTTTTATAGATTCTGGGTATTAATACTTTATCAGTTGCATAGTTTGCAAATATTTTCTCCCATTCTGTCGACTGTCTCTTCTCTATGCTGAGTGATTCTTTTGCAGAGCAGAAGCTCCTCAATTTGATGTAATCCCATTTCCCAATTGTGGCTTTGAATACCTGTGCTTCTCTGGTCTTTTCGAAGAAGCTTTTGGCTATGCCAATGTCTTGCAGAGTTTCCCCAGTTTCTCTAGTAATTTGATGGTATTGGGTCACAGATTTAGGTCTTTGATTCATTTTGTGTGGATTTTTCTGTGAGATGTAAGACAGGGGTCTTACTTCATACTTCTGCATGTGGAGATCCAGTTTTTCCCAGTACCATTTGTTGAAGAGACTGTTATTGCTCAAAGGTATGATTTCTAGCTCCTTTGTCAAAGAAAGTTGGTTGTAGAAGTGTGGATTGATTTCTGGAGATTCTATTCTGTTCCATTGTTCTATCCACCTGTTTTTTTTTTTTTGTAGGAGTACCAGACTGTTTTGATTATACCTGCCTTGTAGTATGTCTTGAAATGCCTGCAGCTTTCTTTTCTGTTGTATATGAATGCTTTAGCTGTTTAGAGTTTCCATATGTATTTTAACATCATTTTTTCTAGATCTGCAAAGAATGTTTTGGCATTTTGATTGGGATCACAATGAATCTGTAAATTCCTTTTGGTAGTATAGACTTTTGGATTATATTGTTTCTTCCGATCCATGAACATGGGAGATTTTTCCTTTTTTATCTTATTTTATTTCCTTCCTAATGTTATAATTTTCATTGTAAACATCCTTGATGTCCTTGGTTAAATTTATTCCAAAGTATTTAATTTTTTTTGGCTATCGTGAATGAGATTAGAAGTCATTTCTCAGCATGATATTGTCTGTGTATACAAAGGCTGTTGATTTTTGTGTGTTAATTTTATGTCATTATTTTACCAAACTCTTCTATGAAGAGTTCCAATAGCCTCCACTAATGGAGTCTTTTGGATCCCCTATATAGAGAATCACATCATCTGCAAAACGCAGATAGTTTTACTTCCTCCTTCCTAATTTGTATCCTTTTGATTTCCCTTCCTTGCCTAACGGCTCTGGTTGAAACTTCTAGGGCTATATCAAATAGCAGTGGTGAGAATGGGCATCCTTGTCTGGTTCTGGATCTTAGTGGGAATGCTTCCAATAGCCATTCAGTAAGATGCTGGCTGTGGTTTGTCATAATTTGCTTTGATTGTGTTGAGGAATGTTCCTTCTATACCCAGTTTGCTTAAAGTTTTTATCAGGAATGGATATTGTACTTTATCAAATGCCTTCTCTGCATCTATTGAGATAATCATGTTTTTTCTTCTTTAGTGTGGTAATGTGATGTATCACATTTTATGATTTGTGATCATGAAACATCCCACATTCCTGCATACCAGAGAAAAATCCCACTTGGTCTCAGTGAATGATCTTTCTTCTGTGGTGTTGGATTTGATTTGCTAGTATTTTGTTGAGTAGTTTTGCATCTATGTTAATCAGGGAAATTGGTGTATAGTTCTATGTTGTATCTTCTTCTGGTTTGGGAATTAAGGTGACAGTGGCTTCATAGAAGGAATGTTGATGATTCTCTCCTTTTCAATCATTTTGAATAGTGTGAGAAGAATTGGAGTTAGTTCTTCTTTAAATGTCTGGTAGAATTCAGCAGTGAAGCCATCCAGGCCTGGGTTTTTTGTTTGTTTGTTTTAGTTTTTTGTTTTGGAGTGTGAAGGGTCTTTATTACTAATTCAATTCTGTCTTAGTTATTTGTCTGTTTAGGTGTTCATTGTCTTCATAGTTCAATTTTGGTAGGTTTATGTGTAGAGGAATCTATCCATGTCTCCTAGGTTACCCAGTTTGTTTGCATGCAGCTCTTTGTAGTAATTTCTGATGATCTTTTCATTTCTGTGGTATCTGATGTTACATTTACATTTTCATCTCTGATGAAAAATAGAGTAAGCTGGGGCTTGTGCTGTGGCACAGCAGGTTAAAGCCCTCTCCTCCAGTGCCAGCATCCCATATGGGCACAGGTTTTAGTCCAGACTGCTACTCTTCCAATCCAACTCTCTTCTATGGCCTGGGAAAGCAATAGAAGATGGCCCAAGTCTTTGGGACCCTGCACTCATATGGGAGACCCGAAAGGGACTTCAGGCTCCTAGCTTCTGGCTTTGGATCACTGCAGTTCTGGCCTTTGGGACCAATTGATGTGTGAATCATCAGAAGGAAGACCTCTCTCTGTCTCTCTGCTTCTCCTCTCTCTGTGTAACTCTTACTTTCCAACGAATAAATAAATTTTTAAAAAAGAATTAGACTATATCTTTAATTCTCTCCTAGCCTGTAGGGTTTCTCATGAGCAGTCAACTGTGAGTTTAATTGGAGATCCTTGACAGTAATCTGGTGTTTCTCTCATGCACATTTTAGAATCTTTAGTGTTTTACTGTGGAAAGTTTGACTGCAATGTCTGTGTGTAGATATTTTCTGGTCTATTAAGTGCAAGAATATTTAACACAGACTCCAAAAGGGGCGGGGGCTGATCCAAAATAGTGAGTTTCTTAGAAACCATCAACAGAAGATCATGAATCCATCAAGTAGGGATCTTTCCACCACTCTACTGATGACCACATCAAAAGGTAATTCTCACTGAAAATAGGATTATTATATGATGCAGCAATCCAATAACTTCATATGTATCCAAAAGAATTGACATCAATATATTGAAGAATCTCTGCACTTGCATGTTTATTTCAGATTGTTCAGAATAATCAAGATATTAGACCAAATGAAGAGATTGTTAATGGATAAAAACATTGTATGCATATGAAATATTATTCACCCATAAAATAGAATGGAATTCCATCATTTGCAGCAGCGTCATAGAATTGGAATGAATTATTTTTAGTGAATTAATCCCATAGAGAAAGACAAGTACTAAATTTCTCACTTTTATATGGAAGCTAAAACATTGATCTTAAAGCAGAGAATAGAATAGTGATTATGAGTGGTAGCTTTGGGATCCGCATGGAGGAAAGGCCTATACTTCCGGGAATGGAAAGTTCCTACCTACATGTACTTCAGGGGAAGAAAAGTCCTTGTCAAGGTCCCTGTGGGTGCCTAAAGGTCAACCAATGAGGATCAGACCTGCCTCAACCTTTAACCCCCATGCCCTGAATCTATAAAGGAGCTCTCCCAATCTCTGAAGCACGACTTCCCCGGCCCCCGCTCTGTTGCTCTGTTGGGACCGGGGAACCTTGCCCGGGAGCAGAACCCCAATAAAAGCCTGTGAATTAATTGATTCGTCTGCCTGGGAAGATTTGTTACACACCAGGCACCTTGCAATGAGAGCCGTGGAAGCTTATAACAGAGAGAGTAACGGAGAGAGGACTGTTTATTGGTATAGAGGTGCAACTGTATATGAGAAAGAATTTCTAATATCCTATAACAATTAGTAGAACACAAGTTAGTTAGTACAGATGATTTTGAATGTTCAAAACATAAAGAAATAATAAATGTCTGAGTTGATAGAAGATGCCGGTACTCTTAGTTGATCACTACATATTGCAAACATGTTTTAAGTATTCTCAAAAAACATAAAATTACTCTCTATGTGTCATTCAAAAAATATGATATATGTTTTAGTCTAAACTTATTTATTTATAAAATTTATTTTAAGATATAATAATTTGAACATTTTGTCACATTTACTTTACATGTGGTTATTATATGCATATATACATTCATTTTTTTGAAAACAGGGATATTAATATCACATAATATGAGATTCATGTCAATGACTATGAAGTGAGGAAAAAGGTGCATTGTTATGTATATGATATAGTTCCATGAAAAAATATTTCTACCTATATATATTATATATTAAGTAATAAAATATCCACATAGTTTTTCTACTTCATATATTACATATGAGAGAAAATGTCAAGTTTGTCTTTCTGTGTCTGTCTTATTTCAGTTTCATAATGATTCCACTTCCATTCATTTCTTGCAAATGTCAGGATTTTGTGTTTTGTAGCTGAATAATAGTTCATCATGAACATACATATGCGTGTTTATCGCATTTTATTCATACAGTAATCAGTTGATGGGCATCATGGTTTAGTCCATATATTTGCTGTGAAGCACTGGGCTTTTAAAAACGTGGGAGCACAGGCATCTCTTTCATTGTTGACTTCATTTCTGTGGAATGTGTTCCTAGAAGAGGGTTGGCTGAGTCGTGTTGTAGATATATTTTCAGTTTTGTGAGGACTCTCCATACTGCTTTCCATGATGGCTGTACTAATTAAGGAATCATTCTTTTCACAAATGTGATGAAAATATCTCTTACAATCAGCACTATCAATATAATGTGGCTTGAGGCATCCACATTTTTCATCCACTTTAGTTGTATGATGAAAAGCCCTGTGTCAGAGAATATATTTATTTTAGAAAGACATTCCTTGGGCAAAAATTTATTATCACAATCTAAAAGTGTGTGTGTGTGCGTGTGTGTATACTTCAATGAACCCAAAACCCTCTGACACATGTACAGGTGCTTAATAATAAGGTGTAAGAATTTCTAAAGCTAAGGTACAGCCATGCTAGAGAATGACTGTGGATGTGGAAGAGGTGGAAAGGACACAGTGGGCAGGATTTAGATGGGCAGAAGCTGGCCGTGCCGTGGCTCAGTAGGCTAATCCTCGACAAGGAACTGGATTGGAAGTAGAGAAACCATGAATTGAGACAGAGCTCATATGGGATGCTGACATCACAAACAACAGCTTAGTCCACTGTGCCACAAGGTCAGCCCCTGGTATGAGGGTTTTGATGTCTGGGACATCTAGAGCCTGATCCCTGGAACACCAAATATTTAAGATATTGTGGCAATGAGGATAATTATAAAAGGTTTCTAAGAAAAGCAGTGAGATAGAAAGGAAGAAAACAGGAAAGAACAGATTAGAGTTATGGGACAGATCTACAAGAGCACTACTGAAGAAATACATGGAATTTAAATGGTTGGTGACTTCTGGCCAGTAATAATTTTTGTGACTTCAAATTATTCTTATTAGTGAGACTTATATATATGGTGGAAAATTCAAATTACATACTTTCTTCCATATATCACAGCAGAATCCTATAACTTTAGAATCCATGTTGAATATTTTCATTGTTCAGCTTCACAAAATACTAATGCTCTGTTAGGTGGACCAGACAGGAGCTCAGAGGGAGTAAGGTCACCTTGTGTGTGAAATGCCAACCAGCTCCTCCTAGTGCTGAGGGTGAGGAAGGCGCTGTGGCTCCTGCTACCTGCCCATCAATCTGAGTCACAGGACTCTGGAGCTGTCTTTATATCTAATTTGTCACTCACATGAGCTTCAGTATTTCCAGAATCTGCCCATCTAAATCCTGCCCACTGTGTCCTTTCCACCTCTTCCCCATCTCCAATCATTCTGTAGCATGGCTGTACCTTAGCTTTAGAAATACTTGCACCTTAAGATTTAGCACCTGAGCTGGCGCCGTGGCATACTAGGCTAATCCCCTGTCTGCGGGGCAGTCACCCCAGGTTCTAGTCCCGGTTGGAGCGCCGGTGTTGCTCCCTTGCCCGCAGAGGAATGACACTGTTCACAGCTTATCCGTCTTCAGTAGACTTTTAATAAGAAAATAACAGCGACAGAGAAAGAATGAAGGGAGGAGAGTGGAAAGAAAAGGCCCCCTCCTTCTTCAGCACACAGCTTATATGCAAAAGCCGGCCAATTGCAAGCGGGCTCAAGTCCATGCACGGAACACTCCAATCCGCTGTCTGTTCACGCAGTGTGCACGCATCCTCGGGCCAATCAGATGAGGTGTCACGCAGCAGGCAGGCTCACCGCGCGGTCCTCGGCGCCAACTTGTTGTTTACAACCTTCTCAACTCCTCTGGAAAGTCCCGACCGTGGGAAAGCATTGCCCTAACTGAAACTAGCAACATCCGCCTTGTGATAAAGACACAGCAACAGCTATCAGAACGACCTTGACGTGTGGGCTCCATGGCTGCACATCCCATGGAGCCCCACACGCCAGATTCTGTCCCGGTTGGCCCTCTTCTAGCCCAGCTCTCTGCTGTGACCCAGGAGTGCAGTGGAGGATGCCCCAAGTCCTTGTGCCCTGCACCTGCATGGGAGACCAGGAGAAGCACCTGGCTCCTGGCTTCGGATCAGTGAGGTGCGCCGGCTGCAGCGCGCTGGCCGCAGCAGCCATTGCGGGGTGAACCAATGGCAAAGGGAGACCTTTCTCTTTGTCTCTCTCTCTCACTGTCCACTCTGCCTGTTAAGAAAAAAAAATTTTTAAAAAGAGACTATTGGAAATCATAGAAGAGTTTGGCAAAGTAGCAGGATATAAAATCAATGCACAAAAATCAACAGCATTTGTAAACACAGGAAATGCCATGGCTGAGAAAGAACTTCTAAGAACAATCCCATTCACAATAGCTAAAAAAAAAGCAATCAATACTTTCTAATAAACTTAAGCAAGGATGTTATAGATCTCTATGATGAGAATGACAAAATCTTAAAGAAAGTAATAGAAGAGGATACCAAAAATTTAAAAATTTTCCATGCTCATGGATTGGAAGAATCAGTATCATCAAAATGTCCATTCTCCCAAAAGCAATTTATAGATTCAATGTGATACCAATCAAGATACCGAAGACCTTCTCTCAGATCTGGAAAAAATGATGCTGAAATCCATATGGAAGCACAGGAGAACTCAAATAGCTAAAGAAATCTTGTACAACAAAAACAAAGCCGGAGGCATCACAATACGAGATTTCAGGACATACTACAGGGCAGTTGTAGTCAAAACGACATGGTACTGGTACAGAAACAGGTGGATAGACTAATGGAACAGAATAGAAACACCAGAAATCAATGCAAACATCTGCATCCAACTTATATTTGATCAAGGATCTAAAACCAACTCCTGGAGCAAGAACAGTCTATTCAACAAATGGTGCTAGGAAAACTGGATTTTCATGTGCAGAAGCATGAAGCAAGACCCCTACCTTACACCTTACACAAAAATCCACTAAACATGGGTTAAAATTCTAAATCTATGACCAACATCATCAAATTACTAGAGAACATTGGAGAGACCCCGCAAGATATAGGCAAAGGCAAAGACTTCTTGGAAAAGACCCCGGAGGCACAGGCAGTCAAAGCCAAAATTAACAATTGGGATTACATAAAATTGAAAAGTTTCTGTACTGCAAAAGAAACAGTCATGAAAATGAAGAGGCAACCAACAGAATGGGAAAAAATATTTGCAAACTATGCAACCAATAAAGGATTAATAACCAGAATCTAAAAAGAGATCAAGAAACTCCATAACAACAAAACAAACAACCCACTTAAGAGATGGGCCAAGGACCTCAATAGACGTTTCAGGATGTTCAGGATCACTAGCCATCAGGGAAATGCAAATCAAAACCACAATGAGGTTTCACCTCACCCTGGTTAGAATGGCTCACATTCACAAATCTACCAACAACAGATGCTGGCAAGGATGTGGGGAAAAAGGGACATAACCCGCTGTTGGTGAGAATGCAAAAAGGTAAAGCCACTATGGAAGTCAGTCTGGAGATTCCTCAGAAACCTGAATTAACCCTACCATACAACCCAGCCATCCCACTCCTTGGAATTTACCCAAAGGAAATGAAATTGGCAAATTAAAGAGCTGGATGCACCTCAATGTTTATTGCAGCTCAATTCACAATAGCTAAGACCTGGAATCAACCTAAATGCCCATCAACAGTGGATTGGATAAAGAAATTATGGGATATGTAATCTGTAGAATACTATACAGCAGTAAAAAAAATGAAATCCAATAATCTTCAGCAAAATGGAGGGATCTGGAAAACATCATGCTGAGTGAAATAAGCCAGTCCCAAAGGGACAAATATTAAATGTTCTCCCTGATCAGTGACTACTAACCGACCACCAAAAATGAAACCTGTTGAAGTGAAATGGATATTATGAGAAACTATGACTTGATCAGCCGTTGTGTTGACTGTCAAGGAACAACTTGCTACTTTATCCCTTTTAGTATTTTTTTTTGTTCTACTTAATACTATTTGTTGAACTCTTTAATTAACATACAATTATTCTTAGGTGTTTAACTGAAAAGTGATCCCTGTTAAATATAATTGTGGGAATAAGAGAGGGAGGAGATGTACAGTTTGGTACCTGTTCACTAAGACTTACCTTTAATGGTAGAGCCAGGGGATTCCAAATCAATCTCATCAAGGTGGCATGTACCAATGCCATCTCACTAGTCAAAGTGATCAGTTTCAGTTCATAATTGATCATAATGATAGGATTAACAGTCAAGGGGATCACATAAACAAGACTAGTGTCTGCTAATACTAACTGATAGAATTAAAAAGGAGAAAACGATCCAACATGGGAAGCAGGATATACAGCAGACTCATAGAATGGCAGATGTCCTAAACAGCACTCTGGCCTCAGAATGAGCCCTTAAGGCATGCAGATCTGGCTGAAAAGCCCATGAGAGTATTACAGGCATGGAAAGCCAAGACATGGTGGCCAAGAACAAAACAAAACAAAAGAAAAGAAAACAAAAAACCACAAAGCCTAAATAAAGATCTCGGTGGGTGAGATCCCAGTAGAAAGAACAGGCCATCAAAGAAGGAGGTGCCTTTCTCTGAAGGGAGGAGAGAACTTCCACTTTGACTATGACCTTGTCTAAATATGATCGGAGTTGGCAAACTCAAAAGGCTTCCATAGCCTTGGCAATTCATTACAAGAGCCTAGGGTGATTACTGATGCCATAAACAAGCGTGTCAATTGTCAAATCAACAACAGGAGTCACTGTGCACTTACTCCCCATGTAGGATCTCTGTCCTTAATGTGTTGTGCTATGCGCATCAATGGTATAACTAGTAATCAGAGAGTACTTACACTTTGTGTTTCTGTGCGGGTGCAAACTGTTGAAATCTTTACTTAATATATGCTAAACTGATCTTCCGTATATAAAGTTAATTGAAAATGAATCCTGATGTGAAAGGGATGGGAGAGGGAGCGGGAGAAGGGAGGGTGGTGGATGGGAGGGAAGTTACATGGGGGAAAAGCCGCTGTAATCCAAAAAGCTGTACTTTGCAAATTTATATTTATTAAATAGGTGTTAAAATATTTGAAGAAAGGAAGGCCGGCGCCGCGGCTCACTAGGCTAATCCTCCGCCTAGCGGCGCCAGCACACCAGGTTCTAGTCCAGGTCGGGGCGCCGGATTCTGTCCCGGTTGCCCCTCTTTCAGGCCAGCTCTCTGCTGTGGCCAGGGAGTGCAGTGGAGGATGGCCCAAGTGCTTGGGCCCTGAACCCCATGGGAGACCAGGAAAAGCACCTGGCCTCTGGCTCCTTCCATCGGATCAGGGCGTTGCGCTGGTCGCAGCGCGCCAGCCGCGGCGGCCATTGGAGAGTGAACCAACGGCAAAGGAAGAACTTTCTCTCTGTCTCTCTCTCTCACTGTCCATTCTGCCTGTCAAAAAAAAAATTTTTGAAGAAAAGAAAGTTAATGCTTTTTAATTGTCTCTTTTTCTTTTCAATAACTTTCTAACAATTGTTCGAAAAATATACATGAAATGTAATCACTTTTGGAACATAATTTACTAAATCTGATACAACTAATCTGAAGTTTGTTAACTGCTAAAAAAGCTGAATTTTAAAAATTTTGTTTATTTATTTTAATGAAAGAGTTATGGAGGGGAGAGAGAGAGACAGAGAGAATCTCCCATCTACTGGTTCACTCCACAAATGGCTGTATGGCTGTAATGGCCAGTTAAGGCAGAAGCCAGGAACTTCATCTGGTTATCCCACATGGGTGGCATCCAGCCCATTTGGGATGCCAGGGTTATGGGCTGTGGCTTAACCTACTGCAGCACAACACCAGCCCCTATAACATTTAACTAAGTCAAAACATTCTACAAAGAAACATCAAGGATTGGAGGGGTGAATGACAATTTTTTTAATATTCAGGGAAAAAATATCCAAGTTAGAAGACAAATTTCTAGAAATCTTACTGCCAGACAAAAAAAGAAGCAATTAGAAAAATTAAAAAAGTGTTGGATATTTGTGGTAGACTATCAAATGACCCAACTTACAGGTCTTAAGAGTTGCTGAAGGCATGGAAAGAAAGAATGGATTAGAGGCCTTTTTAGTGAAATAATTACAGAAACCTTCCCTAATTTGGAGAAAAAAAATAACATCCAAGTATAGGAAGCACATAGAATATCTAATAGACATGACCAGAAAATATCTACACACGACACATTGCAGTTAAACTTTCCACAGTAAAACACCAAAGAAAAGATTCTAAAATGTGCATGAGAGAAACACCAGATTATGTCAAGGATCTCCAATTAAACTCACAGCTGACTGCTCATGAGAAACCCTATAGGCTAGGACAGAATGCAAGATATACTCTAATTCTTTTTTTTAAGATTTATTTATTTATTGGAAAGTCAGAATTACACAGAGAGAAGAGAGTCAGAGAGACAGAGAGAGGCCTTCCTTCTGATGGTTCACAACCCAATTCGTCCCAAAGTCCTGAACTGCGCTGATCTGAAGCCAGGATTCAGGAACCAGGAGCCCATTTCGGGTCTCTCATATGGAAGCAGGGTCCCACGTTCTTGGGCCATCTTCTACTGCTTTCCCATGCCAATGCAGAGAGCTGGATCTAAAGAGGAGCAGCCGGGACTAGAACCTGCGCCAATATGTGATGCTGGCACTGTCAGTGAGGGCTTTAACCTGTTGCGCCACAGTGCCAGCCCCAGCTTACTCTATTTTTCATCAGAGATGGAAATGGAAATGTAAAAACAGATAACCCAGAAATAAAAAAGTATCATCAGAAATTACTACAAAGAGCTGCATGCAAACAAACCAGGTAACCTAGAATACATGGATAGATTTCTGTACACATAAACCTACCAAAATTGAGCTATGAAGACATTGAAAAACTAAATAGATAAATAACAAAGACAGAAATTGTATCAGTAATAAAGACCCTCCCCTCTCCAAATATGGCTTACTACACAATGTGCTAACATTAGCTCCAGAATCCTCTATTTTTAGAGCAAACTACTGTGTTAAATTATATAATTAAATATATTTTGTCTTCTCTTAAAAAAGGAACAAAGAAAAGTCAGAATTACAGAGAGTGGAGCAGAGAAAAGAAAGAGGTCTTCCATCTGTTGGTTCACTCCCCAGGTGGCAATAATTACCAGGACTGGGCTAGGCTGAAACCAGGAGCCAGGAGCTTCATCCTGGTCTCCCACATAGGTGGTAGAGATCCAAAGAATTAGACACATTCTTCTGCTTTTCCCAGGCCATAAGCAGGGAGCTGGACCAAAAGTGGAGCCGCTGAGACATGAAACAGTAGCTACATGAGATGCTGGAATCACAGGCAGCATTTTCATCTGTTTGTCACAAAGCCAATCCCAGTAATTCCATTCTTAACCTGCTCAATTTTTGAGTCAAAAATTCTCAGATAACAGCTCTTTGAAGGCTTACAACACCTTCTCTGTAATGACACATTCCATGTATAGAGTTCATGGGAAATGATATGATGATATTACTAGGCTTCTTTAAGAAGCAACTTTTAATTTTGAGGAAATTTTAGATTTATAGAAAAGTGTCAGAGATTATACAGAGAGTTCACATGCACTCCTCAGTTTGTTTCCCCTCATGTAATCATCCTGCAGTACCATACAATGATACATCGTACATTTGTCAAATCCAGGAGGCCCCTGTTGGTCTGTGACCATTAATTATGTGCCAGAGTTGATCAGGTCTCATTCATTTCTCCATGGATGTCTTTTGGCTCCAGGACCCAAACGCAGTTCCCACAATGCATTTATGCACCATGTCCCCTTCACTTCCTAGCTGTGTTCACTTACTTTCATGCAACCTAGCAAGTAATAATACACTGAATATGTTTTTAAATCTCTGGAATATTAAACATTTCAGAAAGCTCTATTTTTTTTTTTGGCATTGTCACTTTTGCCAAAATGGCATTCAAATGATTGCTAGAAAACCATAAGAGTTATTTTGACATTTCCTGTATAGCAACCAAACTCAACTTACTATAATCCCATAACTGTATACTTGAGATGGGAAGTCTGGGAAAACAGCATGAGCAGTTGTCGGTATGAGGAAGCATCTGACTTTTCACTATGGCTCTGCTTCTGCTGACACTTTTATGATACTGTAGAAGCAAAGTAAAAAGTGATGAGAAGAAGGAAACAAAAGCCAAAATTTCAGACACTAATGACAAAACTGTAAAAATAATCCCAATTAGACTGATTATACTGATATATTAGTTACTGAGCAAAAATTGCAGGTAAAATACTCTGTCAGAAATGAAGCAGACCATGTCCTCTCATTTTTCACTCCTTGTTCACACAGATTCTTATTTATTTCCTAAATAACCAATTTGTCCTTATCTTTACATTGTAATGTAACAGACTATTGAGCTAATCACTTCTCACACGCATTTAAATTTTTACCAACTTTAAATTAAAAATACATGGAAATAGAGGTTTATAAGAAGTAATTTAAAAATTAAAAACATTTTCTCCTGGATCTTTGTTTTTTAAATTATTTCAAAACTGTTTGCATTCCAGGTTCATATATTTAAACTATTCTGCTGCTATGTTTCCATGAGCATTTCTCCTGTTCTTATTTTTTGAACTAAGACATTCATTTCATCTTGGGTTATATCTTGGTTTCTACTATGTTATCAATGCTTCATGATTCAATATAATGTTTTTTTTTTCTTGTTTGGAATTGTGATACCAGCTAGATTAACCTGGTATTAAATAATGACACAGGAATGGTACTTACGTGTACCTTAAAGAGTATATAAATTTCATATAGAAAAGAAGTAAAGAAAATATTCTGAGAGGTGCTAAAAATAGATTGGTATTTTTGGGTGTAAATGTGTGTGGGTGTTTTAATGACAGGTGAGAGGATTGGTGAAAATATAATTAGCCAATGAATAATAGTTGTTACATTAGAGATATATGTTAGCTGTACAGAATAATAATTATCTCTGAGCCTGGGAGATCATAGTTCCTGGGCATGCCTTAAAACTAATGTTTGCCTTTAAGAGAAAGCTTGGTTGCCTGGAGTATTAAAAAAAAAAAAAAAAAAAAAAAAAAAAACTTCCTTAATACATTTATTTATGTGAGAGACCTACCTCCTGAAGAGAGATTCTAAAGAAAAATAGATGAAGCCAAAAAGCAAATCTAAAAAAAGAATTGATAGAGAATCTAGCTTTGTTGCTGTTAATTTAAAGGGGCTGATGAGGGAAGGAATTTCAAGACACAGGAAAATACCTTCAACATAAATAAAGGAGGAAGCTGATACAGACATGGATTTCAGCTGATATTACTCACTTTCTTGAGAATTAAAAGTGTGAGAACATTGAGAGCTTAGTAGGTGTGAAGATCCATGTGTTGGATCTGAAGAAAACAATCACTTTTGTTACAAAGTAGCACCTACTTCTAGGGTTTAATAGGGCATAGGGCTGCTCAGTGGATTAAACAAATAGCTTTTGAATTTTGACAGCTATGGCTGTAATTAGTGGATCAGAAGATTTTGACTTTGATGCTTTAAAAATAGCTATATTTAAGCCCACTCAACATTTAAGTCTTCCAGTTGCTAGAGCTGTCTCTTCTTTATTTGAAGAGAATCTGTTTCTTCAGATAAGTTGAAGAGAATACAAGTGGAAAAAGTGTTGTTTTAAATCAGTCAACCCAGGATTGTATACATTTATATTTACTGTAAATCAAGCAGTCTGGATATTCTTAGTTTGACATTTTTTTTTTAGCAAACCTGCCAATGTTTGTGCATATATGACATTTCTCTATGTTTACCAGTTATATAACAGTTGCAGATTTTCCATATACTATAAAAAGGAAATTGGAGAAATCAGGCTAAGCAGGATATGGGTGTTTCTCTTTTCATATTTTACAGGTTTACAATTGTTGTTGTTAACTGTTCTCTAATCTCATGCCTGTTTTTTTTTTTTTTCATTTTCCAAGCTCTATAGTAATTGCTGTAGTTAGATTTTAAATGTTCATACAACTTCATTTTTATTCTTGATTGACTTTCTGACACTTGGGGGTGACAAGTGACACCATTGGAAACTTTCTGTGTGGGAATATCAGTGTCATGTGATCGTCTGCACCTTCACACAAGGTCTCTGTGAGGGACGGTCTCACACATCAGGACCCGCCTGGTCTCACAGCAGAGGTGAAGCCAGCAGAGCCGGGACGTGCTCGCCTGCTCCTGACCAAGCCTGTGCTCCAGCTGGGTCATCCCAAGGTACAGACACAGACAGCAGCTACTGTGGGTGTGTGAATCCATCTCCATATCGCTTCTCACCCTGTTGATGGCAGAGGAATAGAGTAGCACTTAGTATAGGAGAGATGTGTAGAAAGTTGGGGTTAAATTATGATCTATGTTAATACCTAAAGTTGCCTTTATTCTAGAGGAGAAGGCAGGAGTGGATCAGAATGAGAATTTGTCAAAAGAATTAAATGGACATGAAATTTTTAAAATTGTCACATGTTTTGTGGTATATTTATTTCCTTTTTTAAGACATTATATGTACTTTTAATTCTCATCACAATGGATGCTATTTATCCGGCTAGCAATGAATAACCCAAACTGAATTACCTTTGCATGATGTAACCTCTGATAAATTTTGAAACCTTTGTTAATATGTTTATTTTCTATCAATAGAAATCTAGTCTAATATGTACCAATTTGTTTTGTTGATATTTATGTATATAGATATAAGACAAAAATAACTGCACAAAAATCAGTTATCTCAGAAAATATATGACCTCAAGCAAAGATTTATTTTAATCTTTTATTTATTTATTTGAGAGGTGGAGTTACAGACAATGAGAGGGAGAGACAGAGTTCGATCTTCCTTCCATTGGTTCACTACCCAGTTCTCCACAATGGCTGGAGCTACAGGATCCGAAGCCAGGAGACAGGAATTACTTCCCAGTCTCCCATGCAGGAGCAGGGGCCCAAGGACTTGGGCCAACTTCTACTGCTTTCCCAGGCCTCAGCAGAGAGCTGGATTGGAAGAAGTGCAGCCGGGACTAGAACAGGTGCCAATATGGGATGTCGGTGCTGCAGACACAGGATTAACACACTGCCCCACCGCACAGTCCCTGGAGTTAAGATTTACATTGTAATTGAGAATATGTGTTTCTCATCTATAATTTGAAAACAGTAGCAATGTGTGGACTTGCTGTTAGAATTACAAGTGATGCTTATCTCAGTTAATGATACTTTCATACACCCCGACCTAGAAATTCCATCATTTCTTCATTTTTCTCAACTCTGAGTTCATGTCCATGAAGGCCAGTGACTATCAGGATGATGAGATAAATGAGTGCTGGGGTGTGAGAGAAGATGATTCAGCAGTACGGGGTGTTCATTGAATTAGTATGTGTGGTGTGTGTGAGTGTGTGTGTGAGTATGTGTGTCCCTCATGTAAGAGGTGCCTCTGTCATGTTGTGCTGATCATTTGGACCTAATACATGTACTGAGTATCAAGTTAATTTTTCAAGAGAGGGTATAAATCTGGATATTTATGCACAAATTATATCCATTTCCAAATTTTGACAACTAATTAACTTTAAAACAGTTTAAAAGTTTAATACAGTATGTCCATAAACTGAATAGGATCTCTCTTCTAAAACATCACAAAAAGGAATTTAAATCACTTTTTCCTGGGCCAGCATTGTGATGGGGTGGGTTGAGTCAGCACCTGCCATGCTAGTTCCCATATCAAATTGCTCGTTTGTGCCCTTGCTGCTCTGCTTCACATCCAGCTCCTTGCTAATGTGCCTGAGATGACAGCACAAGATGAGCCAAGAGTCTGGACCTTGGATACCCATGTGGGAAACCTGATAGAGCTCCTGGGTCCTGGTTTCAGCCTGGCCCAGCCCCTAGAACGCCAGCCATCTGGGGAGTGAACCAGTGGAGAGAAATTCTCTTTCTAACTTTCCCTCCATCTCTCTCACTCTGGAACTCCCTGCTTTGCAGATAAATAGAATAAATTTTTAAAAAATCTTTTCTGTTTTTTCCAGGATTAGGGTGATCTTAATTCACTTTCTACAGGCCAGAGCGTATATCATTTCTGCTACTCTCCCCGTTACTCATGAAACATTTCCCCGATTTTAGCTGAATCTATTATGTCTCGTGAAACATCTCTGGTCCTTGCTATGTTTTTAGCCTGAAACTCTCAGAAATGAGTGAGGAGAAAATGATATACAGAAATGAAATTGTCCAACGCAAAGAAAAAGAAAGACAAAGACATTTAGCTCACAAAAAAAGAGGTAATTTTTCTTATTTTGTGATTTCTGAGAACATAATGTCAGGTAGAAAAAAATAACATATTTAAAAGCCATATCTATTCGATATGGAATGTCTAGTTCCTTATTTTACTTTAGATATTGGGAGATCCATTTAAGTGTAGTATCCATGAGATTTTTGATTAAGATGAATATGTGATTTTAATGCCAATTTCCAGCATAAATGTTTGTCCTGCTTAGGTCTTATCTGTTTACCAAGCTCATTATATACCCACTTTTTAAATTTTTTACAGAAAACCCATGCACAGTAATCCTGGGCATCATCTGTGTTGTGCTCCTGCTGGCAAGCATAGGGTTAGGATATATGTGTGAGTATGTGCAGCTATGTGGGTGTGGATGGGCAATAAGAAAAAGAGAAGGAAATCGATTAGCCCAAGAAATGGTGGATTTTAAAAATAAGAAGTCTTTTTTTTTTTCTTTTTAGTTGTGGTCTAGAATATGGACACTGTAATAGATTGCTGAACTGCAGGAAGAGTTACAGTTATTATGAAGGGGACATGAAGGGACTATGTATTTGATATTGCTAGATTTTTACAACCAGATAAAATTTAATGTTGGTACATAGGGGTGTCATTGGAAATGAAAAGATTCTGTTGTGTGACAAACACTTGAGTGATTTTTTTCAAATTATTTATTTGAGGGAGGGATGGAGGAAGAAAGAGAGAGAGAGATTCCACCTTCTCATTATCTAAGTTTTAAAGTCTGCAACAGCGGGGACTGGGCTGGGTCACAGAAATGCAATCCACTCATGTGGGTGTCAGTGACCCATTCACTTTGAGCCATCACTACTGCCTCCCAGCATCTCCATTAAGAGAAAGTGGGAATCAGGAACTGGACCGAGCAAGCAAACTTGTGTGCCTGATATGGAAAACAGGCATTTTTTAAAAATAGAACAAGAGCTTTTTATTTTACATTTTTATTCTCAACTTAATGGAAGAAACTGCTGTTTCTCTCATAGACTTTTAACTTTCCTTTTGCACATTCGAAATATCTATGAACTGATTTGCTGTGCATATTTTATGCATTCCTTATACATACAGGCAAATCACTTATGTCAATATGTAAATGCTAAATTGAGTCACATGCTGAGAAACCATTATTTAAAGATGGCATAAAATCTAGTTCATTTTTAATTTCCTTTGTTTCTAGTTTATGAAATGAACACTACTTTTTTATGTGTCTTGGAAATAATAGATTTCAAGTTACATATAATTGTAGTTTTATATAAAATATATTTTATGGCCTGACACAAAAATATTTTAACTTTATCTATGATTATAATCCCAAGTAATCATCACCATGTTCTTTTATACCTAGAATTATAGGATATGATCATAATTAAGTGATCTTTTAAGTCATTTATGTTGTTAATTTTGTAATGTGGATTGAAGCTTTTCAGAAGTGTCCTAAATGCACAACACAGGATAAGGAAAACACAAAATAAAAGAACACATCCTCAGTACAGCTGGAAGATCATTCAGTGGTGCTGTCCGGTAGAGGTTTGTACTCAATGTTTAAGTTCATAGCCGACAGGTTATTTTTCATAGACTTACTGCCTTCTGTCCATTTCAATATATAAACTTTAAAAAGTTGATATTGGATCTTATGAGGAGTTTTAGGTTTTAACTTTACTCTTCTCATTAAATCTATTTTTAAAATCATAGTTAACTAAGCATTCGAGTTTGAAAAGATGTTTGGGTACAGAAAAACTCTTCTTTTATGCTAATTCCTTCTGAAGAAAAAATTAAATACCTAAAATCTTATTTTCTAAATGGCCTGGTGTCTTGGGGTGGGGGTGACTTGTTTTGAAGAACAAGCCTGTGGCTTCTTGCAAGGAAGACACTTTTGTTGTGGAAGAAACTGCTACTATTTTTCTAAAAAAGAAGAAACATGGGAGGAGAGCAGGAATTTATGCCGGAACATGGGTTCTAGCCTTGTGAAGATTGATGACATCCAGGAACTGGTATGTTCACTTAGTTAACCTTTATGAGAAGCTTGCAAAGACTGAGTTAGGCTACCTGTGTTGGCTTTCCTTGAGTCTTATTTGACTGCAGGGTGGAAACACTTGTATTTGTAGAGGGGAAGACATGCTTTAAGGACCTAAATAATTTCACTTTCTAAAGCAGCAGAGGTGGCTTATTGTGTGTGCCATGGAATTATATTGAGTCCTTACTACTTATGGTTTCATGATTTGTGAATGATAAAAAAAAAAAAAAACACCTGAATGAGTGAATTAGTTGGCACTTAATTTTAGTGATTCTTCAGAGCCCTAGAATAATAAAGTATATTTTAAACCTTCTTCTACAATATCTCTATGTATTTCATAGGTTTCAAAAGAGAAAACATTATAAGTTTCTTCTTATAGAATTTAACTAAAGTGGAAAAATAATGGAGTGTGTATCTGGGACAGAGAACAGGAAAGAAAAGTGAAATGGAGAGAGTAAATTGCCTTTGGAAATAAAATCAATTTTTTTGCCTAACATTTGAGTACCCAAGGAAAGCATTTAAAAGGAATAAAATATAACTGAAATAATTATGAAAATATACACTAACGTTAGGTTTATAGTATGTCAGATCTTAATATGCATTATTTCAGTGCATAAAAACTTCCACATAGGTAATGCCATTCCCATATTTTAGACAAGGAAGAAACTCAAGGAGTTTAGTTTGTTTGCCTTTGCTCACATAGTAAGTTAATTACATAATCTGCTTTAAAATTTGTGGCTAGAGTTCTGATTTCCATAGCTGTATGATATTCGTGGTATCACATGGAGAGACGTTACTTAGTCATTCTCTAGGTGATGGGAATTTGGGTTGTTTCCACTGTTGTTGTGATGAGCAGCTCTTCATTAACCATCCTTAGACACGTCAGCTGTGCACGTCTTTCATGTGTCTCCTCTGCAGTTCATCACAAACCTGTATGAGTGCAATTATTGGGTGTTCCCAGTTTTACAAAATAATTCCACAATATTTTTCAATATGTTTTTACTGATAGTTTTGAAGATATTCTATTGTTTCCTACCATCCTAAAATCTTGTGTTTGCTCTATGTAAAGAATTTCCTTGTAGCTTTGTTTGCCTTTACTTGATCTCCACTGAACTTGATATCCTTTATTGTTCATATATGTTTTCTATGAACATTTTCTTCATTTTTTTCTTTTGGATGATTTTGCTTTCCAATTGATTTATATGAACTAATGTTTTGTTCTTGGAACTACATTACTATATGCATGTCCAGATTTGAAACTTCCCTTCCCATGTTCTTCAAGGCGTGTTTTGATGAAGAGAAATTCTAAGTTGAATGAATCCATACTTACCAATCACTTGTTTAGTATTATGCTTGGAGATTTTTGTGTCTTTCTAAAGAAGTTCACCATGGTCCTTTCTTGATATCTTTCAATCCACAAAGATGCAGGAGATTCAGACTTTTAGAACTTTCACTTCCATGGCTTCTCTGCACAGTAGATGAACTAAGATTGTCTTAAGTGAAATGATTAGTATTTTGTACAAGTCCTTTGTAGATAAAAGGCTATTATTGATGTAATGAGTAATACTAGTAATTCTAACTTGTGCACAGAATTTCATTCAATCACACATCAAATACACTTACTGGATTGGATTATACCAAAAAGAAGATACAAATGAGTGGAAGTGGCGGGACAACACGAAACTTGCTCAACAACTGTAAGTTTGCATTTCACATTCTATGAGGTGGTAAATCACATAGTGTACTAGAGGATCCTGAGTGCCATGGAGCACTATTCAGTCCCTGCTGGGTCAGGGAGTACAGTTCGTGTTGGGGGCAGTGGAAGGAAGAGGTTTTATGTTTTTAATGGGGGAGACACAGGTGATCTAATGTGATAATGGTGTTGGTATAATGATTTAAAGGAGGTGAATGAGAAAGCTAAGGGAGCTCTCTGATGGGGTAGCATCCTGGAAGGAAGACTAACTGGTATAGAGATGGGGGAGTGCATTTGGTTATCTCGAGGAAACAGGAAGAGGATCTGTGATACTGGAGGAATCTGAGTAAGGAAGGAAAAGTAAGTCAGAGAGATGACATGGATGAGATCATCTAGGAATGAGAGACCACAGAAAGACTTTGATTTCTCTTTTTTTCTTTTGACATGTAGAGTTATAGATAGTGAGAGAGAGACAGAGAGAAAGGTCTTCCTTCCGTTGGTTCACAGCCCAAATGGCCGCTACGGCCAGCGCTGCGCCGATCTGAAGCCAGGAGCCAAGTGCTTTCTCCTGGTCTCCCATGTGGGTGCAGGGCCCAAGCACTTGGGCCATCCTCCACTGCCTTCCTGGGCCACAGCAGAGAGCAGGACTGGAAGAGGAACAACCAGGACTAGAACCCGGCGTCCATGTGGGATGCCAGCGCCGCAGGTTGAGAATTAACCAAGTGATCTATGACACTGGCCCTAAGACTTTGACTTCTTAATGAGTGCAGTGATTCTCTTTTGGAGGGTTTTGAGCTGAGGGATGACAAGGACAACCTTCCTATTCTAAAAAGTCCCCTGGACATTGTGTGGTCCTTAGGTGGTGAATGGGAGATACAGATTGCAACTAAGAGAGTCACACTGAAAGTCAGTTGTCATCAACCAACCAAACCATGGTGGTGGTTTGGTCAAGAGAGATAGGGAGGGTGCTGGGGAAACGGAACCAGATGCCAGACCTACTGTGAAAATGTGTGAGAGGAAGAGAATTCAGAGATGGCTGCCAGGTTTTAGTCCAGCAATGATGACAGTAGAGCTGTCATTAACTGCTACGAGGAGCATCAGGCATTCAGTATTAGTGACAAGTTTGATACATCCATTATACATTTTGATATCTGTGGGCATGTCACATAGACATGTTGTGCATGATTGTAAACTTCATGTAAAAAATCTGTCTTAGGGATGTGTATTTAATGTGTGTCAATGCTGCAGGGGTGTGGGCACTATGAGATGATATTTTGAGTACTTTTTTATGCTTTATTTTATTAGAAAATCAGAGTTGGAGAGAGATCCTCCATCTCCTGGTTGACTCCCCAAAAAGCCACAATAGCCAGAGATGTGCCAGGAGCTTCATCCAGGTGTCCCATGTGGGTGTCGGGAGTCCCAGGACTTGGGCTGTCTTCTTTTAGTTTCCCAGCACATTGACAGGAGCTGAATTGGAGGTGGAGCAGGCATGAATTGAACAAGAGCTCATATTGGATGTTGGCATCTCAAACAGCAGCTTAATTCACTGTGCCACAAGGCCAACCCCTGTTGTGGGGGTTTTGATTGCTGAGATATCCAGACCCTGATCCCTGAGACACCCAAACATTTAAGATATTGTGGTGATGAGGATGATTACAAAAGGGTCCTAAGAAAAGTAGTGAGATTGAAAGGAGGAAACCAGGAAAGAGTAGTGGGATACCTAAAAAAGGCACAACTAAAGCAATGTGCCGAAGTTAAATGGTTGGTGACTTCTTGCCAATAATAATTTTGTGACTTGAAATTATTATTATCAGACTCATATATCTGCTGGGAAATTCATATTATACACTTTTTCCATATATCATAGCATAGTCCTATAACTTAGAATCCATGTTGAATATTCTCATTGTCCAACATCACAAAATATCAACACTGTTTGGTGGACCAGACATGAGCTCAGTGGGAGTAAGTTCACCTTGTGTGTGAAATGCCAACCAGCTCCTCCTAGTGATCAAAGTGAGGACCGGGCTGTGGCCTCCTGCTATATGCCCATCAATCTGAGTCACAGGACACTGGAGCTCTCTTTGTACCTAATTATAATGTGTTACTAATGACCTTACATTATTTAGTAACTCTGGTGAGTTTCTGAAGTCTCAGAACTTCCAGAGTGGGCCCATCTAAAGCCTACCCACTGTGTTCTGTGTACCTAGTCCTCATCTGCAGTCATTCACCAGCATGAACTGTCCCTTAGCTTTAGAAATACTTACACCTTCTGATTTGCCACCTGTACATCTGTCAGAGGGATTTTGTGTTCACTTAATAATCACACACACACACATACACACACACACACACATTTTTAAATTGTGACAATGAAATATTGCCCAAAGAATGCTATTCTAAAATAAATATATTCTCTGACATAGGACTTTCCGTCAATCAAATAAAGTGGGTGAAAAATGTGGATGCCTGAAGCCACAATACATTAATAATGCTGATTGTTCAAGATCTTTTCCTTACATATGTGAGAAGAATAAGCCCTTCTTCAATAATTAGTACAACCTTTATGGAAAGCAGTATGGAGATTCCTCAAAAGACTGAAAATGTTTCTGCCACATGACTCAGCCATCCCTCCTCTAGGAATATACCCTGCAGTAACAAAGTCCACAAGGAAAGAGATACCTGCATTCCCATGTTTACAGCAACCTAATGTTTAACAGCAAATATATGGAATAAACCTATATGTCCATAAACTGATTACTGTATGAAGAATATGTGTGTGATGAAATATTACTTAGCCACTAAAAAGAATGAAATCCTAATGTTTGCAACAAAATGAATGGAACTATAGATCGTTATGCTAAGTGGAATAAGCCAGACAAGGAAAGACAAATATCAAAAGTTCTCTCATATTTGAATATTAATATATAATGTATTAAAATGATATGAATTTCTTATTGTTTACTATATGCATAGGTAGAAGTATTCTCTTCACTGAATTGTATCATATATATAACAATTCACCCTCCTTTCCTCACTTCATGATCATTGACATGAATTCCATGTGATATTAAAATCCCTGTTTTGAAGAGTGAATGTATGTATATAATAGCTACATATGAAGTGAATATGACAAGATTTTAAAAATTGTTAAATCTTAAAATAAATATTGCAAATAAATAAATTCAACCAAAAATATATTTTATTTTTGAGTGGCACAAAGAGAGTAATTATATCTATTTTTTGGGGAATAGTATGATATTTAATACATGTTTGCAATATGTAATGATCCACTAAGCGTAACTGGCATATCTATCAACTAAGGCACTTATTATTTCTTTATGTTGGGTACATTCAAATATAGCTAACTGAAATATTCAATTGTTATAGGACATTCGAAGTTATTTCTCATAACCAGCTGCACCTCTGTACCAATAAACAATCTTCTCCCCATCACTCTCTCTGCTACCTGCTTTTCAGGCTCTGGTAACCACTATTCCAGTCTCTGATTTACAGTCAATGTTTAAGCTTCCATATCAAAGTGAAAATAGTTAGTGCTTGTCTTTCTGTATGTTACTTCAATAAAAGTAGTGTATTCTCATTCTTTCCATGCTCCTGCAAATGACAGAATTCCATCCTATTTATGGATGAGTAATATTCCAAACAGCATTTTTATCCATTAGGGACACTTAAGTTGAGCTCATATTTTGATTACTGTGATCATTCTGAATTAAACATGCAAGTGCAAGGATTCTTCAATATACTGCTGTCAATTCCTTTAGATAAATATGCAGATATGCAGAGCAGTTATAACAAAACAGCATTGTACTTGGCAAAAAACAGATGGATAGACCAATGCAGCATAATAGAAACTCCAGAAACCAGGCCACGCATCTATAATCAACTCTATTTGACAAGGAAGCTAAACTCAGTTCCTGAAGCAAGGGCAACTTCTTCAACAGGTGATGCTGCAAAAACTGGATCTTTGCATGCAGAATATGAAACTAGACCCCTACTATACACCTTGCCAAAAATCCACTCAAAATGGGTCAAAGACCTTGTCCATGACCCAATATCATCACAATACCACAGAACATTGGAGAAACCCTGCAAGATAGTGGCATAGGAAAGACTTATTTTAAAAGACCCCAGAAGTACAGCAATCAAAGCCAAAATTAACAAATGGGATTACACCAAATTGAGATGCTTCAGCACTGCAAAAGAAACACTCAGCAAAGTGAAGAGGAGAAAATATTTGCAAACTATGCAAGTGATAAAGGATTAATATCCAGAATATACAAGGGGGTCAAGAAACTCAACTACAACAGAACAAACAATCCAGTTAAGAAATGAGCAAAGGACTTGAACAATTTTCAAGAGGAAATTCAAACAGCTAACAGACCTGAAAAATGCTCAGGAACATTAGCCATCAGGGAAATGCAAATCAAAGCCACAATGAGGTTTTACTTCACCCCAGTTAGGATGGCTCTCATACAGAAATCAGTGAACAACAAATGGTGGTGAGGATGTGGGGAAAATGTACCCTAATCCACTGTTGGTGGGAATGTAAACTGGTGTAGCCACTGTGGAAGACAGCATGGAGATACCTCAGAAATCTGAATGTAGATCTACCATATGATGCAGCCACCCCACTCCTTGGAATTTACCCGAAGGAAAAGAAATCAGCATATGAAAGTCATCTGTATCTCCATGTTCATTGTAGCTCAATTCACTATAGCCAAGATATGGAATCAATCCAGATGTCCATCAAATGAAGACTGGATAAAGAATTATGATATAAATATATATATATATATGTATATGTGTGTATATTTATATATATATACACTATGGAATACTACACACAGTAAGAAATGAAATCCTGTCATTCACAATAAAATGAATGCAACTGGAAAACATTGTACTTAGTGAAATAAGCCAATCCCCAAAAGATAAATACCATAGGTTCTCACTGATCTGTGGTATCCAATATAGTACCCAAAAAGTAATTTTTGGAATGAAATTGACACTTTGAGATGTGATTTTTATCAACTCTTGTCTTTACTGTTGAGGAGCAATGTTTTTTTTTTTTTCTTCATACTCTTTGATGAACACTTTGCTTAGTGTAGGGTTATTATTATGAGTGTAATATAACAGATAATAGATATTTGTAAAAATTACGAATGGGAATAGGAGAGGGAGAAATAAGGGGGAGGCGAGAGTGTGGGCAAGAGAGAGGTTAGGGTGGAAAGTATCACTATGTTCCAGAATCTGTTTATATAAAATTTGTATACTTTAAATAAAATTTTAAAAAGAAAAACGAAAAAACTTCAGTGTCTAAAGATACTATTAAGAGAATGAAAGACTGGAAGGAATTATTTATACAACCTTTATTTAAGTAAGTACTGGTAGGCAGAATATATAAACGATTTTCGTAACAATATTAAGAATATGAACAACCCAATAAAATGGTCAACAGATTTGAATACATATATATGAAGTAGTTATACAATTATACAGGTGAAAAAATACACACAAAAAGTTTCCCAATATAATTTATTCATTAGGGAAATATAATTAAAATCACAAATAAAATTTCACAACACCCTTATTAAAATGACCGAAGAAATGGCAATATTACATATCAGAGGGATGTAAACAAATGGAGCTTTCATGTATGCTGGAATGTAAAATGACAGGCACTCTGGAAAATTCTTTGGAAGTTTTCTACTGATCAGGAAACTCAGATTCAAAAGTTTTCACTTGCCAGTGAACACACAACTATTAGGTATGGTGCAGTCCTCAAATTTAGAATGGATTCAGGATACTACTCTCTTCTCCTTCCAGATCCCATATTGTCTTTCTCCTAAGAGATAAAAATTCAAACAGAAATGCATACATGCTTCATACAAAATACTGTCCTTAATTACTACACTCCATTTACTCCCAGTCGAATTGCACAATAGCGCCTGAAATTTATGGAATTATCTACGAAAGTGTGTGAGTTGCAGGAAGAGTATTCCCAGCTCTGTTTCCTGACCCTCATCAGAGTCCTGAAACTGTTCTGGTCCATCTTGTTTTCATAGATGCTGTGATCATGAAGTCTTGAATTGAGAATGGTACAATTCCAAAGTCTCTGGCATCTCATTTTAGTAGACCAATACTTGGACCTCATTTTAATCAGGCTAGAATATAGGTAGAGCTCTTTAAAAATGCAAAGATACTCTGAAGTGAGAGAAGACTCCAGAGCTCCCAAGGGTTTGAATTTTTCCTAAGAAAAAATTATTATTTTTTGTTGGTGGTGTTCCCAGCATTAAGTTGAACGACATGTAATTTTCTTCTCACAGATAGAGTGCATGAGTCTGGCACAGTCAGAAGCAGTCATCTGTGATGCTGTTAGACTTCCACAGTTTCCACTCGTTGACTCTTTCCAATCACTTAAACTAAAATAAGAACAAATAAATACTATGAGATATTAATGCAGACATAATCAGCTATACTGGTCCAAAGTGAAGGAGGCGTATCTTTTTGTCTTTACAGAGACTATCCCACAGGGCCCTAAGCTTCCCTAGAGAGAATCATGTGAAAAATACACACATAGACTTCACATTGAAAAACTCCTTCCCTTCTCCGTGAACTCATCTTCATCATTGAGCTTAGCTCCTCTGGAATGTGTGTGTGTGTGTGTGTGTGTGGCACACACACGTCTATGTGCCCATGCACTGGGTAAATGTGCCTGTATATGTGAATTAATACATACATGTATGTGTGCATTTTTCTCTGTATGATTTTGGGACTATAAACCAGAAGCAGTGATTACAGGGCTTGCAAGCTCTTCTCTATCCCAGAGACTTACGTTTTGAGAAGGGGTACTGAGTTGTCCTCCCATGTCCAGGGACTGCTGGTTCCTTTACGGGACAACCCAATCCAAGAAAAATAAGATATTTGACTCCGAATGAAGTTCTGTGATAAATGAATCATTATGTATAATTAATAATATTTTAGATTCCTAAAATGAAGTAATAAACTTATATTATTATATTAATTTTGTTGTTAATGTGAATATCAAATTGTATAAGGATCAACTTCACCCAGAATTTGTTTAATTAAAATAATGGAACCTCAGTTGCTAACACTTTATTAAAAGTAACAACCTAACTAAACCCTTAGTGACAATTATTTTAAATAAGTTTATTTCAACTTAGAACTGAAATTTGTTAACTTCCCTTCAAAATTCAAATTTGTGATTCAAATATGAGTTCTGAGCCAAGTCAGCTGTGAATTTCGATTTCCAAGGGTGACAGCTCTAAGATTTGTAACAACACTGTTTTATATTTCTGTTCCAGAAGCCCTTTGTTTATTTCTTCTGAAAAGGACACCCTGAGTCTCTTTCTCATCAGGTGCAGTGTTTATAGGCCAACTAGAAAAGTAACTGCATAAAAGTAGCTAGGATTCCTTCAATGAAGGCCTACAACACTTAAGGCTATGACATCACTAGGTAATATAACCTCATGGGCTCAACATTGTATATATTATCCAACCCTGACCAAAAGTGTTGTTATGCAGCACATTGTGGTACTTTAGTTTTTATTTATCTGAAGTGTGGGGAGAGAGAAACAAAGAGAGTGCATCTATCCACCGGTTCACACTCAAACTGCCCATGAGAACCAGAGCTGGGCCACACCACAACCAGGAGTCCGGAATTCCATTCAGGCATTCCACATGGTGGCAGAGATCCAATCTGAAATTCATGTAGAGTTTTTTCTTCTACTTTAAGGCTCATTACTCACACTGATTCAGGTTGCTTTTCCTTATAGGTAAAATGACTTTTCCCAAAGAGGCTAAAGCTAAATTTCCAAAAATTGTTCAGTATGAGAAAACTCAGTATGAGATACACATTTTTTCTTGATCAAGCATGATATATTTTAAGGACCATTTTTCCTAATTACTTGAGGTTTAATTTATATATACTTTGAAAATTCTAATTGTGGAAGAATTAAATGAATTACTAAAATTCTCATATCATATATTTGCATTTCTTATTTGCCATAAGAACTGTGTGGGTCTGAATTAAAATATAATTATATATTATAATTATATATTGTAATTATATACTGTTGAATGGGATTCAAATGTTATTAGATATTAATAGTTTGCCAAGAGGTCGTATTTGGTGCAGCTCTTAGGTTGACCCTTTGGAAGGCTCGATGCCAAAAAGGAGTGCCTGTGTTTGAGTCCTTTGTCCACTTCAGAATTCAGATCCCTGGTGATGCACATTCTGGGAGGCAGCTGTGATGGCTCAAGTAGCTGAACCCCTGCCACACACATGGGTGTCCTGGGCTGAGGTTTTGGCTCTGGTTTTTAGCCTGGCCCAGGTCCATCTGTTGAGGGTACTTGGGGAGTGAGCAAGTAGATGTAAGCGCTCCATCTGTCTCTCTGCTTTTCAAATAAAATGAAAATAAATTAAAAAATTGTAAAAGCCCTGCTTTAAATAAAAATGAATTAGCCAACAGGTAATGCCTACATACATATGGTGTAAAATGGAAAACAGGAAATACACATCACCAGTTCTTGTTGATCTTCTATCTTAACAAGTTTGGAGTCCATTCTCTCACAAAATTTCTTGCTGTCTTCAAAGTTCTTTGATTCTTTTGAAAAATAATAACAGTTCTCTCCACAACACATCCACTTAAGTTCACATGTGCCACTTCTGCCACCTGGAAAACAGAAGACATTCCCCAGAGACCACTCGGGACACATCCTGAGCACCACGGTCCAGGCTGGACAGAGCCGAGGATCCCTTTCCAGCCCTGTGTATTCTGTGAGACTCATGGGCTTCCTTTCTGCTTTTGGGGAAAAAGCTCTGGTCTGGGAAGAGCATCCCATCCCTTGTATCCTCCATCGTTATGCACGATGTTGCTAACACTGCGTAGCAAAGAATTTCCTACAGGACCGGTGTTTTCCTTCACAGCCTCTATTGGAAGGACTTCCGAATGGGAAACGGCTTCTCTGTGCTTTCCATACTAAGAAATCCATACAGGCTGATCTCAAGTCAGTACCTGAAACAGACAGCTATATCGGAGCGTATTTGGGTAACAATGATTAGAGAATTTGATAAAGTATTTTAGATTATTTTTGTTAACAAAAGTAATATTTTGGTAAATAGTGATATAATAGACTATAATGTAATGGATGCAGAAAAACCCCTCTGATAATAGTGATTTTTTTTCTCAACTAAATAAGAGTTAAAGTTGTATTATACAATTGGTTTAATATATATGAAAATACAGATTGAGAAAGATACTAGAAATTTGAGGGACATAGAGAAGATACTTAAAATCTCAGTCATGAACCTACACTACATACCTGTGTTGACTGAGTTGCCTGTGAAAATTCTGTTTTTCAAGGTGGAATTGTCCTCTTGCTTTGTATTTTCCAAAGGACACTTCTGTGGGTGGACTGCACGATGACACTGAAAAACTTAACTCTACATAATTAGCTCAATGAAAACATAACACAGAGTTAAATAAAAGGCACAGTTCTAATTTTAATATGGCAAATAATCTTTAGAATGAAAGGCCTTTCAATTTTTTCTGCATTTATTTTTATTGAGAGAGAAATAAAAATATCTCCCAAATGCCTGTAACAGATGGGGCTAGGCTAAGCTGAAGCCAGGAACTGGGAACTCAAGTCAGTTTCTCACGTGGGTGGGAGGGACTTAGGGATTTGAGCCATCACCTGCTGCCTCCCAGGATGAGCGTCACAGAAAGCTGGAATCTGGAGTAGAGTCAGGACTCAAACTCAGGCACTCTGATATGGAATATGAGCATCCCAAGCAGTATCTCAACCTCTGCACCAAATGCCTACCATTAGTGACTGTTTGTTTCCTGTTGTTTTAGGAATCTCTTCTTTGCCTGTGTTATCCATGCTCACATTCCATTTAATGAATGACATGGCATCTTATCAGAACTTCAAGATAGAATAATGAAAAATATAAAACCTGCGGAGCTTATTAATTGTAACAGTAAGATAATGCAAATAGCGCAAATGATTGGGTGTCTTTCTTTTTTATTACAAGGTGTTAGGACTTAGAGGATGGGTTTACTGACTAATGGTAGCAAGGCTTCATTTAGTTAGTGATGACCTTAAATTTGCTTGTGATCCATGGGTGGGAAAGTGGCAGGGGAGTAAAGAGGATTCACTGTAAAATTCTAGATTACAGGAACTGATTTTTGAATTAGCTCAATGAGAGGACAAGGCACATTAGGGTAATGCAAAATTATTACAACTAGAGGGATCTGAGGGAGAAGAGCTGTGAAAGGAAGCAAAAAGCAAGTTGTGAAAAAACTGTCTGCATGCTTAGGTATTTGGATTTCAGCATAAGGCTGTAGTCTCAGTATTTTTAATTTTCACACTAAGGTTTTTGAGAAAGATCGGTAAATGTAAGCATTCTGGTAAGGATTCAAATCTTCACCAATTTTGCCTCACTAAGATCTGAAACCAGAGAAGATGTCCACTTTCACCACTCTGATGCAATACAATTCTAGAAGACTTTGCCAGATCTATTAAGAGAAAGGAGTAAAGGCTATACAAATCAAAAGGAGGAAGTAAAATTATCCCATCTTTGCAGATGACATGATTCCTTATATAGGAGAAATAGAATACTCCAGCAAGAGGCTACTAAAACTGATAAGAAAATTCAGGGATGTTGAAGAATACAGAATCACCACACAGTATCAGTAGCACTTTCATGCACCAACAATGGTCCTACTGAGAAATAACTTTGTAAAAAGTCCCATTCATAGTAACTACAAAAATTAAATACATTGTGATAAATTTAACCAAGAATATGAAAATCTCTACAATTAAAATTGCAAAACACTGATTAAAGAAATGTTAATAGAAATATTTTTGGTTTAAAGAATTAATATCAAAATGTTGTCCAAAATACCCAATGAAATTTACAAAATCAAGGAAATCCTTATCAAAATACCAATGATGTGCTTAACTGAACTAGAAAAACAACACTAACATTCATGTGCAAGAACATAATACCTGAATAGCCAAAGAAATCTTGAAAAGTAAGTAAAGTCAAAGCTGGAGGCATCACAATCCCATATTTCAAGACATCCTACAGGGCTATGATAACCCAAATAGCAGAAAACTGGCATAGAAATAGACACATTGACTGACAAAATAAAATAGGCAACCCAGAAATAAACCCGTGCATCAAAGGTGCTAACAGTATTCCTTGGTGAAGCGTCAGCCTCTTCAATAAGTGATGTTGGGAAAACCGCATTCCCACATGCAGAAGTTTGAGATAAAACCCCTACCTTACACTCTGTACAAAAATCAACTCAAAATGAATCAAGAATGGGCACCAAATAATAGCTGGATCGGAGGAATATGTTCCAGTGTTACACAGCATGGTGAGGTGATTATTGTTCACTCATTCCACATTTCAGAAACAAATAAGAACAGGACTTTAGGGCTTCAATCATAAAATAACATCAAAGATGGAGAAGTGATTACTCTTATTTGATCAGTACACTTTGCATAATGCATGGAAACATCAAAGAGTAGTCCAAAACTATGTACAATGACTTTTATTAATTCTTAAATTTATTTTATTTATTTGAAAAACAGAGCACAGGGAGAGGTAGAGACAGACAGAGAGGTCCTCCACTCCCCAGATGGCCACAACAGCCAGAGCTGTGCCAAATCGAAGCCAGGAGCCAGGAGCTTCTCCCATGTAGGCACAGGGGTCCAAGGACCCTGGCCATCCTTTACTACTTTCCTAGGCCATAGCAAAGAGCTGGAACAGAAGTGGAGCAGCCAGGACCAGAACCGGCGCCCACATGGGATGCTGGCACTTCAGGCGAGGGCTTTAACCCACTACACCACAGCGCCAGCCCCATAAATTTGTTTTAAAAAAGAATAACTGAGAGGCACAATTCCTTTCATGATATTTTTTCTGATTTGCAATCTTACAACTGCAATATTTGCTAGATATTTCTACCTGGCACTTAGTAGTCACTTCAAATTCAAAAGACCTTAAATAGCTTCGTGTCTTTTTACATGACAATATAATCTTCATTGCACTTTTTCATATTATTTCCTTATGCCACCACTATCCACTTTAGGAAACCCTATATTTTATAAATACTTTGAGCTAATCTTCTCCCTTTCCATCTACAACAGAAGAATCATTCTGTATATTTATTCCTCCATAAATATCTACATTTATTCTATTTACCCATTTGTGATTCTTCTTTAGGAAAGTAACTCTTTCTCTTTGTGAAATAAACATATTCTCAATATTTCTTCCCTAAATGCATATAATGAATGCCCTTGCTATCCTTTTCTGGGGAGTCTAATGATGATAATTTGCTTAAATATTTATATACTCTAATTCTTATGATTAGTGTAGTTTGATCATAAATGACAAAAATATTTGAGTGCTGATTACAATTTGATGTAATTGTTCTAAATATGTGGATTCTCTGAAATGTTTAATAATTTTCAAATCAGCACAGGATTTTGGTTCTAGATATGTGACAAAATATCTTCATTAATTTAGTAATTTTTAAAATACAATCATTATTGTTGTCACCCATAATTATCCTGACTTTCCATACTTAAAAGGTAATTTTCTGCTAGTCTTTATAATCTAGAAGATAAAATTTCTTAGGCTTAAAGTTAATATCACATTTATCAGACTATGTCCTTAAAAGGGAAAATTAGAATATCTTATACATATTATTGATTTATTTATTTGGACGGGCAGAGTTAGTGAGAGAGAGAGACAGAGAAAAGTCTTCCTTCCGTTGCTTCACCCCCCTCCCAAATGGCCTCCACGGCCCGGAGCACTGCACCGATCTGAAGCCAGGAGCCGGGTGCTTCCTACTGGTCTCCCATGCGGGTGCAGGGCCCAAGGACTTGGGCTATCCTCCACTGCCTTCCTGGGCCGCAGCAGAGAGCTGGATTGGAAGAGGAGCAACCAGGACAGAATCTGGCACCCCAACCGGGACTAGAACCCGGGGTGCTGGCGCCACAGGCGGAGGATTAGCCTAGCAAGCTGTGGCGCCGGCTATTTTTTTTTTTTTTTTCAAATTTATTTAATTGAAAGGCAGAGAAAGAGAGCAGGCTCCCATACTGGTTCACAACACAAAGGCCCACAACAGGGAAAACTGTGCCAGATGAAACTAGTAGGCAGGAATTCACTTGATCTTCACCAAAAGGCCAAGAAGCAATGCAGCCAGGAATTTAATCCAGGTCTCCCACATGGGTGGGAAGGACCCCAGAACTTCAGCCATCACTTGTTATCATTGGTAGGAAGCTGGAATCACCAACAGAGGTGGCACTGAAAGCAGGCACTCCAAAAAGGGCTGCAGGATTCCCAAGCAGCATCTTAACAGGTGCACCGAATGCTCTCCCTTGTGCCACAGTTTAAAAATAATTGAATAAGGTACTTATTAAATTGCATTTGAAAAATAGATAAAGCTGAAACTTGACATGAAGCTAATCCACTTAGGACCCAAGACTAAAAAAAATAAAAAGGAAAAATCCTTTTGTAAATTTTTCTGAATATGCATTAATTAATGAGGAGTAATAGATAAAAAATAGAAAGCTGAGTTCATACAGTCTAATTATATAACTTGAATTATATTAAAGATGTTCCTCATCTTCTCTCTGGCTCTCTATTTCCCAAACACTTATTTGAAACTTTCTTTTTCTATTTCTTTTTATTATTAATTTTAAATTAACAAAATACAAGTTGGGATGTAATTAAAGAGTTCCCCTATACCCTTGACCCCATTTCACCCATTAACACCTCATGTTGGTGTAATTTTTACAACTAAGGAAGCCACTCAGCTGGGATTTCGTGCTTTCAAATTCCTCTCTATTCAAGAGCCAAATGAATCCCACACAAGCATTGCAAAATTGCTTGTCTCAGTGTTGCTGTAAGATGCTAGATTCATTAGTGAGAAATGTAAATGTATTTCAATCCAGAAAATATTAACAAAGCACTCATTATGTGTCATATATCAACAAAGCTATGGTTAGGTAAAACCTTTTTATTTTTTTTTTTTTTTATTTTTTTTTTTTTTTTGACAGGCAGAGTGGACAGTGAGAGAGAGACAGAGAGAGAAAGGTCTTCCTTTTGCCGCTGGTTCACCCTCCAATGGCCGCCGCTGCAGCTGGCGCACCGCGCTGATCCTGGCAGGAGCCAGGAGCCAGGTGCTTTTCCTGGTCTCCCATGGGGTGCAGGGCCCAAGCACCTGGGCCATCCTCCACTGCACTCCCTGGCCATAGCAGAGAGCTGGCCTGGAAGAGGGGCAACCGGGACAGAATCCGGCGCCCCAACCGGGACTAGAACCCGGTGTGCCGGCGCCGCAAGGTGGAGGATTAGCCTATTGAGCCACGACGCCGGCTAGGTAAAACCTTTTTAAAGAACATACAGGGTGCCTGTGCTGTGGCTTAGCAGGAAAAGTTGCCATTGCCTACAATGCTGGCATCCCGTATAGGAGCCAGTTTGTTTTCCAGCTGCTCCACTTCCAATTCAGCTCCCTGTTAATTGCCTGGGAAAAGCAGCGGAAGATGGTCCAAGTGTTTGAGCTCCTGCACCGACATGGGAGACAGGAGGAAGCTCTGGGCTCCTGCCTTCAGCCTGGTCCAGCCCTGGCTGTTGTGGCCATCTAGGGAGTGAACCAGCAGATGGAAGTCTCTCTCTCTCTATTTCTCTCTCTCTCTCTCCCCCCAACCCCGTCTATGTAATTTTTTCAAAAAACAAATAAATAAATCTTTTTTTTTAAAAAAAAAGCATGCAGAAACATGCTACTGATCCATTCCTTGCTAGTGTGCCTGGAAAAACAGTGGAAGATGGTCCAAATACTTGAGTCCCTGCCACACTCGTCACGTTTAGCCTGGTCCAGCCCTGGCCATTACAACCATTAGGGAAATGAACCAGCAAATGGAAGATCTTTTTGTTTATCTCCCTCTCTCTGTAACTCTGCATTCAAATACATAAATACTCTTTTTTAAAAAGAAGTATAAAACCTATACTCCAAAAACCCACAAAACACTATTGAAAATCTAAGAACAGTGCACATGAACAATAAAGAAATGTAAGAATTAAAATAGAAAAAATATTGGAAGATTATATAAATTTTAATTTTAATTTATGATCTTAGACTGAGCAGTGTTTTTTACTTTCTTTCCAATTTTTTTTTGTTATAGCACCGAAAGCAACACAAGAAATCACAGGAAAATTCATATATTGGATTTTCTCAAAACTATGTCTGTGTTACTATCAAAAGAGTAAAAATGGGAGAAAATATTTGCAAATACTTATATGATAAGGAATAATGAGAATATATGAATATATGAAGAACTCCAAATACCCAATGACAACACAATCCAATTAAAAATAGGAAAAGAATTCAAATAGGAATTTCATCACAGACTATATACAAAAGGCCAAAACCACATAGCAAGATGCACAACACCATTAGTAATTAAGGAAATGCAAATCAAAAAGAAAATGAATTCCACATTACACTTAGAAGGATGATGATAATCAGAAATATAATTAAGTGTTGGTAAATACAGAGATATGAGACCTTCATACACTACCATTGGAAGTGTAAAATGGCACAGTGGCTTTGGAATATAGTGCAACATTTCTTCAAAAGATTGAGTATAGATAGCATACATTTACCTAATGTCCTAGCCATCGCATTCCTATGTATAACTCTGAGAGAAATGACAAGATGTGTCCATTCAAAACCTTGCATGACAATTTTTATAGCAGCATTATTTTTAAAGTGATTATAAGAATAAAGAATTAATAAGTTCATTATATTTATACAGAACAATTTTGACAATAAAAATTGAAAAAAGTGAGATACTATATGATGTGAAAAAACTTAAACACTTTGCTACTAGCTGAAAGAAGTCAATCATCAAAGACCATATTTTATGTGATACTATTTTTAGAAAATACGTAGAATAGTAGTTATCTGTAGATACATGAAATAGATTAGTGATTATTTGGGAATGGTAAGTTTGAGGGAAAATGGGGCACAATGATTAATGAATAAGAGATCTCTAATGTGATGACAAAAGGGTTCTAATATTAATTGCAGTTATTGTTGAGCAATATGAATATACCAGAAAATGTTGAATATTATATTTTAAATGAATAAATTGTATGGTAAGTGGATTGTATCTCAACAGACTTCATATATATGATTATTCATATAATTGTGTGTATGTGTTTCTATCAAGAGTACTAACAATAATATATACACATACACAGTACAGAAGACTTGGTCTGCAAACCAGAAAGGGAATTACCTGTCAAATAAATAATAAAAAAATCTTTAAAAAAGAAAAATAATAATCTGAAAGAAAAAAAGGAGAAAAATCAAGCGCAGATGTTTCATAGAAAACATACATGAACAATAAACATTCAAGGAAATCAGGTTCACTAGAGATCAAGTAAAGGCAAACAAGGCTACAAGGAAATACTTTACAGAGAGCAAACACAAGTTTTTCGGGTGGTAGGAAACAATAGAATATCTTCAAAACTATCAGGAAAAACATATTGAAAAATATTGTGGAATTATTACGTAAAATTGGAAAGACCCAATAATTGCACTCATACAGCGGTTTGTGATGAACTGCAGAGGAGACACATGAAAGGCGTGCACAGCTGACGTGTCTAAGGATGGTTAATGAAGAGCTGCTCATCACAACAGCAGTGGAAACAACCCAAATTCCCATCACCTAGAGAATGACTAAGTAACGTCTCTCCATGTGATACCACGGAATATCATACAGCTATGGAAATCAGAACTCTAGCCACAAATTTTAAAGCAGATTATGTAATTAACTTACTACGTGAGCAAAGGCAAACAAACTAAACTCCTTGAGCTTCTTCCTTGTCTAAAATATGGGAATGGCATTACCAATTTCATAGCTTTTATGCACTGAAATAATGCATTCAAGGATCAGAAACACTGTAAACATAACAGTAGTGTATATTACATAATTATTTCAGTTATATTGTATTCCTTTTAAATGCTTTCCTTGGGTACTCAAATGTTAAACAAAAATTTGATTTTATTACCTAAGTGCAATTTAGTCTCTCCATTTCTGTTTTCTCTCCTGTTCTCTGTCCCAGATACACACTCCATTGTTTTTCCACTTTAGTTAAATTTTATAAGTACATTATAATGTTTTTTGACATCTATGAAAGGTATAGAGATATTATAAGGAAGGTTTAAAATATACTTTATTGTTCTAGGGATAGGAAGAATCACTAAAATTAAGTGCCAACTAATTTACTCATTCAGGTGTTTTTCTTACATTTCACAAATCGTAAAGACACAAATAGTAAGGATTAAATCTAATTCCATGGCACACACAACAAGCCACCTCTGCTACTATAGAAAGTGAAATTATTTAGGTCCCTTAAAGCTTGTCATTTCCTCTACAAATACAAGTGTTTCCACCCTATAGTCAAAAAAGACTCAAGGAAAGCCTACACAGGTAGCCTAACTCAGTCTTCGCAAGCTTCTCATAAAGGTTAACTAAGTGAACATACCAGTTCCTGGATGTCATCAATCTTCACAAGGCTAGAACCCATGTTCCGGCATAAATTCCTGCTCTCATCCCACGTACCCTCTTCTTTAGAAAAATAGTACCAGTTTCTTGTCCAGCAACAGGGTCTTCCTTGCAAGGAGCCACAGGCTGGTTCTTCAAAACAAAAGCCACCCCCATCCCAAAATACCAGGCCATTTAGAAAATAATATTTTAGGTATTTAATTATTCTTTAAAAGGAACTAGCATTAAATAAGTTTTTTTCTGTACCTAAACATCTTTTGAAACTCGAATACTTCGTTAAATATAATTTTAAAAATAGATTTAGTGAGGAGAGTAAAATTAATACTCCTCATAAGATCCAATATCAACTTTTTAAAGTTTATATATTGAAATGGGCAGAAGGCAGTAAGTCTATGAAAAATAACCTGTTGGCGATTAACTTAAATATTGAGTACAAACCTCTACCAGATAGCACCACTGAACGATCTTCGAGCTGTACTGAGGAAGTATCTTTTTCTTTTATGTTTCCCATATCTTGTGTTGTGCATTTAAAACACTTCTGAAAAGCTTCAATCCACGTTACAAAATTAACATCACAAATGCCTTTAATAGATCACTTAATTATGATCATATCCTATAATTCTAGATATGAAAGAATATGATGATGACTACATGGGAATACAATCATAGAAAATGTAAGGTTAAAATATTTTGAAGTGTCAGGCCATAAAATAGATTTTTATGTATAACTACAATTATTTGTAATTTGAAATCTATGATTTCTAAGGCACATAAAACAGTAGTGGTCATTTCATAAAATAGAAAACAACAAAATTTAAAACTTGAACTATATTTTATGCCATCTCTAAATGATTTCTCAGCATGTGACTCCATTTAGCATTTACACTTTGACATAGGGATCTGCCTGTATGTATAATGAATGCATAAAATATGCCCTGCATAATGAGTTCATGTAGCAGTTTCTAATGTGCAAAATGTGGAGGATGGCCCAGGTCCTTGGGCCCTGCACCCGCATGGGAGACCAGGAGGAAGCAATGGCTCCTGGTTCGGATCAGCGCTGTGTGCTGGCCACAACGCACCGTCCTTAGCAGCTACTTCTGAGGTGAACCAACAGAAAAAGGAAAACCTTTCTTTCTGTCTCTCTCTCTGTCTCTCTCTCTCTCACTGTTTAACTCTGCATGTAAAAAAAATCTATTAGAGAAACAGCAGTTTCTTCCATTAAGTTGAAAATAAAAATGTAAAATAAAAAGCATATTGTTCTGTTTTTTTAGAATGCCTGTTTTCCATATCAGGCACCTAGGTTTGCTTCCTCGGTCCAGTTCCTGATTCCAGCTTCCTGTTAATGGAGATGCTGGGAGGCAGTGGTGATGTCTCAAAGTGAATGGATCACTGACACCCACATGAACAGATTGCTTTTCTGTCCCACTTCTGTGACGCAGCCCAGTCCCCGCTGTTGCAGGCTTTAAACTTTTGATAATGAGCAGGTGGGATCTCTCTTTCTTCCTCCATCCCTCCCTCGAATAAATAATTGAAAAAAAATCACTCAAGTGTTTGTTGCACAACAGAATCTTTTCATTTCCATGATGCCCCTAAGCACCAACATTAAATTTCATATCTGCTTGTAAAAATCTAGCAATATCAAATACATAGTCCCTTCATGTCCCCTTCACAAAAAGCGTGACTCTTCCTGCAGTTCAACAATCTATTACAGTGTCCGTATTCTAGACCCCAACTAAAAAGAAAAAAAAAGACTTCGTATTTTTAAAATCCACCATTTCTTGGGCTAATCGATTTCCTTCTCTTTTTCTTATTGCCCTCCCACACCCACACAGCTGCACATACTCACACATATATCCTAACCCTATGCTTGCCAGCAGGAGCAGAGCACAGATGATGCCCAGGATTACTGTGCATAGGTTTTCTGTCAAAAAAATTAAAAATGGGAGTAGATAATGAGCTTGTTAAACAGATAAGAACCTAAGCAGAATGAACATTTATGCTGGAATTTAGCATTAAAATCACATATTTATTCTGATCAAAAATCTCATTGATATATACATAAATGAATCTCCCAGTATATAAAACAATTAAAGAACTAGACATTCCATATCGAATAGATATGGCTTTTAAATATGTTAATTATTTTCTACCTGACATTATGTTCTCAGAAATCAGAAAACAAGAAAAGTTACCTCTTTTTTTGTGAGCTAGATGTCGTTTGCCTTCCTTTTTCTTTGCATGAGACAATTTCAGTTCTGAGTATGTCACTTTCTCCTCAGTCATTTCTAAGAGCTTCAGGCTAAAACACAGAAAGGACCAGAGATGTTTCACGAGACATAATAGATTCACGAATAACGGGAGAGCTACAGGAATGATACACACTCGGGCCTGTAGAAAGTGAACTATGATCACAGTAATTCTGGAAATCACAGAAAAGAATTTTAATAAAATTTATCCTATTTATCTGAAAGGCATAGATTTCCAGAGAGAGAGAGAGAGATGGAGAGAAAGTTAGAAAGAGAATTTCTCTCCACTGGTTCACTCCCCAGATGGCTGGCGTTCTAGGGGCTGGGCCAGGCTGAAACCAGGAACCAGGAGCTCCATCAGGTTTCCCACATGGGTAGCCGAGGGACAGACTCTTGGCTCATCTTCTGCTGTCATCTCAGGCACATTAGCAGGGAGCTGGATCTGAAGCAGAGCAGCAAGGGCACAATCGAGCACTTTGATATGGGAACTGGCATGGCAGGTGCTGACTCAACCCACCCCATCACAGTGCTGGCCCAGGAAAAAGTGATTTAAATTCCTTTTTGTGATGTTTTAGAAGAGAGATCCTATTTAGTTTATGGACATACTGTTTAAACTTTTAAACTGTTTTAAAGTAACTTAATTAGTTGCAAAATTTGGGACTGGATATAATTTGTACATAAATATCCAGATTTATACCTTCTCTTGAAAAATTAACTTGATACTCAGTACATGTATTAGAACCAGATGATCAGCACAATATGACAGAGGCACCACTTACATGAGACACACACACACACACACACACACACACACACTAATTCAATGAACACTCCATGTTGCTGAATCATCTTCTCTCACATCCCAGCACTCATTTATCTCATCATCCTGATAGTCACTGACCTTCCTGGATATGACCTTAGAGTTGAGAAAATGAAGAAATGATGGGATTCAAGGTTGGGGCATATGAAAATATCATTAACTAAGATAAGCATCACTTGTAATTCTAACAGCAAGTCTACACAAAGCTGAGATATTCAAATTATAAATGAGAAACAAGTATTTCCAATATATCTCCAGGGGCCTGTGCCATTGCACAGTGCGTTAATCCTCCACCTGGGGCACCAGCATTCTATATGGGCACCCCTTCTAGTCCTGGCTGCTCCTCTTCCAATCCAGGTCTCTGCTGTGGCCTGGAAAAGCAGTAGAAGTTGGCCCAAGATCTTGGGCCCCTGCTCCTGCATGGGAGACTGGTAAGAAGCTCCTGGCTTCTGGCTTCAGATCCCACAGCTCCAGCCATTGCGACCATCTGGGGAGTGAACCATTGGCTAGAAGATTTCTCTCTGTCTCTCCCTCTCACTGTCTGTAACTCTACCTCTAAATACATAAACAAAATATTTTAAAAAATCTTAACTCAAGGTCATATATTTTCTGAGAAAACTGATTTTTGTGCTGTTATTTTTGTCTTATATCTATATACATAAATATCAACAAAATGAATTGGTAAATATTAGACTAGATTTCTTTTTATTTTATTTTATTTTATTTTTGACAGGCAGAGTTGACAGTGAGAGAGAGAGACAGAGAGAAAGGTCTTCCTTTTGCCGTTGGTTCACCCTCCAATGGCCGCCGCGGCCAGCGCGCAGCGGCCGGCGCACCGCGCTGATCCGATGGCAGGAGCCAGGAGCCAGGTGCTTTTCCTGGTCTCCCATGGGGTGCAGGGCCCAAGCACCTGGGCCACCTCCACTGCACTCCCTGGCCACAGCAGAGGGCTGGCCTGGAAGAGGGGCAACTGGGACAGAATCCGGCGCCCCGACCGGGACTAGAACCCGGTGTGCCAGCACCGCTAGGCGGAGGATTAGCCTAGTGAGCCGTGGTGCCAGCTAGACTATTTTCATTGATAGAAAATAATATTAACAAAAGTTTCAAAATTTATCACAAGTGACATCATGCTAAGGTAATTTAAAGTTTGTGTTACTCATTGCTAGCCAGATAAATAGCACCCATTGTGATGAGAAATAAAAGTACATATATAATGTCTTATAAAAGGAAATAAATATACTTCAAAACAAGTGACAATTTTTAAAATTGCACGTCTGACTGTTTAATTTTTTTGATAAATTCTCATTCTGATCCACTCCTGCCCTCTCCTCTAGAATAAAGGTAACTTTAGATGTTAACATGGATCATAATTTAACCCCACATTTCTACACATCTCTCCGGACCAAGTGCTGCTCTATTCCTCTGCCATCAACAGGGTGAGAGGCGACATGGAGATGGACTCACACACCCACAGTAGCTGCTGTCTGTGTCTGTACCTTGGGATGTCCCCAGCTGGAGCACAGGCTTGGTCAGGAGCAGGCGAGCACGTCCCGGCTCTGCTGGCTTCACCTCTGCTGTGAGACCAGGCGGGTCCTGATGTGTGAGACCGTCCCTCACAGAGACCTTGTGTGAAGGTGCAGACGATCACATGACACTGATATTCCCACACAGAAAGTTTCCAGTGGTGTCAGTGTCTCACTTGTCACCCCCAAGTGTCAGAAAGGCCATCAAGAATAAAATGAAGTTGTATGGCCATTTAAAATCTAACTACAGCAATTACTATAGAGCTTGGAAAATGAAAAAAAAAAACAAAAAACCAACAGGCATGAGATTAGGGAACAGTTAACAACAACATTACTAAACCTGTAAAATATGAAAAGAGAAACACCCATATCCTGCTTAGCCTGATTTCTCCAACTTCACTTTTTTAGTATATGGAAAATCTGCAACTGTTATATAACTGGTAAACATAGAGAAATGTCATATATGCACACACATTGGCCTATATGTTAAAAAAGCCACCCTAAGAATATCCAGACTGATTATTTCACAGTAAATATAAATGTATACAATCCTGGGTTGATTGATTTAAATCAGCACTTTTTCCACTTATTCTCTTCAAATTATCTGAAGAAAGAGATTCTCCTTAAATAAGGAAGAGACAGCTCTAGCAACTGAAAGACTTAACATGTTGCATGGGCTTAAATATAGCTCTTTTTAAAGCATCAAAGTCAAAATCTTCTGATCCACTAATTACAGCCATAGCTGTCAAAATTCAAAAGCTATTTGTTTAATCCACTGAGCAGCCCTATGCCCTAATCAACCCTAGAAGTAGGTGCTAGTTTGTAACAAAAGCGATTGTTTTCTTCAGATCCAACACATGGATCTTCACACCTAATAAGCTATCAATGTTCTCACACTTTTAATTCTCAAGAAAGTGAGTAACATCAGCTGAAATCCATGTCTGTATCAGCTTTCTCCTTTATTTATGTTGAAGGTATTTTCCTGTGTCTTGAAATTCCTTCCCTCATCAGCCCCTTTAAAATAACAGCAACAAAGCTAGATTCTCTACCATTTTTTTTTTATTTGCTTTTGGCTTCCTCTATTTTTCTACTAGGAACTCTCTTCAGGAGGTAGGTCTCTCACATAAATAAATGTATTAAGGAAGGTTTTTTTTTTTTTTAATACTCCAGGCAACCAAGCTTTCTCTTTTTTATTTTTTTTCTCTTAAAGGCAAATGTCAGTTTTTAGGCATGGCCAGGAACTATGATCTTCCAGGCTCACAAATAATTATTATTCTGTACAGCTAACGTATATCTCTAATCTAACAACTATTATTCATTGTCTAGTTATATTTTCACCAAACCTCTCACCTGTCATTAAAACACCCACACACCTTTACACCCAAAAATACCAATCTATTTTTAGCACCTCTCAGAATATTTTCTTTACTTCTTTTCTACATGAAATTTATATACTCTTTAAGGTCCACTGAAGTACCATTTTGGGTCATTATTTAATACCAGGTTAATCTAGCTGGTATCACAATTCCAAACAAGAAAAAAAAAACATTATATTGAATCATGAAGCATTAGTAACGTAGTACAAACCAAGATATAATTCGAGATAAAATGAATGTCTTAGTACATAAAATAAGAACAGGAGAACTGCTCATGGAAACATAGCAGCAGAATAGTTTAAATATATGAACCTGGAATGCAAACAGTTTTGAAATAATTTAAAAAAAAACAAAGATCCAGGAGAAAATGTTTTTAATTTTTAAATTACTTCTTATAAACCTCTATTTCCATGTATTTTTAATTTAAAGTTGGTAAAAATTTAAATGAGTGTGAGAAATGATTACTTCAATAGTCTGTTATATTACAATGAAAAAATAGGGACAAATTGGTTATTTAGGAAATAAATAAGAATCTGTGTGAACAAGGAGTGAAAAATGAGAGGACATGGTCTGCTTCATTTCTGACAGAGTATTTACATGAAATTTTTGCTCAGTAACTAATATATCAGTATAATCAGTCTAATTGGGATCATGTTTACAGTTTTGTCATTAGTGTCTGAAATTTCGGGCTTTTGTTTCCTTCTTCTCATCACTTTTTACTTTGCTTCTACAGTATCATAAAAGTGTCAGCAGAAGCAGAGCCATAGTGAAAAGTCAGATGCTTCCTCATACCGACAACTGCTCATGCTGTTTTCCCAGACTTCCCATCTCAAGTATACAGTTATGGAATTATAGTAAGTTGAGTTTGGTTGCTATACAGGAAATGTCAAAATAACTCTTATGGTTTTCTAGCAATCATTTCAACGCCATTTTGGCAAAAGTGACAATGCAAAAAAAAAAAAAAAAGAGCTTTCTGAAATGTTTAATTTTCCAGAGATTTAAAAAGATATTCAGTGTATTACTTGCTAGGTAGCATCAAAAGTAAGTGAACACGGCTAGGAAATGAAGGAGACATGGTGTGTAAATGCATTGTGGGAACTGTGATTGGGTCCTGGAGCCAAAAGACATCCATGGAGAAATGAATGAGACCTGATCATGTCTGACATGTAATTAATGGTCACAGACCAACAGGGGACTCCTGGATTTGACAAATGTATGATGTATCATTGTATGGTAATGCGGGATGATTACGTGAGGGTAAACAAGCTGAGCAGAGTATTTGACCTCTCTGTATTATCTCTGCTGCTTTTCTATAAATCTAAAATTTCCTCAAAATTAAAAGTTGCTTCTTAAAAGAAGTATAGTAATATTATCATATCACTTTCCATGATCTCTTTAAGCACACTTCTATACATGGAATGTGTCAGTACAGAGAAAGTGTTGTAAGCCTTCAAAGAGCTGTTATCTGAGAATTTTTGACTCAAAAAAGTGAGCAGGTTAAGAATGAGGTTTGGCTTTGTGACAAACAGATAAAAATGCTGCCTGTGATTCCACCATCCATGTAGCTACTAGTTCGTGTCTCAGTGGCTCCACTATTGGTCCAGCTCCCTAATGGCCTGGGAAAAGCAGAAGAAGGTGTCTTGGAACTCTACTACCTACGTGGGAGACCCGGATGAATCTCCTGGCTCCTGGTTTCAGCCTAGCCCAGCCCTGGTAATTATTGCCACCTGGGGAATGAACCAGCAGATAGAACACCTCTCTCTTTGCTCCATTCTCTGTAACTGACTTTTCTTTGTTGTTTCATTTTAAGAGAAGCAAAAATATATTTAATTATATAATTTAACACAGTAGTTTGCTCTAAAAATAGAGAATTCTGGAGCTATTGTTAGCACATCGTATAGTAAGCCATTTTTATCTCGTACTTGCACTTTCTCATTTCATACCTAAACCTGCTATACACACACACACACACACACACTACAGGAAGTGCTGATCTTGTTTTTACTCCCATCTCCATGCTTCATGGTCATTAAGTTGGTTAACTTGTTTTCTGCTAGTAACTAAGAAAAAGCTCTTTTACCCAATAAAGCTTCTTTTATTAACTAGAAACCTTTTATTGAAAGTATACAGACTCCATGTATTTCATACATACAAATTTAGGAACAGTCATTCTTACCACCCTTCCGTGCCTCCCACTGGCACTCCCATCCTTCTTCCTCTGTCCTCTTGTATTCCCCATCTTATTTTTGCCTAAGATCTATTTTCAATTAACTTTATACACATAACCTTACCCTAAGTAATGTGTTCAACAAATAATACCAAAAAAAAAAAAAAAAACCCACAACTGTTCCTCCACAGTTGACATAAGGGCCTTTACGTCATTATTTCACCAAACTCTTCTATGAGTTCCAATAGCCTCCACTAATGGAGTCTTTTGGATCCCCTATATAGAGAATCACATCATCTGCAAAACGCAGATAGTTTTACTTCCTCCTTCCTAATTTGTATCCTTTTGATTTCCCTTCCTTGCCTAATGGCTCTGGGTGAAACTTCTAGGGCTATATCAAATAGCAGTGGTGAGAATGGGCATCCTTGTCTGGTTCTGGATCTTAGTGGGAATGCTTCCAATAAGCCATTCAGTAAGATGCTGGCTGTGGTTTGTCATAATTTGCTTTGATTGTGTTGAGGAATGTTCCTTCTATACCCAGTTTGCTTAACGTTTTTATCAGGAATGGATATTGTACTTTATCAAATGCTTTCTCTGCATCTATTGAGATAATATATCGTTTTTCTTCTTTAGTGTGTTAATGTGATGTATCACATTTTATGATTTGTGATCATGAAACATCCCACATTCCTGCATACTAGAGAAAAATCCCACTTGGTCTTGGTGAATGATCTTTCTTCTGTGGTGTTGGATTTGATTTGCTAGTATTTTGCTGAGTAGTTTTCCATCTATGTTAATCAGGGAAATTGGTGTATAGTTCTCTTTCTATGTTGTATCTTCTTCTGGTTTGGGAATTAAGGTGACAGTGGCTTCATAGAAGGAATGTTGATGATTCTCTCCTTTTCAATCATTTTGAATAGTGTGAGAAGAATTGGAGTTAGTTCTTCTTTAAATGTCTGGTAGAATTCAGCAGTGAAGCCATCCAGGCCTGGGTTTTTTGTTTGTTTGTTTTAGTTTTTTGTTTTGGAGTGTGGAGGGTCTTTATTACTAATTCAATTCTGTCTTAGTTATTTGTCTGTTTAGTTGTTCATAGTCTTCATAGTTCAATTTTGGTAGGTTTATGTGTAGAGGAATCTATCCATGTCTCCTAGGTTACCCAGTTTGTTTGCCTGCAGCTCTTTGTAGTAATTTCTGATGATCTTTTCATTTCTGTGGTATCTGATGTTACATTTACATTTTCATCTCTGATGAAAAATAGAGTAAGCTGGGGCTGGTGCTGTGGCACAGCAGGTTAAAGCCCTCTCCTCCAGTGCCAGCATCCCATATGGGCACAGGTTTTAGTCCAGTCTGCTACTCTTCCAATCCAGCTCTCTTCTATGGCCTGGGAAAGCAGTAGAAGATGGCCCAAGTCTTTGGGACCCTGCACTCATATGGGAGACCCAAAAGGGACTTCAGGCTCCTAGCTTCTGGCTTTGGATCACTGCAGTTCTGGCCTTTGGGACCAATTGATGTGTGAATCATCAGAAGGAAGACCTCTCTCTGTCTCTCTGCTTCTCCTCTCTCTGTGTAACTCTTACTTTCCAACAAATAAATAAATTTTTTTAAAAAAGAATTAGACTATATCTTTAATTCTCTCCTAGCCTGTAGGGTTTCTCATGAGCAGTCAGCTGTGAGTTTAACTGGAGATCCTTGACAGTAATCTGGTGTTTCCTCATGCACATTTTAGAATCTTTGGTGTTTTACTGTGGAAAGTTTGACTGCAATGTCTGTGTGTAGATATTTTCTGGTCTATTAAGAGCAAGAATATTTAACATAGACTCCAAAAGGGAGGGGCTGATCCAAAATAGTGAGTTTCTTAGAAACCATCAACAGAAGATCATGAATCCATCAAGTAGGGATCTTTCCACCACTCTACTGATGACCACATCAAAAGGTAATTCTCACTGAAAATAGGATTATTATATGATGCAGCAATCCAATAACTTCATATGTATCCAAAAGAATTGACATCAGTATATTGAAGAATCTCTGCACTTGCATGTTTATTTCCGATTGTTCAGAATAATCAAGATATTAGACCAAATGAAGAGATTGTTAATGGATAAAAACATTGTATGCATATGAAATATTATTCACCCATAAAATAGAATGGAATTCCATCATTTGCAGCAGCGTCATAGAATTGGAATGAATTATTTTTAGTGAAATTAATCCCATAGAGAAAGACAAGTACTAAATTTCTCACTTTTATATGGAAGCTAAAACATTGATCTTAAAGCAGAGAATAGAATAGTGATTATGAGTGGTAGCTTTGGGATCCGCATGGAGGAAAGGCCTATACTTCCGGGAATGGAAAGTTCCTACCTGTACTTCAGGGGAAGAAAAGTCCTTGTCAAGGTCCCTGTGGGTGCCTAAAGGTCAACCAGTGAGGATCAGACCTGCCTCAACCTTTAACCCCCATGCCCTGAATCTATAAAGGAGCTCTCCCAATCTCTGACGCACGACTTCCCCGGCCCCCGCTCTGTTGCTCTGTTGGGACCGGGGAACCTTGCCCGGGAGCAGAACCCCAATAAAAGCCTGTGAATTAATTGATTCGTCTGCCTGGGAAGATTTGTTACGCACCAGGCACCTTGCAATGAGAGCCGTGGAAGCATATAACAGAGAGAGTAACGGAGAGAGGACTGTTTATTGGGATAGAGGTGCAACTGTATATGAGAAATAACTTCTAATGTCCTATAACAATTAGTAGAACACAAGTTAGTTAGTACAGATGATTTTGAATGTTCCCAACATAAAGAAATAATAAATGTCTGAGTTGATAGAAGAAGCCAGTACTCTTAGTTGATCACTACATATTGCAAACATGTTTTAAGTATTCTCATAAAACATAAAATTACTCTCTATGTGTCATTCAAAAATATGAAATATGTTTTAGTTTAAACTTATTTATTTATAAAATTTATTTTAAGATTTAACAATTTTAACATTTTGTCACATTTACTTTACATGTGGTTATTATATGCATATATACATTCTTTTTTTGAAAACAGGGATATTAATATCACATAATATGAGATTCATGTCAATGACTATGAAGTGAGGAAAAAGGTGCGTTGTTATGTATATGATACAGTTCCATGAAAAAATATTTCTATCTATATATATTATATATTAAGTAATAAAATATCCACATAGTTTTTCTACTTCATATATTAATGTGCACATATGAGAGAAAATGTCAAGTTTGTCTTTCTGTGTCTGTCTTATTTCAGTTTCATAATGATTCCACTTCCATTCATTTCTTCCAAATGTCAGGATTTTGTGTTTTGTAGCTGAATAATAGTTCATCATGAACATACATATACATGTTTATCGCATTTTATTCATACAGTAATCAGTTGATGGGCATCATGGTTTAGTCCATATATTTGCTGTTAAGTACTGGATTTTTAAAAACGTGGGAGCATGGGCCAGCGCCGCGGCTCACTAGGCTAATCCTCCACCTTGCGGCGCTGGCACACCAGGTTCTAGTCCCGGTCCGGGCGCCGGATTCTGTCCAGGTTGCCCCTCTTCCAGGCCAGCTCTCTGCTGTGGCCAGGGAGTGCAGTGGAGGATGGCCCAAGTACTTGGGCCCTGCACCCCATGGGAGACCAGGATAAGTACCTGGCTCCTGCTATTGGATCAGCGTGGTGCGCCGGCTGCAGTGCGCTGGCCGCGGCGGCCATTGGAGGATGAACCAATGGCAAAAGGAAGACCTTTCTCTCTGTCTCTCTCTCTCACTGTCCACTCTGCCTGTCAAAAACAAAACAAAACAAAACAAAAACAAACAAACATAAAAAGTGGGAGCGCAGGCATCTCTTTCATTGTTGACTTCATTTCTGTGGAATGTGTTCCTAGAAGAGGGTTGGCTGAGTCGTGTTGTAGATACATTTTCAGTTTTTTGAGGACTCTCCATACTGCTTTCCATGATGGCTGTACTAATTAATGAAGAAGGAATTGTTCTTTTCACAAATGTAATGAAAATGTCTTTTACAATCAGCACTATCAATATAATGTGGCTTGAGGCATCCACATTTGTCATCCACTTTAGTTGTACGATGAAAAGCCCTGTGTCAGAGAATATATTTATTTTAGAAAGACATTCCTTGAGAAAAGTTTTATTATCACAATCTAAAAATGTGTGTGTGTGTGTTTACTTCAATGAACCCAAAACCCTCTGACACATGTACAGGTGCTAAATAATAAGGTGTAAGAATTTCTAAAGCTAAGGTACAACCATGCTAGAGAATGACTGTGGATGTGGAAGAGGTGGAAAGGACACAGTGGGCAGGATTTAGATGGGCAGAAGCTGGCCGTGCCGTGGCTCAATAGGCTAATCCTCGACAAGGAACTGGATTGGAAGTAGAGAAACCATGAATTGAAACAGAGCCCATATGGGATGGTGACATCACAAACAACAGCTTAGTCCACTGTGCCACAAGGTCAGCCCCTGGTATGAGGGTTTTGATGTCTGGGACATCTAGAGCCTGATCCCTGGAACACCAAATATTTAAGATATTGTGGCAATGAGGATAATTATAAAAGGTTTCTAAGAAAAGCAGTGAGATAGAAAGGAAGAAAACAGGAAAGAACATATTAGAGTTATGGGATACATCTACAAGGGCACTACTGAAGAAATACATGGAATTTAAATGGTTGGTGACTTCTTGCCAGTAATAATTTTTGTGACTTCAAATTATTCTTATTAGTAAGACTTATATATATGGTGGAAAATTCAAATTACATACTTTCTTCCGTATATCACAGCAGAATCCTATAACTTTAGAATCCATGTTGAATATTCTCATTGTCCAACATCACAAAATATCAACACTCTGTTTGGTGGACCAGACATGAGCTCAGAGGGAGTAAGGTCACCTTGTGTGTGAATTGCCAACCAGCTCCTCCTAGTGCTGAAGGTGAGGAAGGCGCTGTGGCTCCTGCTACCTGCCCATCAATCTGAGTCACAGGACTCTGGAGCTGTCTTTATATCTAATTTGTCACTCACATGAGCTTCAGTATTTCCAGAATCTGCCCATCTAAATCCTGCCCACTGTGTCCTTTCCACCTCTTCCCCATCTCCAATCATTCTGTAGCATGGCTGTACCTTAGCTTTAGAAATACTTGCACCTTAAGATTTAGCACCTGAGCTGGCGCCGTGGCATACTAGGCTAATCCCCTGTCTGCGGGGCAGTCACCCCAGGTTCTAGTCCCGGTTGGAGCGCCGGTGTTGCTCCCTTGCCCGCAGAGGAACGACACTGTTCACAGCTTATCCGTCTTCAGTAGACTTTTAATAAGAAAATAACAGCGACAGAGAAAGAATGAAGGGAGGAGAGTGGAAAGAAAAGGCCCCCTCCTTCCTCAGCACACAGCTTATATGCAAAATCCGGCCAATTGCAAGCGGGCTCAAGTCCATGCACGGAACACTCCAATCCGCTGTCTGTTCACGCAGTGTGCACGCGTCCTCGGGCCAATCAGATGAGGTGTCACGCAGCAGGCAGGCTCACCGCGCAGTCCTCGGCGCCAACTTGTTGTTTACAACCTTCTCAACTCCTCTGGAAAGTCCCGACCGTGGGAAAGCATTGCCCTAACTGAAACTAGCAACATCCGCCTTGTGATAAAGACACAGCAACAGCTATCAGAACGACCTTGACGTGGGGGCTCCATGGCTGCACATCCATGGAGCCCCACACTCCGGATTCTGTACTGGTTGGCCCTCTTCTAGCCCAGCTCTCTGCTGTGACCCAGGAGTGCAGTGGAGGATGCCCCAAGTCCTTGTGCCCCGCACCTGCATGGGAGACCAGGAGAAGCACCTGGTTCCTGGCTTTGGATCAGTGCGGTGCGCTAGCTGCAGCGCGCTGGCCGCAGCAGCCATTGCAGGGTGAACCAACGGCAAAGGGAGACCTTTCTCTTTGTCTCTCTCTCTCACTGTCCACTCTGCCTGTTCAGAAAAAAAAAATTTAAAAAAGAGACCATTGGAAATCATAGAAGAGTTTGGCAAAGTAGCAGGATATAAAATCAATGCACAAAAATCAACAGCATTTGTAAACACAGGAAATGCCATGGCTGAGAAAGAACTTCTAAGAACAATCCCATTCACAATAGCTACAAAAACAATCAATACTTTGTAATAAACTTAAGCAAGGATGTTAAAGATCTCTATGATGAGAATGACAAAATCTTAAAGAAAGAAATAGAAGAGGATACCAAAAATTTAAAAAATTTTCCATGCTCATGGATTGGAAGAATCAATATCATCAAAATGTCCATTCTCCCAAAAGCAATTTATAAATTCAATGTGATACCAATCAAGATACCGAAGACCTTCTCTCAGATCTGGAAAAAATGATGCTGAAATCCATATGGAAGCACAGGAGAACTCAAATAGCTAAAGAAATCTTGTACAACAAAAACAAAGCCGGAGGCATCACAATACGAGATTTCAGGACATACTACAGGGCAGTTGTAGTCAAAACGACATGGTACTGGTACAGAAACAGGTGGATAGACTAATGGAACAGAATAGAAACACCAGAAATCAATGCAAACATCTGCATCCAACTATATTTGATCAAGGATCTAAAACCAACTCCTGGAGCAAGAACAGTCTATTCAACAAATGGTGCTGGGAAAACTGGATTTTCATGTGCAGAAGCATGAAGCAAGACCCCTACCTTACACCTTACACAAAAATCCACTAAACATGGGTTAAAATTCTAAATCTATGACCAACATCATCAAATTACTAGAGAACATTGGAGAAACCCTGCAAGATATAGGCAAAGGCAAAGACTTCTTGGAAAAGACCCCAGAGGCACAGGCAGTCAAAGCCAAAATTAACAATTGGGATTACATAAAATTGAAAAGTTTCTGTACTGCAAAAGAAACAGTCATGAAAATGAAGAGGCAACCAACAGAATGGGAAAAAATATTTGCAAACTATGCAACCAATAAAGGATTAATAACCAGAATCTAAAAAGAGATCAAGAGACTCCATAACAACAAAACAAACAACCCACTTAAGAGATGGGCCAAGGACCTCAATAGACGTTTCAGGATGTTCAGGATCACTAGCCATCAGGGAAATGCAAATCAAAACCACAATGAGGTTTCACCTCACCCTGGTTAGAATGGCTCACATTCACAAATCTACCAACAACAGATGCTGGCAAGGATGTGGGGAAAAAGGGACATAACCCACTGTTGGTGAGAATGCAAAAAGGTAAAGCCACTATGGAAGTCAGTCTGGAGATTCCTCAGAAACCTGAAGATAACCCTACCATACAACCCAGCCATCCCACTCCTTGGAATTTACCCAAAGGAAATGAAATTGGCAAATTAAAGAGCTGGCTGCACCTCAATGTTTATTGCAGCTCAATTCACAATAGCTAAGACCTGGAATCAACCTAAATGCCCATCAACAGTGGACTGGATAAAGAAATTATGGGATATGTACTCTGTAGAATACTTTACAGCAGTAAAAAAATGAAATCCAATAATTTGCAGCAAAATGGAGGGATCTGGAAAACATCATGCTGAGTGAAATAAGCCAGTTCCAAAGGGACAAATATTAAATGTTCTCCCTGATCAGTGACTACTAACCGACCACCAAAAATGAAACCTGTTGAAGTGAAATGGATATTATGAGATACAATGACTTGATCACCCCTTGTGTTGACTGTCAAGGAACAACTTGTTACTTTATCCCTTTTAGTATTTTTTTTTTGTTCTACTTAATACTATTTGTTGAACTCTTTAATTAACACACAATTATTCTTAGGTGTTTAACTGAAAAGTGATCCCTGTTAAATATAATTGTGGGAATAAGAGAGGGAGGAGATGTACAGTTTGGTACCTGTTCACTAAGACTTACCTTTAATGGTAGAGCCAGGGGATTCCAAATCAATCTCATCAAGGTGGCATGTACCAATGCCATCTCACTAGTCAAAGTGATCAGTTTCAGTTCCTAATTGATCATAATGATAGGATTAAGAGTCAAAGGGATCACATAAACAAGACTAGTGTCTGCTATTAATAACTGATAGAATTAAAAAGGAGAAAACGATCCAACATGGGAAGCAGGATATACAGCAGACTCATAGAATGGCAGATGTCCTAAACAGCACTCTGGCCTCAGAATCAGACCTTAAGGCATGCAGATCTGGCTGAAAAGCCCATGAGAGTATTACAGGCCTGGAAAGCCAAGACATGGTGGCCAAGAACAAAACAAAACAAAACAAAAGAAAACAAAAAACCACAAAGCCTAAATAAAGATCTCGGTGGGTGAGATCCCAGTAGAAAGAACAGGCCATCAAAGAAGGAGGTGCCTTTCTCTGAAGGGAGGAGAGAACTTCCACTTTGACTATGACCTTGCCTAAATATGATCGGAGTTGGCAAAATCAAAAGGCTTCCATAGCCTTGGCAATTCATTACAAGAGCCTAGGTTGATTACTGATGCCATAAACAAGCGTGTCAATTGTCAAATCAACAACAGGAGTCACTGTGCACTTACTCCCCATGTAGGATCTCTGTCCTTAATGTGTTGTGCTATGCGCATCAATGGTATAACTAGTAATCAGAGAGTACTTACACTTTGTGTTTCTGTGCGGGTGCAAACTGTTGAAATCTTTACTTAATATATACTAAATTGATCTTCTGTATATAAAGTTAATTGAAAATGAATCCTGATGTGAAAGGGATGGGAGAGGGAGCGGGAGAAGGGAGGGTTGTGGATGGGAGGGAAGTTACGTGGGGGAAAAGCCGCTGTAATCCAAAAGCTGTACTTTGCAAATTTATATTTATTAAATAGGTGTTAAAATATTTGAAGAAAGGAAGGCCGGCGCCGCGGCTCACTAGGCTAATCCTCCGCCTAGCGGCGCCAGCACACCAGGTTCTAGTCCAGGTCGGGGCGCCGGATTCTGTCCAGGTTTCCCCTCTTCCAGGCCAGCTCTCTGCTGTGGCCAGGGAGTGCAGTGGAGGATGGCCCAAGTGCTTGGGCCCTGCACCCCATGGGAGACCAGGAAAAGCACCTGGCCTCTGGCTCCTTCCATCGGATCAGGGCATTGGGCTGGTCGCAGCGCGCCAGCCGCGGCGGCCATTGGAGAGTGAACCAACGGCAAAGGAAGACCTTTCTCTCTGTCTCTCTCTCTCACTGTCCATTCTGCCTGTCAAAAAAAAAATTTTGAAGAAAAGAAAGGTAATGCTTTTTAATTGTCTCTTTTTCTTTTCAATAACTTTCTAACAATTGTTCGAAAAATATACATGAAATGTAAGCACTTTTGGAACATAATTTACTAAATCTGATACAAACTAATCTGAAGTTTGTTAACTGCTAAAAAAGCTGAATTTTAAAAATTTTGTTTATTTATTTTAATGAAAGAGTTATGGAGGGGAGAGAGAGACAGAGAATCTCCCATCTACTGGTTCACTCCACAAATGGCTGTATGGCTGTAATGGCCAGTTAAGGCAGAAGCCAGGAGCTTCATCTGGTTATCCCACATGGGTGGCATCCAGCCCATTTGGGATGCCAGGGTTATGGGCTGTGGCTTAACCTACTGCACCACAACACCAGCCCCTATAACATTTAACTAAGTCAAAACATTCTACAAAGAAACATCAAGGATTGGAGGGGTGAATGACAATTTTTTTAATATTCAGGGAAAAAATATCCAAGTTAGAAGGCAAATTTCTAGAAATCTTACTGCCAGACAAAAAAAGAAGCAATTAGAAAAATTAAAAAAGTGTTGGATATTTGTGGTAGACTATCAAATGACCCAACTTACAGGTCTTAAGAGTTGCTGAAGGCATGGAAAGAAAGAATGGATTAGAGGCCTTTTTAGTGAAATAATTACAGAAACCTTCCCTAATTTGGAGAAAAAAAATAACATCCAAGTATAGGAAGCACATAGAATATCTAATAGACATGACCAGAAAATATCTACACACGACACATTGCAGTTAAACTTTCCACAGTAAAACACCAAAGAAAAGATTCTAAAATGTGCATGAGAGAAACACCAGATTATGTCAAGGATCTCCAATTAAACTCACAGCTGACTGCTCATGAGAAACCCTATAGGCTAGGACAGAATGCAAGATATACTCTAATTCTTCTTTTTTTAAGATTTATTTATTTATTGGAAAGTCAGAATTACGCAGAGAGAAGAGAGTCAGAGAGACAGAGAGAGGCCTTCCTTCTGATGGTTCACACCCCAATTCGTCCCAAAGTCCTGAACTGCGCTGATCTGAAGTCAGGATTCAGGAACCAGGAGCCCATTTCGGGTCTCTCACATGGAAGCAGGGTCCCACGTTCTTGGGCCATCTTCTACTGCTTTCCCAGGCCATAGCAGAGAGCTGGATGGCAAGAGGAGCAGCTGGGACTAGAACCTGCGCCAATATGTGATGCTGGCACTGCTAGTGAGGGCTTTAACCTGTTGCGCCACAGTGCCAGCCCCAGCTTACTCTATTTTTCATCAGAGATGGAAATGGAAATGTAAAAACAGATAACCCAGAAATAAAAAGTATCATCAGAAATTACTACAAAGAGCTGCATGCAAACAAACCAGGTAACCTAGAAGACATGGATAGATTCCTGTACACATAAACCTACCAAAATTGAGCTATGAAGACATTGAAAACCTAAACAGATAAATAACAAAGACAGAAATTGTATCAGTAATAAAGACCCTCCCCTCTCCAAATATGGCTTACTACACAATGTGCTAACATTAGCTCCAGAATTCTCTATTTTTAGAGCAAACTACTGCATTAAATTATATAATTAAATATATTTTGTCTTCTCTTAAAAAAAGGAACAAAGAACAGTCAGAATTAGAGTGGATCAGAGAAAAGAAAGAGGTTTTCCATCTGCTGGTTCACTCCCCAGGTGGCAATAATTACCAAGGCTGGGCTAGGCTGAAACCAGGAGCCAGGAGCTTCATCCTGGTCTCCCACATAGGTGGTAGAGATCCAAAGAATTAGACACATTCTTCTGCTTTTCCCAGGCCATAAGCAGGGAGCTGGACCAAAAGTGGAGCCGCTGAGACATGAAACAGTAGCTACATGAGATGCTGGAATCACAGGCAGCATTTTCATCTGTTTGTCACAAAGCCAATCCCAGTAATTCCATTCTTAACCTGCTCAATTTTTGAGTCAAAAATTCTCAGATAACAGCTCTTTGAAGGCTTACAACACCTTCTCTGTAATGACACATTCCATGTATAGAGTTCATGGGAAATGATATGATGATATTACTAGGCTTCTTTAAGAAGCAACTTTTAATTTTGAGGAAATTTTAGATTTATAGAAAAGTGTCAGAGATTATACAGGGAGTTCACATGCACTCCTCAGTTTGTTTCCCCTCATGTAATCATCCTGCAGTACCATACAATGATACATCATACATTTGTCAAATCCAGGAGGCCCCTGTTGGTCTGTGACCATTAATTATGTGCCAGAGTTGATCAGGTCTCATTCATTTCTCCATGGATGTCTTTTGGCTCCAGGACCCAATCGCAGTTCCCATGATGCATTTATGCACCATGTCCCCTTCACTTCCTAGCTGTGTTCACTTACTTTCATGCAACCTAGCAAGTAATAATACACTGAATATCTGTTTAAATATCTGGAAAATTAAACATTTCAGAAAGCTCTATTTTTTTTGGCATTGTCACTTTTGCCAAAATGGCATTCAAATGATTGCTAGAAAACCGTAAGAGTTATTTTGACATTTCCTGTATAGCAACCAAACTCAACTTACTATAATTCCATAACTGTATACTTGAGATGGGAAGTCTGGGAAAAGAGCATGAGCAGTTGTCGGTATGAGGAAGCATCTGACTTTTCACTATGGCTCTGCTTCTGCTGACACTTTTATGATACTGTAGAAGCAAAGTAAAAAGTGATGAGAAGAAGGAAACAAAAGCCAAAATTTCAGACACTAATGACAAAACTGTAAAAATGATCCCAATTAGACTGATTATACTGATATATTAGTTACTGAGCAAAAATTGCAGGTAAAATACTCTAAGTGTCAGAAATGAAGCAGACCATGTCCTCTCATTTTTCACTCCTTGTTCACACAGATTCTTATTTATTTCCTAAATAACCAATTTGTCCTTATCTTTACATTGTAATGTAACAGACTATTGAGCTAATCACTTCTCACACGCATTTAAATTTTTACCAACTTTAAATTAAAAATACATGGAAATAGAGGTTTATAAGAAGTAATTTAAAAATTAAAAACATTTTCTCCTGGATCTTTGTTTTTTAAATTATTTCAAAACTGTTTGCATTCCAGGTTCATATATTTAAACTATTCTGCTGCTATGTTTCCATGAGCATTTCTCCTGTTCTTATTTTTTGAACTAAGACATTCATTTCATCTTGGGTTATATCTTGGTTTCTACTATGTTATCAATGCTTCATGATTCAATATAATGTTTTTTTTTTCTTGTTTGGAATTGTGATACCAGCTAGATTAACCTGGTATTAAATAATGACACAGGAATGTTACTTATGTGTACCTTAAAGAGTATATAAATTTCATATAGAAAAGAAGTAAAGAAAATATTCTGAGAGGTGCTAAAAATAGATTGGTATTTTTGGGTGTAAATGTGTGTGGGTGTTTTAATGACAGGTGAGAGGATTGGTGAAAATATAATTAGCCAATGAATAATAGTTGTTAGATTAGAGATATACGTTAGCTGTACAGAATAATAATTATCTGTAAGCCTGGAAGATCATAGTTCCTGGCCATGCCTTAAAACTAATGTTTGCCTTTAAGAGAAAGCTTGGTTGCCTGGAGTATTAAAAAAAAATCACCATCCTTAATACATTTATTTATGTCAGAGATCTACCTCCTGAAGAGAGATTCTAAAGAAAAATAGAGGAAGCCAAAAAGCAAATCTAAAAAAAGAATTGATAGAGAATCTAGCTTTGTTGCTGTTATTTTAAAGGGGCTGATGAGGGAAGGAATTTCAAGACACAGGAAAATACCTTCAACATAAATAAAGGAGGAAGCTGATACAGACATGGATTTCAGCTGATGTTACTCACTTTCTTGAGAATTAAAAGTGTGAGAACATTGATAGCTTATTAGGTGTGAAGATCCATGTGTTGGATCTGAAGAAAACAATCACTTTTGTTACAAAGTAGCACCTACTTCTAGGGTTTAATAGGGCATAGGGCTGCTCAGTGGATTAAACAAATAGCTTTTGAATTTTGACAGCTATGGCTGTAATTAGTGGATCAGAAGATTTTGACTTTGATGCTTTAAAAAGAGCTATATTTAAGCCCACTCAACATTTAAGTCTTCCAGTTGCTAGAGCTGTCTCTTCCTTATTTGAAGAGAATCTGTTTCTTCAGATAAGTTGAAGAGAATACAAGTGGAAAAAGTGTTGTTTTAAATCAGTCAACCCAGGATTGTATACATTTATAGTTACTGTAAATCAAGCAGTCTGGATATTCTTAGTTTGACTTTTTTTTTTTAGCAAACCTGCCAATGTTTGTGCATATATGACATTTCTCTATGTTTACCAGTTATATAACAGTTGCAGATTTTCCATATACTATAAAAAGGAAATTGGAGAAATCAGGCTAAGCAGGATATGGGTGTTTCTCTTTTCATATTTTACAGGTTTACAAATGTTGTTGTTAACTGTTCTCTAATCTCATGCCTGTTTTTTTTTTTTTTCATTTTCCAAGCTCTATAGTAATTGCTGTAGTTAGATTTTAAATGTTCATACAACTTCATTTTTATTCTTGATTGACTTTCTGACACTTGGAGGTGACAAGTGACACCATTGGAAACTTTCTGTGTGGGAATATCAGTGTCATGTGATCGTCTGCACCTTCACACAAGGTCTCTGTGAGGGACGGTCTCACACATCAGGACCCGCCTGGTCTCACAGCAGAGGTGAAGCCAGCAGAGCCGGGACGTGCTCGCCTGCTCCTGACCAAGCCTGTGCTCCAGCTGGGGACATCCCAAGGTACAGACACAGACAGCAGCTACTGTGGGTGTGTGAGTCCATCTCCATGTCGCCTCTCACCCTGTTGATGGCAGAGGAATAGAGTAGCACTTAGTATAGGAGAGATGTGTGGAAAGGTGGGGTTAAATTATGATCTATGTTAATACCTAAAGTTGCCTTTATTCTAGAGGAGAAGGCAGGAGTGGATCAGAATGAGAATTTGTCAAAAGAATTAAATGGACATGAAATTTTTAAAATTGTCACATGTTTTGTGGTATATTTATTTCCTTTTTTAAGACATTATATGTACTTTTAATTCTCATCACAATGGATGCTATTTATCCGGCTAGCAATGAATAACCCAAACTGAATTACCTTTGCATGATGTAACCTCTGATAAATTTTGAAACCTTTGTTAATATGTTTATTTTCTATCAATAGAAATCTAGTCTAATATGTACCAATTTGTTTTGTTGATATTTATGTATATAGATATAAGACAAAAATAACTGCACAAAAATCAGTTATCTCAGAAAATATATGACCTCGAGCAAAGATTTATTTTAATCTTTTATTTATTTATTTGAGAGGTGGAGTTACAGACAATGAGAGGGAGAGACAGAGTGAGATCTTCCTTCCATTGGTTCACTCCCCAGTTCTCCACAATGGCTGGAGCTACAGGATCCGAAGCCAGGAGACAGGAATTACTTCCCAGTCTCCCATGCAGGAGCAGGGGCCCAAGGACTTGGGCCAACTTCTACTGCTTTCCCAGGCCACAGCAGAGAGCTGGATTGGAAGAAGTGCAGCCGGGACTAGAACAGGTGCCAATATGGGATGTCGGTGCTGCAGACACAGGATTAACACACTGCCCCACCGCACAGTCCCCCGGAGTTAAGATTTACATTGTAATTGGGAATATGTGTTTCTCATCTATAATTTGAAAACAGTAGCAATGTGTGGACTTGCTGTTAGAATTACAAGTGATGCTTATCTCAGTTAATGATACTTTCATACACCCCGACCTAGAAATTCCATCATTTCTTCATTTTTCTCAACTCTGAGGTCATGTCCATGAAGGCCAGTGACTATCAGGATGATGAGATAAATGAGTGCTGGGGTGTGAGAGAATATGATTCAGCAGCACGGGGTGTTCATTGAATTAGTATGTGTGGTGTGTGTGAGTGTGTGTGTGAGTATGTGTGTCCCTCATGTAAGAGGTGCCTCTATCATGTTGTGCTGATCATTTGGACCTAATACATGTACTGAGTATCAAGTTAATTTTTCAAGAGAGGGTATAAATCTGGATATTTATGCACAAATTATATCCATTTCCAAATTTTGACAACTAATTAACTTTAAAACAGTTTAAAAGTTTAATACAGTATGTCCATAAACTGAATAGGATCTCTCTTCTAAAACATCACAAAAAGGAATTTAAATCACTTTTTCCTGGCCAGCACTGTGATGGAGTGGGTTGAGTCAGCACCTGCCATGCTAGTTCCCATATCAAATTGCTCGATTGTGCCCTTGCTGCTCTGCTTCAGATCCAGCTCCCTGCTAATGTGCCTGAGATGACAGCACAAGATGACCCAAGAGTCTGTCCCTCGGCTACCCATGTGGGAAACCTGATGGAGCTCCTGGTTCCTGGTTTCAGCCTGATCCAGCCCCTAGAACGCCAGCCATCTGGGGAGTGAACCAGTGGAGAGAAATTCTCTTTCTAACTTTCCCTCCATCTCTCTCACTCTGGAACTCCCTGCTTTGCAGATAAATAGAATAAATTTTTAAAAAATCTTTTCTGTTTTTTCCAGGATTAGGGTGATCTTAATTCACTTTCTACAGGCCAGAGCGTATATCATTCCTGCTACTCTCCCCGTTACTCATGAAACATTTCCCCGATTTTAGGTGAATCTATTATGTCTCGTGAAACATCTCTGGTCCTTGCTATGTTTTTAGGCTGAAACTCTCAGAAATGAGTGAGGAGAAAATGATATACAGAAATGAAATTGTCTCACGCAAAGAAAAAGAAAGACAAAGACATTTAGCTCACAAAAAAAGAGGTAATTTTTCTTGTTTTGTGATTTCTGAGAACATAATGTCAGGTAGAAAAAAAATAACATATTTAAAAGCCATATCTATTCGATATGGAATGTCTAGTTCCTTATTTTACTTTAGATATTGGGAGATCCATTTAAGTGTAGTATCCATGAGATTTTTGATTAGAATGAATATGTGATTTTAATGCTAATTTCCAGCATAAATGTTTGTCCTGCTTGGGTTCTTATCTGTTTACCAAGCTCATTATATACCCACTTTTTAAATTTTTTACAGAAAACCCATGCACAGTAATCCTGGGCATCATCTGTGTTGTGCTCCTGCTGGCAAGCATAGGGTTAGGATATATGTGTGAGTATGTGCACATGTATGGGTGTGGATGGGCAATAAGAAAAAGAGAAGGAAATCGATTAGCCCAAGAAATGGTGGATTTTAAAAATAAGAAGTCTTTTTTTTTTTGTTTTTAGTTGTGGTCTAGAATATGGACACTGTAATAGGTGGCTGAACTGCAGGAAGAGTTACAGTTATTATGAAGGGACATGAAGGGACTATGTATTTGATATTGCTAGATTTTTACAACCAGATAAAATTTAATGTTGGTACATAGGAGTGTCATTGGAAATGAAAAGATTCTGTTGTGTGACAAACACTTGAGTGATTTTTTTCAAATTATTTATTTGAGGGAGGGATGGAGGAAGAAAGAGAGAGAGAGATTCCACCTTCTCATTATCTAAGTTTTAAAGTCTGCAACAGCGGGGACTGGGCTGGGTCACAGAAATGCAATCCACTCATGTGGGTGTCAGTGACCCATTCACTTTGAGCCATCACTACTGCCTCCCAGCATCTCCATTAAGAGAAAGTGGGAATCAGGAACTGGACCGAGCAAGCAAACTTGTGTGCCTGATATGGAAAACAGGCATTTTTTAAAAATGGAACAAGAGCTTTTTATTTTACATTTTTATTCTCAACTTAATGGAAGAAACTGCTGTTTCTCTCATAGACTTTTAACTTTCCTTTTGCACATTCGAAATATCTATGAACTGATTTGCCGTGCATATTTTATGCATACATTATACATACAGGCAAATCACTTATGTCAATATGTAAATGCTAAATTGAGTCACATGCTGAGAAACCATTATTTAAAGATGGCATAAAATCTAGTTCATTTTTAATTTCCTTTGTTTCTAGTTTATGAAATGAACACTACTTTTTTATGTGTCTTGGAAATAATAGATTTCAAGTTACATATAATTGTAGTTTTATATAAAATATATTTTATGGCCTGACACAAAAATATTTTAACTTTATCTATGATTATAATCCCAAGTAATCATCACCATGTTCTTTTATACCTAGAATTATAGGATATGATCATAATTAAGTGATCTTTTAAGTCATTTATGTTGTTAATTTTGTAATGTGGATTGAAGCTTTTCAGAAGTGTCCTAAATGCACAACACAGGATAAGGAAAACACAAAAGAAAAGAACACATCCTCAGTACAGCTGGAAGATCATTCAGTGGTGCTGTCCGGTAGAGGTTTGTACTCAATGTTTAAGTTCATAGCCGACAGGTTATTTTTCATAGACTTACTGCCTTCTGTCCATTTCAATATATAAACTTTAAAAAGTTGATATTGGATCTTATGAGGAGTTATAGGTTTTAACTTTACTCTTCTCATTAAATCTATTTTTAAAATCATAGTTAACTAAGCATTCGAGTTTGAAAAGATGTTTGGGTACAGAAAAACTCTTCTTTTATGCTAATTCCTTCTGAAGAAAAAATTAAATACCTAAAATCTTATTTTCTAAATGGCCTGGTGTCTTGGGGTGGGGGTGACTTGTTTTGAAGAACAAGCCTGTGGCTTCTTGCAAGGAAGACACTTTTGTTGAGGAAGAAACTGCTACTATTTTTCTAAAAAAGAAGAAACATGGGAGAAGAGCAGGAATTTATGCCGGAACATGGATTCTAGCCTTGTGAAGATTGATGACATCCAGGAACTGGTATGTTCACTTAGTTAACCTTTATGAGAAGCTTGCAAAGACTGAGTTAGGCTACCTGTGTTGGCTTTCCTTGAGTCTTATTTGACTGCAGGGTGGAAACACTTGTATTTGTAGAGGGGAAGACATGCTTTAAGGACCTAAATAATTTCACTTTCTAAAGCAGCAGAGGTGGCTTATTGTGTGCGCCATGGAATTATATTGAGTCCTTCTACTTATGTTTTCATGATTTGTGAATGATAAAAAAAAAACACCTGAATGAGTGAATTAGTTGGCACTTAATTTTAGTGATTCTTCAGAGCCCTAGAGCAATAAAGTATATTTTAAAACTTCTTCTACAATATCTCTATGTATTTCATAGGTTTCAAAAGAGAAAACATTATAAGTTTCTTCTTATAGAATTTAACTAAAGTGGAAAAATAATGGAGTGTGTATCTGGGACAGAGAACAGGAAAGAAAAGTGAAATGGAGAGAGTAAATTGCATTTGGAAATAAAATCAATTTTTTTGCCTAACATTTGAGTACCCAAGGAAAGCATTTAAAAGGAATAAAATATAACTGAAATAATTATGAAAATATACACTAACGTTAGGTTTATAGTATGTCAGATCTTAATATGCATTATTTCAGTGCATAAAAACTTCCACATAGGTAATGCCATTCCCATATTTTAGACAAGGAAGAAACTCAAGGAGTTTAGTTTGTTTGCCTTTGCTCTCATAGTAAGTTAATTACATAATCTGCTTTAAAATTTGTGGCTAGAGTTCTGATTTCCATAGCTGTATGATATTCGTGGTATCACATGGAGAGATATTACTTAGCCATTCTCTAGGTGATGGGAATTTGGGTTGTTTCCACTGCTGTTGTGATGAGCAGCTCTTCATTAACCATCCTTAGACACGTCAGCTGTGCACGCCTTTCATGTGTCTCCTCTGCAGTTCATCACAAACCTGTATGAGTGCAATTATTGGGTGTTTCCAGTTTTACAAAATAATTCCACAATATTTTTCAATATGTTTTTCCTGATAGTTTTGAAGATATTCTATTGTTTCCTACCATCCTAAAATCTTGTGTTTGCTCTATGTAAAGAATTTCCTTGTAGCTTTGTTTGCCTTTACTTGATCTCCACTGAACTTGATATCCTTTATTGTTCATATATGTTTTCTATGAACATTTTCTTCATTTTTTTCTTTTGGATGATTTTGCTTTCCAATTGATTTATATGAACTAATGTTTTGTTCTTGGAACTACATTACTATATGCATGTCCAGATTTGAAACTTCCCTTCCCATGTTCTTCAAGGTGTGTTTTGATGAAGAGAAGTTCTAAGTTGAATGAATCCATACTTACCAATCACTTGTTTAGTATTATGCTTGGAGATTTTTGTGTCTTTCTAAAGAAGTTCACCATGGTCCTTTCTTGATATCTTTCAAGCCACAAAGATGCAGGAGATTCAGACTTTTAGAACTTTCACTTCCATGGCTTCTCTGCACAGTAGATGAACTAAGATTGTCTTTAGTGAAATGATTAGTATTTTGTACAAGTCCTTTGTAGATAAAAGGATATTATTGATGTAATGAGTAATACTAGTAATTCTAACTTGTGCACAGAATTTCATTCAATCACACATCAAATACACTTACTGGATTGGATTATACCAAAAAGAAGATAAAAATGAGTGGAAGTGGCGGGACAACACGAAACTTGCTCAACAACTGTAAGTTTGCATTTCACATTCTATGAGGTAGGAAATCGCATAGTGTACTAGAGGATCCTGAGTGCCATGGAGCACTGTTCAGTCCCTGCTGGGTCAGGGAGTACAGTTCGTGTGGGGGGCAGTGGAAGGAAGAGGTTTTATGTTTTTAATGGGGGAGACACAGGTGATCTAATGTGATAATGGTGTTGTTATAATGATTTAAAGGAGGTGAATGAGAAAGCTAAGGGAGCTCTCTGATGGGGTAGCATCCTGGAAGGAAGACTAACTGGTGTAGAGATGGGGGAGTGCATTTGGTTTTCTCGAGGAAACAGGAAGAGGATCTGTGATACTGGAGGAATCTGAGTAAGGAAGGAAAAGTAAGTCAGAGAGATGATATGGATGAGATCATCTAGGAATGAGAGACCACAGAAAGACTTTGATTTCTCTTTTTTTCTTTTGACATGTAGAGTTATAGATAGTGAGAGAGAGACAGAGAGAAAGGTCTTCCTTCCGTTGGTTCACAGCCCAAATGGCCGCTACGGCCAGCGCTGCGCCGATCTGAAGCCAGGAGCCAAGTGCTTTCTCCTGGTCTCCCATGTGGGTGCAGGGCCCAAGCACTTGGGCCATCCTCCACTGCCTTCCTGGGCCACAGCAGAGAGCAGGACTGGAAGAGGAACAACCAGGACTAGAACCCGGCGTCCATGTGGGATGCCAGCGCCGCAGGTTGAGAATTAACCAAGTGATCTATGACACCGGCCCTAAGACTTTGACTTCTTAATGAGTGCAGTGATTCTCTTTTGGAGGGTTTTGAGCTGAGGGATGACAAGGACAACCTTCCTATTCTAAAAAGTCCCCTGGACATTGTGTGGTCCTTAGGTGGTGAATGGGAGACACAGATTGCAACTAAGAGAGTCACACTGAAAGTCAGTTGTCATCAACCAAGTGAGTGATGGTGGTGGTTTGGTCAAGAGAGATAGGGAGGGTGCTGGGGAAACGGAACCAGATGCCAGACCTACTGTGAAAATGTGTGAGAGGAAGAGAATTCAGAGATGGCTGCCAGGTTTTAGTCCAGCAATGATGACAGTAGAGCTGTCATTAACTGTTACGAGGAGCATCAGGCATTCAGTATTAGTGACAAGTTTGATACATCCATTATACATTTTGATATCTGTGGGCATGTCACATAGACATGTTGTGCATGATTGTAAACTTCATGTAAAAAATCTGTCTTAGGGATGTGTATTTAATGTGTGTCAATGCTGCAGGGGTGTGGGCACTATGAGATGATATTTTGAGTACTTTTTTATGTTTTATTTTATTAGAAAATCAGAGTTGGAGAGAGATCCTCCATCTCCTGGTTGACTCCCCAAAAAGCCACAATAGCTAGGGATGTGCCAGGAGCTTCATCCAGGTGTCCCATGTGGGTGACGGGTGTCCCAGGACTTGGGCTCTCTTCTGTTAGTTTCCCAGCACATTGACAGGAGCTGAATTGGAGGTGGAGCAGGCATGAATTGAACAAGAGCTCATATGGGATGTTGGCATCTCAAACAGCAGCTTAATTCACTGTGCCACAAGGCCAACCCCTGTTGTGGGGGTTTTGATTGCTGAGATATCCAGACCCTGATCCCTGAGACACCCAAACATTTAAGATATTGTGGTGATGAGGATGATTACAAAAGGGTCCTAAGAAAAGTAGTGAGATTGAAAGGAGGAAACCAGGAAAGAGCAGTGGGATACCTAAAAAAGGCACAACTAAAGCAATGTGCCGAAGTTAAATGGTTGGTGACTTCTTGCCAATAATAATTTTGTGACTTGAAATTATTATTATCAGACTCATATATCTGCTGGGAAATTCATATTATACACTTTTTCCATATATCATAGCATAGTCCTATAAGTTAGAATCCATGTTGAATATTCTCATTGTCCAACATCACAAAATATCAACACTGTTTGGTGGACCAGACATGAGCTCAGTGGGAGTAAGGTCACCTTGTGTGTGAAATGCCAACCAGCTCCTCCTAGTGCTGAAGGTGAGGACCGGGCTGTGGCCTCCTGCTATATGCCCATCAATCTGAGTCACAGGACACTGGAGCTGTCATTGTATCTAATTATAATGTGTTACTAATAACCTTACCTTATTTAGTAACTCTGGTGAGTTTCTGAAGTCTCAGAACTTCCAGAGTGAGCCCATCTAAAGCCTACCCACTGTGTTCTGTGTACCTAGTCCTCATCTGCAGTCATTCACCAGCATGAACTGTCCCTTAGCTTTAGAAATACTTACACCTTCTGATTTGCCACCTGTACATCTGTCAGAGGGATTTTGTGTTCACTTAATAATCACACACACACACATACACACACACACACATTTTTAAATTGTGACAATGAAATATTGCCCAAAGAATGATATTCTAAAATAAATATATTCTCTGACATAGGACTTTCCGTCAATCAAATAAAGTGGGTGAAAAATGTGGATGCCTGAAGCCACAATACATCAATAATGCTGATTGTTCAAGATCTTTTCCTTACATATGTGAGAAGAATAAGCCCTTCTTCAATAATTAGTACAACCTTTATGGATAGCAGTATGCAGATTCCTCAAAAGACTGAAAATGTTTCTGCCACGTGACTCAGCCATCCCTCCTCTAGGAATATACCCTGCAGTAACAAAGTCCACAAGGAAAAAGATACCTGCATTCCCATGTTTACAGCAACCCAATGTTTAACAGCAAATATATGGAATAAACCTATATGTCCATAAACTTTCAATCTCACTACTGTATGAAGAATATGTGTGTGATGAAATATTACTTAGCCACTAAAAAGAATGAAATCCTAATGTTTGCAACAAAATGAATGGAACTATAGATCATTATGCTAAGTGGAATAAGCCAGAAAAGGAAAGACAAATATCAAAAATTCTCTCATATTTGAATATTAATATATAATGTATTAAAATGATATGAATTTCTTATTGTTTACTATATGCATAGGTAGAAGTATTCTCTTCACTGAATTGTATCATATATATAACAATTCCCCCTCCTTTCCTCACTTCATGATCATTGACATGAATTCCATGTGATATTAAAATCCTTGTTTTGAAGAGTGAATGTATGTATATAATAGCTACATATGAAGTGAATATGACAAGATTTTAAAAATTGTTAAATCTTAAAATAAATATTGCAAATAAATAAATTCAACCAAAAATATATTTTATTTTTGAGTGGCACAAAGAGAGTAATTATATCTATTTTTTGGGGAATAGTATGATATTTAATACATGTTTGCAATATGTAATGATCCACTAAGGGTAACTGGCATATCTATCAACTCAGGCACTTATTATTTCTTTATGTTGGGTACATTCAAATCTAGCTAACTGAAATATTCAATTGTTATAGGACATTCGAAGTTATTTCTCATAACCAGCTGCACCTCTGTACCAATAAACAATCTTCTCCCCATCACTCTCTCTGCTACCTGCTTTTCAGGCTCTGGTAACCACTATTCCAGTCTCTGATTTACAGTCAATGTTTAAGCTTCCATATCAAAGTGAAAATAGTTAGTGCTTGTCTTTCTGTATGTTACTTCAATAAAAGTAGTGTATTCTCATTCTTTCCATGCTCCTGCAAATGACAGAATTCCATCCTATTTATGGATGAGTAATATTCCAAACAGCATTTTTATCCATTAGGGACACTTAAGTTGAGCTCATATTTTGATTGCTGTGATCATTCTGAATTAAACATGCAAGTGCAAGGATTCTTCAATATACTGCTGTCAATTCCTTTAGATAAATATGCAGATATGCAGAGCAGTTATAACAAAACAGCATTGTACTTGGCAAAAAACAGATGGATAGACCAATGGAGCATAATAGAAACTCCAGAAACCAGGCCACACATCTATAATCAGTTATCTTTGACAAGGAAGCTAAACTCAATTCCTGAAGCAAGGGCAACTTCTTCAACAAGTGATGATGCAAAAACTGGATCTTTGCATGCAGAATATGAAACTAGACCCCTACTATACACCTTGCCAAAAATCCACTCAAAATGGGTCAAAGACCTACGTCCATGACCCAATACCATCACAATACCACAGAACATTGGAGAAACCCTGCAAGATAGTGGCATAGGAAAGACTTATTTTAAAAGACCCCAGAAGTACAGCAATCAAAGCCAAAATTAACAAATGGGATTACACCAAATTGAGATGCTTCAGCACTGCAAAAGAAAGCTCAGCAAAGTGAAGAGGAGAAAATATTTGCAAACTATGCAAGTGATAAAGGATTAATATCCAGAATATACAAGGAGCTCAAGAAACTCAACTACAACAGAACAAACAATCCAGTTAAGAAATGAGCAAAGGACTTGAACATTTTTCAAGAGGAAATTCAAACAGCTAACAGACCTGAAAAATGCTCAGGAACATTAGCCATCAGGGAAATGCAAATCAAAGCCACAATGAGGTTTTACTTCACCCCAGTTAGGATGGCTCTCATACAGAAATCAGTGAACAACAAATGGTGGTGAGGATGTGGGGAAAATGTACCCTAATCCACTGTTGGTGGGAATGTAAACTGGTGTAGCCACTGTGGAAGACAGCATGGAGATACCTCAGAAATCTGAATGTAGATCTACCATATGATGCAGCCACCCCACTCCTTGGAATTTACCCGAAGGAAAAGAAATCAGCATATGAAAGTCATCTGTATCTCCATGTTCATTGTAGCTCAATTCACTATAGCCAAGATATGGAATCACTCCAGATGTCCATCAAATGAAGACTGGATAAAGAATTATGATATAAATATATATATATGTATATGTGTGTATATTTATATATATATACACTATGGAATACTACACACAGTAAGAAATGAAATCCTGTCATTCACAATAAAATGAATGCAACTGGAAAACATTGTACTTAGTGAAATAAGCCAATCCCCAAAAGATAAATACCATAGGTTCTCACTGATCTCTGGTATCCAATATAGTACCCAAAAAGTAATTTTTGGAATGAAATTGACACTTTGAGATGTGATTTTTATCAACTCTTGTCTTGACTGTTGAGGAGCAATGTTTTTTTTTCTTCATACTCTTTGATGAACACTTTGCTTAGTGTAGGGTTATTATTTTAAAAAGAAGAAAGAAAAAACTTCAGTGTCTAAAGATACTATTAAGAGAATGGAAGACTGGAAGGAATTATTTATACAACCTTTATATAAGTAAGTACTGGTAGGCAGAATATATAAACAATTTTCATAACAATATTAAGAATATGAACAACCCAATAAAATGGTCAACAGATTTGAATACATATATATGAAGTAGTTATACAATTATACAGGTGAAACAATACACACAAAAAGTTTCCCAATATAATTTATTCATTAGGGAAATATAATTAAAATCACAAATAAAAGTTCACAACACCCTTATTAAAATGACCAAATAAACTGGCAATATTACATATCAGAGGGATGTAAACAAATGGAGCTTTCATGTATGCTGGAATGTAAAATGACAGGCACTCTGGAAAACACTTTGGAAGTTTTCTACTGATCAGGAAACTCAGATTCAAAAGTTTTCACTTGCCAGTGAACACACAACTATTAGGTATGGTGCAGTCCTCAAATTTAGAATGGATTCAGGATACTATTCTCTTCTCCTTCCAGATCCCATATTGTCTTTCTCCTAAGAGATAAAGATTCAAACAGAAATGCATACATGCTTCATACAAAATACTGTCCTTAATTACTACACTGCATTTACTTCTAGTCGAATTGCACAATAGCGGCTGAAATTTATGGAATTATCTACGAAAGTGTGTGAGTTGCAGGAAGAGTATTCCCAGCTCTTTTACTGACCCTCATCAGAGTCCTGAAACTGTTCTGATCCATCTTGTTTTCATAAGTGCTGTGATCATGAAGTCTTGAATTGAAAATGGTAGAATTCCAAAGTCTCTGGCATCTCATTTTAGTAGACCAATACTTGGACCTCATTTTAATCAGGCTAGAATATAGGTAGAGCTCTTTAAAAATGCAGATGCTCTGAAGTGAGAGAAGACTCCAGAGCTCCCAAGGGTTTGAATTTTTCCTAAGAAAAAATTATTATTTTTTGTTGGTGGTGTTCCCAGCATTAAGTTGAACGACATGTAATTTTCTTCTCACAGATAGAGTGCATGAGTCTGGCACAGTCAGAAGCAGTCATCTGTGATGCTGTTAGACTTCCACAGTTTCCACTCGTTGACTCTTTCCAATCACTTAAACTAAAATAAGAACAAATAAATACTATGAGATATTAATGCAGACATAATCAGCTATACTGGTCCAAAGTGAAGGAGGCGTATCTTTTTGTCTTTACAGAGACTATCCCACAGGGCCCTAAGCTTCCCTAGAGAGAATCATGTGAGAAATACACACATAGACTTCACATTGAAAAACTCCTTCCCTTCTCCGTGAACTCATCTTCATCATTGAGCTTAGCTCCTCTGGAATGTGTGTGTGTGTGTGTGTGTGGCACACACACGTCTATGTGCCCATGCACTGGGTAAATGTGCCTGTATATGTGAATTAATACATACATGTATGTGTGCATTTTTCTCTGTATGATTTTGGGACTATAAACCAGAAGCAGTGATTACAGGGCTTGCAAGCTCTTCTCTATCCCAGAGACTTACGTTTTGAGAAGGGGTACTGAGTTGTCCTCCCATGTCCAGGGACTGCTGGTTCCTTTACGGGACAACCCAATCCAAGAAAAATAAGATATTTGACTCCGAATGAAGTTCTGTGATAAATGAATCATTATGTATAATTAATAATATTTTAGATTCCTAAAATGAAGTAATAAACTTACTATTATTATATTAATTTTGTTGTTAATGTGAATATCAAATGGTATAAGGATCAACTTCACCCAGAATTTGTTTAATTAAAATAATGGAACCTCAGTTGCTAACACTTCATTAAAGGTAACAACCTAACTAAACCCTTAGTGACAATTATTTTAAATAAGTTTATTTCAACTTAGAACTGAAATTTGTTAACTTCCCTTCAAAATTCAAATTTGTGATTCAAATATGAGTTCTGAGCCAAGTCAGCTGTGAATTTCGATTTCCAAGGGTGACAGCTCTAAGATTTGTAACAACACTGTTTTATATTTCTGTTCCACAAGCCCTTTGTTTATTTCTTCTGAAAAGGACACCCTGAGTCTCTTTGTCATTAGGTGCAGTGTTTATAGGCCAACTAGAAAAGTAACTGCATAAAAGTAGCTAGGATTCCTTCAATGAAGGCCTACAACACTTAAGGCTATGACATCACTAGGTAATATAACCTCATGGGCTCAACATTGTATATACTATCCAACCCTGACCAAAAGTGTTGTTATGCAGCACATTGTGGTACTTTAGTTTTTATTTATCTGAAGTGTGGGGAGAGAGAAACAAAGAGAGTGCATCTATCCACCGGTTCACACTCAAACTGCCCATGAGAACCAGAGCTGGGCCACACCACAACCAGGAGTCCGGAATTCCATTCAGGCATTCCACATGGTGGCAGAGATCCAATCTGAAATCCATGTAGAGTTTTTTCTTCTACTTTAAGGCTCATTACTCACACTGATTCAGGTTGCTTTTCCTTATAGGTATAATGACTTTTGCCAAAGAGGCTAAAGCTAAATTTCCAAAAATTGTTCAATATGAGAAAACTCAGTATGAGATACACATTTTTTCTTGATCAAGCATGATATATTTTAAGGACCATTTTTCCTAATTACTTGAGGTTTAATTTATATATACTTTGAAAATTCTAATTGTGGAAGAATTAAATGAATTACTAAAATTCTCATATCATATATTTGCATTTCTTATTTGCCATAAGAACTGTGTGGGTCTGAATTAAAATATAATTATATATTATAATTATATATTGTAATTATATACTGTTGAATGGGATTCAAATGTTATTAGATATTAATAGTTTGCCAAGAGGTCGTATTTGGTGCAGCTCTTAGGTTGACCCTTTGGAAGGCTCGATGCCAAAAAGGAGTGCCTGTGTTTGAGTCCTTTGTCCACTTCAGAATTCAGATCCCTGGTGATGCACATTCTGGGAGGCAGCTGTGATGGCTCAAGTAGCTGAACCCCTGCCACACACATGGGTGTCCTGGGCTGAGGTTTTGGCTCTGGTTTTTAGCCTGGCCCAGGTCCATCTGTTGAGGGTACTTGGGGAGTGAGCAAGTAGATGTAAGCGCTCCATCTGTCTCTCTGCTTTTCAAATAAAATGAAAATAAATTAAAAAATTGTAAAAGCCCTGCTTTAAATAAAAATGAGTTAGCCAACAGGTAATGCCTACATACATATGGTGTAAAATGGTAAACAGGAAATACACATCACCAGTTCTTGTTGATCTTCTATTGAAACAAGTTTGGAGTCCATTCTCTCACAAAATTTCTTGCTGTCTTCAAAGTTCTTTGATTCTTTTGAAAAATAATAACAGTTCTCTCCACAACACATCCACTTAAGTTTACATGTGCCACTTCTGCCACCTGGAAAACAGAAGACATTCCCCAGAGACCACTCGGGACACATCCTGAGCACCATGGTCCAGACTGGACAGAGCCGAGGATCCCTTTCCAGCCCTGTGTATTCTGAGACTCATGGGCTTCCTTTCTGCTTTTGGGGAAAAAGCTCTGGTCTGGGAAGAGCATCCCATCCCTGTATCCTCCATCGTTATGCACGATGTTGCTAACACTGCATAGCAAAGAATTTCCTACAGGACCGGTGTTTTCCTTCACAGCCTCTATTGGAAGGACTTCCAAATGGGAAACGGCTTCTCTGTGCTCTCCAGAGTAAGAAATCCATACAGGCTGATCTCAAGTCAGTACCTGAAACAGACAGCTATATTGGAGCGTATTTGGGTAACAATGATTAGAGAATTTGATAAAGTATTTTAGATTATTTTTGTTAACAAAAGTAATATTTTGGTAAATAGTGATATAATAGACTATAATGTAATGGATGCAGAAAAACCCCTCTGATAATAGTGATTTTTTTCTCAACTAAATAAGAGTTAAAGTTGTATTATACAATTGGTTTAATATATATGAAAATACAGATGGAGAAAGATACTAGAAATTTGAGGGACATAGAGAAGATACTTAAAATCTCAGTCATGAACCTACACTACATACCTGTGTTGACTGAGTTGCCTGTGAAAATTCTGTTTTTCAAGGTGGAATTGTCCTCTTGCTTTGGATTTTCCAAAGGACACTTCTGTGGGCGGACTGCACGATGACACTGAAAAACTTCTCTACATAATTAGCTCAATGAAAACATAACACAGAGTTAAATAAAAGGCACAGTTCTAATTTTAATATGGCAAATAATCTTTAGAATGAAAGGCCTTTCAATTTTTTCTGCATTTATTTTTATTGAGAGAGAAATAAAAATATCTCCCAAATGCCTGTAACAGATGGGGCTAGGCTAAGCTGAAGCCAGGAACTGGGAACTCAAGTCAGTTTCTCACGTGGGTGGGAGGGACTTAGGGATTTGAGCCATCACCTGCTGCCTCCCAGGATGAGCGTCACAGAAAGCTGGAATCTGGAGTAGAGTCAGGACTCAAACTCAGGCACTCTGATATGGAATATGAGCATCCCAAGCAGTATCTCAACCACTGCACCAAATGCCTACCATTAGTGACTGTTTGTTTCCTGTTGTTTTAGGAATCTCTTCTTTGCCTGTGTTTTCCATGCTCACATTCCATTTAATGAATGACATGGCATCTTATCAGACTTCATGATAGAATAATGAAAAATATAAAACCTGCGGAGCTTATTAATTGTAACAGGAAGATAATGCAAATAGCGCAAATGATTGGGTGTCTTTCTTTTTTATTACAAGGTGTTAGGACTTAGAGGATGGGTTTACTGACTAATGGTAGCAAGGCTTCATTTAGTTAGTGATGACCTTAAATTTGCTTGTGGTCCATGGGTGGGAAAGTGGCAGGGGAGTAAAGAGGATTCACTGTAAAATTCTAGATTACAGGAGCTAATTTTTGAATTAGTTCAATGAGAGGACAAGGCACATTAGGGTAATGCAAAATTATTACAACTAGAGGGATCTGAGGGAGAAGAGCTGTGAAAGGAAGCAAAAAGCAAGTTGTAAAAAAACTGTCTGCAAGCTTAGGTATTTGGATTTCAGCATAAGGCTGTAGTCTCAGTATTTTTAATTTTCACACTAAGGTTTTTGAGAAAGATCGGTAAATGTAAGCATTCTGGTAAGGATTCAAATCTTTACCAATTTTGCCTCACTAAGATCTGAAACCAGAGAAGATGTCCACTTTCACCACTCTGATGCAATACAATTCTAGAAGACTTTGCCAGATCTATTAAGAGAAAGGAGTAAAGGCTATACAAATCAAAAGGAGGAAGTAAAATTATCCCATCTTTGCAGATGACATGATTCCTTATATAAGGAACCAGAAGACTCCAGCAAGAGGCTACTAAAACTGATAAGAAAATTCAGGGATGTTGAAGAATACAGAATCACCACACAGTATCAGTAGCACTTTCATGCACCAACAATGGTCCTACTGAGAAATAACTTTGTAAAAAGTCCCATTCATAGTAACTACAAAAATTAAATACATTGTGATAAATTTAACCAAGAATATGAAAATCTCTACAATTAAAATTGCAAAACACTGATTAAAGAAATGTTAATAGAAATATTTTTGGTTTAAAGAATTAATATCAAAATGTTGTCCAAAATACCCAAAGAAATTTACAAAATCAAGGAAATCCTTATCAAAATACCAATGATGTGCTTAACTGAACTAGAAAAACAACACTAACATTCATGTGCAAGAACATAATACCTGAATAGCCAAAGAAATCTTGAAAAGTAAGTAAAGTCAAAGCTGGAGGCATCACAATCCCATATTTCAAGACATCCTACAGGGCTATGATAACCCAAATAGCAGAAAACTGGCATAGAAATAGACACATTGACTAACAAAATAAAATAGGCAACCCAGAAATAAACCCATGCATCAAAGGTGCTAACAGTATTCCTTGGTGAAGCGTCAGCCTCTTCAATAAGTGATGTTGGGAAAACCGCATTCCCACATGCAGAAGTTTGAGATAAAACCCCTACCTTACACTCTGTACAAAAATCAACTCAAAATGAATCAAGAATGGGCACCAAATAATAGCTGGATCGGAGGAATATGTTCCAGTGTTACACAGAACACATGGTGAGGCGATTATTGTTCACAGTAACTCATTCCACATTTCAGAAACAAATAAGAACAGGACTTTAGGGCTCCAATCATAAAATAACATCAAAGATGGAGAAGTGATTACTCTTATTTGATCAGTACACTTTGCATAATGCATGGAAACATCAAAGAGTAGTCCAAAACTATGTACAATGACTTTTAATAATTCTTAAATTTATTTTATTTATTTGAAAAACAGAGCACAGGGAGAGGTAGAGACAGACAGAGAGGTCCTCCACTCCCCAGATGGCCACAACAGCCAGGGCTGTGCCAAATCAAAGCCAGGAGCCAGGAGCTTCTCCCATGTAGGCACAGGGGTCCAAGGACCCTGGCCATCCTTTACTACTTTCCTAGGCCATAGCAAAGAGCTGGAACAGAAGTGGAGCAGCCAGGACCAGAACCGGCGCCCACATGGGATGCTGGTGCTTCAGGCGAGGGCTTTAACCCACTGCACCACAGCGCCAGCCCCATAAATTTGTTTTAAAAAAGAATAACTGAGAGGCACAATTCCTTTCATGATATTTTTTCTGATTTGCAATCTTACAACTGCAACATTTGCTAGATATTTCTACCTGGCACTTAGTAGTCACTTCAAATTCAAAAGACCTTAAATAGCTTAGTGTCTTTTTACATGACAATATAATCTTCATTGCACTTTTTCATATTATTTCCTTATGCCACCACTATCCACTTTAGGAAACCCTATATTTTGGAGATACTTTTGATCTAATCTTCTCCCCTTCCATCTACAACAGAAGAATCACTCTGTATATTTATTCCTCCATAAATATCTACATTTATTCTATTTACCCATTTGTGATTCTTCTTTAGGAAAGTAACTCTTTCTCTTTGTGAAATAAACATATTCTCAATATTTCTTCCCTAAAAGCATACAATGAATGCCCTTGCTATCCTTTTCTAGGAAGTCTAATGATGATAATTTGCTTAAATATTTATATACTCTAATTCTTATGGTTAGTGTAGTTTGATCATAAATGACAAAAAAATTAGAGTGCTGATTACAATTTGATGTAAATTGTTCTAAATATGTGGATTCTCTGAAATGTTTAATAATTTTCAAATCAACACAGGATTTTGGTTCTAGATATGTGACAAAATATCTTCATTAATTTAGTAATTTTTAAAATACAATCATTATTTTTGTTACCCATAATTATCCCGACTTTCCATAATTAAAAGGTAATTTTCTGCTATAGTCTTTATAATTTAGAGGATAAACTTTCATAGGCTTAAAGTTAATATCACATTTATCAGACTATGTCCTTAAAAGGGAAAATTAGAATATCTTATATATATTATTGATTTATTTATTTAGACGGGCAGAGTTACTGAGAGAGAGAGACAGAGAAAAGTCTTCCTTCCGTTTCTTCACCCCCCTCCCAAATGGCCTCCACGGCCCAGAGCACTGCACCGATCTGAAGGCAGGAGCCGGGTGCTTCCTACTGGTCTCCCATGCAGGTACAGGGCCCAAGCACTTGGGCCATCCTCCACTGCCTTCCCGGGCCACAGCAGAGAGCTGGATTGGAAGAGGCGCAACCGGGACAGAATCCGGCACCCCAACCGGGACTAGAACCCGAGGTGCCGGCGCCACAGGCAGAGGATTAGCCTAGCAAGCTGTGGCGCCGGCTATTTTTTTTTTTTTTTTCAAATTTATTTAATTGAAAGGCAGAGAGAGAGAGCAGGCTCCCATACTGGTTCACGCCACAAAGGCCCACAACAGCCAAAACTGTGCCAGATGAAACTAGTAGGCAGGAATTCACTTGATCTTCACCAAAAGGCCAAGAAGCAATGCAGCCAGGAATTTAATCCAGGTCTCCCACATGGGTGGGAAGGACCCCAGAACTTCAGCCATCACTTGTTATCATTGGTAGGAAGCTGGAATCACCAACAGAGGTGGCACTGAAACCAGGCACTCCAAAAAGGGCTGCAGGATTCCTGAGCAGCATCTTAACAGGTGCACCAAATGCTCTCCCTTGCACCACAGTTTAAAAATAATTGAATAAGGTACTTATTAAATTGCATTTGAAAAATAGATAAAGCTGAAACTTGACATGAAGTTAATTCTCTTAGGAACCGAGACTAAAAAAAAATAAAAAGGAAAAATCCTTTTGTAAATTTTTCTGAATATGCATTAATTAATGAGGAGTAATAGATAAAAAATAGAAAGCTGAGTTCATACAGTCTAATTATATAACTTGAATTATATTATAGATGTTCCTCATCTTCTCTCTGGCTCTCTATTTCCCAAACACTTATTTGAAACTTTCTTTTTCTATTTCTTTTTATTATTAATTTTAAATTAACAAAATACAAATTGGGATGTAATTAAGGAGTTCCCATATACTCCTGACCCCATTTCACCCATTAACATCTCATGTTGGTGTATTTGTTACAACTAAGGAGGCCACTCAGATGGGATTTCGTGCTTTCAAATTCCTCTCTATTCAAGAGCCAAATGAATCCCACACAAGCATTGCAAAATTGCTTGTCTCAGTGTTGCTGTAAGATGCTAGATTCATTAGTGAGAAATGTAAACGTATTTCAATCCAGAAAATATTAAGAAAGCACTCATTATGTGTCATATATCAACAAAGCTATGGTTAGGTAAAACCTTTTTAAAGAACATACAGGGTGCCTGTGCTGTGGCTTAGCAGGAAAAGTTGCCATTGTCTACAACGCTGGCATCCCTTATGGGTGCCAGTTTGTTTTCCAGCTGCTCCACTTCCAATTCAGCTCCCTGTTAATTGCCTGGGAAAAGCAGCAGAAGATGGTCCAAGTGTTTGAGCTCCTGCACCGACATGGGAGACAGGAGGAAGCTCTGGGCTCCTGCCTTCAGCCTGGCCCAGCCCTGGCTGTTGTGGCCATCTAGGGAGTGAACCAGCAGATGGAAGTCTCTCTCTCTCTCTTTCTCTCTCTCTCTCTCCCCCCCACCCCGTCTATGTAATTTTTTCAAAAAACAAATAAATAAATCTTTTTTTTAAAAAAAAAGCATGCAGAAACATGCTACTGATCCATTCCTTGCTAGTGTGCCTGGAAAAACAGTGGAAGATGGTCCAAATACTTGAGTCCCTGCCACACTCGTCACGTTTAGCCTGGTCCAGCCCTGGCCATTACAACCATTAGGGAAATGAACCAGCAAATGGAAGATCTTTTTGTTTATCTCCCTCTCTCTGTAACTCTGCATTCAAATAAATAAATACTCTTTTTTAAAAAGAAGTATAAAACCTATACTCCAAAAACCCACAAAACACTATTGAAAATCTAAGAACAGTGCACACGAACAATAAAGAAATGTAAGAATTACAATAGAAAAAAATATTGGAAGATTATATAAATTTTAATTTTAATTTATGATCTTAGACTGAGCAGTGTTTTTTACTTTCTTTCCTTTTTTTTGTTATAGCACGGAAAGTGACACAAGAAATCACAGGAAAATTCATATATTGGATTTTCTCAAAATTATGTCTGTGTTACTATCAAAAGAGTAAAAATGGGAGAAAATATTTGCAAATACTTATATGATAAGGAATAATGAGAATATATGAATATATGAAGAACTCCAAATACCCAATGACAACACAATCCAATTAAAAATAGGAAAAGAATTCAAATAGGAATTTCATCACAGACTATATACAAAAGGCCAAAACCACATAGCAAGATGCACAACACCATTAGTAATTAGGGAAATGCAAATCAAAAAGAAAATGAATTCCACATTACACTTAGAAGGATGATGATAATCAGAAATATAATTAAGTGTTGGTAAATACAGAGATATGAGACCTTCATACACTACCATTGGGAGTGTAAAATGGCACAGTGGCTTTGGAATATAGTGCAACATTTCTTCAAAAGATTGAGTATAGATAGCATACATTTACCATATGTCCTAGCCATCGTATTCCTATGTATAACTCTGAGAGAAATGACAAGATATGTCCATTCAAAACCTTGCATGACAATTTTTATAGCAGCATTATTTTTAAAGTGATTATAAGAATAAAGAATTAGTAAGTTCATTATATTTATACAGAACAATTTTGACAATAAAAATTGAAAAAAGTGAGATACTCTATGATGTGAAAAAACTTAAACACTTTGCTACTAGCTGAAAGAAGTCAATCATCAAAGACCATATTTTATGTGATACTATTTTTAGAAAATACGTAGAATAGTAGTTATTTGTAGATATATGAAATAGATTAGTGATTATTTGGGAATGGTAAGTTTGAGGGAAAATGGGGCTCAATGATTAATGAATAAGAGATTTCCAATGTGATGATAAAAGGGTTCTAATATTCATTGCAGTTAGTGTTGAGCAATATGAATATACCAGAAAATGTTGAATATTATATTTTAAATGAATAAATTGTATGGTAAGTGGATTGTATCTCAACAGACTTCATATATATGATTATTCATATAATTGCGTGTATGTGTTTCTATCAAGAGTACTAACAACAATACATACACATACACAGTACAGAAGACTTGGTCTACAAACCAGAAAGGGAATTACCTGTCAAATAAATAATAAAAAAATCTTTAAAAAAGAAAAATAATAATAGAAAAGGAGAAAAATCAAGTGTAGATGTTTAATAGAAAACATACATGAACAATAAACATTCAAGGATATCAGGTTCACTAGAGATCAAGTAAAGGCAAACAAGGCTACAAGGAAATACTTTACAGAGAGCAAACACAAGTTTTTCGGTTGGTAGGAAACAATAGAATATCTTCAAAACTATCAGGAAAAACATATTGAAAAATATTGTGGAATTATTTTGTAAAACTGGAAACACCCAATAATTGCACTCATACAGTGGTTTGTGATGAACTGCAGAGGAGACACATGAAAGACGTGCACAGCTGACGTGTCTAAGGATGGTTAAGGAAGAGCTGCTCATCACAACAGCAGTGGAAACAACCCAAATTCCCATCACCTAGAGAATGTTAAGTAACGTCTCTCCATGTGATACCACGAATATCATACAGCTATGGAAATCAGAACTCTAGTTGCAAATTTTAAAGCAGATTATGTAATTAACTTACTACGTGAGCAAAGGCAAACAAACTAAACTCCTTAAGTTTCTTCCTTGTCTAAAATATGGGAATGGCATTACCTATGTGGAAGTTTTTATGCACTGAAATAATGCATACAAAGATCTGTAACACTGTAAACATTACAGCAGTGTATAAATTTTGTAATTATTTCAGTTATATTTTATTCATTTTAAATGTTTTCTTTGGGTACTCAAATGTTAAGCAAAAGATTGATTTTATTTCCAAATGCAATTTACTCTCTCCATTTCACTTTTCTTTCTCGTTCTCTGTCCCAGATACACACTCCATTATTTTTCCACTTTAGTTAACTTCTATAAAAAGAAAATTTTAAAGGTTTTTCTTTTGACACCTAGGAAAAGTATAGAGATATTGTAGAAGAAGGTTTAAAATAACTCTATTATTCTAGGGCTCTGAGGAATCACTAAAATTAAGTGCCAACTAATTCACTCATTAAGGTACTTTTTTTTATATTTCATACATCACGCAGACATAAATAATAAGGACTAAATATAATTCCATGGCACACACAACAAGCCACCTCTGCTGCTTTAGAAAGTGAAATTATTTAGGTCCCGTAAAGGATGCCTTCTCCTCTACAAACACAAGTGTTTCCACCCAGCAGTCAAATAAGACTCAAGGAAAGACTACACAGGTAGCCTAACTCAGTCTTTGCAAGCTTCTCATAAAGGTTAACTAAGTGAACATACCAGTTCCTGGATGTCATCAATCTTCACAAGGCTAGAACCCATGTTCCGGCATAAATTCCTGCTCTCCTCCCACGTTACCTCTCCTTTAGAAAAATAGTACCAGTTTCTTTTCCAGCAAAAGGGTCTTCCTTGCAAGGAGCCACAGGCTGTTTCTTCAAAACAAAAGCCACCCCCATCCCAAGACACCAGGCCATTTAGAAAACAAGATTTTAGGTAGTTATTTTTTTCTTCAGAAGTAATTAGCATAAAATAAGTGTTTTTTTTTTACCCAAACATCTTTTGAAACTCGAATATTTAGTTAACTATAATTTTAAAAGTGGATTTAATGAAGACAGTAAAATTAATACTCCTAGTAAGATCTAATATAAAGTTTTTAAAGTTTATATATTGAAATGGACAGAAGGCAGTAAGTCTATGAAAAATAACCTGTCAGCTATTAACCTAAAGATTGAGTACAAACCTTTACCGGATGACACCACTGAGTGATCTTCCAGCTGTACTGAGGAAGTATTTTTTTGTGCTTTCCATATGTTGTGTTGTGCATTTTGGACACTTCTGAAAAGCCTCAATCTACATTACAAAATTAACATCATAAATGACTTTAATGGATCACTTAATTATGATCATATCCTGTAATTCTAGATATGAAAGAATATGATGTTGACTACCTGGAAATATAATCGTAGAAAACGTAAGGTTAAAATATTTGAAGTGTCAGGCCATAAAATGATTTTATATATAACTACAATTATTTATAACTTGAAATCTATTATTTCTAAGACACATAAAAAAGTAGTGGTCATTACATAAAATAGAAAACAAAGGAAATTAAAAACAAACTAGATTTTATGCCATCTTTAAATAATGATTTCTCAACATGTGACTCCTTTTAGCACCTACTTTGACATAGGAATTTGCCTGTATGTATAATGAATGCATAAAATATGCACAGCAAATCAGTTCATAGATATTTCTAATGTGCAAAAGGAAAGTTAAAAGTCCATGGGAGAAACAGAAATTTCTTCCATAAAGTTGAGAATAAAAATGTAAAATAAAAAGCACATTGTTCTATTTTTTAGAATGCCTGTTTTCCATATCAGGAACCTAGATTTGCTACCTTGGTCCAGTTCCTGATTCCAGCTTCCTGTTCATGGTGATCCTGGGAGGCAGTGGTGATGTCTCAAAGTGAATGGGTCGCTGACACCCACATGAACAGATTGCTTTTCTGTCCCACTTCTGTGACCCAGCCCAGTCCCCGCTGTTGCAGACTTTAAAACTTAGATAATGAGAAGGTGGAATCTCTCTCTCTCTTTCTTCCTCCATCCCTCCCTCAAATAAATAATTTGAAAAAAATCACTGAAGTGTTTGTTACACATCAGAATCTTTTCATTTCCATGATGCCCCTATGCACCAACATTAAATTTCATATCTGGTTGTAAAAATTGCAATATCAAATACATAGTCCCTTCATGTCCCCTTCACAATAAGCGTAACTCTTCCTCCAGTTCAGCAATCTATTACAGTGTCCGTATTCTAGACCACAACTAAAAAGAAAAAAAAAAAGACTTCTTATTTTTAAAATCCACCATTTCTTGGGCTAATCGATTTCCTTCTCTTTTTCTTATTGCCCACTCACATCCACATAGCTGCACATACTCACACATATATCCTAACCCTATGCTTGCCAGCAGGAGCACAACACAAATGATTCCCAGGATTACTGTGCATAGGTTTTCTGTAAAAAAATTAAAAAGTGGGTATATAATGAGCTTGGTAAACAGATAAGAACCCAAGCAGGATAAACATTTATGCTGGAAATTAGCATTAAAATCACATATTCATCCTAATCAAAAATCTCATGGATATTACCCTTAAATGGATCTCCCAATATATAAAGTAAAATAAGGAACTAGACATTCCATATGGAATAGATATGGTTTTTAAATATTTTAATTTTTTCTACATGACATTATGTTTTCAGAAATCAGAAAACAAGAAAAATTACCTCTTTTTTGTGAGCTAAATGTCTTTGTCTTTCTTTTTCTTTGCGTGAGACAATTTCATTTCTGTATATCATTTTCTCCTCACTCATTTCTGAGAGCTTCAGGCTAAAAACACAGAAAGGACCAGAGATATTTCAAAAGACGTAATAGATTCAACTAAAATCGGGGCTATGTTTCATGAAAACAGGGAGAGCTACAGGAATGATACACACTCAGACCAGTAGAAATTGAATTAAGATTCCGTAATTCTGGAAATAACAGAAAATATTTTTTTTTTTAAATTTACTCTATCTGAAGAGCAGAGAGTTCCAAAGTGAGAGAGATGCAGGGAAAGTTAGAATTTCTCTCCACTGGTTCACTCCCCAGATGGCTGGGTGGTAGGGGCTGAGCCAGGCTGAAACCAGGAACCAGGAGCTCCATCAGGTTTCCCACATGGGTAGCTGAGGTCCAGACTCTTGGGTCATCTTGTGCTGTCATCTCAGGCACATTAGCAGGGAGCTGGATCTGAAGCAGAGCAGCAAGGGCACAATCGAGCACTTTGAAATGGGAACTGGCATGGCAGGCGCTGACTCAACCCACTCCATCACAGTGCTGGCCAGGAAAAAGTGATTTATTCAGTTCATGGACATACTGTATTAAACTTTTCAACTGCTTTAAAATAACTTAACTAGTTGCCAAAATTTGGAAATGGATATAATTTGTACATAAATATCAGATTTATACCTTCTCTTGAATAATTATACTTGAAACTCAGTACATGTATTAGGGCCAAATGATCAGCACAATATGACAGAGGCACCTCTTACATGAGGGACACACACACACACAAACACACACTAATTCAGTGAACACTCCACGCTGCTAAAGCATCCTCTATCACATCCCAGCACTCATTTATCTCATCATCCTGATAGTCACTGATCTTCATGGACAGGCTCTTAGACTTGAGAAAAATGAAGAAATGATGGGATTCAATATTGGGTCATTAAGAAGGTATCATTAACTGAGATAAGCATCACTTGTAATTCTAACAGCAAGTCTACACATTGCTACAGTTTTCAAATTATAGATAGAAACACATATTCCCAATTATAATGTAAATCTTAACACGAGGTCATATATTATCTGAGATAACTGATTTTTGTGCAGTTATTTTTGTTATATCGATATACATAAATATCAACAAATATGGTAAATATTTAATTATATTTCTATCGATAAAAAATATTCACATTAGCAAAAATTTCAAACTTTATCACAAGTGACATCATGAAAAGATCATTCAAAGTTTGGGTTATTTATTCCTAGCCAGATAAGTAGCATACATTGTGATGAGAATTAAAAGTATATATAATGTCTTAAAAAAGGAAATAAATATTCCTCAAAACATGTGACAATTTTAAAAACTTTCACGTCTGACTGTTTAATTTTTTTGACAAATTCTCATTCTGATCCACTCCTGCCCTCTCCTCTAGAATAAAGGTAACTTTAGATGTTAACATGGATCATAGTTTAACCCCACCTTTCTACATATCTCTCCCGGACCAAGTGCTGCTCTATTCCTCTGCCATCAGCAGGGTGAGAGGCAACATGGAGATGGACTCACACACCCACAGTAGCTGCTGTCTGTGTCTGTACCTTGGGATGTCCCCAGCTGGAGCACAGGCTTGGTCAGGAGCAGGCGAGCACGTCCCGGCTCTGCTGGCTTCACCTCTGCTGTGAGACCAGGCGGGTCCTGATGTGTGAGACCGTCCCTCACAGAGACCTTGTGTGAAGGTGCGGATGATGACGTGACACTGATATTCCCACACAGAAAGTTTCCAGTGGTGTCAGTGTCTCACTTGTTCCCACCCATGTGTCAGAAAGGCAATCAAGAATAAAAATTATTTTATGAACATTGAAAACGAACTATGGCAGTTACTAGAGAGCTTGGGAAATGAAGAAAAAAAAATTGGCATCTCATGAGATTAGAAAACAGTTAACAATAAATTTTATAAAATATAAAAGAGAAATACCCATATCCTGCCTAGCATGATTTCTACATTTTGCATTTTATAGAATAGGTGAAAATCTGCAACTGTTATATATACAGTAAAAATAGAAAAACGTAAAATGGGCACAAACATTGGCCACTATGTTTAAAAAGTCACCCTATGAATATCCAGACAGTTTAATGCTTTAGAGTAAAACTAAATATACCCAATACTGGGTTGATTAATTAGAAAACAGCAACTTTTTCACTTGTATTCTCTTCAAATTGAATAAATAAATTCTCTTTAATTACTGAAAAACACAACTGTAGTAACAGAAAGGCTTAAATATATTCAATGGGCTTAAATAAAGCTCTTTTTAAAGCATTAAAATAAAATGTTCTAGTTTGCTAGTGACAGCTATAACTGTCAAAATTTAAAAATTAATTGTTTAATTCAGTGAGCAATTCTGCCCTATTTAATCCTAGAACTGGGTGCTAGTTTTTAAAAAAAGCAATTACTTTTTCAGGTCAAGCACATGGATATTCACGCCTGAAGGGCTCTCAATGCCCTCAGGTTTCAAAAATCTTCTCAGGAACTTTTGTAATAGCAGCTGAAATCCACGTCTGTATCAGTTGCATCTGTTATGTATTTTCAAGGCACTTTCCTGTGGTTTGAAATTCCTCCTCTTATCACCCAGGGTGCAAAACTGTCCTCGCCCCTTCTAAATCACAGCAAAGTTACATTATTTAGCCTTTTTTTTTTTTTAGATTTGCTCTTGGCTTACTGGATTTTTCTTTCTGAAGATATATTTATTTGAAAGGCAGAGTTACAGAGAGAGGTAGAGACAGAGAGAGAGGTCTTCCATACGCTGGTGCACTCCCTAGATGGCCGCAACAGGTGGTGCTGTGCTGATCCGAAGCCAGGAACCAGGAGATTCTTCCAGGTCTCCACGCGGGTGCAGAGGCCCAAGGACTTGGGACATCTTCTACTGCTTCCCAAGACATGGCAGAGAGCTGCAGTTGAAGAGGGGCAGCTGGGACTAGAACCTGTGTCCATATGGGATGCCGACACTGCTGGTCAAGGCTTTAACCTGCTGGGTGCGCCAAAGCGCAGGCCCTAGCTTACTCTGTTTTTCTTCTAGGAACTAAGGAGGCAAGACTCTGACATAAATAAATATAAAGAGAGGAAGGTTTTTTTTTGTTTTTTTGGTTTTTTTTTTTTTTTTTGACAGGCAGAGTGGACAGTGAGAGAGAGAGAGAGACAGAGAGAAAGGTCTTCCTTTGCCATTGGTTCACCCTCCAATGGCCGCCGCAGCCAGCGCGCTGCGGCCGGCGCACCGCGCTGATCCGATGGCAGGAGCCAGGAGCCAGGTGCTTTTTCCTGGTCTCCCATGGGGTGCAGGGCCCAAGCACCTGGGCCATCCTCCACTGCACTCCCTGGCCACAGCAGAGGGCTGGCCTGGAAGAGGGGCAACCGGGACAGAATCCGGCGCCCCGACCGGGACTAGAACCTGGTGTGCCGGCGCCGCTAGGCGGAGGATTAGCCTAGTGAGCCGCGGCGCCAGCTTTTTTTTTTTTTTTAATTGTCCAGTCAACCAAGCTGACCCCTTAAAGGCAAGCACTAGTTTTTAGGCATACGCAGGAACTAAGATCTTCCAGGCTCACAGATATTAATTGCTCTGCTTGCTAACGTATATCTCCAATGTAAACTATTGGTCATTGGTTAATTATATATTCACCAAAGCTCTCCCCTGTCATTAAAACACCTGAACTTCTTTTTGCCCTAAAAATAACAATTCTTTATTCCCTCTCAGAATTTTCCCTGAATTTTTTTACCTTGAATTTTTTTTTATTATTTTTTTAGAAATTTTAATTTATTTAAAAGTTAGAGTTACAGACAGTGAGAGGAAAAGACAGAGAAAAAGGACTTCCTTCCATTGATTCACTCCGCAAGTGGCCGCAACGGCTGGAACTACGCCAATCAGGAGCCAGGAGACTCTTCCAGGTCTCCCACACTGGTGTGGGGGTGCAAGGACTTGGGCCATCCCCCACTGCTTTCCCAGGCCATAGAAGAGAGCTGGATTGGAGGAGGAGCAGCGGGGACTAGAACCCACGCCCATACTGGATGCTGGAACTGCAGGCAGAGGCTTAACCTACTGCGCCACTGTGCTGTGCTGCACTTTTACCTTGAATTGCTGTACCCTTTAAGGTCCTCTGAGTATAACTCGTGTCATTATTTTACATCAATTTAATCTAGATGGTATAGCATTTAAAATAAAAAGCAACCAATATTACATTGAATGAAATCAATGATAAAGTGGTAGAAACCAAGATTTAACCCCAAGATGAAATGTATATTTTATATGTAAATACATATAATATGAAAGGGAGAACTGCTCATGATAACATCAGCAGAATAGCTTAATTATACAAATGAGGAATGCATAACAGTTAGAAATAATTTCTCAAGAACCGATGTCCAAGAGAAAATATGTTTTTAATTTTTAAATTGTAAATTGATTATACAAAACTATTTTCATGTATGTTTTTAAATTCAAAATTGGTAAAAACTGAATGTGAGAAATTATGAGCTCAATATCCTTTGTTATATTATAATGTAAATATTTTGCATAAATGTGGTTGTTAGAAATTAAATAAGAATTGCTGTGAACAAGAAATAAAGGAAATGAAGCATACTGGTCTGCTTTATTTCTGATCCTTAGAATATTTCTATGTGCAGTTTTTGCTCATATAATATATTAGTATATTCAGTCTCAACTTATTTGGTAGAATTTCTACATTTTTGCCTTTAGTGACTATAGTTTTAGAGTTTGGTTTGTTTTCTCTAAGAACTTCTTACTCTTCCTTCAAAAACAACATTAAACTGTCAACAGAAACAGAGACATACTAAAATCTTACGTAAATTATATAAATAAATCCTTTTCAGCATTATTTACAATGTTTCTCCTTATTATTTCCTGTCTAAAATAGACAGTTATGAAATAATCAACAGTTGAGCTATGTTTCAGACAGGAAAAGCCATAATAGTATCTTGTGGTTTGCTAGTTACCTATGTTAACATGATTAGGTGAAAGTGACAATGCAAAAAATGAGCTTTCTAAAATGTTGAGTTTTCCATAAATGTAAAAAGATACTGAGTATATGAATACTTGAGAGGTTGCCTCAAAAGTAAGTGGGACATAGCTAGGAAATGAAGGCGACTTGGAGACTAGATGTGCTGTGGGATATGGATGGAGTCCTGGAGCTGAAAGATATCCATGGAAACATGAATGAGATCTGATCAAGGCTGGCACATAATTAGTGGTCACAAACCAACAGGGACTCCTAGATTTTTTTTTTAACTTTTATTTAATGAATATAAATTTCCAAAGTACAGCTTATGGATTACAATGGCTTCCCCCCCATAACTTCCCTCCCACCCCCAACCCTCCCCTTTTCCTCTCCCTCCCCCATTCCATTCACATCAAGATTCATTTTCTTTGTTTTTCTTTTAATTAATTAATTAATTTATTTTTATTTTTTGACAGGCAGAGTGGACAGTGAGAGAGAGAGAGACAGAGAGAAAGGTCTTCCTTTGCCTTTTAGTTCGCCCTCCAATGGCCGCTACGGCTGGCGTGCTGCGGCTGGCGCACCACACTGATCCGATGGCAGGAGCCAGGTACTTATCCTGGTCTCCCATGGGGTGCAGGGCCCAAGCACTTGGGCCATCCTCCACTGCACTCCCTGGCCACAGCAGAGAGCTGGACTAGAAGAGGAGCAACCGGTTCAGAATCCAGTGCCCCAACCAGGACTAGAACCTGGTGTGCTGGCGCTGTAAGGTGGAGGATTAGCCTAGTGAGCCGCAGTGCCGGCCTCGAGATTCATTTTCAATTCTCTTTATATACGGAAGATCAGTTTAGCATATATTAAGTAAAGATTTCAACAGTTTGCACCCGCACAGAAACACAAAGTGAAAAATACTGTTTGAGTACTAGTTTATAGCATTAAATCACAATGTACAGCACATTAAGGACAGAGATCCTACATGGGGAGTAAGTGCACAGTGACTCCTGCTGTTGACTTAACAAATTGACACTCTTGTTTATGGCATCAGTAATCACCCTAGCCTCTTGTCATGAGTTGCCAAGGCTATGGAAGCCTTTTGAGTTCACCGACTCTGATCATATTTAGACAAGGTCATAGTCAAAGTGGAAGTTCTCTCCTCCCTTCAGAGAAAGGTACCTCCTTCTTTGATGACCCGTTCTTTCTACTGGGATCTCACTCACCGAGATCTTTCATGTAGGGTTTTTGTTTTGTTTTGTTTTTGTTTTTGTTTTTGTTTTTTGCCAGAGTGTTTTGGCTTTCCATGCCTGTAATACTCTCATGGGCTTTTCAGCCAGATCCGCATGCCTGGGCTGATTCTGAGGCCAGAGTGCTGTTTAGGACATCTGCCATTCGATGGGTCTGCTGTGTATCTCGCTCCGCATGTTGGATCGTTCTCTCCCTTTTTTAGTCTATCAGCTAGTATTTTCAGACACTAGTCTTGTTTATGTGCTCCCTTTGGCTCTTAGTCCTATCATTATGATCAATTGTGAACAGAAATTGATCACTTGGACTAGTGAGATGGCATTGGTACGTGCCACCTTGATGGGATTGAATTGGAATCCCCTGGTATGTTTCTAAGTCTACCGTTTGAGGTAAGTCAGCTTAAGCATGTCCCGAATTGCACATGTCTTCCCTCTCTTATTCCCACTCTTATATTTAACAGTGAAATGGACACTATGAGAAACAGTGACTTGATCAGCTCTTGTCCTGACTGTTGATGTACAATGTAATACTTTATCCATTTTAGCATTTTTTTTTGTTCTAGTACTATTGGTTGAACTCTGTAATTAACACACAATTATTCTTAGGTGTTTAAATTTTAACTGAAAACTGATCCCTGTTAGGAGGTTGGAAAGCATTATGCTGAGTTAAATAAGCCAGTTCCAAAAGGACAAATACCATATGTTCTCTCTGATCGGTGACAACTAACTGAGCACCAAAAAGGGTCTCCTGGATTTGACAAATGTATGATGTATCATTTTATGGTAATGTAAGATAATATCATTAAGGTAAATAAACTTGGTTAGGTGCCTATGATAATTCTATTATCTTTGCCTTTTGGCTATAAATCTAAAATTTCCTCAAAATAAAAAACTTGCTTCCAATAAGAACATAATGCCATTTTCCATGAACTCTTTAAGATCACTCATATACATGGAATGTATCATTGCAGAGAAAGTGCTGTAAGCCTTCAATTAAAGACCTGTTATCTGAGTTTTTTATTTCAAAAAAGTAAGTAGGTTAAGAATGAAATTCCAGAATGAAACATTGTCATTGAACAGATATTATAACTAAGCCCACATGGAGTATTTTGTTTATAGAAAAATGGCTTCTTAATTTCAAAATTGTTCATCCTACTGCCTTAAAGATAACATCATGGTGAAGGAAGTGAGAAATAAGTTTCTCATTTCTTTTCAAAAGAATAAACTTCTTAAATTCACCAATCTGTTTTTCCTTAATTGCTAAAAATAAACATGGCATTTCCTTTTTTTAAGATTTATTTATTTGGAAGAGAGATTTACAAAGAGAGAGGTAGAGAGAGACGTCTTCCATCCATTTTTCACTCCTCAAATTAACTCAAGGGCCAGGGCTGGGCCAGGTTGAAGCCAGGAGCCAGGCACTTCTTTCAGGTCTCCCATGTTGGTATAGGAGTCCAAGCACTTGGACCTTTGGCTGATTTCCCAGGCACTTTATTATTTTTTAATGATATTTATTTTATTTATTTGAGAGTTTGAGTTATAGGAGTGAGAGAGAGAGACAGAGAGAAAGTCTTCAGTCTGCTGATTCACTCTCCAAATGACCGGAACTGCCGGAGCTGCACCACTCCGAAGTCAGGAGCCAGGAGCTTTTTCTAGGTATCCCATGTGGGTGCAGGGTCCCAAGGACTTGGGCCATCTTCCATTGTTTTCCAAGGCCACAACAGAGAGCTGGATTGGAAGAGGAGCAGCCAGGACTAGAACCAGCATCTCTGTGGGATGCAGCCGCTGCAGGTGGAGGATTAACCTGCTGTGCCATGAGCCCTCCCCTCCCAGGCACTTTAGAAGGGAGCTGAATCAAAAGTGGAGCTGCTGAAATGCTCCTACTGCAGGGGTAATTTAATCAGTTCTGCCAGAATGCTGGCCCCTGGCATTTCCCTGTTTAGAACTACTGAACATATTTTTAGGGTGAATATTAGAAATACCTGTAATAAAATATGCTTATTAGGGGCTGTCGCCGTGCCTCACTTGGTTAATCCTCCGCCTTACGGCTCCCGCATCCCATATGGACGCCGAGTTCTAGTCCCGACTACTCCTCTTCCAGTTCAGCTCTCTGCTGTGGCCTGCGAATGCAGTGGAAGATGGCCCAGGTGCTTGGGCTCCTGCACTCGCATGGGAGACCATGAGGAGGCACCTGGCTCCTGGCTTCAGATCAGTGCAGCGTGTTGGCAGGGGCAGCCATTTGTGGGGTGAACCAACAGAAGGAAGGCCTTTCTCCCTGTCTGTCTCTCACTGTCTAACTCTGTCAATTATATATTGGCCAGCGCCGCGGCTCAATAGGCTAATCCTCCGCCTGCGGCGCCGGCACCCCGGGTTCTAGTCCCGGTCGGGGCGCCGGATTCTGTCCCGGTTGCTCCTCTTCCAGTCCAGCTCTCTGCTGTGGCCCGGGAAGGCAGTGGAGGATGGCCCAAGTGCTTGGGCCCTGCACCCCATGGGAGACCAGGAGAAGCACCTGGCTACTGGCTCAGATCAGCGCGATGTGCTGGCCGCAGCACACCGGCCACAGTGGCCATTGGAGGGTGAACCAACGGACAAAACGAAGACCTTATTCTCTGTCTCTCTCTCTCACTGTCCACTCTGCCTGTCAAAAAAAAAAAAAAAAAAATGGGAGACCAGGAGGAAGCATCTGGCTCCTGGTTTCAGATTGGCGCAGCACTGGCCTTAGCGGCCATTTGGGGTTTGAACCAACAGAATGAAGACCTCTCTCTCTCTCTCACTGTCTAACTCTGTCTGTCAAAAAAAAAAAAAAAAAAAAAAAAAAAAAAAAAAAAAAAAGAATCCCTTCTTAGGCCACTCTTCAGGAAAAAAGGAAGGAGAAACAGAGAAATCAAACCACAGGTCCTAGAAAAATCCTAAAAAAAAATTAGAAAATCAGAGGAATTCTTGATTTTCACCATGCTAGTCCATCACTGTCAATTGTAGTCTGGACCTCTAGAGAAGTCTACTGACAACTCTCCATTGAGAGACAGTACAATGACTCAATATATATACTCAGTAAATGTTAATTAATTGAGTGACCCACTCAGGAACCAATGGGAAAAGGTGACCAAGTTAATGATCTCCTGAATAGCTCTGTTGATCCAAACTGCAAGACCAAAAAGGTGCATTTGGAAGAAGAATGTAGTATCTGGAATATTCAAATATATGGAATCGATTAGTAGTATCTCCCCACAATAGATGCCCAGCCATATGATAGTGTGTAATTTATAAAATTTTATTGAGACTGAACAACATCTCTGAGATTTTTATCATTGTCATTTAACAGATGAAACTGAGGTATAGATGCTGGTGATTAGGAAATTGTACTAGTGTCTCAGAGCTAATTACCTGTTGAATGTCCATACTACAGAAAGTACTTTATACATTCATTCATACATTCAATCCACATCAAAGAATGAATGACATGCTTCACAGAACTAGAAAAACTAATCTTAAAATTCATATGGAAACAAAAAAGATCCCAAATAATCAAACAGTCTTTAACAAAAAAACAAAGCCAGAGGCATCACAATACTGTATTTCAGAACACACTACAGCGCTATTATAACCAAAATAGCATGATACTGGCAAAAATAGACATGTAGACCTATGAAACAGAATAGAAACTAACAAATAAGTTCACATATGTACCATGAACTAATCTTTGACAAACGAGCTAAAAGCATTCCCTGGATAAAGGACAGTCTCTTGAATAAATGGTGTTGAGGAAATTGGATTTCTACATGCAAAAATTTGAAAAAAGTCCCCTAGCTTACAGGCAAGAATTAACTTAAAATCAAGGATCTAAATCTAAGGTCTGAAATGATCAAACTACTAGAGGAAAACAGGGAAACACTACAAGACAGTATTTTGGCAAAGACTTTTTGGGTAAGACACATAAGCATAGGCAATAAAAGGAAAAATAGACAAATAATATTACATCAAACTAAGGTTTCTGACTAGTAAACAAATAACAACGTGAAGAGATAACTGACATAATGGAGAAAATGCTGACAAACTGTGTATCTGATAAAAGGTTAATATCCAGAATAAGACACTTACAAACAATCCTGATAAGAAAGAGCAAAGGATAGGGATAGACATTTTTTTCAAAGAAATACAAAGGACAAACAGGCACATGAAAAAAAAATGCTCAGGATCGTTTTCCACTGGGGAAAGGCAAATAAAAACCAAAGAGAGGTATTATCTCAGTCCAGTTAGAATGGCTATCAACCAAAAATTTAAAAATAACAAATAATCACAGGATGGGGAGAAAATATACTAGTGGTAGAAATGCGTATTAGAACAACCATTAAGAAAACAATACAGAGATTGCACAAAATACTATATAACATATATAATATATATAAATAATATAACACAAATATTCCAATTCTGGGAATATATAGAAAGAAAATGAAGTCAGCATGTGAATGGGATACCTATGTTCACATGTATATAATACCACAATTCATAATTGGAAAACATCAAATCAACCAAGCTGTCCATTAACTGATGACTGAATAAAGACAACATGCCATGTATACAAATCCTAAAATTTGCAACAAAATGGGTAGAATTGGAGATCAATATACCAAGTGAAATTAGCCAGATGCAGAAAGACAAATTCCTCATATTTTCCCTCAGGTGGGGAAGTTCATATATAGAGAGAATATAAAAATAGCTTTTGTATTTTATCAAATACTCAATATTTTATCAAAGTTATAAAGACATTATTCAAGATAATAAAATTATACTCTTTTCTCACTTTCTTGTCAATGTGAATAGTTTCTATTGATATTGAATGAGAAAAATTGGCATTGCAAAAAATTTCATTTCTTGTTTACTTTGTATGTCACCAGATCATGTTTTGCTTTTTTGATCATTATGTTTGGATCAATTTTCTTTATAGCTATTTCCTGGACTTGTCTTTTTTGTAACATACATTGCAGGTACTGGTTTAGAGCTTATTCTTGATTTTATGGAGCAAATCAGGTAGGGTATCCTCTTTATAGTTTCTGGAAGAATTTGCATGAAGCTATTATTTTTTTCCCTGATTAGCCCAAAAATATGCCACTCACCCCTCTATTCCTGGATGTTTCTGTGTGGAATGTTTTAATTTAAGAAATGAACTTTATTGGGGCTGGTGTTGAGCTTCAGTGGATTAAGCAGCCATCTGGAACACTGGTACCACAGACAGCTGCCAGCTGCCACCACGTGGGAAACCTGGTGGGATTCTGGGTTCCTGGTTTCTGCCTGGCCCAGTGGGGGCCATTTGGGGAGTGAACCAGCCAGTGAAAAGTCTCTCTCTGTCTCGGTCTCAGTCTCTTTGTCTCCTTTTCCAATTCTCACTCTCTCTTAGAATCATATCTATGAACCTTATTTAATGTGTTCATTTTGTTTTAATATAGTAACATAAATAATGTATCAGATAGTAAAAATCAATCCATCAGTCAATATTTGAATTCTTCAAACCTGTTTAGGTGGCAGAACACCTCAAAGCAGGGTATTCTTTAAATAACCTTGATTACTTACATGTTTAGTATATAATCTGAGAATACTGTTAAATGACTACATTGTACAGAGAGACCTCTATTCACTACGCATGGGGCATGGAGGCTCTACACTAACTCAGAGTTAATAGTGCATGCATTTGTATGAAGAAAAACCATTTTGAGTTAAAATAGCTGATTACCCATTGTATAGAGGACTACTTTCAATTATGAAAAGAGGAGAAATGCAAATGGAAAAAAGAAATATAGCATAGAGAGAAGAATATTTTCCTTTGAATATTAGAATGCAGAGAACTATTTTCAAAAATGGTAATATATTGTTTTCCTTGAAAAAAAGACATCATTTGTAACATGTTTACATTCAAAGATATTTTATGTAAGCATACAATTTTACAGATTAAAAAAAGGAGAGAGAGAGAGGACACTACCGATATGAAAGAAATCAAACAGAAAGTAAACATAAAACATTTTGTACAAACTCAAAGCTAGTTCTTCCATGAGACTTATAAAACTTCTGCTTGCAATGATCTATAAAAAAGAAAGAGTTATGAGTAGAATAAAATGAAAAAGGGAATTAAAATGTAATAAATGTTATTATTTTCAGCTGATATTTATTGAGTACACAATGTATCTCAGGTAATAATCTAAGGAAACATCGTAGGTAGAGTAATATGCAGAGCCAGTGAGTTGTATAAACTGTTGCTCTTCAGGCGAATCAGGGTGTCAAAGATTTCTTCAGTTCAACCACGGGGTGTTCCAAAGTCCATGGTAAAAGCATGTAAATATTCTGATTTTTAAAATTAAGAATAGATATTTTAGATTGAAAATAATTTTGTCTATCCACAAGTTTTTTGTTGTCTAGGATACCAAACAGCAAGGTTGATTCCTCCCTCCATCTCTGCCACACTGAACTGAATAAGTAAAATTAGAATAAATTTGGATAATTTTCAGTCTCTACATTATTGTATCAATGGATGCTTTTATTTTGCATTTGACAATTAACCAAATCATATGATTTAGCTTTAGATACAGAGGTAACTGCTGCATGAATGAAATGGCACTATCTAATTTAAGTAGATGTATGGAAATGATTAAAACACTATACTATTGCACTGATATAGCTACAGATGCTTTACATCAGTATTTTAAATTCAAGAGCCAGCGCCATGGCATAGTGGATTAAAGCCCCAGTCTTCAGCGCCAGCATCCCATATGGGCACCAGTTTGAGACTCGGCTGCTTCACTTCCAATCTAGCTCTCTACTATGACCTGGGAAAGCAATAGAAGATGGCCCAAGTCTTTGGGGCTCTGAATCCACGTGTGAGACCTGGAAGAAGAGCCTGGCTCCTGGCTTTGGATCAGCAAGGCCTTTGCGGCCTTCTAGGGAGTGAACCAGCAGATGGAAGACCTCTCTCTCACTCTCTGCCTCTGCTTCTCTGTAACTCTGCCTTTCAAATAAATAAATAAATCTCTTTTTAAAAAATTTAAGTTCAAGGATATAAGGAATTATGTGCAATTGGTTTAACTTCTGTTAAAATAGTTAGATGATAGTGATGCAATTTCAAATCTATATGTTTATTTTTTAACTAATTAGTGGCTTCCTCAGATTCAATCAGCACGGGAAAATCACTAAAACCGCAGGCTAGGGAAATTCTTTTCTTTTAATTGTTCTGTTTGTTGATGGACACAACACTGGGTACCTTGTCAGCTAATAAACTTTGACTTGGACCTTAACAAAATATGCTGTGTTAACACCCAGTATCAAAGAAATAAGGGCCACTCTCTTCTTCAAAGTGTACATAATGATGATTCAAAATTGTTGATTAAATATTCACAAAATATTTTTAAAAATCACCCCTACAATTGTGCCAAAAATTTCTTGGAAAATTTCCAAGATATTTCCATTTTGCACATTTTGATGTCACCTTAGTATATTATTAAATTTATTAGCAGAACTTTTCTTACAATTTTCACTAATCTTTTAAATGTCTGGTAGCATCTGTAGCTATCTTTGTTCTGAATATTGGTGTCTTTTGTGTCTTCTTGATTTTCAGAACTTAAGTAAATATACTGATATGCTACAAGAATCAGCTTTTGATTTTTTCTATTGTTTTTCTGTATTTGATTTCTGCTAACATATTTATGATTTCCTTTACTTTGATGGTTTTGAATAATTTGTTCTTACTTTTTTAAGATTTTATTTATTTATTTGAGAGGTAGAGTTAGACAGTGAGAGGAAGAGACAGAGAGAGGTCTTTCTTCCGCTGATTCACTCCTCAAATGACTGCAATGGCCAGAGCTGCACCGATCCAATGCCAGTGTGCAAGGCTGAATAACTGATTTCTGACCTTTCTTTTCTTCAGAGAAGCATCTTGTACTTCCCCACGAAGCACTGCTCCAGCTAGTCACACAAATTCTGCTACCCTTCACTTTCAATTTCTTTCAATTTAAAATATTTTCTATTTTCTATGATGATTTATTCTTTGATCTATGTTTCAATCATAAATATATGCTTTAATTCCCATATATTTGGGGGATTTTACATATATCTTCTGCTGCTGATTTTTCATACTAATTAAAATATGGTCTGAGAACATGCTGTATGTGACTTACATTATTTCTAATTAGTGGACTTTTCCTGCCTCCAAATATGTCCACACCAGTGAATGTTCCATGTGCATTTGAAGGAAATGTTGTCTCCTGTTAGTGGAATACTCTGTGTATGTCAGTCAGGTCCATTTGGCTGATACTGCTCTTCCAGACTTTCTATATTCTGACTTTTTGTTTAAATTATCTGGCACTAACTGACAGAGGTTGCTGAAGTGTTCAATTGTCATTGAAGGTCTGGACGTTTCTCCTTTCAGTGTTATCAGTTTAGGGTTTATGTATCTTCAAGCCCATGATTAGGTACTCATAAATTTAGAATGTAGATCATCTTATTGCACTGTTCCCTTCATTATTATATAATATTCCTATTATCATTACAGTAGTCTGTCAAACAGACTTTTCTTTCATCACAAAAAGATAGAACTTTGTCGTCTTCCGGTTTGCATGGTTTAGGTAAGGAATTATAATTACCACAATCTGAAAACTCTGTGATGACCTGTTATTTTTCACTCTTTTTTTTAGAAAGCTCTTGTTTAATGAATAAAAATTTCATAATTACAGCTTTAGGAATATGGTGCTTTTCCACCCCATACCTCCCTCCCACCCCCAAACCATGCCCCCTCCTACTCCCTCTCCCATCTCATTCTTCATTAAGATTTATTTTAATTATCTTTATATACAGAGGACCAACTCCATACTAAGTAAAGATTTCAGCAGTGTGCACCCACAGACATACAAACATATTTGTGGTTCAGAAGAGATAGAAGACTATATTCAAGACATTTGCTTTTTGTGTTTTTTTTTCTCCATACTGTGTCCATTTTTCTGAGAAGGCCATGGGAGGAATTATTTCATTTATGATATCATAGTTTTATATCCAATATCTCTGAAGAGTTTCAGCATATGTTTATACAATTTTAAAAATTTATTTCAGAGATAGAAAGAGATCTCCTACCAACTTGTCACTCCCAAAATGCCCATAAACAGCTGCCACTGGGCCAGGCTGAAGACAGGAGTCAGGAACTCATTGTGGATCTCCATGTGGGTGGCAGGGATCCAAGCCCCAAAGGGTGCACATCACCAGCTGGAATCAGAAGCCCAGGTCTTACCCACTGTGCTACCACTTGCCATATATGCATGCTCTAAAACTTTTTCCTACTAGCTTTTTTGACTTATAAAAAAAAGTTACTGCTGTAAATTCCAGCATCTTGAACATACCTAAATTTGCCCGAGTCCTTTTATGTTTTGACAGTGAATATTTTCTTACCTTTTGTGTGTTTGCATCTAGTATGTTTTTTGTTTTTGTTTGCAGCATGACAAACATTGTAGGTTAGTCCAGAAAAGAACACGGCTCTAATTCTGTTGACTGTGATCTGGTTTTTGCGTCATTGCTCCTGTGGTCACCATCGGTCCACCACAGACTTTAAGGTCTTTCAGTGATGTGCAACTGCTACCTCGCACTGCATGTGAGGTCTGGGGAGCTGAGCAGGGTTTCTTTGTATTTTTGTTCCACCTCTTGCTTCAGCAAGCTGTGGTCACCTGCAACCTAAAGGAAATCTTGCTAAACTCTAGCCCATTCCCTCAGTGAGCTGCCTGTGTCAAATGGATGAAGTGTTGGCAGCAAACAGAAATCCCCACTCCAGGTCGAGCTTCAGTCTCGTGCAGCAGCCTGAGTGTGGCTGTCACAGCATTCCCTGCTCCTCCCGTGCAGCAGTTAGGTCCCTCCTTGCACCTGTGGGGGTCTCAAGCAGGAAAGAATTAGACTTGGGCTGGCACTGCACACCTCTGCCTGTGTCACTGTGGGAGCTTTGGCCCAGAGGGTTTCCTGGCCCTTGCTCAGTGATGGATTTCCTGAGATGCCCTGTCATGACCTTTCTCATGAGCTGCCCTGAAGGCCTGTTGAAGAGGCATGGAGGCTCCCCTCCCAGCAAGGATTTCCAGTCACTCATGGACACCCAGACGTAGCTTTAAAGGTTTGTTGGGGTGATGGTTGGCCTAGCAGTTAAGACCCCTGCATTCTACAGTTCTTGCTTCTGAGTCAACTTCTTAACAGGAACCCAGGAAGCAGCAGTGATGTCTCAAGTAGTTGTATTCCTGCCTGTCACATGGAGACCTCTCATCCCACTCCCTTCTTCTTTCAAATAAAACAAAGAGTTTGTTAAAATTCTCTGGGTTTTTGCAGATTTTTTTAAAATTTATGTTATAGGCAGGGTTACATACGGAGAGAGGGAGAGACAGAGAAAGGTCTTCTATCTGCTGGTTCATTCCCCAAATGGCTGCAGTGGGCAGCACTGGGTCAATTCCAAGCTTGGAACCAGGACTTTCTTCTGGGTCTCCCACGTAGGTGCAGGGTCCCAAGCACTTGGACCATGTTCCACTGCTTTCCCAGGCCATAGCAGAGAGTTGGATTGGAAGAGGAGCAGCCGGGTCATGAACTAGCACCCCTGCGGGATACTGCACTGCAGGTGTAGGCATAGCCTACTCTGCCACAGCATCAGCCACTAGATTTTATGTTTTTAAGTAACCTTTATGGCATGAACCTCTCTCTCCCATGTCTTGTCAAAAGTGAAATAGTGTTTGAATGCCATCACCTCCTTGTGGGTTACATCCCTGTTTAGAATTCAGCTGATTGGCCTTACATGTGACCTCAGCACTCTGATGTAATGAAAATTTGGATTTTTATAGATTATCTAGATTTTTTTCAACAGAGGGAAAGCAATTTTTGATAGGACTTTCTTTTTTTCTAGTCGAAGAAGACCATACAAATAATTCATCTTTTAACTCCGATGATTCAGTTTCTTTTAAAAAATGTCTTGGTGAGAATTGTGGCTAAGTAACTCAATAAGAATTTTATCTATACAGTAACAAAAACTGATATACTTAATCACTTTGGAAATGGGGGAGGAGGTAGGAAAATATTAAAACCTCACATTGTTAACCCAAGAAAACAGTTCATACTAAAAGTTAAGCATATTGGGTGTTTCAAAAAGTTTGTGAAAATGTGCATATCATTTAAAAATTTTAATTTATTCAAGTGCCAGAAAGACACACAAAGAGAAACAGACAGAAACAGGTAGATAGAGTTTTTGTCCATTGGTTTGCTCCAGACATGCCTGCAGTGGTTGGGGCTGGTTTGGGGACAGAGCCAGGATCTGTAAACTCAATCCAGGTCTCCCTCTTGGTCACAGGAACTCAATAACTTGAGCCATCACTACTGCTTCCTGGGGTCCACATTAGCAGGAAGCAGGAAGCAGGAAGCAGGAAGCAGGAAGCAGGAGAAAGATGTGGGAATTGAACTTAGGTACTCCTTAGAGGTTTTTCATGCTTAGGTGCTCCAATATAGGATGTGAATGTCTTTCTTGGCATTTTAATTGCTATGCTAAACACCTGTACCAGGAATCTCTTTCCTTTCCATTTTCTATGAACTTTTTGAAGCCCTTTTAATATTTTAAATAATCAAACTCTAATATTTCAACATTGTTTATGAAATATTATCTCAGCTTCTGTAGGAAAATCTAGGAAACAATGTCATATAAAAAACACTAATTTGAAATATTCCTTTAGTTTAATGTCTCATATTTTATTTTTCTCTAAGTTCTTTAAAAATATTTTTACAATGAAATCATTGCATATACAGCATAACCCTATTTTTCTAAAAAGCTTCTATCTTCTATTCATCTACTTACTTATCTGTCTATATATCCTACTGTATCTATCTATATATCTACTGTATATTTATATTTACCCTACACAACATATTATGCAATCCACAACTATTATTAAATAGTATGTAATTCTTTGAATTAGAAATATTTTTCTTCTTTGTATTTATCTGTGATTTTCTGTTAAAGAGTTCTGCAAAATGGAAACCATGTTTATTCTGTGAATAAAAAATCAAAATGCATGCCTAGTTTTTTGAGACTGCTCATATTTCTTAAAAAACAATTGTCAATTTAATTAAAGAAGTATACAAAAATGACTAGAAGCATGTTTAAGAATTTTATGATTATAGATGGTGAAATATTTCTTCTTTGTGCTTTAATATAACAATTTTGAACAATAATTTTAAATTAGAGTAGCCAAATATTTAATCTGCACATTTTCATACATTTAAGAATGTTGAGCAAACACATTTTTAAAATCTCATATATGACATTTATTATCATGTTGACAAAATAGATGAGAGTACACTGAATAGCTGGCAGATATATTTAAGAAACTCCAGAAATGTGTTTCACAATATAGCATCTTAATGCTAAAAAAATTGAAAATGTATTTTCACTTCTGTAGACTCTGAAATAAAGAAAAGCTGTATAGTAATATCATGGATTAGTCAATATCACCTTTTATTAGGATTTTAAAATAAAGTCTAAATACATAAGCAAAAAATTGAAATACATAGTTTATTCATAATACATATTTTCAACAACTTATGAAAACAATCTTTTTGCACAAAAAAACATTTTTTGTCAAAAGAATCACACTTTTTAAAAAAATTTTATTTAATAAATATAAATTTCAGAGGTACAACATTTGGGGCCAGTGCTGTGGCACAGCAGTTAACGCCCTGGCCTGAAGTGCCTGCATCGAATATGGGCACTGGTTCTAGTCCTAGCTGCTCCACTTCCAATCCAGCTCTCAACTATGGCCTGAGAAAGCAGTAGAAGATGGCCCACATCCTTGGGCCCCTGCACCCATGTGGGAGACCCAGAAGAAGCTCCTGGCTCCCAGCTTTGGATTGGCGCAGCTCCAGCCATGGCGGTCACCTGGGGAGTGAACCAGTGAATGGAAGACCTCTCTCTCTCTCTCTCTCTCTCTCTCTGGTTCTCCTCTATCTGTGTAGCTGTGACTTTCAAATAAATAAATAAACCTTTAAAAAAAATAAAGGCCAGTGCCGCGGCTCACTAGGCTAATCCTCCGCCTACGGCACAGGCACCACTGTTCTAGTCCCGGTTGGGGTGCTGGTCTGTCGCAGTTGCTCCTCTCACAGCCCAGCTTTCTGCTGTGGCCCAGGAGGCAGTGGAGGATGGCCCAAGTGCTTGGGCCCTGCACCCGCATGGGAGACCAGGAAGAGGCACCTGGCTCCCGATTTCGGATTGGCGCAGTGCACTGGCTGTAGCAGCCATTTGGGGTTGAACCAACAGAAGGAAGACCTTTCTCTCTGTCTCTCTCTCTCACTGTCTAACTTGGCCTGACAAAAAATTTAAAAAAAATAAAATAAAAATTAAAAAGAGAAAGTACAACTTTTGGATTATAGCGGCCTTTTCTCCCATAACCTCCCTCCCACCCACAACCATCCCATCTCCCATACCCTTTCCCATCCCATTTTTCATCAAGATTCATTTTCAATTATCTTTATATACAGAAGATCAACTTGGTATATGCTAAGTAAAGATTTCAATAGTTTGTACCCACACAGAAACACAAAGTATGAAGTATTGTTTGAGTAGTTGTTTTACCATTAATTCACATAGTACAACACATTAAGGACAGAGATCCTATATGGGGAGTAAGTGCACAGTGACTCCCGTTATTGATTTGAAAGTTGACACTCTTAATTATGATGTCAGTAATCACCCTGAGCTCTTGTCATGAGTTGCCTAGGCTATGGAAGCCTCTTGAGTTCACAAACTCATATCTTATTTAGACGAGGCCATAGTCAAAGTGGAAGTTCTCTGCTCCCTCGTTCTTTTATGGCCCTTACTTTCCACCAGGATCTCACTCACAGAGATGTTTCATTCAGGTTTTGGGGTTTTTTTTTTTTTTTTTTTTTTTTTTTTTTTGCCACAGTGTCTTGGCTTTCCATGCCTGAGAAATTCTCATGGGCTTTTTAGCCAGATCCGAATGCCTTAAGGGCTGATTCTGAGGCCAGTGTTATAGGGCTTTTGCCATTCTATGACTCTGCTGTGTATCCCGCTTCCCATGTTGGATCATTCTCTCCTTTTTAATTCTATCAGTTATTATTAGCAGACACCAGTCTTGTTTATGTGATCCCTTTGACTCTTAATCCTATTATTATGATCAATTATGAACTGAAACTGATCACTTTGACTAGTGAGATGGCATTGGTACATGCCACCTTGATGGGGTTGATTTGGAATCCCCTGTCCCGTTTCTAGCTCTACCATTCGGGGTAAGTCCCAATGAACATGTGCCACACTGTACATCTCCTCCCTCTCTTATTCCCACTCTTATATTTAACAGGGATCACTTTTCAGTTAAATTTAAACACCTAAGAATAATTGTGTCTTAATGAGTTCAATCAATGGTATTAAGTAGAACGAAAAAAATACTACAAGAAATAAAATAGTAAGTCAGGAAAAGGGCTGATCAAGTCATTGTTTCTCATAGAGTCCGTTTCACTTCTACAGGTTTCCTTTTAGGTGCTCAGACAGTTGCCACAGTTCAGCGAGAACATATGATATTTGTCTTTTAATTATGTTGTTTTTAATTAAGTTGTTTCACAAACTTGTGGGAGTAACCTGGGGTGTTTTTAAATACACACCACTTTAACCGAAGTGGAAAACACTACATGGAGAGAGGACTGACCTTCTTTAAGTGGTTGTTACACTTAGCAAGTGAGGAAGTGTTGCTTCCCTCCCCTATGCCACCGAAGCTCTAGACTCTACTTGCCAAGGCAGAGCACCAATTGAATTCTTCATTTCTAATATTTCAGTTTAGTTTCCTATCTCTATCTCCTGAGAGAATTTCTCACCTGTCTGCAGATGGTCTAGAGATGGGCATCTCACCTGTTGGACGTGGAGGCTTGCAAGGCGGAGAGCAGATCCTCTGTACCCTGTGACTTAGAGAGTCTGCACTCTATGATTATGTGACATCTACATAGTCTGGGGAAAGTGTGGGGTGTGGCTGTGTCATTGGAAATCACGCAGTCTGACGTCATAAGCTCAGAACTCCTGGGAAAGCAAAGAGGATGGCCCAAGTCCTTGGATCCCTGCACTTGCATGGGAGATCCAGAAGAAACTCTTGGCTCTTGGCTTCAGATCAGCTCAGCTCTGGCCATTGTGGCCATTTGGGGAGTGAAGGAGTGGATGGAAGACCTCTCTCTCTCTCTCTCAGTCTCTACATCTCTCTGTAACTCTGTCTTTCAAATAAATAAAATAAATCTTTAAAAAAATAGCAGAGAGCCACCTTGCCCAATTTGGGTGTACTCTGGGTGCTTGCCCCACTCACAAAAGTGGGCCACAGCTCCCTGCTTCCACCTGCACACACCTCTGGATATCTACTATAAACTACAGTGTTCCAGTATTCTATGGAGGCAAATTCTCAAAAACAAAGCCATCAGAAAAGATATCAACACTTTTCACAAAAATCTCTGCCTCCCTTCCTTCCTTCCTCCCTCCCTCCTTCCTTTTTCTCTTCCTCCTTCCCAATCAGTTTTTTCTTTCTGAGATCCAATTTAAGCTTATTTAAATATTTTGACAGTGTCCCACAATGTTTGAATGCTATGTGACTTTTTTCACGCTTTACTTATTTGTTCTTCCATTTGGGTAGCATTTTGAACTACCTCTGTGTTTCCTGTGTTTTTCTTTCAGCAAAATTTTAGAATAATTTCTGAATGTCATCTATGACCAACGTTATTTCGGGACCAACCATTGCTACTGTTCTTTCCCTTGTTCCTCAGGCATCTTATTTTCTTGAAAGCTGCTCCATTTTTTTCGAATTAGGAGCTAGTGATAAACAGTATTTATATCTGACAATGGATGCATATCCTCTGGAGCAGTTAGTGTAGGCAAAATAGACAAACTACTCAGGAGTTCATTTGGTTTGGGCTTATTTTTTTGCTATGCTCATGACAAAGCAGAAGTTGAATTCTCTACTTTTTTTTTTTTTTTTTTTTTTGACAGGCAGAATTAGACAGTGAGAGAAAGAGAGAGAGGCAGAGAGAAAGGTCTTCCTTTTTCCATTGATTCACCCCCCAAGTGGCCGCTAAGGCTGACACTGCACAGATCCGAAGGCAGGAGCCAGGTGCTTCCTCCTGGTTTCCCATGCGGGTGCAGGGGCCAAGCATTTGGGCCATCCTCCACTGCCTTCCTGGGCCACAGCAGAGAGCTGGACTGGAAGAGGAGCAACCAGGACAGAATCCGGTGCCCCGACCTGGACTAGAACAGGGGTGCTGGCGCCGCAGGTGGAGGATTAGCCTAGTGAGCTGCAGCGCCGGCCTGCTCTACCTTTTTTTTAAAAAGATTTTTTATTGGGATACGCTCGTTGGCTTACTCCTTTCTGCCTGCGGACGCCGCCAAGGAAGCATCGTCGAGTTCTCTCTTCCCACCGCCGTCATGTCGAAGTCAGAGTCGCCCAAGGAGCCCGAGCAGCTGCGGAAGCTCTTCATCAGAGGGCTGAGCTTTGAGACGACCGATGAGAGCCTGAGGAGCCATTTTGAGCAATGGGGTACGCTCATGGACTGCGTGGTAATGAGAGACCCGAACACCAAGCGCTCCAGGGGCTTTGGGTTTGTCACCTACGCCACCGTGGAGGAGGTGGATGCGGCCATGAACGCAAGGCCACACAAAGTGGATGGAAGAGTTGTGGAACCAAAGAGGGCTGTGTCGAGAGAAGATTCCCAAAGACCAGGTGCCCACCTCACTGTGAAAAAGATCTTCGTGGGTGGCATTAAAGAAGACACTGAAGAGCATCACCTCCGAGATCACTTTGAGCAGTACGGGAAAATCGAGGTGATTGAGATCATGACTGACCGAGGCAGTGGCAAGAAGAGGGGCTTTGCTTTTGTGACCTTCGACGACCATGACTCCGTGGATAAGATTATCATTCAGAAATACCACACTGTGAATGGCCACAACTGTGAAATGGGGAAGGCCCTGTCGAAGCAGGAGATGGCCAGCGCTTCGTCCACCCCGAGAGGTCGAAGTGGTTCTGGAAACTTTGGTGGTGGTCGTGGAGGTGGTTTTGGTGGCAATGACAACTTTGGTCGTGGAGGAAACTTCAGTGGTCGTGGTGGCTTCGGCAGCAGCCGCGGTGGAGGTGGTTATGGTGGCAGTGGGGATGGTTAGTTACAATGGATTTGGTAATGACGGTGGTTATGGAGGAGGCGGCCCTGGTTACTCTGGAGGAAGCAGAGGCTATGGAAGTGGTGGACAGGGTTATGGAAACCAGGGCAGTGGCTATGGCAGGAGTGGCAACTATGACAGCTATAACAACGGCGGAGGCGGCTTTGGCGGTGGTAGTGGAAGCAATTTTGGAGGCAGCGGAGGCTACAATGATTTTGGCAATTACAACAATCAATCTTCAAATTTTGGACCCATGAAGGGAGGAAATTTTGGAGGCAGAAGCTCTGGCCCCTATGGTGGTGGCGGCCAAAATTTTGCCAAACCACGAAATCAAGGTGGCTATGGTGGTTCTAGCAGCAGCAGCAGCTATGGCAGTGGCAGAAGGTTTTAATAACTGCCAGGAAACAAAGCTTAGCAGGAGAGGAGAGCCAGAGAAGTGACAGGGAAGCTACAGGTTACAACAGATTTGTGAACTCAGCCAAGCACAGTGGTGGCAGGGCCTAGCTGCTACAAAGAAGACATGTTTTAGACAATACTCATGTGTATGGGCAAAAAAACTCGAGGACTGTATTTGTGACTAATTGTATAACAGGTTATTTTAGTTTCTGTTCTGTGGAAAGTGTAAAGCATTCCAACAAAGGGTTTTAATGTAGTTTTTTCTTTTTTTCTCTTTTGCACCCATGCTGTTGATTGCTAAATGTAATAGTCTGATCATGACGCTGAATAAATGTGTTTTTTTTTTTTTTAAATGTGCTGTGTAAAGTTTACTCTGAAGCCATCTTGGTAAACTTCCCCAAAAAGTGTAAAGTCAGAATTCATCAGGGTGATGCCAGGTTCCATTTGAGATTTATTTACAAAATGCTTGGGTGGAGAAGCTGTTCTCAGATACATGAGTTACTGTTGTGACCTTCTGAAGTTCACCATTAAAAGCCACCCAAGCAAAGTCATGGGGTTATTTGGTTATAAGAATGATTGTTGGCACATCCTTTGCAATATATCTAAATTGAATAATGGTACCAGATAAAATTACAGATGGGAATGAAGCTGTGTATCATCCATTATCCTGTGTAATCAATAAACGATTTAATTCTCTTGAAAAAAAAAAGATTTTTTATTTATTTATTTGACAGGTAGAGTTACAGACAGTGAAAGAGAGAGACAGAGAGAAAGGTCTTCCTTCCATTGGTTCATTCCCCAAATGGCTGCAATCCCAGACCTATGCCTATCCAAAGACAGAAGTCAGATGTTTTCTCTTGGTCTCCCATTGGGAGCAGGGACCCAAGCACTTGGGCCATCCTCCACTGCCTTCCCAGGCTATAGCAGAGAGCAGGACTAGAAGAGGAGCAACGGGGACTAGAACCAGCACCCATATGGGATGCCGGCACCACAAGCGGAGGACTAACCTAGTGCGCCATGGCACTGGCCCTTCAGTTTATGCTGAATCTGCCACGCTGGTGAGGATTTTCATGCAACACCTCAACCACCCATAATCTTTGCATTCATGAAACACAGAGAAAGTTTCTTTAAGGGCTCTTGACCTTACATACTAGTAGAAGAAAGCAGTTGTTGCTTGCTCTTCAGTGCTTACTAAGCTCCTAGCAGAGAACATGGTTACCTATTGGCCTGGTTGTCATAGTTCTGCATATGCTAATTACCTAGCCTTGGTGGTGGGGTTTGTTCTATTCCTTCTTTCTTGTGTCAGACAGATGGCTCTATCCTTGTGTATGGCAGGTCTCCCACAAGCTGTAGCAAGTTGTATTGGAGAGTGTTATCAACCTGCATTGTGAAGTGAACCATGCTGATCTTCAGAGCTCAGAAGCTTTATTCTCCGTCAAGCACTAATATGGAACTATTAAGAAAAAGAATATTTAACTGAGATGCCAAAAAGTGGGGCGGGGGACAGGGATCCAAATAGAGTTTCTTAGAAATCCCAAAGTGAGAATCACGAATCCATCAAGTGGGGATATTTCCACCGCTGATTGGTTATACCACCAAAAAGTAATTCCCATTGAAAACAGAATTATTATTTGATCCAGCAATCCCACTATTCCTTTTGTAACCAAATGAATTGACTTCAGTGTATTGAAGAATCTACACTTGCATGTTTATTTCAGACTGTTCACAAAAATCAAGATATGGGATCAACCTAAGTATTTATTAATTTTAAAAATACTTTGTATATAGACATAATGCAATCTTATTCATCCATAAAATAGAATTAAAATCTGTCATTTGCAGCAGCATGGATAGAATTGGAATACATTATTTTTAGTGAAGTAAGCAACATACAGAAAGATGAGTACTAAATATTCTCACTTTTTTAAGATATATTTATTTATTTTAAAGTCAGAGTTACAGAGAGAGAGACAGAGAGAGACAGAGAAAGAGAGTTAGGTCTTCTGTCTGATGGTTCACACCCCAGTTGGCCACAATGGCCAGAGCTGCACCAATCCAAAGTCAGGAGCCAGGAGCTTCTTCTGGGTCTTCACATGGGTGCAGGATCCCAATGACTTGGGCCATTTTCCACTGCTTTCCTAGGCCATAGCAGAGAGCTGGATTGGAAGAGGAGCAGCCGGAACTAGAATCGGCACCCACATGGGATACCAGCACATCAGGCCAGGGCGTTAACCTGATGCGCCACAGTGCCGGCCCCCTAAATGTCCTCACTTTTATATGGAAGCTAAAACATTGATCTTAAAGCAGAGACTAGAAGAGTGGTTACCAGAGCCTGAGAAGCATGTAGCAGAGAGTGATGGAGAAAAGATGTTGATTGATACAGAGGTGCAACTGCTTATGAGAAATAACTTCTAATGTCTTATAGCAATTATGAATATTTCAAGTTAGTTAGTAAAGATGATTTTGAATATACTCAACACAAAGAAGTAATAAATGTCTGAGTTGATAGACATGCTAGTTACCCTTAGTGGATCATTAATATTGCAAATGCATATTACATATCATACTATTCCCAATAACCCTATATAATTACTCTCCATGTGTCAGTCAAAATAAAATATATTTTTGTTTAAATTTATTTAGAAATTTATTTTAAGATTTAACAATTTTAACATTTTGCAATATACACCTCATATGGTGATATTATACGCATACATATATACATTGTTTTTGCTTTTAAATGGGAATATTAATATTACATAATGTGGGATTCATGTTGGTCATCACAATGTAAAGAAAAGAGGGGCATTGTTATGTATATGATACAATCCAGTGGAGTAAATACTTATATGAATGTATATAGTAAAAATAATATTCACGGCACACTCGCGCTCGGGCGCACTCGGAGCAGCCACCGGCTCTTGGAACGAGCCAGCCAGCGGCGAGCCGGGGACGCACCGGGCAGATCCAGCTGAGCGGCCCGTGAGCCTAGCCCGCGACCACCCACACCCCTGAGCCCCACAGCCGTCCCCCGCCAGCCGGTGTCCCCTCTGCCCTCCCTGACCCATGGCGCTGAAGCGGATTCAGAAAGAATTAAGTGATCTACAGCGTGATCCACCGGCTCACTGTTCCGCTGGCCCTGTGGGAGATGACTTGTTCCACTGGCAAGCAACTATTATGGGGCCTCCCGATAGTGCATATCAAGGTGGAGTCTTCTTCCTCACCGTACATTTTCCAACAGATTATCCTTTTAAGCCACCAAAGATTGCTTTCACAACAAAAATTTACCATCCAAATATAAACAGTAATGGAAGTATTTGTCTAGATATCCTGAGGTCCCAGTGGTCACCAGCCCTGACTTTATCAAAAGTTTTATTGTCCATATGTTCTCTACTTTGTGATCCTAACCCAGATGACCCTTTAGTACCAGATATTGCACAAATATATAAATCAGACAAAGAAAAATACAACAGACAGATCAGCAAGAGAATGGACTCAGAAATATGCAATGTAAAATGAAAAAAAATTTTTTCATATATACCAGAGTACTGTAAAATCTAGGGTTTTTTCATCATTAGCAGTAAATTGAGCACTGTTTACTGTTTCATTGTACCATGAAACTCTTTGATTTTTACCCATCTTAAGTGTGTTTTCTGAAGCAAGACAAAACAAACTTCCAAAAATACCCTTAAGACTGTGATGAGAGCATTTATCATTTTGTATGCATTGAGAAAGACATTTATTACGGTATTTAAGATACTTGGACATCTGCATCTTCAGCTTACAAGATCTACAATGCAGCTGAAAAGCAACCAAATTATTTTTTGCTGAAACTAGATGTTTTCACATGAGAAATACTGTACGTGTTGTCTAAGATGTCGTCACTTTTATAAATCTGTATTCAGATTTCATTCTTTGTTTGCTCACTTTATAATTTGTATTTTTTTACTGTATAGACTAAATATATTCTATTTACATGTGTGTCAACTCATTACTTTTTTCCTGTGAACAGTATTGAAAAAACCCAACAGCTGATAATTAAATGAATGAACTGTGTCTCCCTTGTCTTAGGATATTCTGTAGATTGATTGCAAATTTCTTAAACCTGAAATGATCTTTACACTGTAATTTTGAGTATACTGATTATGGAGAAACACTTGTTTTGATTTTGTATACTTGACTTAACTTTATTGCAATGTGAATTAATTGCACTGCTAAGTAGGAAGATGTATAACTTTTATTTGTTGCTATTCACATTTGAATTTTTTCTGTATAGGCAATATTATATTGACACCTTTTACAGATCTTACTGTAGCTTTTTCCATATAAATAAAATGCTTTTTCTACTATTTGTCTTGATTACTTAAAAAAGTGAAAATCACTTTATAAGTAAGGATTAAAGCTCTGTGTAAAATTTTGCATGAAAATTATTTCCAAATTGTGACTATGAAGTCTATTGTGTTTGGCATTAATCACCATTAATTATAAGCTTTATTGCTTTAGGTTAGTATCTCTTTATTAAATTGTGTATCTATAAGATAGTATACTTTGGTCTCTTGTAGAGGAGAATTTAGAAGATGGAGTTTGTCTTAAATCACATCTAAAATGGATTATTGCAAAGGTCTTGAAGTGAGTGTAAGGCAGTGTCACCCACCATGAAGAAAATTGTGTTTGTAGACCTGAGGAATCACTAGATTAATTTAAAAAAATGCTCTTCTAGATGTAATAGGCAGTGTAATTCTTAACATTTTAAAATCTGAAATTTCTAAAGCAGAATTTTAATGCCATCACAATTTGAAAAACATTTTTATTATAGAAGTTGCAAAGAAAATCCTAAATAGATACTTCCTTCTGTTTTTATAAATTGCCAGTTAAAAATGCTTTAAATTGGCAAACTGTAGATTTTAAGAAAATCTAGAAAGCTCCAATGTTTTAACTTGAGAAAAATACATCTCTTTAGTGTTTAGCATGCTTATCAAACTTGAGTGAGTGTCATTTTTAAGAACAGTTGTAGCTCTTGATTATTGTAGTAGCTGTGTAAGTGTGCAGGAATCTGTGATGGGTGTAGTCGTTAACAAAGGATTTAAATCACTTGAGTATTTGATCATGGTTCACTATTTTATTAAAGCACAAAATAACCTTGTTGTTAGAAATTATGTGTTTTTAAAAATGAATGTAAAATAATTAAATGAATTGTGAAATGGATGTTTAAGAACATATAGTCTTAAAAAGCAACTTTATTAAGTGATGTCTTGAAATAGCCATAATGTGAAAAATACTGCTTCACTGGCTATATATATAAGCTACATTTGCCCTGAATTTGAACACTCAACATCTTTAGATTTAAGTATTTAGTATATTTTGATAGTAAAGGCTTTTGTTTCTTGAGTATCTTTCACTCTTTTTTTAAACTTTTCATTAGTGTGGCATTTATTTTTGAAAGTGTCTTTTTTCCTTTATTAAAGTTTTTGAAACTTGCCTAAAAAATAATATTCACAAAGCTTTTACTCTTTATATTAATGTCCACATATGAGAGAAAATGTGATATTAATCTTTCTGTGTCTGCCTTATTTCACGTAGCATAATGATCTCCAGTTGCATTCATTTTGTTGCAAATATCAGAATTTCATTCTTTTTCATGTCTCAGTAATAATTCATCATATATATATACACATAAATATTACATTTGCTTCACACAGTAATCAGTTAATGATATTCATGCTTATTCCATATATCTGTTAAGCACTGGGATGCTATAAACATGGGAGTGCAGGTATCGTTTTCCTTGTTGACTTTGTTACTGCAGGATATATTCCTAGAGCAGGGATGGCTGAGTCATGTCGAAGATACATTTTCAGTCTTTGAGGAATCTCCATACTGCTTTCCATAAAACAGTACTAATTAATGAAGAAGGGCTTATTCTTCTCACAAATGTAACAAAAATGTCTTGAACATTCACCACTACGAATATAGTGTGGATTCAGGCATCCACATTTTTCATCCACATTATTTGACTGACGGAAAGTCCTATGTCAGAGAATATACTTATTTTAGAATATCATTATTTGGGCAATATTTCATTGTCACAACTTAAAAATGTGTGTGTGTGTGTGTGTGTGATTATTAAGTGAACACAAAATCCCTCTGACAGATGTACAGGTGCTACATCAGCAGTTGTAAGACTTTCTAAGGTACAGTTCATGCTGGTGAATGACTGGAGATGAGGACAAAGTGGAAAGGACACAGTGGACAGGATTTAGATGAGCACATTCTGGAAGTTCTTCTTAGATTTGTGAAACTCACGGGAGTTACTAAATAAGGTAAGGTTATTAGGACGCATTATAATTAGATACAGTGACAGCTCCAGTGTCCTGTGACTCAGATTGATGGGCAGGTAGCAGGAGGCCACAGCACCTTCCTCACCTTCAGCACTAGGAGGAGCTGGTTGGCATTTCACACACAAGGTGACCTTACTCCCTCTGAGCTGTCTTGTCAACCAAACAGAGCATTAGTATTTTGTGAAGCAGGACAATGAGAATATTCAACATGGATTCTAAGTTATAGGACTATGCTATGATATATGGAAAGAGTGTATAATATGAATTTTCCACCAGATACATGAGTCCAAAAATAATAATTTCAAGTCACGAAATTATTATTGGCAAGAAGTCACCAACCATTTAATTTTGGCACATTGCTTTAGTTGTGCCCTTTTTAGGTATCCCACTGCTCTTTCCTGGTTTCCTATTTTCTATCTCACTACTTTTCATAGAAACCTTTTGTAATCATCCTCATCACCACAACATCTTAAATGTTTGGGTGAACCAGCGATCAGGTCCTGGATATCTCAACAATCAAAGCCCTCACAACAGGGGATGGCCTTGTGGCACAGTGATTGAAGCTGCTGCTTGAGATGCCAACAACCCATATGAGCTCTGGTTCAATTCATGGCTGCTCCACGTCCAATTCAGCTCCTGTCAATGTGCTGGGAAACCAACAGAAGATAGCCCAAGTCCTGGGACACCCACCACCCGGGACACCTGGAAGAAGCTCCTGACTCCTATCTTTGGCCTGGCCCATCCCTGGCTGTTGTGGCTATTTGGGGAGTCAACCAGGAGATGGAGGAACACTCTCTCTCTAAGTTTGACTTTCAAATAATATAAAGCATAAAAAAGCCCTCAGAATATCATCTCGTAGTGTTAACACCCCTGCATACACTGACACACACTAAGTACACATCAGCAGCACAAAACTTTTACACGAAATTCATAATCATGTACCAACATGTCTCTGTGACATGCCCACAGAAATCAAAATCTATAATGGATGTATCAAACTTGTAACTAAAACTAATACCTGATGTTCCTTATAACAGTTAATGACAGCTCTAGTCTCATGATTGCTGGACTAAAACATGGCACCAACTCTGATTTCTCTTTCTCTCACACATTTTCACAGTAGGTCTGGCATCTGGGCCCGTATCCCCAGCACCTTCCCTACCTGTCCTGACCAAACCACCACCATCTCTCACTTGGTTGACGACAACTGGCTTTCAGTGTGACTCCCTTAATTGCAGTCTGTATCGCCCATTCACCACCTAAGGACAACACAGTGTCCAGGGGACTCTGAAATAGGAAACTTGTTCTTGTCATCCCCCAGCTCAAAGTTCCCCAAATGTAAATCACCACAATCATGAAAAAGCCAAAGTCGTGCTGTGGTCTCTAATTCCTAGATGATCATCCTTGTCATCTCTCTGACCTACTTCTCCATCCTTACTCAGATTCCTCCCACATCACAGATCCTCCTGCTGTTTTCATGAGCAAACCAAATGTGTTCTCTCCTCCCTAGACCAGTCAGTCTTCCTCCCAGGATGCTACCTCCTCAGAGAGCTCCCCTAGCTTTCTCATTCACCTCCTTTAAATCATTATACCAACACCATTATCTCATTGAGATCACCCGTGTCTCCCCTAATGAAAACATAAAATCTGTTCCTTCCACTCCCCACACACAAACTGTACTCCCTGACCCAGCAGGGACGAATAGTGCTCCAAGGCACTCAGGATCCTCCACTACACTATGTGATTTCCTCAATCATTTAGTTCCATCCCTAACTCCCTAGTGCCATTGTCACAGATTTATTTGCTCATTATTGATAAATCTATGTTATTTTACTACTATGAGTTACCAATAATTTTGTGAACTACTGAAATTCAATAGCATGAAAAATATTAATCTGCAGATTACAGATTAAAGATTTTAATGGTTTATTTAGAAATGAATCTGCTTCAGTCTTTACTTAGAGCAGGTATACAGCTACAAATTGCATTTAAAGGGAGAACTCGGTATAAAAACAAGTTTTCATCCCTCTCTTCCAACCTCACCTGCCAATACAGCATATGTCACATAAAAGAACAATGTTAATTTACTACATTTTGAAGGATTCTCCATTAAGTCGATGGAAAAAATAATGCCTTTTGGGGCTGCTTATTTAGGGCTCTGAGATTTTTATTTGTCATCTCAGTTGTCATCTGAGATGTGAGATCACATCGAATTAAGGACATTTTTATTTTTTTAAAGATTTTATTTATTAATTTTAGAGGTAGAGGTACAGACATTGAGAGGGAGAGAGAAAGGTCCTCCACCCGCTGTTCACTCCACGGAGCTGTGCGGATCGGAAGCCAGGAGCCAGGTGCCTCTTCCGTGTCTCTCACTGGGGTTTAGGTGCCCAAGAATTGGGTATTCCTCTACTGCCCTCCCAGGCCACAGCAGAGAGCTGGATTGGAAGAGGGGCAGCCGGTACTAGAACTGGCACCCATATGGGAGGCTGGTGCCTAACGCAGAGGATTAAACTACAGCGCCATGGCACCAGCCCAAGGTCATTTTTAAAGTCTTTAAGAATCTTTACCTGCTGTTAACCCATAATACATGCTTCAATTGCTTAGAAAAAAATAACTGAATGCATAGAATGTAAAATGCAAACTTACAGATGCAGAGCAAGTTTCGTGCTGTCCTGCCACATCCACTCATTTTTGTCTCCTTTTTTATATAATCCAATCCAGTAACTGTATTTGATTTGTGATTGAATGAATTTCTGTGCACAAATTAGAATTACTAGTGTTAATCATTACATCAATAAAAACTTTTTATCTACAAAGGATTGTACAAAATACCAATCATTTCACTTAAGACAATCCTAGCTCATCTACTGTGCAGAGAATCAATGGAAGTGAAAGACCTAAATGAAAGTCTGAATCTCTAAACTCCTTGAGTTTCTCCTTGTGTAAATATGGGAATGACATTATTTATTGGAAGTTTTCATGCACTGAAATAATGCATGCAAGGACCTGACACACTGTAAACCTAACAGGAGTGTATGTTTTTGTAATTATTTCAGTTATATTTTATTCATTTTAAATGTTTTCCTTGGGTACTCACATGTTAAGCAAAAAATTGATTTTATTTCCTAAATGCAATTTACTCTCTCCATTTCTCTATTAACTCTCGTTCTCTGTCCCAGATACACAATCCATTATTTTTCTACTTTAGTTATCTTCTATAAAAAGAAAAATTTAATGGTGTCTCTTTTTACACTAGGAAAGGTAGAGAGATATTGTAGAAGAAGTTTTAAAATATGCTTTATTATTCTAAGCCTCTAAAGAATCACTAAAATTAAGTGCCAACTAATTCACTCATTCAGGTATTTTTTTTATGTTTCATTAATCGTGAAGACACAAATAGTAGGGACTCAGTATAATTCCATGGCACATACAGCAAGCCACCTCTGCTGCTCTAGAAAGAAATTATTTAGGTCCCTTAAAGCATGTCTTCTCCTCTACAAATACAAGTGTTTCCACGCTAACATCACATAAGACTCAAGGAAAGCCTACACAGGCAGCCTAAATCAGTCTTCGCAAGCTTCTCATAAAAGTTAATTAAGTGAACATACCAGTTCCTGGATGTCATCAATCTTCACAAGGCTAGAACCCATGTTCCGGCATAAATTCCTGCTCTCCTCCCACGTTACCTCTTCTTTAGAAAAATAGTACCAGTTTCTTGTCCAGCAAAAGGGTCTTCCTTGCAAGAAGCCACAGCCTCGTTCTTCAAAACAAAAGGCAAACCCCATCCCAAGACACCAGGCCATTTAGAAAATAAGATTTTAGGTATTTAATTTTTTCTTCAGAAGGAATTAGCATAAAAGAAGAGTTTTTCTGTACCCAAACATCTTTTCAAACTCGAATGCTTAGTTAACTATGATTTTAAAAATAGATTTAATGAGAAGAGTAAAGTTAAAACCTAAAACTCCTCATCAGATCCAATATCAACTTTTTAAAGTTTATATATTGAAATGGACAGAAGGCAGTAAGTCTATGAAAATAACCTGTCAGCTATTAACCTAAAGATTGAGTACAAACCTCTACCGGACGGCACCACTGAATGATCTTCCAGCTGTACTGAGGAAGTATTCTTTTCTTTTGTGTTTTCCATATCCTGTGTTGTACATTTAGGACACTTCTGAAAAGCTTCAATCCACATTACAAAATTAACAACACAAATGACTTCAACAGATAATTATGATCATATCCTATAATTCTAGATATGAAAGAATATAATGTTGAGTACATGGGAATATGATCATAGAAAACGAAAAGTCAAAATATTTTGAAGTGTCAGGCCATAAAATAGATTTTGCATATAACTACAATATTTTAACTTGAAATCTATGATTTCTAAGGCACATAAAAGTAGTGGTCATTTTATAAAATACAAAACAAACAAAATTAAAAACTTGAAATAGTTTTTATGCCATCTTTAAATAATGATTTCTCAGCATGTGACTCCATTTAGCATTTACACTTTGACATAAGGGATTTGCCTGTATGTATAATGAATGCATAAAATATGCACGGCATATGAGTTCATATGGCTATTTCTAATGTGCAAAAGGAAAGTTAAAAGTCTACGAGAGAAACAGCAGTTTCTTCCATTAAGTTGAGAATAAAAATGTAAAATAAAAAGCATATTGTTCTATTTTTTTTAGAATGCCTATTTTCCATATCAGGCACCTAGGTTTGCATCCTCAGTCCAGTTCCTGATTCCAGCTTCCTGTTCATGGAGATGCTGGGAGGCAGTGGTGATGGCTCAAAGTGAATGGGTCGCTGACACCCACATGAACAGATTGCTTTTCTGTCCCACTTCTGTGACCCAGCCCAGTCCCCGCTGTTGCAGGCTTTAAAACTTTGAAAACGAGCAGGTGGGATCTTTGTCCCTTTCTTCCTCCATCCCTCCCTCGAATAAAATAATTTGAAAAAAATCACTGAAGTGTTTGTTACACATCAGAATCTTCATTTCCAACGATGCCCCTATGCATCAACATTAAATTTCATATCTGGTTGTAAAAATCTATCAATATTGGCCGGCGCCGCGGCTCACTAGGCTAATCCTCCGCCTTGCGGTGCCAGCACACCGGGTTCTAGTCCCGGTAGGGGCGCCGGATTCTGTCCCGGTTGCCCCTCTTCCAGGCCAGCTCTCTGCTGTGGCCAGGGAGTGCAGTGGAGGATGGCCCAGGTGCTTGGGCCTTGCACCCCATGGGAGACCAGGAGAAGCACCTGGCTCCTGCCATCGGATCAGCGTGGTGCGCCAGCTGCAGCGCGCTGGCCGTGGCGGCCATTGCAGGGTGAACCAACTGCAAAGGAAGACCTTTCTCTCTGTCTTTATCTCTCAATGTCCACGCTGCCTGTCAAAAAAAAAAAAAAATCTATCAATATCAAATACATAGTCCCTTATGTCCCATTCACAATAGGCATAAGTTTTCCTCCATTTCAGCAATCTATTACATTGTCCATATTCTAGACCACAACTAAAAAGAAAAACTAAAAAACTAAAAGCCTTTTTTTTTTTTGACAGGCAGAGTTAGACAGTGAGAGAGAGACAGAGAGAAAGGTCTTCCTTCCGTTGGTTCACCCCCCAAATGGCCGCTGTGACTGGTGCGCTGCGTGGATCCTAAGCCAGGAGCTAGGTGCTTCCTCCTGGTCTCCCATGCAGGTGCAGGGCCCGAGCACTTGGGCCATCCTCCACTGCCTTCCCGGGCCACAGCAGAGAGTGAGACAGGAAGAGGAGCCACCAGGACAGATTCTGTTGCCCCAACCGGGCCTAGAACCCAGTATGCCGGTGCAGCAGGCAGAGGATTAGCCTAGTGAGCTGTGCGCTGGCCAATAAAAGACTTCTTCTTTTTAAAATCCACATTTTCTTGGGCTAATCAATTTCCTCCTCTTTTTCTTATTGCCCTCCCACACCCACACAGGTGCACATACTCACACATATATCCTAACCCTATGCTTCCCAGCAGGAGCAGAGCACAGATGATGCCCAGGATTACTGTGCATGGATTTTCTGTAAAAAAAATTAATAATGGGGTGTATATAATGAGCTTGTTAAACAGATAAGAACCTAAGCAGAATGAACATTTATGCTGGAAATTTGAATTAAAATCACATATTCTTCCTAATAAAAAATCTCATGGATATTACACATAAATGGATCTCCCAATATATAAAATAATTAAGGAACTAGACAATCCATATCGAATAGATATGGTTTTTAAATATGTTAATTTTTTCTACATACATTATATTTTCAGAAATCAGAAAACAAGAAAAGTTACCTCTTTTTTTGTGAGCTAGATGTCTTTTGCCCTCCTTTTTCTTTGCATGAGACAATTTCAGTTCTGTGTATGTAACTTTCTCCTCACTCATTTCTGAGAGTTTCAGGCTAAAACACAGAAAGGACCAGAGATATTTCAGGAGACATAATAGATTGAGCTAAAATCGGGGATATGATTCATGAGTAACAGGGAGAGCTACAGGAATGATACACACTCGGGCCTGCAGAAAGTGAATTAAGATCTCTGTACTTCTGGAAGTAACATTAAAGCTTTTTAAAAGTTTATTCTATTTATCTGAAAAGCAGAGAGTTTCAGAGTGAGAGAGAGATGGAGGGAAACTTAGAATTTCTATCCACTGATTCACTCCCCAAATGGCTGGCGTTCTAGGGGCTGGGCCAGGCTGAAACCAGGAACCAGGAGCTCCATCAGGTTTCCCACAAGGGTAGCTGAGGGGCAGACTCTTGGGTCATCTTGTGCTGTCATCTCAGGCACATTAGCAGGGAGCTGGATCTGAAGCAGAGCAGCAAGGGCACAATCGAGCACTTTGATATGGGAACTGGCATGGCAGGTGCTGACTCAACCCACTCCATCACAGTGCTGGCCCAGGAAAAAGTGATTTAAATTCCTTTTTGTGATGTTTTAGAAGAGAGATCCTATTTAGTTTATGGACATACTGTATTAAACTTTTAAACTGTTTTAAAGTAACTTAATTAGTTGCCAAAATTTGGGACTGGATATAATTTGTACATAAATATCCAAATGATCAGCACAATATGACAGAGGCACCTCTTACATGAGGGACACACACACAAACACACACTCACACACACTAATTCAATGAACACCCCATGCTGCTATCACATCCCAGCACTCATTTATCTCATCCTCCTGATAGTCACTGATCTTCATGGACATGACTTAGAGTTGAGAAAAATGAAGGAATGATGGGATTCAAGGTTGGGGCATATGAAAGTATCATAAACTGAGATAACCATCACTTGTAATTCTAACAGCAAGTCTACACAATGCTACAGTTCTCAAATTACAGATGAGAAACACATATTCCCAATTATAATGTAAATCTTAACTCATATATTATCTGAGATAACTGATTTTTGTGCAGTTATTTTTGTTATATCAATATACATAAATATCAACAAAAATGGTAAATATTTAATTATATTTCTATTGATAAAAATTTTCATATTAGCAAAAATTTCAAACTTTATTACAAGTGACATCATGAAAAGGTCGAAGTTTGGGTTATTCATTGCTAGTCAAAAAATTGCATCCATTAGGATGAGAATTAAAAGTACCTATATAATGTATTAAAAAAGGAAATAGGGGGCCGGTGCCATGGCTCTCTTGGTTAATCCTCTGCCTGCAGTGCCGGCATTCCATATGGACGTTGGTTCTAGTCTCTTAAAGTCCAGATCTGCTGTGGCCTGGGAAGGCAGTGGAGGATGGTCCAAGTGCTTGGGCCCTGCACCTGCATGGGAGACCAGGAGGAAGCACCTGGCTCCTGGCTTCGGATCAGTGCATTGCCGGTTGTAGTGGCCATTTGGGGAGTGAACCAACTGAAGGAAGACCTTTCTCTCTCACTGTCTAACTCTACCTGTCAAATAAAAAAATAAAAAATTGCAAAAAAAAGGAAATAAATATTCCTCAAAACTTGTGACAATTATAAAAAATTTCACGTCTGACTGTTTAAATTCTTTTGACAAATTCTCATTCTGATCCACTCCTGCCTTCTTCTCTAGAATAAAGGTAACTTTAGATGTTAACATGGATCATAATTTAACCCCACCTTTCCACACATCTCTCCTATACCAAGTGCTACTCTATTCCTCTGCCATCAACAGGGTGAGAGGCGACGTGGAGATGGACTCACACACCCACAGTAGCTGCTGTCTGTGTCTGTACCTTGAGATGTCCCCAGCTGGAGCACAGGCTTGGTCAGGAGCAGGCGAGCACGTCCCGGCTCTGCTGGCTTCACCTCTGCTGTGAGACCAGGCGGGTCCTGATGTGTGAGACCGTCCCTCACAGAGACCTTGTGTGAAGGTGCAGACGATCACATGACACTGATATTCCCACACAGAAAGTTTCCAGTGGTGTCAGTGTCTCACTTGTTCCAATCCCATGTGTCAGAAAGGCCATCAAGAATAAAAATTATTTTATGAACATTGAAAACGAACTATGGCAGTTTCTTGAGAGCTTGGGAAATGAAAAAAAAATTGGCATCTCATGAGATTAGAAAACAGTTAACAACAAATTTTATAAATCTGTAAAATATGAAAGAGAAATACCCATATCCTGCCTAGCATGATTTCTTCATTTTGCATTTTATAGAATAGGTAAAAATCTGCAACTGTTATATATACGGTAAAAATAGAAAAATGGGCACAACCATTGGCCACTATGTTTAAAAAGTCATCCTAAGAATATCCAGACACTTAATGTTTTACAGTAAATATAAATATACACATTACTAGGTTGATTAATTTGAAAACAGCAGTTTTCTCACTTGTATTCTCTTGAAATTGAAGAAATAAATTCTCTTTAGTTACTGAAAAAGACAGCTGTAGCAACAGAAAGGCTTAAAAATGTTGAACAGGCTTAAATATAGCTCTTTTTAAAGCATTAAAATAAACATCTTCTGGTTTGCTAGTAACAGCAATAGCTGTCAAAATTTAAAAATTATTTTTTTAATTCAATGAGCAACTCTGCCCTATTTAAACCTAGAACAAGTTGCTAGTTTGTAACAAAATAATTGGTTTTCTTAGGTCAACCGCATGGATCTTCACACCTAAAGGGCTCTCAGGATTCAAAAATCTTCTCAGGAACTTTTGTAATAGCAGCTGAAATCCATGTCTCTATCAGTTGAATCTGTTATTTATTTTCAAGTTATTTTTCTGTGGTTTGAAATTCCTTCCCTCATCTCCCAGATGCAAAATTTCCTCGCCCCTTCTTTTTTTTTTTTTTTTTTTTTTTTTGACAGGCAGAGTGGATAGTGAGAGAGAGAGACAGAGAGAAAGGTCTTCCTTTGCCGTTGGTTCACCCTCCAATGGCCGTCACGGCTGGTGCGCTGCGGCTGGCGCACCGCGTTGATCCAATGGCTGGAGCCAGGTGCTTCTCCTGGTCTCCCATGGGGTGCAGGGCCCAAGCACTTGGACCATCCTCCACTGCCTTCCTGGGCCACAGCAGAGAGCTGGCCTGGAAGAGGGGCAACCGGGAAAGAATCCGGCGCCCCGACCAGGACTAGAACCCGGTTCCTTGCCCCTTCTAAATCACAGCAAAGTTACATTATTTAGCTTTTTTTTTTTTTTTTTAGATTTGCTTTTTGCTTTTGGCTTACTCTATTTTTTTTTTAAGATTTATTTTATTTATTTGAAAGATAGTGTTACAGAGAGAGGTAGAGACAGAGAGAGCGAGGTCTTCCATCTGCTGGTTCACTCGTCGACGCTGTGCTGATCCAAAGCCGGGAGCCAGGAGATTCTCCCAGGTCTCCCACGTGGGTACAGGGGCCCAAGGACTTGGGCCATCTTCTACTGCTTTCCCAGGACAAGGCAGAGAGCTGCAGTTGAAGAAGGACAGCTGGGACTAGAACCTGCACCCATATAGGATGCTGGCACTGCAGGTCAGGGCTTTATCCTGCAGTGTGCTCACAGTGCTAGCCCCATCTTACTCTGTTTTTCTACTAGGAACTAAGGAGGCCTGTCTCTGACATAAATCAATATAAAGAGGGAGGGGCTTTTTAAAAAATTTTCAGTCAACCAAGCTTACTCTTAAAGGCAAGCACTAGTTTTTAGGCATCACAGGAATTAAGACCTTCCAGGCTCATTCATATTAATTACTCTGCTTGGCTAACGTCTATCTCCAATCTAAGCTATTGGTCATTGGTTGATAATATTTTCACCAAAGCTCTCACCTGTCGTTTAAACACCTTTGCTCTAAAAATAACAATTTTTAGTACCTCTCAGAATTTTTCCGGAACTTTTTTACCTTGAATTTATATACCCTTTAAGGTTCTTGATGCATAACTCGTGTGTCATTATTTTACATCAATTTAACTAGCTGGTATAGCATTAAAATAAAAAGCAACTAATATTACATTGAATGAAAATAATGATAAAGTAGTAGAAACCAAGATATAACCCCAAGATGAAATGTATATTTTATATGTAAATACATATAATATGAAAGGGAGACTGCTCATGATTACATCAGCAGCAGAATAGCTTAATTATACAAATGAGGAATGCATAACAGTTTGAAATAATTTCTCAATACAGACGGCCAAGAGAAAATATGTTTTAATTTTTTAAATTGTAGATTGATTATACAAAACTATTTTCATGTATGTTTTTAATTTCAAAATTGGTAAAAATTGAATGTTAGAAATTATGAGCTCATAAACTTGTTATATTATAATGTAAATGTTTTGCATAAATGTGGTTGTTAGAAATTAAATAAGAATGTCTGTGAACAAGAAATAAAGGATATGAAGGGTAGTGGTCTGCATTATTTCTGAACCTTAGAATAGTTCTAGGTACAGTTTTTGCTCATATAATATATTAGTATATTCAGTCTCAACTTATTTTGTATAAGTTCTACATTTCTGCCTTTAGTGACTATAGTTTTAGACTTTGGTTTGTTTTTTCTAATAACTTAATACTCCTCCTTCAAAAGCAACATTAACTGTCAACAGAAACAGAGACATAATAAAATCTTACATAAATTGTTATAACTAATCCTTTTCAGCATTATTTACAATGCTTCTCTTTAGTATTTCCTGTCTAAATTATGAAAAAATCCAACAGTTGAGCTATGTTTCAGACAGGAAAAGCCATAATAGTATCTTGTGGTTTGCTAGTTACCTATTTTAATGCCATTTGGTAAAAGTGACAATGCAAAAAAAGAGCGTTCTAAAATGTTGGGTTTCCCATAAATGTAAAAATATACTGAATGCATTAATACTTGGGAGGTTGCCTCAAAAGTAAGTGGGGCATATCTAGGAAATGAAGGCGACTTGGAGACTAGATGTGCTGTGGGATCTGGATGGAGTCCTGGAGCTGATAGGTATCCATGGAAACATGAATAAGATCTGAATCAAGTCTGGCACATAATTAGTGGTCACAGACCAACAGGGACTCTTGGATTTGACAAATGTATGCTGTATTGTCTTATGGTAATGTAAGATAGTAACATTAGGGTAAATAAACTTGGTTAGGTACCTATGATAATTCTATTATCTTTGCCTTTTGGCTATAAATCTAAAATTTCCTCAAAATAAAAAATTTGCTTCCAATAAGAACATAATACCCCTTTCCATGAACTCTTTAAGATCACTTATATACATGGAATGTATCATTGCAGAGAAAGTGTTGTAAGCCTTCAATTAAAGACCTGCTATCTGAGTTTTTTTATTTCAAAAAAGTAAGTAGGGCCGGCGCCATGGCTCAATAGGCTAATCCTCCACCTTGCGGCACCGGCACACCGGGTTCTAGTCCCGGTCGGGGCGCCGGATTCTGTCCCGGTTGCCCCTCTTCCAGGCCAGCTCTCTGCTATGGCCAGGGAGTGCAGTGGAGGATGGCCCAGGTGCTTGGGCCCTGCACCCCATGGGAGACCAGGAAAAGCACCTGGATTCTGGCTCCTGCCATCGGATCAGCGCGGTGCGCCGGCTGCAGCGGCGGCCATTGGAGGGTGAACCAACGGCAAAAAGGAAGACCTTTCTCTCTGTCTCTCTCTCTCACTATCCACTCTGCCTGTCAAAAATAAAAAAAAAAAAAAAAAAAAAAAAAAGTAAGTAGGTTAAGAATGAAATTCCAGAATGAAACATTGTCATTGAATAGATATTATAACTTAGCCCACAAGGAGTATTTTGTTTATAGAAAAATGGCTTCTTAATTTCAAAATTGTTCATCCTACTGCCTTAAAGATGACATCATGACGAATGGCCAGAACTGGGCCAGGCTGAAGCCAGGATCCAGGCACTTCTTTCAGGTCTCCCATGTTGGTATAAGAGTCCAAGCATTTGGACCATCTGCTGATTTCCCAGGCACTTTATTTATTTAACAGTTTTTATTTTATTTACTTGAGAGGTAGAGTTTAGACAGTGAGAGGGAGGGACAGAGAGAAAAGTCTTCTGTCCATTGGTTCACTCCCCAAATGGCTGCAACTAGCAGAGCTGCACTGATCCGAAGCCAGGAGGCAGGAGCTTCCTCCAGGTCTCCTACATGGGCACAGGGGCCCAAGGACTTTGGCCATCTTCCACTGCTTTCCCAGGCCACAGCAGAGAGATGGCTTGAAAGAGAAGCAGCCAGGTCTAGACCTGGTGCCCATTTGGGATGCAGGCAGAGGATTAACCTACTGTGCCATGTAGCCTGAGCCTCCCAGGCAAATGAGCAGGGTTCTCAATCAAAAGTGGAGCTGCTGCAATGCTTCTACTGCAGGGGGTAACTTAATCACTTCTGCAACAATGCTGGCCCCAGGCATTTCCCTGTTTAGAACTACTGAACATTTTATTTTTAGGGTGAACATTAGACATATACTGATTTGAAAGGTCAGAAAAAAGACCCCTTAAAAATCCCTTCTTAAGCCACGCTTCAGAAAAAAGAAGAAACTGAAATCAAACTGCAGGTCCTAGATGAATCCTAAAATAAATAAATAAATAAATAAAATTAGAAAATCAGAGGAATTCCCAGTCCTTTCTTGATTTTCTCCATGCTAGTCCATCACTGTCAACTGTAGTCTGGATCTCTAGAGAAGTCTCCTGACAACTCTTCATTGACTGACAGGACAAGGACTCAAAATATATACTCAGTAAATGTTAATTAATTGAGTGATCCACTCAGGAACCAATGGGAAAAGGTGACCAAGTTAATGTTGTCCTGCTGAATAGCTCTGTTGATCCAAACTGCAAGACAAAAAAGGTGCATTTGGAAGAAGAATGTAGTATCTGGAATATTCAATTATATGGAAACAGCTAATAGTATCTCTCCACAATTAATGCACAGCCACATGTTAGTGTCTAATTTATATAATATTATTAAGACTGAACAACATCCCTGAGATTTTTATCATTGTCATTTAACAGAAGAAACCGAGGTATAGATGCTGGTGATTAGGAAATTGTACTAGTGTCTCAGAGCTAATTACCTGTTGAATGTCCATACTACAGAAAGTACTTTATAGATTCATTGCAATCCCCATTTGCAATCCCCATCAAAGAACCAATGACATTTCTCACAGAACTAGAAAAAATAATCCCAAAATTCATATGGAAACAAAAAAGATCCCAAATAATGCAAACAGCCTTGAAGAAAAACGCATCACAATACCGTATTTCAAAACCTACTACAGCGCTATTATAACCAAAATAGCATGATACTAGCAAAAATCGACATGTAGACCTATGAAACAGAATAGAAACTAACAAATAAATTCACATATGTATCTTGACAAATGAGCTAAAAGCATTCCCTAGATAAAGGACAGTCTCTTGAATAAATGGTGTTGAGGAAATTGGATTTCTATATGCAAAAATTTGAAAAAAGTCCCCTAGCTTACAGGCAAGAATTAACTTGAAATTTTTTCAAGGATCTAAATCTAAGGTCTGAAATGATCAAACTACTAGAGGAAAACAGGGAAACACTACAAGACGGTATTTTGGAAAAGACTTTTTGGGTAAGACACCAAAAGCATAGACAATAAAAGGAAAAATAGATAAATAGCATTACATCGAACTAAGGTTTCTGACTAGCAAACAACAAAGTGAAGAGAAAACTGACAGAACGGAGAAAATGCTGGCAAACTGTGTATCTGATAAAAGGTTAATATCCAGAATAAGACGCTTACAAACAAGCCAGGTAAGAAAGGAGCAAAGAGGGGCCTGCACCGGGGCTCACGTGGTTAATCCTGCGGCACTGGCATCCCACATGGGCGCCGGGTTCTAGTCCAGTTGCTGCTCTTCCAGTCCAGCTCTCTGCTGTGTCCTGGGAAGGCCGTGGAAGATGGCCCAGGTGCTTGAGCCCTGCACCCGCATGGGAGACCAGGAGAAGCACCTGGTTCCTGGCTTCAGATCGGAAGCAAAGGATAGGGATAGATATTTTTTCAAAGAAATACAAATGACAAACAGGCACATGAAAAAAATTGCTCAGGATCGTTTTCCACTGGGGAAAGGCAAATAAAAACCAAAGAGAGATATTATCTCAGTCCAGTTAGAATGGCTATCAACCAAAAATCAAAAAATAACAAATACTCACAAGGATGTGGAGAAAATACACTAGTGGTAGAAATGCATATTAGAACAACCATTAAGTAAACAATACAGAGATCGCTCAAAATCCTATGATATAACACAAACATCCCAATCCCGGCAATATATAGAAAGGAAATGAAGTCAGCATGTGAATGGGATACCTATATTCACATGTATATTATACACAATTCACAATTGGAAAACATCAAATCAACCAAGCTGTCCATTAATTGATGACTGAATAAAGACAACATGCCATATATACAGAGTGGGATGTTACTCAGCCATGAAAAGAATGAAATCCTAAAATCTGCAACAAAATGGGTAGAATTGGAGATCAATATACCAAGTGAAATTAGCCAGATGCAGAAAGACAAATTCCACATATTTCCCTCTGATGGAGAAGTTCATATATAGAGTATAAAAATAGTTCTTGTATATTTATCAAAGTTAGAAAGTCATTATTCAAGATGATGAAAATTATACTTTTTTCTCACATGCTTGTCAATGTGAATAGTGAATGTGAATCATATCTATGAGCCTCATTTAATTTGTTGATTGTGTTTTACTATATTAACATAAAAAATAAGTATCAGATAGTAAAAATCAATCAATCAATCAATAATTGAATTCTTCAAACCTGTTTAGGTGGCAGAACACCTCAAAGGCATGCTATTCTTTTCAAATAACCTTGATTACTTACATGTTTAGCTATATAATCTGAGAATACTGTTAAATGACTACATTTTACAGAGAGACCTCTATTCACTACGCATGGGGCATGGAGGCTCTACACTAACTCAGAGTTAACAGTGCATACATTTGTATGAAGAAAAACCATTTTGAGTTACAAATAGCTGATTACCCATTGCATACAGGACTACTTTCAATTATGAAAAGAGGAGAAATGCAAATGGAAAAAAGAAATATAGCATAGAGAGAATATTTTCCTTTGGATATTAGAATGCAGAGAGCTATTTTCAAAAATGGTAATATATTGTTTTCCTTGAAAAAAAAAGACATCCTTTGTAACATGTTTACATTAAAAGATATTTTATGTAAGCATACAATTTTACACTTAAAAAAAGGAGAGAGAGAGAAGAGACTACCGATATGAACAGAAATCAAACAGAAAGTAAACATAAAACATTTTGTACAAACTCAAAGCTAGTTCTTTCATGAGACTTATAAAACTTCTGGTTGCAATGATCTATAAAAAAGAAAGAGTTATGGGCCGGCGCTGTGGCTCACTAGGCTAATCCTCCGCCTTGCGGCGCCAGCACACCAGGTACTAGTCCCGGTCGGGGCACTGGATTCTGTCCTGGTTGCCCCTCTTCCAGGCCAGCTCTCTGCTGTGTCCCCTAGTGCAGTGGAGGATGGCCCAAGTGCTTGGGCCCTGCACTCCATGGGAGACCAGGAGAAGCACCTGGCTCCTGGCTTCGGATCAGCAGGGTGTGCTGGTCGCAGCGCACCGGCCGTGGCGGCCATTGGAGGGTGAACCAATGGCAAAGGAAGACATTTCTCTCTCTCTCTCTCTCTCTCTCTCTCTCTCTCTCACTGTCCACTCTGCCTGTCCAAAAAAAAAAAAAAAAAAAAGAGTTATAAGGAGGATAAAAAGGAAAAGGGAATTAGTGTATAAATGCTATTATTCTGAGCTGATATTTATTGTGTACACAATGTTCCTCAGGTAATATTCTAAGGAAACATCAGAGGTAGAGTAATATTCAGTCAGTGAGTTTTATAAACTGTTGCTCTTCAGGCGACTCAGGGTGTTAAAGGATTTGTTCAGTTCAACCACGGGGTGTTCCAAAGTCCATGGTAAAAGCATGTAAATATCCTGATTTTTAAAATTAAGAATAGATATTTTAGATTGAAAATAATTTTGTCTATCCACAAGTTTTTTGAGGTCTAGTACATGAAACAGCAAGTTTGATTCCTCCATCCATCCTTACCACACAGAACTGAATAAGTAAAATTAGAATAAATTTGGATAAATTTCAGTCTCTACATTATTTTATCAATGGATGCTTTTGTGTTGCATTTGACAATTAACCAAATCATATGATTTAGCTTTAGATACAGAGGTAACTGCTGCATGAATGAAATGGCACTATCTAATTTAAGTGGATGTATGGAAATGATTAAAACACTATACTCTGGCATTGAAATAGCTTCAGATGTTTTACGTCAATATTTTAACTTCCGGAGCCGGCGCCTTAGCATAGTGGTTTAAAGCCCCAGCATGCTGCATCAGCATCCCAGATGGGCACCAGTTTGAGTCCCGGCTGCTTGACTTCCGATCCAGCTCTCTGCTATGGCCCGGAAAAGCAGTAGAACATGGCTCAAGTCCTTGGGTCTCTGCATCCGTGTGGAAGACCCAGAAGTAGCTCCTGGCTCCTGGCTTTGGATCAGCACAGCTCTGGCCATTGCGGCCTTCTGGGGAGTGAACCAGCAGATGGAAAACCTCTCTCTCATTCTCTCTCTGCCACTGCTTCTACGAAACTCAGCCTTTCAAACAAATGAATCTTATAAAAAAAATTAAGCTCAAGGTTGTAAGGTATTTTGTGCAATTGGTTTAACTTCTATTAAAATAATTAGATGACAGTGATGCAATTTCAAATCTATATGTTTATTTTTTAACTAATTAGTGGCTTCCTCAGGTTCAATCAGCACTGGAAAATCACTATAACCACAGGCTAGGGAAATTCTTTTCTTTTAATTATTCTGTTTGTTGATGGACACAACACTGTGTACATTGTCAGCTGATAAACTCTGACTTGGACCTTAACCAATATGCTGTGTTAACACTCAGTATCAAAGAATAAGTGCCACTCTCTTCTTCAAAGCTTACATAATGATGATTCAAAATTGTTGATTACATATTCACAAAACATTTTTTAAAAATCACCCCTACAATCGTGCCAAAAAATTCTTGGAAAATCTCCATGATATTTCCATTTTGCACATTTTGATGTCACCTTAGTATATTATTAAATTTATTAGCAGAAATTTGCTTACAATATACACTTATCTTTGAAATGTCTGGTAGCATCTGTAGGTATCTTTATTCTGAATATTGGTGTCTTTTGTGTCATCTTGCTTTTCAGAACTTAAGTAAATATACTGATATACTAAAAGAATCAGCTTTTGATTTTTTCTATTACTTTTCCTTTTTCTACTTCTGCTAATATATTTATGATTTCCTTTACTTTGATGGCTTTGAATAATTTGTTCTTATTTTTTTAAGATTTTATTTATTTATTTGAGAGGTAGAGTTACAGACAGTGAGAGGAAGAGACAGAGAGAGAGGTCTTCCTTCCGTTGATTTACTCCCCAAATGACTGCAACAGCCAGAGCTGTGCCGATACGAAGCCAGAGTGCAAGGTTGAATAACTGATTTCTGACCTTATTTTTCTCAGAGAAGCATCTTGTATTTCCCCACGAAGTGCTGCTCCAGCTAGTCACACAAATTCTGCTACCTTTCACTTTCAATTTCATTCAATTCAAAATATTTTCTATTTTCTATGATGATTTATTCTTTGATCTATGTGTCATTCACAAATGCATGCTTTAATTCTCATATATTTGGGGGATTTTCCATGTATCTTCTGCTGCTGATTTTTCATACTAATTAAATTACAGTCTGAGAACATGCTGTATGTGATTTACATTATTTCTAATTTGTGGACTTTTCCTGCATCCAAATATGTCCACACCAGTGAATGTTCCATGTGTATTTGAAGGAAATGTTCTCTCCTGTTAGTGGAATACTCTGTGTATGTCAGTCAGGTCCATTTGGCTGATACTGCTCTTCCAGACTTTCTATATTCTGACTTCTTGTTTAAATTATCTGGCACTCACTGACAGAGGTTGCTGAAGTGTTCAATTGTCATTGAAGGTCTGGACGTTTCTCCTTTCAGTGTTATCAGTTTAGGGTTTATGTATCTTTAAGCCCATGATTAGGTACTCATAAATTTAGAATTGTAGGTCATTCTATGGCACTGCTTCCTTCATTGTTATATGATATGCCTATTATCATTGCAGTAGACATTGACAGACTTCTCTTTCTGTACAACAAAGATACAACTTTGTTGACTTCTGCTTTGCACAGTTTAGGTAAGAAATTATAATTACTATTAACCGAAAAGTCTGGGATGACCTGTTATTTTTCACTCTTTTTTTTTTAGAAAGCTCTTATTTAATGAATAAAAATTTCATAGTTACAGCTTTAGGAATATGGTGCTTCCCCCCCATACCTCCTCCCACTGCCAAATCATCCCACTTCCTACTCCCTCTCCCACTCCATTCTTCATTAAGATTCATTTTTATTTATCTTCATATACAGAAAACCAACTCTATAATAAGTAAAGATTTCAAAAGTTGCACCCACACAGACATACAAAGTATAAAGTACTGTTTGAAAACAAGGTTTTGAAACATATTTCTGGTTCAGAAGAGATAATAGTCCATATTCAAGAACATTTGCTTTTGGCAGTTTTTTTTTTCTTTATTTCAGATATAGAAAGAGATCTCTCCCCAACTTGTCACTCCCAAAATGCCCACAGAGCTGGCCCTTGGCCTGGCTGAAGCCAGGAGTCAGGAACTCATTGAGGATCTCCCGGTGGGTGGTAGGGATCCAAGCCCCCAAGAGTGCACATCACCAGCTGGAATCAGAAGCCCAGGTCTTAGCCACTGTGGCTATCACTTGCCATTTATGCTTGCTCTAAAACTTTTCCTACTAGCTTTTTTTGACATATAAAAAAGTTTTTGCTGAAAATTCTGGCATCTTGAACATATCTAAATTTGCCGCAATCTTTTTAGGTTTTGACAGTGAGTATTTTCTTACCTTTTCTGTATTTCAATCTAATACATTTTTTGTTGTTGTTGTTTTTGTTTTTGTTTTGTGGCATGACAAACATTGTAGGTTAGTCCAGAAAAGAACACGGCTCTAATTCTGTTGACTGTGATCTGGTTTATGTGACATTGCTCCTGTGGTCACCATCGGTCCACCACAGATTTAAGGTCTTTCAGTGATGTGCAACTGCTACCTCGCACTGCATGTGAGGTCTGGGGAGCTGAGCAGCGTTACTTTGTATTTTTGTTCCACCTCTTGCTTCAGCAAGCTGTGGTCACCTGCACCCTAAATGAGATCTCGCTAAACTCTTGCCCATTCCCTCAGTGAGCTGCCTGTGTCAAATGGATGAAGTGTTGGCAGCAAACAGAAATCCCCACTCCAGGTCTAGCTTCAGTCTCGTGCAGCAGCCTGAGTGTGGCTGTCACAGCATTCCCTGCTCCTCCCGTGCAGCAGTTAGGTCCCTCCTTGCACCTGAGGGGTCTCAGCAGGAAAGAATTAGACTTGAGCTGGTACTGCACACGTCTGCCTGTGTCACTGTGGGAGCTTTGGCCCAGAGGGTTCCCTGGCCCTTGCTCAGTGATGGATTTCCTGAGATGCCCTGTCATGACCTTTCTCATGAGCTGCCCTGAAGGCCTGTTGAAGAGGCATGGGGGCTCCCCTCCCAGCAAGGATTTCCAGTCACTCATGGACACCCAGATGTAGCTTTAAAGGTTTGTTGGGGTGATGGTTGGCCTAGCAGTTAAGACCTCTGCATTCTACAGTTCTTGCTTCTGAGTCAACTTCTTAACAGGAACCCAGGAAGCAGCAGTGATGTCTCAAGTAGTTGTATTCCTGCCTCCCACATGGAGACCTCTCATCCCACTCCCTTCTTCTTTCTAATAAAATAAAGAGTTTCTTACAATTTTATCTGTGTTTTTGTAGATTTTTAAAAATTTATTTATGTAATAGGCAGAGTTACAGACAGAGAGAGGGAGAGATAGAGAAAGGTCTACTACCTGCTGGTTCATTCCCCAAATGGCTGCAGTGGGCAGCACTGGGTCAATCCTAAGCCAGGAGCCAGGAGCTTCTCTGGGTCTCCCACGTGGGTGCAGGGTCCCAAGCACTTGGACCATCTTCCCCAGCTTTCCCAGGCCATAGCAGAGAGCTGATTGGAAGAGGAGCAGCTGGGACATGAATTGGCACCTTATGGGATACTGCGCTGCAGGTGGAGGCATAGCCTACTCTACCACAGCATCAGCCACCAAATTTTATCTTTTTTAAAGTAACTTTTATGGCATGAACCTCTCTGTCCCATGTCTTTCAAAAGTGAAATAGTTTTTGAATGCCATCACCTCCTTGTGGGTTACATCCTTGTTTAGAATTCAACTGATTGGCCTGATATGTGACCTTAGCACACTGATGCAATGAAAATTAGGATCTCTATAGATTATCTGGATTTTTTTTTTGACAGAGGGAAAGCAATTTTTGATAGGATTTTCTTTTTTCTTAGTAGAAGATGACCATACACATAATTTATCTTTTAACTCAAATGATTCAGTTTCTTTTAAAAAATGTCTTGGTGAGAATTGTGGCTAAGTAACTCAATAAGAATTTTATCTATACAGTATCAAAAACTGATATACTTAATCACTTTGGAAATTGGGGAGGAGGTATGAAAATATTAAATCTTCACATTGTTAACCCAAGAAAACAGTTCATACTAAGAGTTAAGCATATTGGGTGTTTCAAAAAGTTTGTGAAAATGTGCATATCATTTAAAAATTTTAATTTATTCAAGTGCCAGAAAGACACACAAAGAGAAAGAAAGACAGAAACAGTTCTATAGAATTCTTGTCCACTGGTTTGCTCCAGACATGCCTGTGACGGTTGGGGCTGGTTTGGGGACAGAGCCAGGATCTGTAAACTCAATCCAGGTCTCCCTCTTGGTCACAGGAACTCAATGACTTGAGTCATCACTACTGCTTCCTGAGGTCCACATTAGCAGGAAGCAGGAAGCAGGAGAAAGATGTGGGAATTGAACTTAGGTACTCCTTAAAGGTTTTTCATGCTTAGGTACTCCAATATAGGACGTGAATGTCTTACTCGGCATTTTAATTGCTATGCTAAACACCTGTATCAGGAATCTCTTTCCTTTCCATTTTCTATGAACTTTTTAAACCCCTTTAATATTTTAAACAATAAAACTCTAATATTTCAACATTGTTTATAAAATATGATCAAAGCTGGAGTAGGAAAATCTAGGAAACCATGTCATATAAAAGAAATATTCATTTGAAATATTAATTTAGTCTCATATTTTATTTTTCACTAAATTATTTAAAATATTTTTACCATTAAATCAATGCATGTAGAGCATAATCCTATTTTTCAAAAAAAACCTTCTATCTTCTATTCATCTACTTACTTATCTTTATATCCTATTTTATCTATCTATATATCTACTGTTTATTTATATATATATATATCCTACACAACATATCATGTAATCCACAATAACTATTATTAAATAGTACATAATACTTTGAATTAAAAATATTTTTTCTTCTTTGTATTTATCTGTAATTTTGTGTTAAACAGTTCTGGAAAATGAAAACATGTTTATTCTGTGAATAAAAAATCAAAATCCGTACATAGTTTCTTCATAATATGCATTTCCATAAGCTTTTTGAGACTCCTCATATTTCTTGAAAATAATTGTCAATTTAATTTAAGAAGTATACAAAAATGACTAGAAGCATGTTTAAGAGTTTTTATGAGGCCGGCGCCGCAGCTCACTAGGCTAATCCTCTGCCTTGCGGCGCCGGCACACCGGGTTCTAGTCCCGGTCGGGGCGCCGGATTCTGTCCCGGTTGCCCCTCTTCCAGGCCAGCTCTCTGCTGTGGCCCAGGAAGGCAGTGGAGGATGGCCCAAGTGCTAGGGCCCTGCACCCCATGGGAGACCAGGAGAAGCACCTGGCTCCTGCCTTTGGATCAGCGTGGTGCGCCGGCCGCGGCAGCCATTGGGGGGTGAACCAATGGCAAAGGAAGACCTCTCTCTCTCTCTCTCTCTCTCTCTCACTGTCCACTCTGCCTGTCAAAAAAAAAAAAAGTTTTTATGATTATAGATGGTGAAATAGTTCTTTGTGCTTTAATATAACAATTTTGAACAATAATTTTAAATTTAAGCAGCCAAATATTTAATCTGCACATTTGCATACATTTAAGAATGTTGTGCAAACACATTTCTAAAATCTCATACGACATTTATCATCAGGTAGACAATATAGATGAGAGTACACTCAACAGCTGGCAGATAGATTTAAGAAAATCCTGAAATGTTTTTCACATTATAACATCTTAAAGCTAAAAAAATGGAAAATTATTTTAACTTTTGGAGACTCTGAAAGAAATAAAAGCTGTATATTCATATCATCATGGATTAGTTCAATATCACCTTTTATTAGATTTTAAAATAAAATCTAAACACATAAGCAGAGTATTGAAATTCATAGTTCATTCATAATACATATTTCCAACAACTTGTGAAAACAAAATATTTTAGCACAAAAACACTTTTTGTCAAAAGAAACACACTTTTTTTAAAAAATTTTATTTAATAAATATAAATTTTGAAAGTTCAACTTTTGGATTATAACGGCTCCCCTCCATGACCTCCCTCAACCATCCCATCTCCCACTCCTTCTCCCATTCCATTCTTCATCAAGATTCATTTTCAATTATCTTTATACATAGAAGATCAACTTGGTATATACTAAATAAAGATTTCATCAGTTTGCACCCACACAGATACACAATGTATAAAGTACTGTTTGAGTAGTAGTTTTACCGTTAATTTGCATAATACAACATATTAAGGACAGAGATCCTACATGGGGAGCAAGTGTATAGTGACTCCCATTGTTGATTTAACAATTGACACTCTTATTTATGACGTGATTTTAAATGTACACCATTTTAATTAGAGTAGAAAACAGTGCTCAGAGAGACGAATTGGCCTTCTTTAAGCGGTTGTTACACTTAGCAAGTGAGGAAGTGTTGCTTCCCTCCCCTCCACCACCGAAGCTATAGACTCTACTTGCCATGGCAGAGCACCAATTGAATTCTTCATTTCTAATATTTCAGTTTAGTTTCCTATCTCTGTCTACTGTGATAATTTCTCATCTGTCTGCAGATGGTCTGGAGATGGGCATCTCACCTGATGGACGGGGAGGCTTGCAAGGCAGAGGGCAGATCCTCAGCCCCCTATGACTAAGGGAATCTGGCACCCTGTGATTATGGGGCATCTACATAGCCTGAGAGCAGTCTCTTGGCCCTAGGATCCCAGTCTCTGCAGATCTCTGGGCTACAGTGCCCACCTATGGTATTATACCCCTTGATTCTTCAGTCTTTGACTTGATATATATTTTTTAAGATATTCTCAGTTGATAGATCTTCAAATATTCCTTCTGCAAATTCTATCATTTATTTCATTCTGAAATCTAATTTAAGCTTATCTAAATATTTTGATGCTGTCCCACAGAGTTTGATTGCTTTGTTCCTTTTCTCACCCTTTACATATTTCTTCTTCCGTTTGGATAGCATTTTAAACTATCTCTGTGTTTCCTGTATTTTTCTTTAAGCATTGACTCCATGGAAGGGATATCTCAACTCTGATGCCCTGTTTTTCTTTACAGCATTTTTATTGAATTTTTGTACATTTTCAAGTCACACATGTTATGCATTATTCCTATTAATATCTTTATCACTTTAATTATAGCTCTTTTAAATTGATATCTTAAAATTCCAAAATTTTAGAAAAATTTCTGAATCTCATCTGTGACCAACTTTATTTCTGGACCAAGCATTGCTACCGTTCTTTCCCTTATTCCTCAGGCACCTCTTTGCTTGAAAGCTGCTCCATTTTTTTATAGAATTTGGGAGCTAGTGATAAACAGTATTTATATCTGACAATGGATACATATCCTCTGGAGCAGTTAGTGTAGGCAAAATAGATAAGCTACTCAGGAGTTCATTTGGTTTGGGCTTATTTTTTTTGCTATGCTCATCACAAAACAGAAGTTGAATTCTCTTTTTTTTAAAATATTTTTTATTTATTTATTTGACATGTAGAGTTACAGACAGTGAAAGAGAGAGACAGAAAGAAAGGTCTTCCTTCCATTGGTTCATTCCCCAAATGGCTGCAACTTCTGGAGCTACGCTGATCTGAAGCCAGGAGCCAGGTGCTTCCTCCTGGTCTCTGATTGGGAGCAGGGGCCCAAGATCTGGGGCCATCCTCCACTGCTATCCCAGGCTATAGCAGAGAGCTGGACTGGAAGAGGAGCAACCGGGACTATAACCGGCGCCCATATGGGATGCCAGCACCGCAGGTGGAGGACTAACCTAGTGCACCACAGCGCTGGCCCCTCAGTTTATGCTGAATCTGCCATACTGGTAGAGGTTTTTTATGCTACACCTCAACCACCCATAATCTTTGTATTCATAAAACACAGAGAAACTTTCCTTAAGGGCTCTTGACCTTACATACTAGTAGAAGAAAGCAGTTGTTACTTGCTCTTCAGTGCTTACTAAGCTCCTAGCAGAGAGTAGGCGTGGTTACTAATGCCTTGGATGTCATAGCTCTGCATATGCTAATTACCTGGCCTTGGTGGTGGGGTTTATTCTGTTCCTTCTTTCTTGTGTCAGACAGATGGCTCTATCCTTGTGTATGGCAGGCCTCCACAAACTGTAGCAAGTAGTATTGGAAAGTGTTATCAACCTGCATTGTGAAGTGAACCATGCTGATCTTCAGAGCTCAGAAGCTTTATTCTCCATCAAACACTAATATGGAACTATTAAGAAAAAGAATATTTAACTGAGATGCCAAAAAGTGGGGTGGGGGGCAGGGATCCAAATAGAGTTTCTTAGAAATCCCAAAGTGAGAATCACGAATCCATCAAGTAGGGATATTTCCACTGCTGATTGGTTACACTACCAAATAGTAATTCCCATTGAAAACAGAATTATTATTTGATCCAGCTATCCCACTATTCCACTTGTAACCAAAAGAACTGACTTCTGTGCATTGAAGAATCTTCTGCACTTGCATGTTTATTTCAGACAGTTAACAGTAATCAAGATATGGGGTCAACCTAAGCGTCTCTTAATGAAAAAAAAAAACACATTGTATATAGACATAATGCAATATTATTCAGCCATAAAATAGAATTAAAATCTGTCATTTGCAGCAGCATGGATAGAATCGGTATACCTTGTTTTTAGTGAAGTAAGTAACACACAGAAAGATGAGTACAAAACGTTCTTTTTTTTAAGATTTATTTATTTATTTGAAAGAGTTACACAGAGAGAGAGAGAGGCAGAGAGAGAGAGAGAGAGAGAGGTCTTCCATCCGATGGTTCACTCCCCAGTTGGCCACAATAGCCAGAGCTGCACCGTTCTGAGGTCAGGAGCCAGGAGCTTCTTCCGGGTCTCCACATGGGTGCAAGGGCCCAAGCACTTAGGCCATCTTCTACTACTTTCCCAGGCCATAGCAGAGAGCTGGATTGGAAGAGGAGCAGCCAGGACTAGAATCTGTGCCCATATGGGATGCCGGCACTTCAGGCCAGGGCGTTAACTCGCTGCTCCACAGAGCCAGCGCCCTAAATGTCCTCACGTTTATATGGAAGCTAAAACATTGATCTTAAAGCAGAGACTAGAAGAGTGGTAACCAGAACCTGAGAAGCATGTAGCAGAGTGATGGTTAGAAGATGTTCGTTGGTACAGAGGTGCAACTGTTTATGAGGAATAACTTCTAATGTCCTATAGCAATTACTTGAAGATTTCAAGGTAGTTAGTAAAGATGATTTTGAATATACTCAATACAAAGAGGTAATAAATGTCTGAGTTGATAGACATGCTAATTACCCTTAGTGGATCATTAATATTGCAAATGTGTATTAATTATCATACTATTCCCAATAACCCTATATAATTACTCTCCATGTATCAGTCAAAAATAAAATTATGTTTAAATTTATTTAACGATTTTTAATATCTTACCAAATTCACTTCATATGGAGATATTATATACATACATAAATACAGTGTTTTTGCTTGAAAATGGGAAATTAATATCACATAATATGGGATTCATGTCAGTGATCACAATGTGAAGAGGGGCATTGTTATGTATATGATACAATCCAGTGGAGTAAATACTTATATGAATATGTATAGTAATAATAATATTCACATAGCTTTTTTCTCAGATATGAGAAAAAGTTTGATATTAATCTTTCTGTGTCTGCCTTATTTCACTTAGCATAATGATCTCCAGTTGCATTCATTTGGTTGAAATACCCAGAATTTCATTCTTTTTCATGCCTGAGTAATATATCATATTATATCCTATATGTATCATATATAGACACACATATATATTACATTTTCTTCATACAGAAATAAGTTAATTACATCTATGCTTATTCCATATATCTGTTAAGCATTGGGATGCAATAAACATGGGAGTGCAGGTATCTCTTTCCTTGTTGACTTCGTTACTGCAGGATATATTCCAAGCGGACGGATAGCTGAGTCAGTCTTTTGACGAACCTCCATACTGCGTTCCATAAAAGTTGTACTAATTATTGAAGAAATGCTTATTATTCTCACAAATGTAACGAAAAGGTCTTGAACAATCAGCACTAGTAATATAGCGTGGCTTCAGGCACCCACATTTTTCATTCATCTTATAAGACTGATGGAAAGTCCTATATGAGAAAATATATTTTAGAATATCATTCTTTGGGCAAAATTTCATTGTCACAATTAAGTGTGTGTGTGACTATTAAGTGAACACAAAATCCCTCTGACAGATGTATAGGTGCTGAATCAGAAGGTTTAAGTATTTCTAAAACTAAGGTACAGTTCATGCTGGTATTTGATTGGAGATGAGGATGAGGTGGAAAGGACACAGTGGACAGGATTTAGATGGGCACATTCCGGAAATTCTTTTGAGATTTGTGAAACTCACGGGAGTTACTAACAAGGTAAGGTTATTAGGACGCATTATAATTAGATACAGTGACAGCTCCAGTGTTCTGTGACTCAGATTGATGGGCAGTTAGCAGGAGGCCACAGCGCCTTCCTCACCTTCAGCACTAGGAGGAGCTGGTTGGCATTTCACACACAAGGTGACCTTACTCCCTCTGAGCTCCTGTCTTGTCAACCAAACAGAGCATTAGTATTTTGTGAAGCAGGACAATGAGAATATTCAACATGGATTCTAAGTTATAGGACTATGCTATGATATATGGAAAAAGTGTATAATATGAATTTTCCACCAGATACATGAGTCCAATAATAATAATTTCAAGTCACAAAATTATTATTGGCAAGAAATCACCAACCATTTAACAACTGGACATTACTTCAGTTGTGCTGTTCTTAGGTATCCCACTACTCTTCCCTGGTTTCTTCCTTTCTATCTTATCACTTTTCTTAGGACTCTTTTGTAATCATCCTCATCACCACAACATCTTAAATGTTTGGGCTTCCCAGGGATCAGGTCCTGGATATGCCATCAATCAAAACCCCCACAACAGGGGCTGGCCTTGTAGCACAGTGAATAAAGCTGCTGCTTGAGATGCCAACAACCCATATGAGCTCTGGTTCAATTCATGGCTGCTCCACCTCCAATTCAGCTCCTGTCAATGTGCTGGGAAACCAACAGAAGATAGCCCAAGTCCTGGGACACCCGCCACCCACATGGGACACCTGGATGAAGCTCCTGACTCCTATCTTTGACCTGGCCCATCCCTGGCTGTTGTGGCTATTTGGGGAGTTAACTAGGAGATGGAGGATCTCTCTCTCTCTCTAACTTTGACTTTCAAATAAAATAAAGCATAAAAAGGCACTCAGAATATCATCTCCTAGTGTTAACACCCCTGCATACACTGACACACACTAAGTACACACCAGCAGCACAAAACTTTTACACGAACTTCATAATTATGTACCAACATGTCTATGTGACATGCCCACAGAAATCTATAATGGATGTATCAAACTTGTTACTAAAACTAATACCTGATGTTCCTTATAACAGTTAATGACAGCTCTAGTCTCATGATTGCTGGACTAAAACATGGCACCAACTCTGATTTCTCTTTCTCTCACACATTTTCACAGTAGGTCTGGCATCTGGGCCCGTATCCCCAGCACCCTCCCTACCTGTCCTGACCAAACCACCACCATCTCTCACTTGGTTGACCACAACTGGCTTTCAGTGTGACTCCCTTAATTGTAATGTGTATTGCCCATTCACCAACTAAGGACCACACAGTGTGCAGGGGACTCTTTAAAATAGGAAGCTTGTTCTTGTCATCCCCTGGCTCAAAAACCTCCAAAAGTGTATCCCCGCACTCAGGAAGCAGCCAAAGTCTTGCCGTGGTCTCTCATTCCTAGATGATCTCATCCATGTCATCTCTCTGACCTACTTCTCCTTCCTTACTCAGATTCCTCCAGCATCACAGATCCTCCTGCTGTTTTCATGAGCAAAGCAAATGCTCTCCCCCCTCTCTAGACCAGTAGGTCTTCTTGCCAGGATGCTACCCCATCAGAGAGCTCCCTTATCTTTCTCATTAACCTCCTTTAAAGCATTATACCAACACCATTATCGCATTGAGATCACCTGTGTCTTCCCTATTGAAAACATAAAATCTGTTCCTTCCACTCCCCACACACAAACTGTACTCCTTGACCCAGCAGGGACTGAATAGTGCTCATGGCACTGAGGATCCTCTAGTACACTAAGTGATTTCCCCACCTCATTTAGTTGCATCCCGAAATCCCTGGTGCCTTTGCAGCAGTTTTATTTACTCATTTTTGAAAAAACGATGTCATTTTAGTACTATGAGTTACCAATAATTTTGTGAACATCTGAAATTTAATGGCATGAAAAATATTAGTCTGCAGAATACAGATTTAAGATCTTAATGATTTTTTGGAAATTAATCTACTTCAGTCTTAACAGACACCAGGTGTACAGCTACAAACTGCATTTAAAGGGAGAACTGGGTTTAGAAACAAGTTCTCATCCCTCTCTTCCAACCTCTCTGGCAAATACAGCATATGTCACATAAAAGAACAATGTTAATTAATTATGTTTGGAAGGACTCTCCATTAGCACAATGGAAAAATAATGCCTTTTGGGGCTGATTATTTAGGGCTCTGAGATTTTTATTTGTCATCTAATTTGTCATTGAGATGTGAGATTATGTGGGGAGCAACCCGGACTGGACTGAGTTACTGGAATTAAGACTTATTCTATGCATCTGCTCTCCCACAATATGGCGCTGGGAGAGGAGAAAACAGCTTCTATGCAGCTGCCTCTTGCCAACTTGAGTGATGACCTCCAGGAGCTGATCCTGCTCCTGATTGGAGGAGAGCAGCGTACTCGGCGTGTGGGCAGCCGAGTTGGGATTGGCGGAAGAGGACTATAAAGGAGGAGAGAGACAACATGCACCAGGAACATCTAAGGGGAACATCTATCTGAAGGAACACCTGTGCAGCCCCCGAGAGAGCCGGCCGGCGGTGTGCCGCTCCCCCGCAGTAGTGGGGAATGTGGCAGGGGGAACCGCCCTTCCAAGGAGGTGGAAGGGACAGTAGCTAACCCGGGAAGAACCAGCAGCAAACCCGGGGAGGGCCGAGCAGACGAAAGAACAGTGCAGGGTCCTGTGTCGTTCCTCCACGAAGACGGGGAGCGACAAGATTATATAGAATTAAGAACATTTTTAAAGTCTTTAAGAATCATTACCTGGTGTTAGCCTATAATCCATGCTTCAACTGCTAGAAAAAAACATAACTGAATGCATAGAAGGTGAAATGCAAACTTACAGGTTCTGAGCAAGTTTTGTGCTGTCCTGCCACATCCACTCATGTTTATCTCCTTTTTTATAGAGTCCAATCCAGTAAGTGTATTTGATTTGTGATTGCATGAAAATCTGTGCATAAATTAGAATAACTATTATTACTCATTACATCAATAATAGCTTTTTATCTACTAAGGACTTATACAAAATACTAATCATTTCACTTAAGACAATCCTTGCTCATTTGCTGTGCAGAGAATCAATGGAAGTGAAAGACCTAAAAGTCTGAATCTCCTGAATCTTTGTGGCTTGAAAGATACCAAGAAAGGGCCATGGTGGACTTTTTAGAAAGACACAAAAATCTCCAAGCATAGTAATAAAAAAGAGAGGTAGGTATGGATGCGCTCAATCTAGAACTTCTCTTCATCAAGAACATAGGAAGTAAAGTTTCAAATCTAGAAATATAGTAATGTAGTTCTAAGAAGTAATGAAGTAGCTGGGGCCAGAGCAGTAGGCTCAGCAGGTTAACACCCTGGCCTGAAGCCCAGCATCACATATGGGCGCCAGTCAAGACCAGGCTTCTCCACGTTCGATCCAGCTCTCTATAATGGCCTGGGAAAGCAGTAGAAGATGGCCCGAGTCCATGGCCCCCTACACCCTTGTGGGAGACCAGGAAGAAGCTCCAGGCTCCTGGCTCCGGATCGGTGCAGCTCCGGCCGTTGCAGCCATCTGGGCAGTGAACTAGCGGATGGAAGATCTCTCTCTCTCTCTCTGCCTCTCCTCTCTCTGTATAACTCTGACTTTCCAATAAATAAATAAAACTTAAAAAAAAGAGAAAAAATAATTTCATTTAAAAAAGAAGGAATGGAGTAGTTTGTATAAATCAATTAGAAAACAAAATCATCCAAAAGAAAAAAATGAAGAAAAATCAAGAGTGGATGTTTCATAGAAAATACATATGAACAATAAACATTCAAGGATATCATTTCACTAGAGATCAAGTAAAGACAAACAAGGCTACAAGGTAATACTTTACAGAGAGTGAACACAAGTTTTTAGGATGGTAGGAATCAATAGAATATCTTCAAAACTATCAGTAAAAACATATTGAAAAATATTGTGGAATTATTTTGTAAAACTGGAATCACCCAATAATTGCACTCATACAGCGGTTTGTGATGAACTGCAGAGGAGACACATGAAAGGCGTGCACAGCTGACGTGTCTAAGGACGGTTAATGAAGAGCTGCTCATCACAACAGCAGTGGAAACAACCCAAATTCCCATCACCTGGAGAATGTTAAGTGACATCTCTCCATGTGATACCACGAATATCATACAGCTATGGAAATCAGAACTCTAGCCACAAATTTTAAAGCAGATTATGTAATTAACTTACTATGAGAGCAAAGGCAAACAAACTCAACTCCTTGAGTTTCTTCCTTGTCTAAAATATGGGAATGGCATTACCTATGTGGAAGTTTTTATGCACTGAAATAATGCATACAAGGATCTGACATACTGTAAACCTAACGTTAGTGTATATTTTTGTAATTATTTCAGTATATTTTATTCCTTTTAACTGCTTTCCTTTGGTACTCAAATGTTAAACAAAAATTTGATTTTATTACCTAAATGCAATTTACTCTCTCCATTTCTCTTTTCTCTCTTGTTCTCTCTCCCAAACACACACTCCATTATTTTTCCACATTAGTTAAATTTTATAAGTACTTTATAATGTTTTTTGACATCTATGAAAGGTATAGAGATATTATAAGGAAGGTTTAAAATATACTTTATTGTTCTAGGGATAGGAAGAATCACTAAAATTAAGTGCCAACTAATTTACTCATTCAGGTGTTTTTCTTACATTTCACAAATCGTAAAGACACAAATAGTAAGGACTAAATCTAATTCCATGGCACACACAACAAGCCACCTCTGCTACTATAGAAAGTGAAATTATTTAGGTCCCTTAAAGCTTGTCATTTCCTCTACAAATACAAGTGTTTCCACCCTGCAGTCAAAAAAGACTCAAGGAAAGCCTACACAGGTAGCCTAACTCAGTCTTCGCAAGCTTCTCATAAAGGTTAACTAAGTGAACATACCAGTTCCTGGATGTCATCAATCTTCACAAGGCTAGAACCCATGTTCTGGCATAAATTCCTGCTCTCATCCCACGTTACCTCTTCTTTAGAAAAATAGTACCAGTTTCTTGTCCAGCAAAAGGGTCTTCCTTGCAAGGAGCCACAGGCTGTTTCTTCAAAACAAAAGCCACCCCATCCCAAAACACCAGGCCATTTAGAAAATAAGATTTTAGGTATTTAATTATTCTTTAAAAGGAACTAGCATAAAATAAGTTTTTTTCTGTACCTAAACATCTTTTGAAACTTGAATACTTAGTTAAATATAATTTTAAAAATAGACTTAGTGAGGAGAGTAAAATTAATACTCCTAGTAAGATCCAATATCTACTTTTTAAAGTTTATATATTGAAATGGGCAGAAGGCAGTAAGTCTATGAAAAATAACCTGTCGGCGATTAACTTAAATATTGAGTACAAACCTCTACCAGATGGCAACACTGAATGATCTTCGAGCTGTAGTGAGGAAGTATTTTTTTCTTTTATGTTTCCCATATCTTGTGTTGTGCATTTAGGACACTTCTGAAAAACTTCAATCCACATTACAAAATTAACATCACAAATGCCTTTAATAGATCACTTAATTATGATCATATCCTATAATTCTAGATATGAAAGAATATGATGATGACTACATTGGAATACAATCATAGAAAACGTAAGGTTAAAATATTTTGAAGTGTCAGGCATAAAATAGATTTTTATATATAACTACAATTATTTGTAATTTGAAATCTATGATTTCTAAGTCACATAAAACAGTAGTGGTCATTTCATAAAATAGAAAACAACTAAATTAAAAACTTGAGCTAGATTTTATGCCATCTTTGAATGATTTCTCAGCATGTGACTCCATTTAGCATTTACACTTTGACATAAATGATCTGCCTGTACGTATAATGAATGCATAAAATATACCCCGCATAATGAGTTCATGTAGCAGTTTCTAACGTGCAAAATGTGGAGGATGGCCCAGGTCCTTGGGCCCTGCACCCGCATGGGAGACCAGGAGGAAGCAATCGCTCCTGGTTCAGATCAGCGCTGTGCGCTGGCCACAACGCACCGGCCTTAGCAGCTATTTCTGAGGTGAACCAACAGAAAAAGGAAAACCTTTCTTTCTGTCTCTCTCTCTGTCTCTCTCTCTCTCACTGTTTAACTCTGCATGTAAAAAAAAAATCTATTAGAGAAACAGCAGTTTCTTCCATTAAGTTGAAAATAAAAATGTAAAATAAAAAGCATATTGTTCTATTTTTTTAGAATGTCTGTTTTCCTTATCAGGCACCTAGGTTTGCTTCCTCACTCCAGTTCCTGATTCCAGCTTCCTGTTCATGGAGATGCTGGGAGGCAGTGGTGATGGCTCAAAGTGAATGGGTCGCTGACACCCACATGAGCAGGTTGCTTTTCTGTCCCACTTCTGTGACCCAGCCCAGTCCCCGCTGTTGCAGGCTTTAAACTTTTGATAACAAGCAGGTGGGATCTCTCTTCCTCCATCCCTCCCTCGAATAAATAATTTGAAAAAAAATCACTCAAGTGTTTGTTACACATCAGAATCTTTTCATTTCCATAAACCCCTAAGCACTAACATTAAATTTCATATCTGGTTGTAAAAATCTAGCAATATCAAATACATAGTCCCTTCATGTCCCCTTCACAATAAGCGTAACTCTTCCTCCAGTTCAGCAATCTATTACAGTGTCCGTATTCTAGACCACAACTAAAAAGAAAAAAAAAAGACTTCTTATTTTTAAAAACCACCATTTCTTGGGCTACTCGATTTCCTTCTCTTTTTCTTTTTGCCCATCCACATCCACACAGGTGCACATACTCACACATATATCCTAACCGTATGCTTGCCAGCAGGAGCAGAGCACAGATGATGCCCAGGATTACTGTGCATAGGTTTTCTGTAAAAAAAAAAAATTAAAAATGGGAGTAGATAATGAGCTTGTTAAACAGATAAGAACCTAAGCAGGACAAACATTTATGCTGGAATTTAGCATTAAAATCACATATTTATTCTGATCAAAAATCTCATGGATATATACATAAATGAATCTCCCAGTATATAAAACAATTAAAGAACTAGACATTCCATATAGAATAGATATGGCTTTTAAATATGTTAATTTTTTTCTACCTGACATTATGTTCTCAGAAATCAGAAAACAAGAAAAGTTACCTCTTTTTTTGTGAGCTAGATGTCTTTTGCCTTCCTTTTTCTTTGCCTGACACAATTTCAGTTCTGGGTATGTCACTTTCTCCTCAGTCATTTCTAAGAGCTTCAGGCTAAAACACAGAAAGGACCAGAGATGTTTCACGAGACATAATAGATTCATGAATAACAGGAAGAGCTACAGGAATGATATACACTCGGGCCTGTAGAAAGTGAACTATGATCACAGTAATTCTGGAAATCACAGAAAAGATTTTTAATAAAATTTATCCTATTTATCTGAAAGGCATAGATTTCCAGAGAGAGAGAGAGAGATGGAGAGAAAGTTAGAAAGAGAATTTCTCTCCACTGGTTCACTCCCCAGATGGCTGGGTGGTAGGGGCTGGGCCAGGCTGAAACCAGGACCCAGGAGCTCCATCAGGTTTCCCACATGGGTAGCTGAGGTCCAGACTCTTGGCTCATCTTCTGCTGTCATCTCAGGCACATTAGCAGGGAGCTGGATCTGAAGCAGAGCAGCAGGGCACAAACGAGCACTTTGATATGGGAACTGGCATGGCAGGCGCTGACTCAACCCACCCCATCACAATACTGGCCCAGGAAAAAGTGATTTAAATTCCTTTTTGTGATATTTTAGAAGAGAGATCCTATTTAGTTTATGGACATACTGTTTAAACTTTTAAACTGTTTTAAAGTAACTTAATTAGTTGCCAAAATTTGCAAATGGATATAATTTGTACATAAATATCCAGATTTATACCTTCTCTTGAAAAATTAACTTGTTATTCAGTACATGTATTAGGTCAAAATGATCAGCACAATATGACAGAGGCACCACTTACATGAGACACACACACAAACACACACACACACACACACACACACTAATTCAATGAACACTCCATGTTGCTGAATCATCTTCTCTCACATCCCAGCACTCATTTATCTCATCATCCTGATAGTCACTGGCCTTCATGGATATGACCTTAGAGTTGAGAAAATGAAGAAATGATGGGATTCAAGGTTGGTGCATGTGAAAATATCATTAACTGAGATAAGCATCACTTGTAATTCTAACAGCAAGTCTACACAAAGCTGAGATCTTCAAATTATAAATGAGAAACAAATATTCCCAATTATAAAACAAATCTTATCTCCAGGGGCCTGTGCCATTGCACAGTGCGTTAATCCTCCATCTGGGGCACCATCATTCTATATGGGCTCCGCTTCTAGTCCTGGCTGCTCCTCTTCCAATCCAGGTCTCTGCTGTGGCCTTGGAAAGCAGTAGAAGTTGGCCCAAGATCTTGGGCCCCTGCTCCTGCATGGGAGACTGGTAAGAAGCTCCTGGTTTCTGGCCTCGGATCGCACAGCTCCAGCCATTGCGACCATCTGGGGAGTGAACCATTGGCTAGAAGACTTCTCTCTGTCTCTCCCTCTCACTATCTGTAACTCTACCTCTAAATACATAAATAAAATATTTCAAAAAATCTTAACTCAAGGTCATATATTTTCTGAAATAACTGATTTTTGTGCTGTTATTTTTGTCTTATACCTATATACATAAATATCAACAAAATGAATTGGTAAATATTAGACTAGATTTCTATTGATAGAAAATAATCATATTAACAAAAGTTTCAAAATTTATCACAAGTGACATCATGCTAAGGTAATTTAAAGTTTGGGTTACTCATTGCTAGCCAGAAAAATAGCATCCATTGTGATGAGAAATAAAAGTACATATATAATGTCTTATAAATGGAAATAAATATACCACAAAACAAGCGACAATTTTAAAAAATTGCACATCTGACTGTTTAATTTTTTTGATAAATTCTCATTCTGATCCACTCCTGCCCTCTCCTCTAGAATAAAGGTAACTTTAGATGTTAACATGGATCATAATTTAACCCCACCTTTCCACACATCGCTCCGGACCAAGAGCTACTCTATTCCTCTGCCATCAACAGGGTGAGAGGCGACATGGAGATGGACGCACACACCCACAGTAGCTGCTGTCTGTGTCTGTACCTTGGGATGTCCCCAGCTGGAGCACAGGCTTGGTCAGGAGCAGGCGAGCACATCCCGGCTCTGCTGGCTTCACCTCTGCTGTGAGACCAGGCGGGTCCTGATGTGTGAGACCGTCCCTCACAGAGACCTTGTGTGAAGGTGCAGACGATCACATGACACTGATATTCCCACACAGAAAGTTACCAGTGGTGTCAGTGTCTCACTCCCTTCCCCCCCCCCACCCATGTGTCAGAAAGGCCATCAAGAATAAAATGAAGTTGTATGGCCATTTAAAATCTAACTACAGCAATTACTATAGAGCTTGGAAAATGAAAAAAAAAAAAAAAACAGGCATGAGATTAGGGAACAGTTAACAACAACATTTCTAAACCTGTAAAATATGAAAAGAGAAACACCCATATCCTGCTTAGCCTGAGTTCTCCAATTTCCCTTTTATAGAATATGGAAAATCTGCAACTGTTATATAACTGGTAAACATAGAGAAATGTCATATATGCACAAACATTGGCATGTTTCTTCAAAAGCCACCCTAAGAATAACCAGACTGATTATTTTACAGTAAATGTAAATGTATATAATCCTGGGTGTACTGATTTGAAAACAACACTTTTTCCACTTGTATTCTCTTCAACTTATCTGAAGAAACAGATTCTCTTTAAATAAGGAAGAGACAGCTCTAGCAACTGAAAGACTTAACATGTTGTGTGGGCTTAAATATAGCTCTTTTTAAAGCATCAAAGTCAAAGTCTTCTGGTCCACTAATTACAGCCATAGCTGTCAAAATTCAAAAGCTATTTGTTTAATCCACTGAGCAGCCCTATACCCTAATTAACCCTAGAAGTAGGTGCTAGTTTGTAAAAAAGGCAATTGTTTTCTTCAGATCCAACACATGGATCTTCACACCTAATAAGCTATCAATGTTCTCACACTTTTAATTCTCAAGAAAGTGAGTAACATCAGCTGAAATCCATGTCTGTATCAGCTTCCTCCTTTATTTATGTTGAAGGTATTTTCCTGTGTCTTGAAATTCCTTCCCTCATCAGTCCCTTTAAATTAACAGCAACAAAGTTAGATTCTCTACCTTTTTTTTTTTTTTTTTTTTTTTTTTTTTTTTTTTTTTTTTTTTTTTTATTTGCTTTTGGCTTCCTCTATTTTTCTACTAGGAACTCTCTTCAGGAGGTAGGTCTTTGATATAAATAAATGTATTAAGGAAGGTTTTTTTTTTTTTTTTTTAATACTCAAGGCAACCAAGCTTTCTCATTTTTTTTTCTTAAAGGCAAACATTAGTTTTTAGGCATGCCCAGGAACTATGATCTTCCAGGCTCAGAGATAATTATTATTCTGTACAGCTAACGTATATCTCTAATATAACAACTATTATTCATAGGCTAATTATGTTTTCAGCAAACCTCTCACCTGTCATTAAAACACCCACACACCTTTACACCCAAAAATACCAATCTATTTTAAGCACCTCTCAGAATATTTTCTTTACTTCTTTTCTACATGAAATTTATATACTCTTTAAGGTCCACTGAAGTACCATTTTGGGTCATTATGAAATACCAGGTTAACCTAGCTGGTATCACAATTCCAAAAAAGAAAAAAAAAAACATTATATTGAATCATGAAGCATTGGTAACGTAGTAGAAGCCAAGATATAATTCGAGATGAAATGAATGTCTTAGTTCATAAAATAAGAACAGGAGAACTGCTCATGGAAACATTGCAGCAGAATAGTTTAAGTATATGAACCTAGAATGCATACAGTTTTGAAATAATTTTTAAAAAACAAAGATCCAGGAGAAAATGTTTTTAATTTTTAAATTACTTCTTATAAACCTGATTTCCAAGTATTTTTAATTTAAAGTTGGTAAAAAATTAAATATGTGTGAGAAATGATTAGCTCAATAGTCTGTTATGTTACAATGTAAAGATAAGGACATTGGTTAATTAGGAAATAAATAAGAATCTGTGTGAACAAGGATTAAAAAATGGGAGGACATGGTCTGCTTCATTTCTGACACTAAGAGTATTTTACATGCAATTTTTGCTCAGTAACTAATATATCAGTATAATCAGTCTAATTGGGATTATTTTTACAGTTTTGTCGTTGGTGTCTGAAATTTTGGGCTTTTGTTTCCTTCTTCTCATCACTTTTTACTTTGCTTCTACAGTATCATAAAAGTGTCAGCAGAAGCAGAGCCATAGTGAAAAGTCAGATGCTTCCTCATACCCACAACTGCTCATGCTGTTTTCCCAGACTTCCCATCTCAAGTATACAGTTATGGAATTATAGTGTGTTGAGTTTGGTTGCTATACAGGAAATGTCAAAATAACTCTTATGGTTTCTAGCAATCATTTGAATGCCATTTTGGCAAAAGTGACAATGCAAAAAAAAAAAAAAAAGAGCTTTCTGAAATGTTTAATTTTCCAGAGATTTAAAAAGATATTCAGTGTATTATTTGCTAGGTAGCATCAAAAGTAAGTGAACACGGCTAGGAAATGAAGGAGACATGGTGTGTAAATGCATTTTGGGAACTGCTATTGGGTCCTGGAGCCAAGAGACATCCATGGAGAAATGAATGAGACCTGATCAAGTCTGACACGTAATTAATGGTCACAGACCAACAGGGGCCTCCTGGATTTGACAAATGTACGATGTATCATTGTATAGTAATGCGGGATGATTACATGAGGGTAAGCAAGCTGAGCAGAGTATTTAACCTCTCTGTATTATCTTGCCACTTTTCTATAAATCTAAAATTTCCTCAAAATTAAAAGTTGCTTCTTAAAGGAAGTATAGTAATATCATCATATCACTTTCCATGATCTCTTTAAGCACACTTCTGTACATGGAATGTGTCAGTACAGAGAAAGTGTTGTAAGCCTTCAAAGAGCTGTTATCTGAGAATTTTTGACTCAAAAAAGTGAGCAGGTTAAGAATGAGGGTTGGCTTTGTGCCACAACAGATAAAAATGCTGCCCGTGATTCCAGCATCCCATGTAGCTACTAGTTCGTGTCTCAGTGGCTCCACTTTTGGTCCAGCTCCCTAATGGCCTGGGAAAAGCAAAAGAAGGTGTCTAAGTCTTTGGAACTCTACCACCTATGTGGGAGACCCTGATGAAGCTCCTGGCTCCTGGTTTCAGCCTAGCCCAGCCCTGGTAATTATTGCCACCTGGGGAATGAACCAGCAGATAGAACACCTCTCTCTTTGCTCCATTCTCTGTAACTGACTTTTCTTTGTTGTTGCTTTTTAAGAGAAGGCAAAAATATATTTAATTATATAATTTAACACAGTAGTTTGCTCTAAAAATAGAGAATTCTGGAGCTATTGTTAGCACATCGTATAGTAAGCCATTTTTATCTCGTACTTGCACTTTCTCATTTCATACCTAAACCTGCTATACACACACACACACACACACACACTGCAGGAAGTGCTGATCTTGCTTTTACTCCCATCTCCATGCTTCACGGTCACTAAGTTGGTTAACTTGTTTTCTGCTAGTAACTAAGAAAAAGCTCTTTTACCCAATAAAGCTTCTTTTATTACCTAGAAACCTTTTATTGAAAGTATACAGACTCCATGTATTTCATACATACAAATTTAGGAACAGTCATTCTTACCACCCTTCCGTGCCTCCCACTGGCACTCCCATCCTTCTTCCTCTGTCCTCTTGTATTCCCCATCTTATTTTTGACTAAGATCTATTTTCAATTAACTTTATACACATAACCTTACCCTAAGTAACGTGTTCAACAAATAATACAAAAAAAAAAACAACAAACCACGATTGTTCCTCAACAGTTGACATAAGGGCCACTCAAAGTCATCACATCTCAAAGTGTCAATTTCACTTCTATAGATTACATCTTCGGTACTCTATTAGTTACCATAGATCAAGGAGAGCATATGGGATAGCCTTTTTGGGACTGCTTATTTACTAAGTATGATGTTTCCAGTTGCATTCATTTTGTTGCAAATGACAGGATTTCTTTTTTTCACTGCGTAGTTTTCCAAGCTGTACATATCCACAATTTCTTTATCCAGTTTTTGTTTGATGGACATCTGGGTTGCTTCCACATCTTAGCTATTGTGAATTGGACTGCAATAAACATAGGTACAGATAATTTTCATATGCTGATTTCATTTCATTTGGATAAATTTCCAGAAATGGGATGACTGGGTCATATGATGTCTATGTTAAGATTTCTGAGGTATCTCTATACTGTCTCACACCGTGGCTGTTCCAGTATACATTCCCACCAACAGTGGATTAGGGTACTTTTTCCCTAATTTCTGATTTCTGTAGGAGAGCCATTTTAACTGGGGTGAGGCAAAACCTCACTGGGGCTTTGATTTGCATTTCCCTGATGGCTAGTGATCCTGATCACTTTTTCATACGTCTGTTGACTATTTGTACTTCCTATTTTGAAAAATGTCTGTTCAAGTTCTTTGTCTATCTTAGCTAGACTGTTAGTTACTGTTGAGTTTCTTGAGCGCTTTATATATTCTGGATATTAATAATTTATCAGTTGCATAGTTTGCAAATATTTTCTCCCATTCTGTCAACTGTCTCTTCTCTATGCTGAGTGATTCTTTTGCAGAGCAGAAGCTCCTCAATTTGATGTAATCCCATTTCTCAATTGTGGCTTTGAATACCTGTGCTTCTCTGGTCTTTTCGAAGAAGCTTTTGGCTATGCCAATGTCTTGCAAACAGAGTTTCCCCAATTTCTCTAGTAATTTGATGGTATTGGGTCACAGATTTAGCTCTTTGATTCATTTTGTGTGGATTTTTCTGTGAGATGTAAGACAGGGGTCTTACTTCGTACTTCTGCATGTGGAGATCCAGTTTTTCCCAGTACCATTTGTTGAAGAGACTGTTATTGCTCAAAGGTATGATTTCTAGCTCCTTTGTCAAAGAAAGTTGGTTGTAGAAGTGTGGATTGATTTCTGGAGATTCTATTCTGTTCCATTGTTCTATCCACCTGTTTTTTTTTTTTGTAGGAGTACCAGACTGTTTTGATTATACCTGCCTTGTAGTATGTCTTGAAATGTGGTATTGAATGCCTGCAGCTTTCTTTTCTGTTGTATACGAATGCTTTAGCTGTTTAGAGTTTCCATATGTATTTTAACATCATTTTTTCTAGATATGCAAAGAATGTTTTGGCATTTTGATTGGGATCACAATGAATCTGTAAATTCCTTTTGGTAGTATAGACTTTTGTATTATATTGTTTCTTCCAATCCATGAACATGGAAGATTTTTCCTTTTTTATCTTATTTTATTTCCTTCCTCATGTTATAATTTTCATTGTAAACATCCTTGATGTCCTTGGTTAAATTTATTCCAAAGTATTTAATTTTTTTGGCTATCGTGAATGAGATTAGAAGTAATTTCTCAGCAAGAAATTGTCTGTGTATACAAAGGCTGTTGATTTTTGTGTGTTAATTTTATGTCATTATTTTACCAAACTCTTCTATGAAGAGTTCCAATAGCCTCCACTAATGGAGTCTTTTGGATCCCCTATATAGAGAATCACATCATCTGCAAAACGCAGATAGTTTTACTTCCTCCTTCCTACTTTGTATCCTTTTGATTTCCCTTCCTTGCCTAATGGCTCTGGGTGAAACTTCTAGGGCTATATCAAATAGCAGTGGTAAGAATGGGCATCCTTGTCTGGTTCTGGATCTTAGTGGGAATGCTTCCAATAAGCCATTCAGTAAGATGCTGGCTGTGGTTTGTCATAATTTGCTTTGATTGTGTTGAGGAATGTTCCTTCTATACCCAGTTTGCTTAAAGTTTTTATCAGGAATGGATATTGTACTTTATCAAATGCTTTCTCTGCATCTATTGAGATAATATATGGTTTTTCTTCTTTAGTGTGTTAATGTGATATATCACATTTTATGATTTGTGATCATGAAACATCCCACATTCCTGCATACTAGAGAAAAATCCCACTTGGTCTTGGTGAATGATCTTTCTTCTGTGGTGTTGGATTTGATTTGCTAGTATTTTGTTGAGTAGTTTTGCATCTATGTTAATCAGGGAAATTGGTGTACAGTTCTCTTTCTATGTTGTATCTTCTTCTGGTTTGGGAATTAAGGTGACAGTGGCTTCATAGAAGGAATGTTGATGATTCTCTCCTTTTCAATCATTTTGAATAGTGTGAGAAGAATTGGAGTTAGTTCTTCTTTAAATGTCTGGTAGAATTCAGCAGTGAAGCCATCCAGGCCTGGGTTTTTTGTTTGTTTGTTTTAGTTTTTTGTTTTGGAGTGTGGAGGGTCTTTATTACTAATTCAATTCTGTCTTAGTTATTTGTCTGTTTAGGTGTTCCTTGTCTTCATAGTTCAATTTTGGTAGGTTTATGTGTAGAGGAATCTATCCATGTCTCCTAGGTTACCCAGTTTGTTTGCATGCAGCTCTTTGTAGTAATTTCTGATGATACTTTTCATTTCTGTGGTATCTGATGTTACATTTACATTTTCATCTCTGATGAAAAATAGAGTAAGCTGGGGCTGGCGCTGTGGCACAGCAGGTTAAAGCCCTCTCCTGCAGTGCCATCATCGCATATGGGCACAGGTTCTAGTCCAGTCTGCTACTCTTCCAATCCAGCTCTCTTCTATGGCCTGGGAAAGCAGTAGAAGATGGCCCAAGTCTTTGGGACCCTGCACTCATATGGGAGACCCGAAAGGGACTTCAGGCTCCTAGCTTCTGGCTTTGGATCACTGCAGTTCTGGCCTTTGGGACCAATTGATGTGTGAACCATCAGAAGGAAGACCTCTCTCTGTCTCTCTGCTTCTCCTCTCTCTGTGTAACTCTTACTTTCCAACAAATAAATAAATTTTTTAAAAAAGAATTAGACTATATCTTACATTCTCTCCTAGCCTGTAGGGTTTCTCATGAGCAGTCAGCTGTGAGTTTAACTGGAGATCCTTGACAGTAATCTGGTGTTTCCTCATGCACATTTTAGAATCTTTGGTGTTTTACTGTGGAAAGTTTGACTGCAATGTCTGTGTGTAGATATTTTCTGGTCTATTAAGAGCAAGAATATTTAACATAGACTCCAAACGGGGGGAGGGGGGCTGATCCAAAATAGTGAGTTTCTTAGAAACCATCAACAGAAGATCATGAATCCATCAAGTAGGGATCTCTCCACCACTCTACTGATGACCACATCAAAAGGTAATTCTCACTGAAAATAGGATTATTATATGATGCAGCAATCCAATAACTTCATATGTATCCAAAGGAATTGACATCAGTATATTGAAGAATCTCTGCACTTGCATGTTTATTTCCGATTGTTCAGAATAATCAAGATATTAGAACAAATGAAGAGATTGTTAATGGATAAAAGCATCGTATGCATATGAAATATTATTCACCCGTAAAATAGAATGGAATTCTGTCATTTGCAGCAGCGTCATAGAATTGGAATGAATTATTTTTAGTGAAATTAATCCCATAGAGAAAGACGAGTACTAAATTTCTCACTTTTATATGGAAGCTAAAACATTGATCTTAAAGCAGAGAATAGAATAGTGATTATGAGTAGTAGCTTTGGATCCACATGGAGGAAAGGCCTATACTTCCGGGAATGGAAAGTTCCTACCTGTACTTCAGGGGAAGAAAAGTCCTTGTCAAGGTCCCTGCGGGTGCCTAAAGATCAACCAATGAGGATCAGACCTGCCTCAACCTTTAACCCCCATGCCCTGAATCTATAAAAGGAGCTCTCCCAATCTCTGACGCACGACTTCCCCGGCCCCCGCTCTGTTGCTCTGTTGGGACCGGGGAACCTTGCCCAGGAGCAGAACCCCAATAAAAGCCTGTGAATTAATTGATTCGTCTGCCTGGGAACATTTGTTACACACCAGGCACCTTGCAATGAGAGCCGTGGAAGCATATAACAGAGAGAGTAACGGAGAGAGGACTGTTTATTGGGATAGAGGTGCAACTGTATATGAGAAATAACTTCTAATGTCCTATAACAATTAGTAGAACACAAGTTAGTTAGTACAGATGATTTTGAATGTTCCCAACATAAAGAAATAATAAATGTCTGAGTTGATAGAAGATGCCAGTACTCTTAGTTGATCACTACATATTGCAAACATGTTTTAAGTATTCTCATAAAACATAAAATTACTCTCTATGTGTCATTCAAAAAATATGAAATATGTTTTAGTTTAAACTTACTTATTTATAAAATTTATTTTAAGATTTAACAATTTTAACATTTTGTCACATTTACTTTACATGCGGTTATTATATGCATATATACATTCATTTTTTTGAAAACAGGGATATTAATATCACATAATATGAGATTCATGTCAATGACTATGAAGTGAGGGAAAAGGTGCGTTGTTATGTATATGATACAGTTCCATGAAAAAATATTTCTATCTATATATATTATATATTAAGTAATAAAATATCCACATAGTTTTTCTACTTCATCTATTAATGTCCACATATGAGAGAAAATGTCAAGTTTGTCTTTCTGTGTCTGTCTTATTTCAGTTTCATAATGATTCCACTTCCATTCATTTCTTCCAAATGTCAGGATTTTGTGTTTTGTAGCTGAATAATAGTTCATCATGAACATACATATACATGTTTATCGCATTTTATTCATACAGTAATCAGTTGATGGGCATCATGGTTTAGTCCATATATTTGCTGTGAAGCACTGGGCTTTTAAAAACGTGGGAGCGCAGGCATCTCTTTCATTGTTGACTTCATTTCTGTGGAATGTGTTCCTAGAAGAGGGTTGGCTGAGTCGTGTTGTAGATACATTTTCAGTTTTGTGAGGACTCTCCATACTGCTTTCCATGATGGCTGTACTAATTAAGGAAGAAGGAATCGTTCTTTTCACAAATGTGATGAAAATATCTCTTACAATCAGCACTATCAATATAATGTGGCTTGAGACATCCACATTTGTCATCCACTTTAGTTGTATGATGAAAAACCTTGTGTCAGAGAATATATTTATTTTAGAAAGACATTCCTTGGGCAAAATTTTATTATCACAATCTAAAAGTGTCTGTGTGTGTGTGTGTGTGTGTGTGTGTTTACTTCAATGAACCCAAAACCCTCTGACACATGTACAGGTGCTAAATAATAAGGTGTAAGAATTTCTAAAGCTAAGGTACAGCCATGCTAGAGAATGACTGTGGATGTGGAAGAGGTGGAAAGGACACAGTGGGCAGGATTTAGATGGGCAGAAGCTGGCCGTGCCGTGGCTCAGTAGGCTAATCCTCCACAAGGAACTGTATTGCAAGTAGAGAAACCATGAATTGAAACAGAGCTCATATGGGATGCTGACATCACAAACAACAGCTTAGTCCACTGTGCCACAAGGCCAGCCCCCTTGTGAGGGTTTTGATGTCTGGGACATCTAGGGCCTGATCCCTGGAACACCAAATATTTAAGATATTGTGGCAATGAGGATAATTATAAAAGGTTTCTAAGAAAAGCAGTGAGATAGAAAGGAAGAAAACAGGAAAGAACAGATTAGAGTTATGGGCTACATCTACAAGGGCACTACTGAAGAAATACATGGAATTTAAATGGTTGGTGACTTCTTGACAATAATAATTTTTGTGACTTCAAATTATTCTTATTAGTTAGACTTATATATATGGTGGAAAATTCAAATTACATACTTTCTTCCATATATCACACCAGAATCCTATAACTTAGAATCCATGTTGAATATTCTCATTGTCCTGCTTCACAAAATACTAATGCTCTGTTAGGTGGACCAGACATGAGCTCAGAGGGAGTAAGGTCACCTTGTGTGTGAAATGCCAACCAGCTCCTCCTAGTGCTGAAGGTGAGGATGTCATTGTAACCTCCTGTTCTCTGCCCATCATTCTAAGTCACAGGACTCTGGAGCTGTCTTTATATCTAATTTGTCACTCACATGATCTCGGTATTACCAGAATCTGCCCATCTAAATCCTGCCCACTGTGTCCTTTCCACCTCTTCCCCATCTCCAATCATTCTCTAGCATGGCTGTACCTTAGCTTTAGAAATACTTACACCTTAAGATTTACCACCTGAGCTGGCGCCGTGGCTTAGTAGGCTAATCCCCTGTCTGCGGGGCAGTCACCCCAGGTTCTAGTCCCGGTTGGAGCGCCGGATTCTGTCCCGGTTGGCCCTCTTCTAGCCCAGCTCTCTGCTGTGACCCAGGAGTGCAGTGGAGGATGTCCCAAGTCCTTGGGCCCTGCACCTGCATGGGAGACCAGTAGAAGCACCTGGCTCCTGGCTTGGATCAGTGCGGTGCGCTGGCTGCAGTGCGCTGGCCGCAGCAGCCATTGCGGGGTGAACCAACGGCAAAGGAAGACCTTTCTCTTTGTCTCTCTCTCTCACTGTCCACTCTGCCTGTTCAGAAAAAAAAATTTAAAAAAGAGACTATTGGAAATCATAGAAGAGTTTGGCAAAGTAGCAGGATATAAAATCAATGCACAAAAATCAACAGCATTTGTAAACACAGGAAATGCCATGGCTGAGAAAGAACTTCTAAGAACAATCCCATTCACAATAGCTACAAAAACAATCAATACTTTGTAATAAACTTAAGCAAGGATGTTAAAGATCTCTATGATGAGAATGACAAAATCTTAAAGAAAGAAATAGAAGAGGATACCAAAAATTTAAAAAATTTTCCATGCTCATGGATTGGAAGAATCAATATCATCAAAATGTCCATTCTCCCAAAAGCAATTTATAGATTCAATGTGATACCAATCAAAATAGCAAAGACATTCTTCTCAGATCTAGAAAAAATGATGCTGAAATCCATATGGAAGCACAGGAGAACTCAAATAGCTAAAGAAATCTCGTACAACAAAAACAAAGCCGGAGGCATCACAATACCAGATTTCAGGACATACTACAGGGCAGTTGTAGTCAAAATGACATGGTACTGGTACAGAAATAGGTGGATAGACTAATGGAACAGAATAGAAACACCAGAAATCAATGCAAACATCTGCATCCAACTTATATTTGATCAAGGATCTAAAACCAATTCCTGGAGCAAGAACAGTCTATTCAACAAATGGTGCTGGGAAAACTGGATTTCCACGTGCAGAAGCATGAAGCAAGACGCCTACCTTACACCTTACACAAAAATCCACTAAACATGGGTTAAAATTCTAAATCTATGACCAACATCATCAAATTCCTAGAGAACATTGGAGAAACCCTGCAAGATATAGGCAAAGGCAAAGACTTCTTGGAAAAGACCCGGGAGGCACAGGCAGTCAAAGCCAAAATTAACAATTGGGATTACATAAAATTGAAAAGTTTCTGTACTGCAAAAGAAACAGTCATGAAAATGAAGAGGCAACCAACAGAATGGGAAAAATATTTGCAAACTATGCAACCAATAAAGGATTAATAACCAGAATCTAAAAAGAGATCAAGAAACTCCATAACAACAAAACAAACAACCCACTTAAGAGATGGGCCAAGGACCTCAATAGACATTTCAGGATGTTCAGGATCACTAGCCATCAGGGAAATGCAAATCAAAACCACAATGAGGTTTCACCTCACCCTGGTTAGAATGGCTCACATTCACAAATCTACCAACAACAGATGCTGGCAAGGATGTGGGGAAAAAGGGACATAACCCACTGTTGGTGGGAATGCAAACTGGTCAAGCCACTATGGAAGTCAGTCTGGAGATTCCTCAGAAACCTGAAGATAACCCTACCATATAACCCAGCCATCCCACTCCTTGGAATTTATCCAAAGGAAATGAAATTGGCAAATTAAAGAGCTGGCTGCACCTCAATGTTTATTGCAGCTCAATTCACAATAGCTAAGACCTGGAACCAACCTAAATGCCCATCAACAGTGGATTGGATAAAGAAATTATGGGATATGTACTCTGTAGAATACTATACAGCAGTAAAAAAAATGAAATCCAATAATTTGCAGCAAAATGGAGGGATCTGGAAAACATCATGCTGAGTGAAATAAGCCAGTCCCAAAGGGACAAATATTAAATGTTCTCCCTGATCAGTGACTACTAACCGACCACCAAAAATGAAACCTGTTGAAGTGAAATGGACGCTATGAGATACAATGACTTGATCAGCCCTTGTGCTGACTGTCAAGGAACAACTTGCTACTTTATCCCTTTTAGTATTTTTTTTTGTTCTACTTAATACTATTTGTTGAACTCTTTAATTAACACACAATTATTCTTAGGTGTTTAACTGAAAAGTGATCCCTGTTAAATATAATTGTGGGAATAAGAGAGGGAGGAGATGTACAGTTTGGTACCTGTTCAATGAGACTTACCTTTAATGGTAGAGCTAGAAAGACGCCAGGGGATTCCAAATCAATCTCATCAAGGTGGCATGTACCAATGCCATCTCACTAGTCAAAGTGATCAGTTTCAGTTCCTAATTGATCATAATGATAGGATTAAGAGTCAAAGGGATCACATAAACAAGACTAGTGTCTGCTATTAATAACTGATAGAATTAAAAAGGAGAAAACGATCCAACATGGGAAGCAGGATATACAGCAGACTCATAGAATGGCAGATGTCCTAAACAGCACTCTGGCCTCAGAATCAGCCCTTAAGGCATGCGGATCTGGCTGAAAAGCCCATGAGAGTATTACAGGTGTGGAAAGCCAAGACATGGTGGCCAAGAACAAAACAAAACAAAAGAAAACAAAAAAACCACAAAGCCTGAATGAAAGATCTTGGTGGGTGAGATCCCCGTAGAAAGAACAGGACATCAAAGAAGGAGGTGCCTTTCTCTGAAGGGAGGAGAGAACTTCCACTTTGACTATGATCTTGTCTAAATATGATCGGAGTTGGCAAAATCAAAAGGCTTCCATAGCCTTGGCAATTCATTATAAGAGCCTAGGTTGATTACTGATGCCATAAACAAGTGTGTCAATTGTCAAATCAACAACAGGAGTCACTGTGCACTTACTCCCCATGTAGGATCTCTGCCCTTAATGTGTTGTACTATGCACATCAATGGTATAACTAGTAATCAGAGAGTACTTTACACTTTGTGTTTCTGTGCGGGTGCAAACTGTTGAAATCTTTACTTAATATATACTAAATTGATCTTCTGTATATAAAGTTAATTGAAAATGAATCCTGATGTGAAAGGGATGGGAGAGGGAGCGGGAGAAGGGAGGGTTGTGGATGGGAGGGAAGTTATGTGGGGGAAAAGCCACTGTAATCCAAAAGCTGTACTTTGCAAATTTATATTTATTAAATAGGTGTTAAAATATTTGAAGAAAAGAAGGCCGGCGCCGCGGCTCACTAGGCTAATCCTCCGCCTAGCGGCGCCGGCACACCAGGTTCTAGTCCAGGTCGGGGCGCCGGATTCTGTCCAGGTTGCCCCTCTTCCAGGCCAGCTCTCTGCTGTGGCCAGGGAGTACAGTGGAGGATGGCCCAGGTTCTTGGGCCCTGCACCCCATGGGAGACCAGGAAAAGCACCTGGCTCCTGGCTCCTGCCATCGGATCAGCGCGTTGCGCCGGTCGCAGCGCGCCAGCCGCAGCGGCCATTGAAGAGTGAACCAACGGCAAAGGAAGACCTTTCTCTCTGTCTCTCTCTCTCACTGTCCATTCTGCCTGTCAAAAAAAAAATTTTTGAAGAAAAGAAAGTTAATGCTTTTTAATTGTCTCTTTTTCTTTTCAATAACTTTCTAACAATTGTTCGAAAAATATACATGAAATGTAAGCACTTTTGGAACATAATTTACTAAATCTGATACAAACTAATCTGAAGTTTGTTAACTGCTAAAAAAGCTGAATTTTAAAAATTTTGTTTATTTATTTTAATGAAAGAGTTATGGAGGGGAGAGAGAGAGAGAGAGAGAATCTCCCATCTACTGGTTCACTCCACAAATGGCTGTATGGCTGTAATGGCCAGTTAAGGCAGAACCCAGGAACTTCATCTGGTTATCCCACATGGGTGGCATCCAGCCCATTTGGGATGCCAGGGTTATGGGCTGTGGCTTAACCTACTGCACCACAACACCAGCCCCTATAACATTTAACTAAGTCAAAACATTCTACAAAGAAACATCAAGGATTGCAGGGGTGAATGACAATTTTTTTAATATTCAGGGAAAAAATATCCAAGTTAGAAGGCAAATTTCTAGAAATCTTACTGCCAGACAAAAAAAGAAGCAATTAGAAAAATTAAAAAAGTGTTGGATATTTGTGGTAGACTATCAAATGACCCAACTTACAGGTCTTAAGAGTTGCTGAAGGCATGGAAAGAAAGAATGGATTAGAGGCCTTTTTAGTGAAATAATTACAGAAAACTTCCCTAATTTGGAGAAAAAAAAATAGCATCCAAGTATAGGAAGCACATAGAATATCTAATAGACATGACCAGAAAATATCTACACAGGACACATTGCAGTCAAACTTTCCACAGTAAAACACCAAAGAAAAGATTCTAAAATGTGCATGAGAGAAACACCAGATTATGTCAAGGATCTCTAATTAAATTCACAGCTGACTGCTCATGAGAAACCCTATAGGCTAGGACAGAATGCAAGATATACTCTAATTCTTTTTTTTTTTAAGATTTATTTATTTATTGGAAAGTCAGAATTACGCAGAGAGAAGAGAGGCAGAGAGACAGAGAGAGGCCTTCCTTCTGATGGTTCACACCCCAATTCGTCCCAAAGTCCTGAACTGCGCTGATCTGAAGCCAGGATTCAGGAACCAGGAGCCCATTTCGGGTCTCTCACATGGATGCAGGGTCCCAAGTTCTTGGGCCATCTTCTACTGCTTTCCCAGGCCATGGCAGAGAGCTGGATCTCAAGAGGAGCAGCCGGGACTAGAACCTGCGCCAATATGTGATGCTGGCACTGCTAGTGAGGGCTTTAACCTGTTGCGCCACAGTGCCAGCCCCAGCTTACTCTATTTTTCATCAGAGATGGAAATGGAAATGTAAAAACAGATAACCCAGAAATAAAAAGTATCATCAGAAATTACTACAAAGAGCTGCATGCAAACAAACCAGGTAACCTAGAATACATGAATAGATTCCTGTACACATAAACCTACCAAAATTGAGCTATGAAGACATTGAAAAACTAAATAGATAAATAACTAAGACAGAAATTGTATCAGTAATAAAGACCCTCCCCTCTCCAAATATGGCTTACTATACAATGTGCTAACATTAGCTCCAGAATTCTCTATTTTTAGAGCAAACTACTGTGTTAAATTATATAATTAAATATATTTTGTCTTCTCTTAAAAAAGGAACAAAGAAAAGTCAGAATTACAGAGAGTGGAGCAGAGAAAAGAAAGAGGTCTTCCATCTGTTGGTTCACTCCCCAGGTGGCAATAATTACCAGGGCTGGGCTAGGCTGAAACCAGGAGCCAGGAGCTTCATCCTGGTCTCCCACATAGGTGGTAGAGATCCAAAGAATTAGACACATTCTTCTGCTTTTCCCAGGCCATAAGCAGGGAGCTGGACCAAAAGTGGAGCTGCTGAGACATGAACCAGTAGCTACATGAGATGCTGGAATCATAGGCAGCATTTTCATCTGTTTGTCACAAAGCCAATCCCAGTAATTCCATTCTTAACCTGCTCAATTTTTGAGTCAAAAATTCTCAGATAACAGCTCTTTGAAGGCTTACAACACCTTCTCTGTAATGACACATTCCATGTATAGAGTTCATGGGAAATGATATGATGATATTACTAGGCTTCTTTAAGAAGCAACTTTTAATTTTGAGGAAATTTTAGATTTATAGAAAAGCGGCAGAGATAATACAGAGAGGTTAAATACTCTGCTCAGCTTGTTTACCCTCATGTAATCATCCTGCATTACCATACAATGATACATCATACATTTGTCAAATCCAGGAGGCCCCTGTTGGTCTGTGACCATTAATTACTTGTCAGACTTGATCAGGTCTCATTCATTTCTCCATGGATGTCTTTTGGCTCCAGGACCCAATCACAGTTCCCATGATGCATTTATGCACCATGTCCCCTTCACTTCCTAGCTGTGTTCGCTTACTTTCATGCAACCTAGCAAGTAATAATACACTGAATATCTGTTTAAATACCTGGAAAATTAAACATTTCAGAAAGCTCTTTTTTTTTGCATTGTCACTTTTGCCAAAATGGCGTTGAAATGATTGCTAGAAAACCATAAGAGTTATTTTGACATTTCCTGTATAGCAACCAAACTCAACTTACTATAATTCCATAACTGTATACTTGAGATGGGAAGTCTGGGAAAACAGCATGAGCAGTTGTCGGTATGAGGAAGCATCTGACTTTTCACTATGGCTCTGCTTCTGCTGACACTTTTATGATACTGTAGAAGCAAAGTAAAAAGTGATGAGAAGAAGGAAACAAAAGCCAAAATTTCAGACACCAATGACAAAACTGTAAACATGATCCCAATTAGACTGATTATACTGATATATCAGTTATTGAGCAAAAATTGCAGGTAAAATACTCTAAGTGTCAGAAATGAAGCAGACCATGTCCTCTCATTTTTCACTTCTTGTTCACACAGATTCTGATTTATTTCCTAAATAACCAATTGATCTCTATTTTTATTGTAATATAACAGACTATTGAAGTAATCATTTCTCACACTCATTTAAATTTTTACCAACTTAAATTAAAAATACATGGAAATAGAGGTTTATAAGAAGTAATTTAAAATTAAAAACATTTTCTCCTGGATCTTTGTTTTTGATAAATTATTTCAAAACTGTATGCATTCCAGGTTCATATATTTAAACTATTATGCTGCAGTGTTTCCATGAGCATTTCTCCTGTTCTTATTTTATGAACTAAGACATTCATTTCATCTTGGGTTATATCTTGGTTTCTACTATGTTATCAATGCTTCATGATTCAATATAATGTTTTTTTTCTTGTTTGGAATTGTGATACCATCTAGATTAACCTGGTATTAAATAATGACAAAGGAATGGTACTTATGTGTACCTTAAAGAGTATATACATTTCATATAGAAAAGAAGTAAAGAAAATATTCTGAGAGGTGCTAAAAATAGATTGGTATTTTTGGGTGTAAAGGTGTGTGGGTGTTTTAATGACAGGTGAGAGGTTTGGTGATAATATAATTAGCCAATGAATAATAGTTGTTAGATTAGAGATATACGTTAGCTGTACAGAATAATAATTATCTCTGAGCCTGGAAGATCATAGTTCCTGGCCATGCCTTAAAACTAATGTTTGCCTTTAAGAGAAAGCTTGGTTGCCTGGAGTATTAAAAAAAAATCACCATCCTTAATACATTTATTTATGTCAGAGACCTACCTCCTGAAGAGAGATTCTAAAGAAAAATAGAGGAAGCCAAAAAGCAAATCTCAAAAAAGAATTGATAGAGAATCTAGCTTTGTTGCTGTTAATTTAAAGGGGCTGATGAGGGAAGGAATTTCAAGACACAGGAAAATACCTTCAACATAAATAAAGGAGGAAGCTGATACAGACATGGATTTCAGCTGATGTTACTCACTTTCTTGAGAATTAAAAGTGTGAGAACATTGAGAGCTTATTAGGTGTGAAGATCCATGTGTTGGATCTGAAGAAAACAATCGCTTTTGTTACAAACTAGCACCTACTTCTAGGGTTAATTAGGGCATAGGGCTGCTCAGTGGATTAAACAAATAGCTTTTGAATTTTGACAGCTATGGCTGTAATTAGTGGATCAGAAGATTTTGACTTTGATGCTTTAAAAAGAGCTGTATTTAAGCCTACGCAACATGTTAAGTCTTTCAGTTGCTAGAGCTGTCTCTTCCTTATTTAAGGAGAATCTGTTTCTTCAGATAATTTGAAGAGAATAAGTGGAAAAAGTGCTGTTTTAAATCAATCAACCCAGGATTGTATACATTTATATTTACTGTAAAATAATCAGTCTGAATATTCTTAGGGTGGCTTTTTTTAACATATAGGCCAATGTGTGTGCATATATGACATTTCTCTATGTTTACCAGTTATATTACATTTGCAGATTTTACATATACTATAAAAGCGAAGTTGGAGAAATCAGGCTAAGCAGGATATGGGTGTTTCACTTTTCATATTTTACAGGTTTAGTAATGTTGTTGTTAACTGTTCCCTAACCTCATGCCTGTTTTTTTTTTTTTTTCATTTTCCAAGCTCTATAGTAATTGCTGTAGTTAGATTTTAAATGGCCATACAACTTCATTTTATTCTTGATGGCCTTTCTGACACTTGGGGGTGACAAGTGAGACACTGACACCACTGGAAACTTTCTGTGTGGGAATATCAGTGTCATGTGATCGTCTGCACCTTCACACAAGGTCTCTGTGAGGGACGGTCTCACACATCAGGACCCGCCTGGTCTCACAGCAGAGGTGAAGCCAGCAGAGCCGGGACGTGCTCGCCTGCTCCTGACCAAGCCTGTGCTCCAGCTGGGGACATCCCAAGGTACAGACACAGACAGCAGCTACTGTGGGTGTGTGAGTCCATCTCCATGTCGCCTCTCACCCTGTTGATGGCAGAGGAATAGAGCAGCACTTGCTCCGGGAGAGATGTGTAGAAAGGTGGGGTTAAACTATGATCCATGTTAACATCTAAAGTTACCTTTATTCTAGAGGAGAGGGCAGGAGTGGATCAGAATAATTTATCAAAAAAATTAAACAGTCAGACGTGCAATTTTTTAAAATTGTCACTTGTTTTGTAGTATATTTATTTCCTTTTATAAGACATTATATATGTACTTTTATTTCTCATCACAATGGATGCTATTTATCTGGCTAGCAATGAGTAACCCAAACTTTAAATTACCTTAGCATGATGTCACTTGTGATAAATTTTGAAACTTTTGTTAATATTATTTTCTATCAATAGAAATCTAGTCTAGCCGGCGCCGTGGCTCACTAGGCTAATCCTCCGCCTAGCGGCGCAGGCACACCGGGTTCTAGTCCTGGTCGAGCGCCGGATTCTGTCCCAGTTGCCCCTCTTCCAGGCCAGCCCTCTTCTGTGGCCAGGGAGTGCAGTGGAGGATGGCCCAGGTGCTTGGGCCCTGCACCCCATGGGAGACCAGGAAAAGCACCTGGCTCCTGGCTCCTGCCATCGGAACAGCGCGGTGCGCGGGCCGCAGCGTGCTGGCCGCGGCAGCCATTGGAGGGTGAACCAACGGCAAAGGAAGACCTTTCTCTCTGTCTCTCTCTCTCCCACTGTCAACTCTGCCTGTCAAAAATAAAATAAAATAAAATAAAAAGAAATCTAGTCTAATATTTACCAATTCATTTTGTTGATATTTATGTATATAGATATAAGACAAAAATAACAGCACAAAAATCAGTTATCTCAGAAAATATATGACCTTGAGTTAAGATTTTTTTAAATATTTTGTTTATGTATTTAGAGGTAGAGTTACAGACAGTGAGAGGGAGAGACAGAGAGAAATCTTCTAGCCAATGGTTCACTCCCGAGATGGTCGCAATGGCTGGAGCTGTGGGATCCGAAGCCAGAAACCAGGAGCTTCTTACCAGTCTCCCATGCAGGAGCAGGGGCCCAAGATCTTGGGCCAACTTCTACTGCTTTTCCAGGCCACAGCAGAGACCTGGATTGGAAGAGGAGCAGCCAGGACTAGAAGGGGTGCCCATATAGAATGCTGGTGCCCCAGGTGGAGGATTAACGCACTGTGCAATGGCACAGGCCCCTGGAGATATATTGGAAATACTTGTTTCTCATTTATAATTTGAAGATCTCAGCTTTGTGTAGACTTGCTGTTAGAATTACAAGTGATGCTTATCTCAGTTAATGGTATTTTCATATGCCCCAACCTTGAATCCCATCATTTCTTCATTTTCTCAACTCTAAGGTCATATCCATGAAGGTTAGTGACTATCAGGATGAGATAAATGAGTGCTGGAGTGTGAGAGAAGATGATTCAGCAACATGGAGTGTTCATTGAATTAGTGTGTGTGTGTGTGTGTGTGTGTGTGTCCCTCATGTAGGAGGTGCCTCTGTCATATTGTGCTGATCATTTGGTCCTAATACATGTACTGAGTAACAAGTTAATTTTTCAAGAGAAGGTATATATCTGGATATTTATGTACAAATTATATCCAGTCCCAAATTTTGGCAACTAATTAAGTTACTTTATGTCAGTTTAAAAATTTAAACAGTATGTCCATAAACTAAATAGGATCTCTCTTCTAAAACATCACAAAAAGGAATTTAAATCACTTTTTCCTGGGCCAGCACTGTGATGGGGTGGGTTGAGTCAGCACCTGCCATGCCAGTTCCCATATGAAAGTGCTCGTTTGTGCCCTTGCTGCTCTGCTTCAGATCCAGCTCCTTGCTAATGTGCCTGAGATGACAGCAGAAGATGAGCCAAGAGTCTGGACCTCAGCTACCCATGTGGGAAACCTGATGGAGCTCCTGGGTCCTGGTTTCAGCCTGGCCCAGCCCCTAGAACACCAGCCATCTGGGGAGTGAACCAGTGGAGAGAAATTCTCTTTCTAACTTTCCCTCCATCTCTCTCTCTCTGGAAATCTATGCCTTTCAGATAAATAGGATAAATTTTATTAAAATTCTTTTCTGTGATTTCCAGAATTACTGTGATCATAGTTCACTTTCTACAGGCCCGAGTGTGTATCATTCCTGTAGCTCTTCCCGTTATTCGTGAATCTATTATGTCTCGTGAAACATCTTTGGTCCTTGCTGTGTTTTAGCCTGAAGCTCTTAGAAATGACTGAGGAGAAAGTGACATACTCAGAACTGAAATTGTCTCACGCAAAGAAAAAGGAAGGCAAACGACATCTAGCTCACAAAAAAAGAGGTAACTTTTCTTGTTTTCTGATTTCTGAGAACATAATGCCAGGTAGAAAAAAATTAGCATAAATGTTTATCCTGCTTGGGTTCTTATCTGTTTACCAAGCTCATTATATACCCACTTTTTAAATTTTTTACAGCAAACCCATGCACAGTAATCCTGGGAATCATCTGTGTTGTGCTCCTGCTGGCAAGCATAGGGTTAGGATATATGTGTGAGTATGTGCAGCTGTGTGGGTGTGGATGGGCAATAAGAAAAAGAGAAGGAAATCGATTAGCCCAAGAAATGGTGGATTTTAAAAATAAGAAGTCTTTTTTTTTCTTTTTAGTTGTGGTCTAGAATATGGACACTGTAATAGATTGCTGAACTGGAGGAAGAGTTACAGTTATTGTGAAGGGGACATGGAGGGACTATGTATTTGATATTGCTAGATTTTTACAACCAGATAAAATTTAATGTTGGTACATAGGGGTGTCATTGGAAATGAAAAGATTCTGTTGTGTGACAAAAACGTGAGTGATTTTTTTTCAAATTTTTTATTCGAGGGAGGGATGGAGGAAGAAAGAGAGAGAGAGATCCCACCTTCTCATTATCTAAGTTTTAAAGTCTGCAACAGCGGGGACTGGGCTGGGTCACAGATGTGGGACAGAAATGCAATCCGCTCATGTGGGTGTCAGCGACCCATTCACTTTGAGCCATCACTACTGCCTCCTAGCATCTCCATGAACAGAAAGTGGGAATCAGGAACTGGACCGAGGAAGCAAACTTGTGTGCCTGATATGGACAACAGGCATTTTTTAAAAATAGAACAATAGCTTTTTATTTTACATTTTTATTCTCAACTTAATGGAAGAAACTGCTGTTTCTCTCTTAGACTTTTAACTTTCCTTTTGCACATTAGAAATAGCTATATGAACTCATTTGCCGTGCATATTTTATGCATTCATTATACATACAGGCAAATCCCTTATGTCAATATGTAAATGCTAAATTGAGTCACATGCTGAGAAACCATTATTTAAAGATGGCATAAAATCTAGTTCATTTTTAATTTCCTTTGTTTCCAGTTTATGAAATGAACACTACTTTTTATGTGTCTTGGAAATAATAGATTTCAAGTTACATATAATTGTAGTTTTATATAAAATATATTTTATGGCCTGACACAAAAATATTTTAACTTTATCTATGATTATAATCCCAAGTAATCACCACCATGTTCTTTTGTACCTAGAATTATAGGATATGATCATAATTAAGTGATCTTTTAAGTCATTTATGTTGTTAATTTTGTAATGTGGATTGAAGCTTTTCAGAAGTGTCCTAAATGCACAACACAGGATAAGGAAAACACAAAAGAAAAGAACACATCCTCAGTACAGCTGGAAGATCATTCAGTGGTGCTGTCCGGTAGAGGTTTGTACTCAATGTTTAAGTTCATAGCCGACAGGTTATTTTTCATAGACTTACTGCCTTCTGTCCATTTCAATATATAAACTTTAAAAAGTTGATATTGGATCTGATGAGGAGTTTTAGGTTTTAACTTTACTCTTCTCATTAAATCTATTTTTAAAATCATAGTTAACTAAGCATTCGAGTTTGAAAAGATGTTTGGGTACAGAAAAACTCTTCTTTTATGCTAATTCCTTCTGAAGAAAAAATTAAATACCTAAAATCTTGTTTTCTAAATGGCCTGGTGTCTTGGGATGGGGGTGACTTTTGTTTTGAAGAACAAGCCTGTGGCTTCTTGCAAGGAAGACACTTTTGCTGTGGAAGAAACTGCTACTATTTTTCTAAAAAAGAAGAAACATGGGAGGAGAGCAGGAATTTATGCCGGAACATGGATTCTAGCCTTGTGAAGATTGATGACATCCAGGAACTGGTATGTTCACTTAATTAACCTTTATGAGAAGCTTGCAAAGACTGAGTTAGGCTACCTGTGTTGGCTTTCCTTGAGTCTTATTTGACTGCAGGGTGGAAACACTTGTGTTTGTAGAGGGGAAGACATGCTTTAAGGACCTAAATAATTTCACTTTCTAAAGCAGCAGAGGTGGCTTATTGTGTGTGCCATGGAATTATATTGAGTCCTTACTACTTATGTTTTCATGATTTGTGAATGATAAAAAAAAAAACTAAATGAGTGAATTAGTTGGCACTTAATTTTAGTGATTCTTCAGAGCCCTAGAGTAATAAAGTATATTTTAAACCTTCTTCTACAATATCTCTATGTATTTCATAGGTGTCAAAAGAGAAAACATTATAAGTTTCTTCTTATAGAATTTAACTAAAGTGGAAAGATAATGGAATGTGTATCTGGGACATAGAACAGGAAAGAAAAGTGAAATGGAGAGAGTAAATTGCATTTGGAAATAAAATCAATATTTTGTTTAACATTTGAGTACCCAAGGAAAGCATTTAAAATGAATAAAATATAACTGAAATAATTATGAAAATATACACTAACGTTAGGTTTACAGTGTGTCAGATCCTTGTATGCATTATTTCAGTGCATAAAAACTTCCACATAGGTAATGTCATTCCCATATTTTAGACAAGGAAGAAACTCAAGGAGTTTAGTTTGTTTGCTTTTGCTCTCATAGTAAGTTAATTGCATAATCTGCTTTAAAATTTGTGGCTAGAGTTCTGATTTCCATAGCTGTATGATATTCGTGGTATCACATGGAGAGACGTTACTTAGTCATTCTCTAGGTGATGGGAATTTGGGTTGTTTCCACTGCTGTTGTGATGAGCAGCTCTTCATTAACCATCCTTAGACACGTCAGCTGTGCACGCCTTTCATGTGTCTCCTCTGCAGTTCATCACAAACTGCTGTATGAGTGCAATTATTGGGTGTTTCCAATTTTACAAAATAATGCCACAATATTTTTCAATTTGCTTTTTCTGCTAGTATGAAGATATTCTATTGTTTCCTACCATCCTAAAATCTTGTGTTTGCTCTATGTAAAGCATTTCCTTGTAGCTTTGTTTGCCTTTACTTGATCTCCACTGAACTTGATATCCTTTATTGTTCATACATGTTTTCTATGAACATTTTCTTCATTTTTTTCTTTTGGATGATTTTTCTTTCCAATTGATTTACATGAACTAATGTTTTGTTCTTGGCACTACATTACTATATGCATGTCCAAATTTGAAACTTTCCTTCCCATGTTCTTCAAGGCGTGTTTTGATGAAGAGAAGTTCTAAGTTGAATGAATCCATACTTACCAATCACTTGTTTAGTATTATGCTTGGAGATTTTTGTGTCTTTCTAAAGAAGTTCACCATGGTCCTTTCTTGATATCTTTCAAGCCACAAAGATGCAGGAGATTCAGACTTTTAGAACTTTGACTTCCATGGCTTCTCTGCACAGTAGATGAACTAAGATTGTCATAAGTGAAATGATTAGTATTTTGTACAAGTCCTTTGTAGATAAAAGGCTATTATTGATGTAATGAGTAATACTAGTAATTCTAACTTGTGCACAGAATTTCATTCAATCACACATCAAATACACTTACTGGATTGGATTATACCAAAAAGAAGATAAAAATGAGTGGAAGTGGCGGGACAACACGAAACTTGCTCAACAACTGTAAGTTTGCATTTCACATTCTATGAGGTGGGAAATCACTTAGTGTACTAGAGGATCCTGAGTGCCATGGAGCACTATTCAGTCCCTGCTGGGTCAGGGAGTACAGTTCGTGTTGGGGGCAGTGGAAGGAAGAGGTTTTATGTTTTTAATGGGGGAGACACAGGTGATCTAATGTGATAATGGTGTTGTTATAATGATTTAAAGGAGGTGAATGAGAAAGCTAAGGGAGCTCTCTGATGGGGTAGCATCCTGGAAGGAAGACTAACTGGTGTAGAGATGGGGGAGTGCATTTGGTTTTCTCGAGGAAACAGGAAGAGGATCTGTGATACTGGAGGAATCTGAGTAAGGAAGGAAAAGTAAGTCAGAGAGATGACATGGATGAGATCATCTAGGAATGAGAGACCACAGAAAGACTTTGATTTCTCTTTTTTTCTTTTGACATGTAGAGTTATAGATAGTGAGAGAGAGACAGAGAGAAAGGTCTTTCTTCCGTTGGTTCACAGCCCAAATGGCCGCTACGGGCAGCGCTGCGCCGATCTGAAGCCAGGAGCCAAGTGCTTTCTCCTGGTCTCCCATGTGGGTGCAGGGCCCAAGCACTTGGGCCATCCTCCACTGCCTTCCTGGGCCACAGCAGAGAGCAGGACTGGAAGAGGAGCAATTGGGACTAGAACCCGGCGCCCATGTGGGATGCCAGCGCCGCAGGTTGAGGATTAACCAAGTGATCTATGACACCGGCCCTAAGAATTTGACTTCTTAATGAGTGCAGTGATTGTCTTTTGGAGGGTTTTGAGCTGCGGGATGACAAGGACAACCTTCCTATTTTAAAAAGTCCCCTGGACATTGTGTGGTCCTTAGGTGGTGAATGGGAGATATGGATTGCAACTAAGAGAGTCACACTGAAAGTCAGTTGTCATCAACCAAGTGAGTGATGGTGGTGGTTTGGTCAAGAGAGGTAGGGAGGGTGCTGGGAAACGGAACCAGATGCCAGACCTACTGTGAAAATGTGTGAGAGGAAGAGAATTCAGAGATGGCTGCCAGGTTTTAGTCCAGCAATGATGACAGTAGAGCTGTCATTAACTGCTACGAGGAGCATCCGGCATTCAGTATTATTGACAAGTTTGATACATCCATTATACATTTTGATATCTGTGGGCATGTCACATAGACATGTTGTACATGATTGTAAACTTCATGTAAAGAATCTGTCCTAGGGTTGTGTTTTTAATGTGTGTCAATGTATGCAGGGGTGTGGACACTATGAGATGATATTTTGAGTACTTTTTTATGCTTTATTTTATTAGAAAGTCAGAGTTGGAAAGAGATCCTCCAACTCCTGGTTGACTCCCCAAAAAGCCACAATAGCCAGGGATGTGCCAGGAGCTTCATCCAGGTGTCCCATGTGGGTGACGGGAGTCCCAGGACTTGGGCTCTCTTCTGTTAGTTTCCCAGCACATTGACAGGAGCTGAATTGGAGGTGGAGCAGGCATGAATTGAACAAGAGCTCATATGGGATGTTGGCATCTCAAACAGCAGCTTAATTCACTGTGCCACAAGGCCAGCGCCTGTTGTGGGGGTTTTGATTGCTGAGATATCCAGACCCTGATCCACGGGACACCCAAACATTTAGCTATTGTGGTGATGAGGATGATTACAAAAGGGTCCTAAGAAAAGTAGTGAGATTGAAAGGAGGAAACCAGGAAAGAGCAGTGGGATACCTAAAAAAGGCACAACTAAAGCAATGTGCCAAAGTTAAATGGTTGGTGACTTCTGTCAATAATAATTTTGTGACTTGAAATTATTATTATCAGACTCATATATCTGCTGGGAAATTCAAATTATATACTTTTTCCATATATCATAGCAAGTCCTATAACTTAGAATCCATGTTGAATATTCTCATTGTCCAACATCACAAAATATCAACACTCTGTTTGGTGGAGCAGACATGAGCTCAGTGGGAGTAAGGTCACCTTGTGTGTGAAATGCCAACCAGCTCCTCCTAGTGCTGAAGGTGAGGACGGGGTTGTGGCCTCCTGCTATCTGCACATCAATCTGAGTCACAGGACACTGGAGCTGTCATTGTATCTAATTATAATGTGTCACTAATAACCTTACCTTATTTAGTAACTCCGGTGAGTTGCTGAAGTCTCAGAACTTCCAGAGTGAGCCCATCTAAAGCCTACCCACTGTGTTCTGTGTACCTAGTCCTCATCTGCAGTCATTCACCAGCATGAACTGTCCCTTAGCTTTAGAAATACTTATACTTTCTGATTTGCCACCTGTACATCTGTCAGAGGGATTTTGTGTTCACTTAATAATCACACACACACACACACACACATTTTTAAATTGTGACAATGAAATATTGCCCAAAGAATGATATTCTAAAATAAATATATTCTCTGACATAGGACTTTCCGTCAATCAAATAAAGTGGGTGAAAAATGTGGATGCCTGAAGCCACAATACATTAATAATGCTGATTGTTCAAGATCTTTTCCTTACATATGTGAGAAGAATAAGCCCTTCTTCAATAATTAGTACAACCTTTATGGAAAGCAGTATGGAGATTCCTCAAAAGACTGAAAATGTTTCTGCCACATGACTCAGCCATCCCTCCTCTAGGAATATATCCTGCAGTAACAAATTCCACAAGGAAAGCGATTCCTAGACTCCCATGTTTACAGCAACCTAATGTTTAATAGCAAATATATGGAATAAACCTATATGTCCATAAACTGATTACTGTATGAAGAATATGTGTGTGATGAAATATTACTTAGCCACTAAAAAAGAATGAAATCCTAATGTTTGCAACAAAATGAATGCAACTATAGATCATTATGCTAAGTGGAATAAGCCAGACAAGGAAAGACAAATATCAAAAGTTCTCTCATATTTGGATAATAATATATAATGTATTAAAATGATATGAATTTCTTATTGTTTACTATATGCAAAGGTAGAAGTGTTCTCTTCACTGAATTGTATCATATATATAACAATTCACCTTCCTTTCCTCACTTCATGATCATTGACATGAATTCCATGTGATATTAAAATCCCTGTTTTCAAGAAAAGAGTGAATGTATGTATATAATAGCTACATATGAAGTGAATATGACAAGATTTTAAAAATTGCTAAATCTTGAAATAAATTTTGCAAATAAAAAAATTCAACCAAAAATATATTTTATTTTTGAGTGGCACAAAGACAGTAATTATATCTATTTTTGGGGGAATAGTATGATATTTAATACATGTTTGCAATATGTAATGATCCACTAAGGGTAACTGGCATATCTATCAACTCAGGCACTTATTATTTCTTTATGTTGGGTACATTCAAATCTAGCTACCTGAAATATTCAATTGTTATAGGACATTCGAAGTTATTTCTCATAACCAGCTGCACCTCTGTACCAATAAACAATCTTCTCCCCATCACTCTCTCTGCTACCTGTTTTTCAGGCTCTGGTAACCACTATTCCAGTCAATGTTTAAGCTTCCATATAAAAGTGAAAATAGTTAGTACTTGTCTTTCTGTATGTTACTTCAATAAAAGTAGTGTATTCTCATTCTTTCCATGCTCCTGCAAATGACAGAATTCCATCCTATTTATGGATGAGTAATATTCCAAACAGCATTTTTATCCATTAGGGACACTTAAGTTGAGCTCATATTTTGATTGCTGTGATCATTCTGAATTAAACATGCAAGTGCAAGGATTCTTCAATATACTGCTGTCAATTCCTTTAGATAAATATGCAGATATGCAGAGCAGTTATAACAAAACAGCCTTGTACTTGGCAAAAAACAGATGGATAGACCAATGGAACATAATAGAAACTCCAGAAACCAGGCCACACATCTATAATCAGTTATCTTTGACAAGGAAGCTAAACTCAATTCCTGAAGCAAGGGCAATCTCTTCAACAAGTGATGATGCAAAAACTGGATCTTTGCATGCAGAACAAGAAACTAGACCCCTACTATACACCTTGCCAAAAATCCACTCAAAATGGGTCAAAGACCTTGTCCATGACCCAATACCATCACAGTACCACAGAACATTGGAGAAACCCTGCAAGATAGTGGCATAGGAAAGACTTATTTTAAAAGACCCCAGAAGTACAGCAATCAAAGCCAAAATTAACAAATGGGATTACACCAAATTGAGATGCTTCAGCACTGCAAAAGAAAGCTCAGCAAAGTAAAGAGGAGAAAATATTTGCAAACTATGCAAGTGATAAAGGATTAATATCCAGAATATACAAGGAGCTCAAGAAACTCAACTACAACAGAACAAACAATCCAGTTAAGAAATGAGCAAAGGACTTGAACATTTTTCAAGAGGAAATTCAAACAGCTAACAGACCTGAAAAATGCTCAGGATCATTAGCCATCAAGGAAATGCAAATCAAAGCCACAATGAGGTTTCACTTCACCCCAGTTAGGATGGCTCTCATACAGAAATCAGTGAACAACAAATGGTGGTGAGGATGTGGGGAAAAAGTACCCTAATCCACTGTTGGTGGGAATGTAAACTGGTGTAGCCACTGTGGAAGACAGCATGGAGATACCGCAGAAATCTGAATGTAGATCTACCATATGATGCAGCCACCCCACTCCTGGGAATTTACCCGAAGGAAAAGAAATCAGCATATGAAAGTCATCTGAATCTCCATGTTCATTGTAGCTTAATTCACTATAGCCAAGATATGGAATCAATCCAGGTGTCCATCAAATGAAGACTGGATAAAGAATTATGATATAAATATATATATGTATATGTGTATATATTTATATATATATATATATACACTATGGAATACTACACAGCAGTAAGAAATGAAATCCTGTCATTTGCAATAAAATGGATGGAACTGGAAAACATTGTACTTAGTGAAATAAACCAATCCCCAAAAGATAAATACTGTCTGTTCTCCCTGATCTGTGCTATCTAATGCAGTACCTAAGAGGTAATCTATAGGAATGAAATTGACACTTTGAGATGTGATTTTTATCAACTCTTGTCTTGACTGTTGAGCAGCAATGTTTTTTTTTCTTCATACTCTTTGATGAACACTTTGCTTAGTGTAGGGTTATTATTATGAGTGTAATATAACAGATAATAGATATTTGTAAAAATTATGAATGGGAATAGGAGAGGGAGAAATAAGGGGGAGGCGAGAGTGTGGGCAAGAGAGAGGTTAGGGTGGAAAGTATCACTATGTTCCAGAATCTGTTTATATAAAATTTGTATACTTTAAATAAAATTTTAAGAAGAAAAACGAAAAAACTTCAGTGTCTAAAGATACTATTAAGAGAATGAAAGACTGGAAGGAATTATTTATACAACCTTTATTTAAGTAAGTACTGGCAGGCAGAATATATAAACAATTTTCATAACAATATTAAGAATATGAACAACCCAATAAAATGGTCAACAGATTTGAATACATATATAAGAAGTAGTTATACAATTATACAGTTGAAACAATACACACAAAAAGTTTCCCAATATAATTTATTCATTAGGGAAATATAATTAAAATCACAAATAAAATTTCACAACACCCTTATTAAAATGACCTAAGAAACTAGCAATATTACATATCAGAAGGATGTAAACAAATGGAGCTTTCATGTATGCTGGAATGTAAAATGACAGGCACTCTAGAAAACACTTTGGAAGTTTTCTACTGATCAGGAAACTCAGATTCAAAAGTTTTCACTTGCCAGTGAACATACAACTATTAGGTATGGTGCAGTCCTCAAATTTAGAATGGATTCAGGATACTATTCTCTTCTCCTTCCAGATCCCATATTGTCTTTCTCCTAAGAGATAAAGATTCAAACAGAAATGCATACATGCTTCATACGAAATACTGTCCTTAATTACTACACTCCAATTACTCCCAGTCGAATTGCACAATAGTGCCTGAAATTTATGGAATTATCTACGAAAGTGTGTGAGTTGCAGGAAGAGTATTCCCAGCTCTGTTTCCTGACCCTCATCAGAGTCCTGAAACTGTTCTGGTCCATCTTGTTTTCATAGATGCTGTGATCATGAAGTCTTGAATTGAAAATGGTAGAATTCCAAAGTCTCTGGCATCTCATTTTAGTAGACCAATACTTGGACCTCATTTTAATCAGGCTAGAATATAGGTAGAGCTCTTTAAAAATGCAGATGCTCTGAAGTGAGAGAAGACTCCAGAGCTCCCAAGGGTTTGAATTTTTCCTAAGAAAAAATTATTATTTTTTGTTGGTGGTGTTCCCAGCATTAAGTTGAACGACATGTAATTTTCTTCTCACAGATAGAGTGCATGAGTCTGGCACAGTCAGAAGCAGTCATCTGTGATGCTGTTAGACTTCCACAGTTTCCACTCGTTGACTCTTTCCAATCACTTAAAATAAAATAAGAACAAATAAATACTATGAGATATTAATGCAGACATAATCAGCTATACTGGTCCAAAGTGAAGGAGGCGTATCTTTTTGTCTTTACAGAGACTATCCCACAGGGCCCTAAGCTTCCCTAGAGAGAATCATGTGAGAAATATACACATAGACTTCACATTGAAAAACTCCTTCCCTTCTCCGTGAACTCATCTTCAACATTGAGCTTAGCTCCTCTGGAATGTGTGTGTGTGTGTGTGTGTGTGTGTGGCACACACACGTCTATGTGCCCATGCACTGGGTAAATGTGCCTGTATATGTGAATTAACACATACATGTGTGTGTGCATTTTTTCGCTGTATGATTTTGGAACTATAAACCAGAAGCAGTGATTACAGGGCTTGCAAGTTCTTCTCTATCCCAGAGACTTACATTTTGAGAAGGGGTACTGAGTTGTCCTCCCATGTCCAGGGACTGCTGGTTCCTTTACGGGACAACCCAATCCAAGAAAAATAAGATATTTGACTCCGAATGAAGTTCTGTGATAAATGAATCATTATCTATAATTAATAATATTTTAGATTCCTAAAATGAAGTAATAAATTTACTATTATTATATTAATTTTGTTGTTAATGTGAATATCAAATGGTATAAGGATCAACTTCACCCAGAATTTGTTTAATTAAAATAATGGAACCTCAGTTGCTAACACTTCATTAAAGGTAACAACCTAACTAAACCCTTACTGACAATTATTTTAAATAAGTTTATTTCAACTTAGAACTGAAATTTGTTAACTTCCCTTCAAAATTCAAATTTGTGATTCAAATATGAGTTCTGATCCAAGTCAGCTGTGAATTTCGAGTTCCAAGTGTGACAGCTCTAAGATTTGTAACAACACTGTCTTATATTTCTGTTCCAGAAGCCCTTTGTTTATTTCTTCTGAAAAGGACACCCTGAGTCTCTTTGTCATTAGGTGCAGTGTTTATAGGCCAACTAGAAAAGTAACTGCATAAAAGTAGCTAGGATTCCTTCAATGAAGGCATACAACACTTAAGGCTATGACATCACTAGGTAATATAACCTCGTGGGCTCAACATTGTAAATACTATCGAACCCTGACCAAAAGTGTTGTTATGCAGCACATTGTGGTACTTTAGTTTTTATTTATCTGAAGTGTGGGGAGAGAGAAACAAAGAGAGTGCATCTATCCACCGGTTCACACTCAAACTGCCCCTGACAACCAGAGCTGGGCCACACCACAACCAGGAGTCCGGAATTCCATTCAGGCATTCCACATGGTGGCAGAGATCCAATCTGAAATCCATGTAGAGTTTTTTCTTCTACTTTAAGGCTCATTACTCACACTGATTCAGGTTGCTTTTCCTTATAGGTATAATGACTTTTGCCAAAGAGGCTAAAGCTAAATTTCCAATATGAGAAAACTCAGTATGAGATACACATTTTTTCTTGATCAAGCATGATATATTTTAAGGACCATTTTTCCTAATTACTTGAGGTTTAATTTATATATACTTTGAAAATTCTAATTGTGGAAGAATTAAATGAATTACTAAAATTCTCATATCATATATTTGCATTTCTTGTTTGCCATAAGAACTGTGTGGTTCTGAATTAAAGTATAATTATATATTATAATTATATATTGTAATTTTATACTGTTTAATGGGATTCAAATGTTATTAGATATTAATAGTTTGCCAAGAGGTCGTATTTGGTGCAGCTCTTAGGTTGACCCTTTGGAAGGCTCGATGCCAAAAAGGAGTGCCTGTGTTTGAGTCCTTTGTCCACTTCAGAATTCAGATCCCTGGTGATGCACATTCTGGGAGGCAGCTGTGATGGCTCAAGTAGCTGAACCCCTGCCACACACATGGGTGTCCTGGGCTGAGGTTTTGGCTCTGGTTTTTAGCCTGGCCCAGGTCCATCTGTTGAGGGTACTTGGGGAGTGAGCAAGTAGATGTAATATCTCCTTCTGTCTCTCTGCTTTTCAAATAAAATGAAAATAAAATAAAAAATTGTAAATGCCCTGCTTTAAATAAAAATGAGTTAGCCAACAGGTAATGCCTACATACATATGGTGTAAAATGGAAAACAGGAAATACACATCACCAGTTCTTGTTGATCTTCTATTGAAACAAGTTTGGAGTCCATTCTCTCACAAAATTTCTTGCTGTCTTCAAAGTTCTTTGATTCTTTTGAAAAATAATAACAGTTTTCTCCACAACACATCCACTTAAGTTTACATGTGCCACTTCTGCCACCTGGAAAACAGAACATTCCCCAGAGACCACTCGGGACACATCCTGAGCACCATGGTCCAGGCTGGACAGAGCCGAGGATCCCTTTCCAGCCCTGTGTATTCTGTGAGACTCATGGGCTTCCTTTCTGCTTTTGGGGAAAAAGCTCTGGTCTGGGAAGAGCATCCCATCCCTTGTATCCTCCATCGTTATGCACGATGTTGCTAACACTGCGTAGCAAAGAATTTCCTACAGGACCGGTGTTTTCCTTCATAGCCTCTACTGGAAGGACTTCCGAATGGGAAACGGCTTCTCTGTGCTCTCCAAACTAAGAAATCCATACAGGCTGATCTCAAGTCAGTACCTGAAACAGACAGCTATATTGGAGCATATTTGGGTAACAATGATTAGAGAATTTGATAAAGTATTTTAGATTTTTTTTTGTTAACAAAAGTAATCTTTTGGTAAATAGTGATATAATAGACTATAATGTAATGGATGCAGAAAAACCCCTCTGATAATAGTGATTTTTTTTCTCAACTAAATAAGAGTTAAAGTTGTATTATACAATTGGTTTAATATATATGAAAATACAGATTGAGAAAGATACTAGAAATTTGAGGGACATAGAGAAGATACTTAAAATCTCAGTCATTAACCTACACTACATACCTGTGTTGACTGAGTTGCCTGTGAAAATGCTGTCTTTCAAGGTGGAATTGTCCTCTTGCTTTGGATTTTCCAAAGGACACTTCTGTGGGTGGACTGCATGATGACACTGAAAAACTTAACTCTACAACATTAGCTCAATGAAAACATAACACAGAGTTAAATAAAAGGCACAGTTTTAATTTTAATATGGCAAATAATCTTTAGAATGAAAGGCCTTTCAATTTTTTCTGCATTTATTTTTATTGAGAGAGAAATAAAAATATCTCCCAAATGCCTGTAACACATGGAGCTAGGCTAAGCTGAAGCCAGGAACTGGGAACTCAAGTCAGTTTCTCACGTGGGTGGAAGGGACTTAGGGATTTGAGCCATCACCTGCTGCCTCCCAGGATGAGCGTCACAGAAAGCTGGAATCTGGAGTAGAGTCAGGACTCAAACTCAGGCACTCTGATATGGAATATGAGCATCCCAAGCAGTACCTCAACCACTGCACCAAATGCCTACCATTAGTGACTATTCGTTTCCTGTTGTTTTAGGAATCTCTTCTTTGCTTGTGATTTCCATGCTCACATTCCATTTAATGAATGACATGGCATCTTATCAGAACTTGATGATAGAATAATGAAAAATATAAAACCTGCGGAGCTTATTAATTGTAACAAGAAGATAATGCAAATAGCGCAAATGATTGGGTGTCTTTTTTTATTACAAGGTGTTAGGACTTAGAGGATGGGTTTACTGACTAATGGTAGCAGGGCTTCACTTAGTTAGTGATGACCTTAAATTTGCTTGTGGTCCATGGGTGGGAAAACGGTAGGGGAGTAAAGAGGATTCACTGTAAAATTCTAGATTATAGGAACTGACTTTTGAATTAGCTCAATGAGAGGACAAGGCACATTAGGGTAATGCAAAATGAGTACAACCAGAGGGATCTGAGGGAGAAGAGCTGTGAAAGGAAGCAAAAAGCAAGTTGTAAAAAAACTGTCTGCATGCTTAGGTATTTGGATTTCAGCATAAGGCTGTAGTCTCAGTATTTTTACTTTTCACACTAAGGTTTTTGAGAAAGATCGGTAAACGTAAGCATTCTGGTAAGGATTCAAATCTTTACCAATTTTGCCTCACTAAGATCTGAAACCAGAGAAGATGTCCACTTTCACCACTCTGATGCAATACAATTCTAGAAGATTTTGCCAGATCTATTAAGAGAAAGAAGTAAAGGCTGTACAAATCAAAAGGAGGAAGTAAAATTATCCCATCTTTGCAGATGACATGATTCCTTATATAAGGAACCAGAAGACTCCAGCAAGAGGCTACTAAAACTGATAAGAAAATTCAGGGATGTTGAAGAATACAGAATCACCACACAGTATCAGTAGCACTTTTATGCACCAACAATGGTCCTACTGAGAAATAACTTTGTAAAAAGTCCCATTCATAGTAACTACAAAAATTAAATACATTGTGATAAATTTAACCAAGAATATGAAAATCTCTACAATTAAAATTGCAAAACACTGATTAAAGAAATGTTAATAGAAATATTTTTGGTTTAAAGAATTAATATCAAAATGTTGTCCAAAATACCCAAAGAAATTTACAAAATCAAGGAAATCCTTATCAAAGTACCAATGATGTGCTTAACTGAACTAGAAAAACAACACTAACATTCATGTGCAAGAACATAATACCTGAATAGCCAAAGAAATCTTGAAAAGTAAGTAAAATCAAAGCTGGAGGCATCACAATCCCATATTTCAAGACATCCTACAGGGCTATGATAACCCAAATAGCAGAAAACTGGCATAGAAATAGACACATTGACTAACAAAATAAAATAGGCAACCCAGAAATAAACCCATGCATCAAAGGTGCTAACAGTATTCCTTGGTGAAGCGTCAGCCTCTTCAATAAATGATGTTGGGAAAACCGCATTCCCACATGCAGAAGTTTGAGATAAAACCCCTACCTTATACTCTGTACAAAAATCAACTCAAAATGAATCAAGAATGGGCACCAAATAATAGCTGGATCGGAGGAATATGTTCCAGTGTTACACAGCATGGTGAGGCGATTATTGTTCACAGTAACTCATTCCACATTTCAGAAACAAATAAGAACAGGACTTTAGGGCTCCAATCATAAAATAACATCAAAGATGGAGAAGTGATTACTCTTATTTGATCAGTACATTTTGCATAATGCATGGAAACATCAAAGAGTAGTCCAAATCTATGTACAATGACTTTTAATAATTCTTAAATTTATTTTATTTATTTGAAAAACAGAGCACAGGGAGAAGTAGAGACAGACAGAGAGGTCCTCCACTCCCCAGATGGCCACAACAGCCAGGGCTGTGCCAAATCGAAGCCAGGAGCCAGGAGCTTCTCCCATGTAGGCACAGGGGTCCAAGGACCCTGGCCATCCTTTACTACTTTCCTAGGCCATAGCAAAGAGCTGGAACAGAAGTGGAGCAGCCAGGACCAGAACCGGCGCCCACATGGGATGCTGGTGCTTCAGGCGAGGGATTTAACCCACTGCACCACAGCGCCAGCCCCATAAATTTGTTTTAAAAAAGGATAACTGAGAGGCACAATTCCTTTCATGATATTTTTTCTGATTTGCAATCTTACAACTGCAACATTTGCTAGATATTTCCTCCTGGCACTTAGTAGTCACTTCAAATTCAAAAGACCTTAAATAGCTTAGTGTCTTTTTACATGACAATATAATCTTCATTGAACTTTTTCATATTATTTCCTTACGCCACCACTATCCACATTAGGAAACCGTATATATTTTATAAATACTTTGAGCTAATCTTTTCCCTTTCCATCTACAACAGAAGAATCACTCTGTATATTTATTCCTCCATAAATATCTACATTTATTCTATTTACCCATTTGTGATTCTTCTTTAGGAAAGTAACTCTTTCTCTTTGTGAAATAAACATATTCTCAATATTTCTTCCCTAAAAGCATATAATGAATGCCCTTGCTATCCTTTTCTAGGAAGTCTAATGATGATAATTTGCTTAAATATTTATATACTCTAATTCTTATGGTTAGTGTAGTTTGATCATAAATGACAAAAAAAATTTGAGTGCTGATTACAATTTGATGTAAATTGTTCTAAATATGTGGATTCTATGAAATGTTTATTAATTTTCAAATCAACACAGGATTTTGGTTCTAGATATGTGACAAAATATCTTCATTAATTTAGTAATTTTTAAAATACAATCATTATTGTTGTTACCCATAATTATCCCGACTTTCCATAATTAAAAGGTAATTTTCTGCTATAGTCTTTATAATTTAGAGGATAAACTTTCATAGGCTTAAAGTTAATATCACATTCATCAGACTATGTCCTTAAAAGGGAATATTAGAATATCTTATATATATATTATTGATTTATTTATTTGGACGGGCAGAGTTAGTGAGAGTGAGAGACAGAGAAAAGTCTTCCTTCCGTTGCTTCACCCCCCTCCCAAATGGCCTCCATGGCCCAGAGCGCTGCACTGATCTGAAGCCAGGAGCCGGGTGCTTCCTACTGGTCTCCCATGCGGGTGCAGGGCCCAAGGATTTGGGCCATCCTCCACTGCCTTCCCGGGCCACAGCAGAGAGCTGGATTGGAAGAGGAGCAACCGGGACAGAATCCGGCACCCCAACCGGGACTAGAACCCGGGGTGCCGGCGCCACAGGCGGAGGATTAGCCTAGCAAGCTGTGGCGCCGGCTATTTTTTTTTTTTTTTTCAAATTTATTTAATTGAAAGGCAGAGAGAGAGAGCAGGCTCCCATACTGGTTCACGCCACAAAGGCCCACAACAGCCAAAACTGTGCCAGATGAAACTAGTAGGCAGGAATTCACTTGATCTTCACCAAAAGGCCAAGAAGCAATGCAGCCAGGAATTTAATCCTGGTCTCCCACATGGGTGGGAAGGACCCCAGAACTTCAGCCAACACTTGTTATCATTGGTAGGAAGCTGAAATCACCAACAGAGGTGGCACTGAAACCAGGCACTCCAAAAAGGGCTGCAGGATTCCCGAGCACCATCTTAACAGGTGCACCGAATGCTCTCCCTTGCGCCACAGTTTAAAAATAATTGAATAAGGTACTTATTAAATTGCATTTGAAAAATAGATAAAGCTGAAACTTGACATGAAGCTAATTCTCTTAGGACCCGAGACTAAAAAAAAAATAAAAAGGAAAAATCCTTTTGTAAATTTTTCTGAATATGCATTAATTAATGAGGAGTAATAGATAAAAATTAGAAAGCTGAGTTCATACAGTCTAATTATATAACTTGAATTATATTAAAGATGTTCTTCATCTTCCCTCTGGCTCTCTATTTCCCAAACACTTATTTGAAACTTTCTTTCTCTATTTCTTTTTATTATTAATTTTAAATTAACAAAATACAAATTGGGATGTAATTAAGGAGTTCCCATATACTCCTGACCCCATTTCACCCATTAACATCTCATGTTGATGTAATTTTTACAACTAAGGAGGCCACTCAGATGGGATTTCGTGCTTTCAAATTCCTCTCTATTCAAGAGCCAAATGAATCCCACACAAGCATTGCAAAATTGCTTGTCTCAGTGTTGCTGTAAGATGCTACATTCATTAGTGAGAAATGTAAACGTATTTCAATCCAGAAAATATTAAGAAAGCACTCATTATGTGTCATATATCAACAAAGCTATGGTTAGGTAAAACCTTTTTAAAGAACGTAGAGGGTGCCTGTGCTGTGGCTTAGCAGGAAAAGTTGCCATTGCCTACAATGCTGACATCCCGTATGGGTGCCAGTTTGTTTTCCAGCTGCTCCACTTCCAATTCAGCTCCCTGTTAATTGCTTGGGAAAAGCAGCGGAAGATGGTCCAAGTGTTTGAGCTCCTGCACCGACATGGGAGACAGGAGGAAGCTCTGGGCTCCTGCCTTCAGCCTGGCCCAGCCCTGGCTGTTGTGGCCATCTAGGGAGTGAACCAGCAGATGGAAGTCTCTCTCTCTCTCCCCCCAACCCCTTCTATGTAATTTTTTCAAAAAACAAATAAATAAATCTTTCAAAAAAAAAAAAAAAAAGCATGCAGAAACATGCTACTGATCCATTCCTTGCTAGTGTGCCTGGAAAAACAGTGGAAGATGGTCAAAATACTTGAGTCCCTGCCACACTCGTCACATTTAGCCTGGTCCAGCCCTGGCCATTACAACCATTAGGAAAATGAACCAGCAAATGGAAGATCTATTTGTTTATCTCCCTCTCTCTGTAACTCTGCATTCAAATAAATAAATACTCTTTTTTAAAAAGAAGTATAAAACCTATACTCCAAAAACCCACAAAACACTATTGAAAAACTAAGAACAGTGCACATGAACAATAAAGAAATGTAAGAATTAAAATAGAAAAAAATATTGGAAGATTATATAAATTTTAATTTTAATTTATGATCTTAGACTGAGCAGTGTTTTTTACTTTTTCCTTTTTTTTTTTGTTATAGCACCGAAAGTGACACAAGAAATCACAGGAAAATTCATATATTGGATTTTCTCAAAATTATGTCTATGTTACTATCAAAAGAGTAAAAATGGGAGAAAATATTTGCAAATACTTATATGATAAGGAATAATGAGAATATATGAATATATGAAGAACTCCAAATACCCAATGACAACACAATCCAATTAAAAATAGGAAAAGAATTCAAATAGGAATTTCATCACAGACTATATACAAAAGGCCAAAACCACATAGCAAGATGCACAACACCATTAGTAATTAGGGAAATGCAAATCAAAAAGAAAATGAATTCCACATTACACTTAGAAGGATGATGATAATCAGAAATATAATTAAGTGTTGGTAAATACAGAGATATGAGACCTTCATACACTACCATTGGAAGTGTAAAATGGAACAGTGGCTTTGGAATATAGTGCAACATTTCTTCAAAAGATTGAGTATAGATAGCATACATTTACCATATGTCCTAGCCATCGCATTCCTATGTATAACTCTGAGAGAAATGACAAGATGTGTCCATTCAAAACCTTGCATGACAATTTTTATAGCAGCATTATTTTTAAAGTGATTATAAGAATAAAGAATTAATAAGTTCATTATATTTATACAGAACAATTTTGACAATAAAAATTGAAAAAAGTGAGATACTCTATGATGTGAAAAAACTTCAACAGTTTGCTACTAGCTGAAAGAAGTCAATCATCAAAGACCATATTTTATGTGATACTATTTTTAGAAAATACGTAGAATAGTAGTTATCTGTAGATACATGAAATAGATTAGTGATTATTTGGGAATGGTAAGTTTGAGGGAAAATGGGGCACAATGATTAATGAATAAGAGATTTCCAATGTGATGATAAAAGGGTTCTAATATTCATTGTAGTTATTGTTGAGCAATATGAATATACCAGAAAATGTTGACTATTATATTTAAATGAATAAATTGTATGGTAAGTGGATTGTATCTCAACAGACTTCATATATATGATTATTCATATAATTGTGTGTATGTGTTTCTATCAAGAGTATAACAACAATACATACACATACACAGTACAGAAGACTTGGTCTACAAACCAGAAAGGGATTTACCTGTCAAATAAATAATAAAAAAATCTTTAAAAAAGAAAAATAATAATAAAAAAGGAGAAAAATCAAGAGTAGATGTTTCATAGAAAACATACATGAACAATAAACATTCAAGGATATCAGGTTCACTAGAGATCAAGTAAAGGCAAACAAGGCTACAAGGAAATACTTTACAGAGAGCAAACACAAGTTTTCCGGATGGTAGGAAATAATAGAATATCTTCAAAACATATTGAAAAATATTGTGAAATTATTTTGTAAAACTGGAAATACCCAATAAATGCACTCATACAGAAGTTTGTGATGAACTGCAGAGGAGACACATGAAAGGTGTGCACAGCTGACGTGTCTAAGGATGGTTAATGAAGAGCCGCTCATCACAACAGCAGTGGAAACAACCCAAATTCCCATCACCTAGAGAATGACTAAGTAACGTCTCTCCATGTGATACCACGAATATCATACAGCTATGGAAATCAGAACTCTAGCCACAAATTTTAAAGCAGATTATGCAATTAACTTATTATGTGAGCAAAGGCAAACAAACTAAACTCCTTGAGTTTCTTCCTTGTCTAAAATATGGGAATGGCATTACCTATGTGGAAGTTTTTATGCACTGAAATAATGCATACAAAGATCTGACACACTGTAAACATTACAGTAGTGTATAAATTTTGTAATTATTTCAGTTATATTTTATTCATTTTAAATGTTTTCTTTGGGTACTCAAATGTTAAGCAAAAGATTGATTTTATTTCCAAATGCAATTTACTCTCTCCATTTCACTTTTCTTTCCTGTTCTCTGTCCCAGATACACACTCCATTATTTTTCCACTTTAGTTAACTTCTATGAAAAGAAAATTGTAATGGTTTCTCTTTTGACACCTATGAAATACATAGAGATATTGTAGAAGAAGGTTTAAAATATACTTTATTATTCTAGGGCTCTGAAGAATCACTAAAATTAAGTGCCAACTAATTCACTCATTCAGGTACTTTTTTTTTATAATTCATACATCACGAAGACATAAATAATAAGGACTAAATATAATTCCATGGCACACAAAGCAAGCCACCTCTGCTGCTTTAGAAAGTGAAATTATTTAGGTCCCTTAAAGGATGCCTTCTCCTCTACAAACACAAGTGTTTCCACCTTGCAGTCAAATAAGACTCAAGGAAAGCCAACACAGGTAGCCTAACTCAGTCTTTGCAAGCTTCTCATAAAGGTTAATTAAGTGAACATACCAATTCCTGGATGTCATCAATCTTCACAAGGCTAGAATCCATGTTCCAGCATAAATTCCTGCTCTCCTCCCACGTTACCTCTCCTTTAGAAAAATAGTACCAGTTTCTTTTCCAGCAAAAGTGTCTTCCTTGCAAGGAGCCACAGGCTTGTTCTTCAAAACAAAAGCCACCCCCATCCAAAGACACCAGGCCATTTAGAAAACAAGATTTTAGGTAGTTATTTTTTTCTTCAGAAGTAATTAGCATAAAATAAGTGTTTTTTTTACCCAAACATCTTTTGAAACTCGAATATTTAGTTAACTATAATTTTAAAAGTGGATTTAATGAAGACAGTAAAATTAATACTCCTAGTAAGATCTAATATCAACTTTTTAAATTTTATTTATTAAAATGGACAGAAGGCAGTAAGTCTATGAAAAATAACCTGTCGGCTATGAACTTAAACATTGAGTACAAACCTCTACCGGATGACACCACTGAATGATCTTCCAGCTGTACTGAGGAAGTATTTTTTTTTGTTTTCCATATGTTGTGTTGTGTATTTTGGACACTTCTGAAAAGCTTCAATCTACATTACAAAATTAACATCATAAATGACTTTAATAGATCACTTAATTATGATCATATCCTGTAATTCTAGATATGAAAGAATATGATGTTGACTACCTGGAAATATAATCGTATAAAACGTAAGGTTAAAATATTTGAAGTGTCAGGCCAAAAAATGATTTTATATATAACTACAATTATTTATAACTTGAAATCTATTATTTCTAAGACACATGAAAAAGTAGTGCTCATTACATAAAATAGAAAACAAAGGAAATTAAAAACAAACTAGATTTTATGCCATCTTTAAATAATGATTTCTCAACATGTGACTCCTTTTAGCACCTACTTTGACATAGGAATTTGCCTGTATGTATAATGAATGCATAAAATATGCACGGCAAATCAGTTCATAGATATTTCGAATGTGCAAAAAGAAAGTTAAAAGTCCATGGGAGAAACAGAAATTTCTTCCATAAAGTTGAGAATAAAAATGTAAAATAAAAAGCACATTGTTCTATTTTTTAGAATGCCTGTTTTCCATATCAGGAACCTGGATTTGCTTCCTTGGTCCAGTTCCTGATTCCAGCTTCCTGTTCATGGAGATAATGGGAGGCAGTGGTGATGGCTCAAAGTGAATGGGTCGCTGACACCCACATGAACAGATTGCTTTTCTGTCCCACATTTGTGACCCAACCCAGTCCCCGCTGTTGCAGACTTTAAAACTTAGATAATGAGAAGGTGGAATCTCTCTCTCTCAAAGTGAATGGGTCGCTGACACCCACAATGAGCGGATTGCATTTCTGTCCCACATCTGTGACCCAGCCCAGTCCCCGCTGTTGCAGACTTTAAAACTTAGATAATGAGAAGGTGGAATCTCTCTCTCTCTCTCTTTCTTCCTCCATCCCTCCCTCAAATAAATAATTTGAAAAAAATCAATCCAAGTGTTTGTCACAAAACAGAATCTTTTCATTTCCAATGACACCCCTATGTACCAACATTAAATTTTATCTGGTAGTAAAAATCTAGCAATATCAAATACATAGTCCCTTTATGTCCCCTTCACAATAAGCGTAACTCTTCCTCCAGTTCAGCAATCTATTACAGTGTCCGTATTCTAGACCACAACTAAAAAGAAAAAAAAAGACTTCTTATTTTTAAATCCACCATTTCTTGGGCTAATCGATTTCCTTCTCTTTTTCTTATTGCCCATCCACACCCACACAGCTGCACATACTCACACATATATCCTAACCCTATGCTTGCCAGCAGGAGCACAACACAGATGATTCCCAGGATTACTGTGCATGGGTTTGCTGTAAAAATTTAAAAAGTGGGTATATAATGAGCTTGGTAAACAGATAAGAACCTTAACAGAATGAACATTTATGCTGGAAATTTGCATTAAAATCACATATTCATTCTAATCAAAAATCTCATGGATACTACACTAAAATGCATCTCCCAATATATAAAGTAAAATAAGTAACTAGACATTCCATATGAATAGATATGGTTTTTAAATATTTTAGTTTTTTTCTACATGACATTATGTTCTCAGAAATCAGAAAACAAGAAAAGTTACCTCTTTTTTTGTGAGCTAGATGTCTTTCTCTTTCTTTTTCTTTGCGTGAGATGATTTCATTTCTGTATATCATTTTCTCCTCACTCATTTCTGAGAGCTTCAGGCTAAAAACACAGCAAGGACCAGAGATATTTCAAAAGACGTAATAGATTCAATTAAAATCGGGGCTATGTTTCATGAAAACAGGGAGTGCTACAGGAATGATACACACTCAGGCCTGTAGAAAGTGAATTAACATCTCCGTAATTCTGGAAATAACAGAAAAGATTTTTTAAAAATTTACTCTATTTGAAGAGCAGAGAGTTCCAGAGTGAGAGAGATGGAGGGAAAGTTAGAATTTCTCTCCACTGGTTCACTCCCCAGATGGCTGGGTGGTAGGGGCTGGGCCAGGCTGAAACCAGGAACCAGGAGCTCCATCAGGTTTCCCACATGGGTAGCCGAGGGACAGACTCTTGGGTCATCTTGTGCTGTCATCTCAGGCACATTAGCAGGGAGCTGGATCTGAAGCAGAGCAGCAAGGGCACAAACGAGCACTTTGATATGGGAACTGGCATGGCAGGTGCTGACTCAACCCACCCCATCACAAGGCTGGCCAGGAAAAAGTGATTTAAATTCCTTTTTGTGATGTTTTAGAAGAGATACCCTATTCAGTTCATGGACATACTGTATTAAACTTTTAAACTGCTTTAAAATAACTAGTTCCCAAAATTTGGAAATGGATATAATTTGTACATAAATCCCCAGATTTATACCTTCTCTTGAATAATTATACTTGAAACTCAGTACATGTATTAGGTCCAAATGATCACCACAATATGACAGAGGCACCTCTTACATGAGGGACACACACACACGCGAACACACACTAATTCAGTGAACACTCCACGCTGCTAAAGCATCTTCTATCACATGATAGCACTCATTTATCTCATCATCCTGATAGTCACTGATCTTCATGGACACGATCTTAGAGTTGAGAAAAATGAAGAAATGATGGGATTCAATATTGGGTCATTAAGAAGGTATCATTAACTGAGATAAGCATCACTTGTAATTCTAACAGCAAGTCTACACATTGCTACAGTTTTCAAATTATAGATAGAAACACATATTCCCAATTATAATGTAAATCTTAACACGAGGTCATCTATTATCTGAGATAATCTTTTGTGCAGTTATTTTTGTTATATCGATATACATAAATATCAACAAAATGGTAAATATTTAATTATATTTCTATCGATAAAAAATATTCACATTAGCAAAAATTTCAAACTTTATCACAAGTGACATCATGAAAAGATCATTCAAAGTTTGGGTTATTTATTCCTAGCCAGATAAGTAGCATACATTGTGATGAGAATTAAAAGTATATATAATGTCTTAAAAAAGGAAATAAATATTCCTCAAAACATGTGACAATTTTAAAAACTTTCACGTCTGACTGTTTAATTCTTTTGACAAATTCTCATTCTGATCCACTCCTGCCCTCTCCTCTAGAATAAAGGTAACTTTAGATGTTAACATGGATCATAGTTTAACCCCACCATTCTACACATCTCTCCTGTACCAAGTGCTCCTCTATTCCTCTGCCATCAGCAGGGTGAGAGGCAACATGGAGATGGACTCACACACCCACAGTAGCTGCTGTCTGTGTCTGTACCTTGGGATGACCCAGCTGGAGCACAGGCTTGGTCAGGAGCAGGCGAGCACGTCCCGGCTCTGCTGGCTTCACCTCTGCTGTGAGACCAGGCGGGTCCTGATGTGTGAGACCGCCCCTCACAGAGACCTTGTGTGAAGGTGCAGACGATCACATGACACTGATATTCCCACACAGAAAGTTTCCAGTGGTGTCAGTGTCTCACTTGTTCCAATCCCATGTGTCAGAAAGGCCATCAAGAATAAAAACTGTTTTATGAACACTGAAAATGAACTATGGCAGTTACTAGAGAGCTTGGGAAATGAAAAAAAAAATTGGCATCTCATGAGATTAGAAAACAGTTAACAATAAATTTTATAAAATATAAAAGAGAAATACCCATATCCTGCCTAGCATGATTTCTACATTTTGCATTTTATAGAATAGGTGAAAATCTGCAACTGTTATATATACAGTAAAAATAGAAAAACGTAAAATTGGCCCAAACATTGGCCACTATGTTTAAAAAGTCACCCTATGAATATCCAGACAGCTTAATGCTTTACAGTAAACATAAATATACCCAATACTAGGTTGATTAATTTGAAAACAGCAACTTTTTCACTTGTATTCTCTTCAAATTGAATAAATAAATTCTCTTTAATTACTGAAAAACACAACTGTAGCAACAGAAAGGCTTAAAATATTCAACGGGCTTAAATAAAGCTCTTTTTAAAGCATTAAAATAAAATGTTCTAGTTTGCTAGTGACAGCTATAACTGTCAAAATTTAAAAATTAATTGTTTAATTCAGTGAGCAATTCTGCCCTATTTAATCCTAGAACTGGGTGCTAGTTTTTTAAAAAAGCAATTACTTTTTCAGGTCAAGCACATGGATCTTCACGCCTGAAGGGCTCTCAGTGCCCTCAGGTTTCAAAAATCTTCTCAGGAACTTTTGTAATAGCAGCTGAAATCCACATCTCTATCAGTTGCATCTGTTATGTATTTTCAAGGCACTTTACTGTGGTTTGAAATTCCTCCTCTTATCACCCAGGGTGCAAAACTGTCCTCGCCCCTTCTAAATCACAGCAAAGTTACATTATTTAGCCTTTTTTTTTTTTTAAGATTTTCTCTTGGCTTACTCGATTTTTCTTTCTGAAGATATATTTATTTGAAAGGCAGAGTTACAGAGAGAGGTAGAGACAGAGAGAGAGGTCTTCCATACGCTGGTGCACTCCCTAGATGGCCGCAACAGGTGGTGCTGTGCTGATCCGAAGCCAGGAACCAGGAGATTCTTCCAGGTCTCCACGCGGGTGCAGAGGCCCAAGGACTTGGGCCATCTTCTACTGCTTCCCAAGACATGGCAGAGAGCTGCAGTTGAAGAGGGGCAGCTGGGACTAGAACCTGTGCCCATATGGGATGCCGACACTGCTGGTCAAGGCTTTAACCTGCTGGGTGCGCCAAAGCGCTAGCCCTAGCTTACTCTGTTTTTCTTCTAGGAACTAAGGAGGCAAGTCTCTGACATAAATAAATATAAAGAGGAAGGTTTTTTTTTTTTTTTTTTTTTTTTTTTTTATTAATTGTCCAGTCAACCAAGCTGACCCTTAAAGGCAAGCACTAGTTTTTAGGCATGCGCAGGAACTAAGATCTTCCAGGCTCACAGATATTAATTGCTCTGCTTGCTAACGTATATCTCCAATCTAAGCTATTTGTCATTGGTTAATTATATATTCACCAAAGCTCCCACCTGTCATTAAAACACCTGAACTTCCTTTTGCCCTAAAAATAACAATTCTTTATTCCCTCTCAGAATTTTCCCTGAATTTTTTTACCTTGAATTTTTTTAATATTTTTTAGAAATTTTAATTTATTTAAAAGTTAGAGTTACAGACAGTGAGAGGAAAAGACAGAGAAAAAGGTCTTCCTTCCATTGATTCACTCCCGAAATGGCCGCAACGGCTGGAACTATGCCAATCAGGAGCCAGGAGACTCTTCCAGGTCTCCCACGCGGGTGTAGGGCGCAAGGACTTTGGCCATCCCCCACTGCTTTCCCAGGCCATAGAAGAGAGCTGGATTGGAGGAGGAGCAGCGGGGACTAGAACCCACGCCCATACCGGATGCTGGAACTGCAGGCAGAGGCTTAACCTACTGCGCCACTGTGCTGTGCTACACTTTTACCTTGAATTGCTATACCCTTTAAGGTCCTCTGAGTATAACTCGTGTCATTATTTTACATCCATTTAATCTAGATGGTATAGCATTTAAAATAAAAAGCAACCAATATTACATTGAATGAAATCAATGATAAAGTGGTAGAAACCAAGATTTAACCCCAAGATGAAATGTATATTTTATATGTAAATACATATAATATGAAAGGGAGAACTGCTCATGATAACATCAGCAGAATAGCTTAATTATACAAATGAGGAATGCATAACAGTTAGAAATAATTTCTCAAGAACCGATGTCCAAGAGAAAATATGTTTTTAATTTTTAAATTGTAAATTGATTATACAAAACTATTTTCATGTATGTTTTTAAATTCAAAATTGGTAAAAACTGAATGTGAGAAATTATGAGCTCAATATCCTTTGTTATATTATAATGTAAATATTTTGCATAAATGTGGTTGTTAGAAATTAAATAAGAATTGCTGTGAACAAGAAATAAAGGAAATGAAGCATACTGGTCTGCTTTATTTCTGATCCTTAGAATATTTCTATGTGCAGTTTTTGCTCATATAATATATTAGCATATTCAGTCTCAACTTATTTGGTAGAATTTCTACATTTTTGCCTTTAGTGACTATAGTTTTAGGGTTTGGTTTGTTTTCTCTAAGAACTTCTTACTCTTCCTTCAAAAACAACATTAAACTGTCAACAGAAACAGAGACATAATAAAATCTTACGTAAATTGATATAAATAAATCCTTTTCAGCATTATTTACAATGTTTCTCCTTATTATTTCCTGTCTAAAATAGACAGTTATGAAATAATCAACAGTTGAGCTATGTTTCAGACAGGAAAAGCCATAATAGTATCTTGTGGTTTGCTAGTTACCTATGTTAACACGATTTGGTGAAAGTGACAATGCAAAAAATGAGCTTTCTAAAATGTTGAGTTTTCCATAAATGTAAAAAGATACTGAGTATATGAATACTTGGGAGGTTGCCTCAAAAGTAAGTGGGACATAGCTAGGAAATGAAGGCGACTTGGAGACTAGATGTGCTGTGGGATATGGATGGAGTCCTGGAGCTGAAAGATATCTATGGAAACATGAATGAGATCTGATCAAGGCTGGCACATAATTAGTGGTCACAGACCAACGGGGACTCCTAGATTTTTTTTTAACTTTTATTTAATGAATATAAATTTCCAAAGTACAGCTTATGGATTACAATGGCTTCCCCCCCATAATTTCCCTCCCACCCCCAACCCTCCCCTTTTCCTCTCCCTCCCCCATTCCATTCACATCAAGATTCATTTTCTTTGTTTTTTTTTAAATTTATTTATTTATTTATTTTTATTTTTTGACAGGCAGAGTGGACAGTGAGAGAAAGAGACAGAGAGAAAGGTCTTCCTTTGCCTTTTGGTTCGCCCTCCAATGGCCGCTGCGGCTGGCGTGCTGTGGCCGGCGCACCGCACTGATCTGATGGCAGGAGCCAGGTACTTATCCTGGTCTCCTATGGGGTGCAGGGCCCAAGGACTTGGGCCATCCTCCACTGCACTCCTGGGCCACAGCAGAGAGCTGGCCTGGAAGAGGGGCAACCAGGACAGAATCTGGCGCCCCAACCGGGACTAGAACCTGCTGTGCTGGTGCCGCAAGGTGGAGGATTAGCCTAGTGAGCCGCAGTGCCGGCCTCGAGATTCATTTTCAATTCTCTTTATATACGGAAGATCAGTTTAGCATATATTAAGTAAAGATTGCAACAGTTTGCACCCGCACAGAAACACAAAGTGAAAAATACTGTTTGAGTACTAGTTATAGCATTAAATCACAATGTACAGCACATTAAGGACAGAGATCCTACATGGGGAATAAGTGCACAGTGACTCCTGCTGTTGACTTAACAAATTGACACTCTTGTTTATGGCATCAGTAATCACCCTAGGCTCTTGTAATGAATTGCCAAGGCTATGGAAGCCTTTTGAGTTCACCGACTCTGATCATATTTAGACAAGGTCATAGTCAAAGTGGAAGTTCTCTCCTCCCTTCAGAGAAAGGTACCTCCTTCTTTGATGACCCGTTCTTTCCACTGGGATCTCACTCACTGAGATCTTTCATGTAGGGTTTTTGTTTTGTTTTTGTTTTTGTTTTGCCAGAGTGTTTTGGCTTTCCATGCCTGTAATACTCTCATGGGCTTTTCAGCCAGATCCGCATGCCTGGGCTGATTCTGAGGCCAGAGTGCTGTTTAGGACATCTGACATTCTATGGGTCTGCTGTGTATCTCGCTTCACATGTTGTATCATTCTCTCCCTTTTTTATTCTATCAGCTAGTATTTGCAGACACTAGTCTTGTTTATGTGCTCCCTTTGGCTCTTAGTCCTATCATTATGATCAATTGTGAACAGAAATTGATCACTTGGACTAGTGAGATGGCATTGGTACGTGCCACCTTGATGGGATTGAATTGGAATCCCCTGGTATGTTTCTAACTCTACCATTTGAGGTAAGACAGCTTAAGCATGTCCCGAATTGCACATGTCTTCCCTCTCTTATTCCCACTCTTATATTTAACAGTGAAATGGACACTATGAGAAACAGTGACTTGATCAGCTCTTGTCCTGACTGTTGATGTACAATGTAATACTTTATCCATTTTAGTATTTTTTTTGTTCTAGTACTATTGGTTGAACTCTGTAATTAACACACAATTATTCTTAGGTGTTTAAATTTTAACTGAAAAGTGATCCCTGTTAGGAAGTTGGAAAGCAATATGCTGAGTGAAATAAGCCAGTTCCAAAAGGACAAATACCATATGTTCTCTCTGATCGGTGACAACTAACTGAGCACCAAAAAGGGACTCCTAGATTTGACAAATGTATGATGTATCATCTTATGGTAATGTAAGATAATATCATTAAGGTAAATAAACTTGGTTAGGTGCCTATGATAATTCTATTATCTTTGCCTTTTGGCTATAAATCTAAAATTTCCTCAAAATAAAAAACTTGCTTCCAATAAGAACATAATACCACTTTCCATGAACTCTTTAAGATCACTTATATACATGGAATGTATCATTGCAGAGAAAGTGTTGTAAGCCTTCAATTAAAGACCTGCTATCTGAGTTTTTCTATTTCAAAAAAGTAAGTAGGTTAAGAATGAAATTCCAGAATGAAACATTGTCATTGAACAGATATTATAACTAAGCCCACATGGAGTATTTTGTTTATAGAAAAATGGCTTCTTAATTTCAAAATTGTTCATCCTACTGCCTTGAAGATGACATCATGGTGAAGGGAGTGAGAAATAAGTTTCTCATTTCTTTTCAAAAGAATAAACTTCTTAAATTCACCAATCTGTTTTTCCTTAATTGGCATTTCCTTTTTTTAAGATTTATTTATTTGGAAGAGAGATTTACAAAGGGAGAGGTAGAGAGTGTGGGGAGCAACTGGGAGCAACTGGGACCAGACTAAGTTACTGGAATTAAGACTTATTCTATGCATCTGCTCTCCCACAATATGGCTCTGGGAGAGGAGGAAACAGCTTCTACACAGCTGCCTCCAGTTCAACCAATAAACTGTAGGACCTGCTCCTGATTGGAGGAGAGCAGCGTACTCGGCGTGTGGGTAGCAGAGTTGGGATTGGTGGAAGAGGACTATAAAGGAGGAGAGAGACAACATGCACCGGGAACATCTATCCGAATAACACCTGAGCAGCCCCCGAGAGAGCCGGCCAGCGGTGTGCCGCTCCCCTGCGGAAGTGGGGAAAGTGGCAGGGGGCCCGCCCCTCCACGGAGGTGGAGGGACGGCAGCCAACCCGGGAAGAACCAGCAGCAAACCCGGGAAGGGCCGAGCAGACAAAAGAACAGTGCAGGGTCCTGTGTCGTTCCTCCACGAAGAGGGGGAGCGACAGAGAGAGAGGTCTTCCATCCATTTTTCACTCCTCAAATTAACTCAAGGGCCAGGGCTGGGCCAGGTTGAAGCCCAGAGCCAGGCACTTCTTTCAGGTCTCCCATGTTGGTATAGGAGTCCAAGCACTTGGACTTTTGGCTGATTTCCCAGGCACTTTATTATTTTTTAATGACATTTATTTTATTTATTTGAGAGGTTAAGTTACAGACAGTGAGAGAGAGAGAGACAGAGAGAAAGTATTCTGTCTGCTGGTTCACTCCCCAAATGGCCGGAACTGCTGGAGCTGCGCCAATCCGAAGGCAGGAGCCAGGAGCTTCTTGTAGGTCTCCCATGTTGGTGCAGGGTCCCAAGGACTTGGGCCATCTTCCATTGCTTTCCAAGGCCACAGCAGAGAGCTGGATTGGAAGAGGAGCAGCCAGGACTAGAACCAGCATCTCTGTGGGATGCAGCCGCTGCAGGTGGAGGATTACCCTGCTGTGCCATGAGCCCTCCCCTCCCAGGCACTTTAGAAGGGAGCTGAATCAGAAGTGGAGCTGCTGAAATGCTCCCACTGCAGGGGTAATCTAATCAGTTCTGCCAGAATGCTGGCCCCTGGCATTTCCCTGTTTAGAACTACTGAACATATTTTTAGGGTGAATATTAGAAATACCTGTAATAAAATATATTTATTAGGGGCTGTCGCCGTGCCTCACTTGGTTAATCCTCCGCCTTATGGCTCCCGCATCCCATATGGGCGCCGAGTTCTAGTCCTGACTACTCCTCTTCTAGTTCAGCTCTCTGCTGTGGCCTGCGAATGCAGTGGAAGATGGCCCAAGTGCTTGGGCTCCTGCATTCGCGTGGGAGACCACGAGGAGGCACCTGGCTCATGGCTTCAGATCAGTACAGCGTGTTGGCAGGGGCAGCCATTTTTGGGGTGAACCAATGGAAGGAAGACCTTTCTTTCTGTCTCTGTCTCTCACTGTCTAACTCTGTCAATTATATATTGGCCAGCGCCACGGCTCAATAGGCTAATCCTCCGCCTGCGGCGCCGGCACCCCGGGTTCTAGTCCCGGTCGGGGCGCCGGATTCTGTCCCGGTTGCTCCTCTTCCAGTCCAGCTCTCTGCAGTGGCCTGGGATTGCAGTGGAGGATGGGCCAAGTGCTTGGGCCCTGCACCCCATGGGAGACCAGGAGAAGCACCTGGCTACTGGCTCAGATCAGCGCGATGCGCTGGCCGCAGCACACCGGCTGCAGCGGCCATTGGAGGGTGAACCAACGGACAAAACGAAGACCTTATTCTCTGTCTCTCTCTCACACTGTCCACTCTGCCTGTCAAAAAAAAATGGGAGACCAGGAGGAAGCATCTGGCTCCTGGCTTCAGATTGGCATAGCACTGGCCTTAGCAGCCATTTGGGGTTTGAACCAACAGAATGAAGACCTCTCTCTCTCTCTCTCTCACTGTCTAACTCTGTCTGTCAAAAAAAAAAAAAAAAAAAAAAAAAAAAAAAAAAAAAAGAATCCCTTCTTAGGCCACTCTTCAGGAAAAAAGGAAGGAGAAACAGAGAAATCAAACCACAGGTCCTAGAAAAATCCTAAAAAAATTAATTAGAAAATCAGAGGAATTCCCAATCCTTTCTTGATTTTCACCATGCTAGTCCATCACTGTCAATTGTAGTCTGGATCTCTAGAGAAGTCTACTGACAACTCTCCATTGAGAGACAGTACAATGACTCAATATATATACTCAGTAAATGTTAATTAATTGAGTGACCCACTCAGGAACCAATGGGAAAAGGTGACCAAGTTAATGTTGTCCTGCTGAATAGCTCTGTTGATCCAAACTGCAAGACAAAAAAGGTGCATTTGGAAGAAGAATGTAGTATCTGGAATATTCAAATATATGGAATCGATTAGTAGTATCTCCCCACAATAGATGCCCAGCCATATGATAGTGTGTAATTTATAAAATTTTATTGAGACTGAACAACATCCCTGAGATTTTTATCATTGTCATTTAACAGATGAAACTGAGGTATAGATGCTGGTGATTAGGAAATTGTACTAGTGTCTCAGAGCTAATTACCTGTTGAATGTCCATACTACAGAGAGTACTTTATACATTCATTCATACATTCAATCCACATCAAAGAATGAATGACATTCTTCCAGAACTAGAAAAAATAATCCTAAAATTCATATGGAAACAAAAAAGATCCCAAATAATCAAACAGTCTTTAACAAAAAAAACAAAGCCAGAGGCATCACAATACTGTATTTCAGAACATACTACAGCACTATTATAACCAAAATACCATGATACTGGCAAAAATAGACATGTAGACATATGAAACAGAATAGAAACTAACAAATAAGTTCACATATGTTCCACGAACTAATCTTTGATAAACGAGCTAAAAGCATTTAAAAACTAAAAGCTAAAAGCATAAAAGGACAGTCTCTTGAATAAATGGTGTTGAGGAAATTGGATTTCTACATGCAAAAATTTGAAAAAAGTCCCCTAGCTTACAGGCAAGAATTAACTTAAAACTGATCAAGGATCTAAATCCAAGGTCTGAAATGATCAAACTACTAGAGGAAAACAGGGAAACACTACAAGACAGTATTTTGGCAAAGACTTTTGGGTAAGACACATAAGCATAGGCAATAAAAGGAAAAATAGACAAATAACATTACATCAAACTAAGGTTTCTGACTAGTAAACAAATAACAATGTGAAGAGATAACTGACAGAATGGAGAAAATGCTGACAAACTGTGTATCTGATAAAAGGTTAATATCCAGAATAAGACACTTACAAACAATCCTGATAAGAAAGAGCAAAGGATAGGGATAGACATTTTTTTCAAAGAAATACAAATGACAAACAGGCACATGAAAAAAAATGCTCAGGATCGTTTTCCACTGGGGAAAGGCAAATAAAAACCAAAGAGTGGTATTATCTCAGTCCAGTTAGAATGGCTATCAACCAAAAATTTAAAAATAACAAATACTCACAGGATGGGGAGAAAATACACTAGTGGTAGAAATGCGTATTAGAACAACCATTAAGAAAACAATACAGAGATTGCACAAAATACTATATAACATATATAACATATATATAAATAATATAACACAAATATTCCAATTCTGGGAATATATAGAAAGAAAATGAAGTCAGCATGTGAATGGGATACCTATGTTCACATGTATATAATACCACAATTCATAATTGGAAAACATCAAATCAACCAAGCTGTCCATTAACTGATGACTGAACAAAGACAACATGCCATGTATACAAATCCTAAAATTTGCAACAAAATGGGTAGAATTGGAGATCAATATACCAAGTGAAATTAGCCAGATGCAGAAAGACAAATTCCACATATTTTCCCTCAGATGGGGAAGTTCATATATAGAGAGAATATAAAAATAGCTTTTGTATTTTATCAAATACTCAATATTTTATCAAAGTTATAAAGACATTATTCAAGATGATAAAAATTATACTCTTTTCTCACTTTCTTGTCAATGTGAATAGTTTCTATTGATATTGAATGAGAAAAATTTGCATTGCAAAAAATTTCATTTCTTGTTTACTTTGTATGTCACCAGATCATGTTTTGCTTTTTTGATCATTATGTTTGGATCAATTTTCTTTATAGCTATTTCCTGGACTTGTCTTTTTTGTAACATACATTGCAGGTACTGGTTTAGAGCTTATTCTTGATTTTATGGAGCAAATCAGGTAGGGTATCCTCTTTATAGTTTCTGGAAGAATTTGCATGAAGCTATTATTTTTTTCCCTGATTAGCCCAAAAATATGCCACTCACCCCTCTATTCCTGGATGTTTCTGTGTGGAATGTTTTAATTTAAGAAATGAACTTTATTGGGGCTGGTGTTGAGCTTCAGTGGATTAAGCAGCCATCTGGAACACTGGTACCCCAGACAGCTGCCAGCTGCCACCACGTGGGAAACCTGGTGGGGTTCTGGGTTCCTGGTTTCTGCCTGGCCCAGTGGGGGCCATTTGGGGAGTGAACCAGCCAGTGAAAAGTCTCTCTCTGTCTCGGTCTCAGTCTCTTTGTCTCTTTTTCCAATTCTCACTCTCTCTTTGAATCATATCTATGAACCTTATTTAATGTGTTCATTTTGTTTTAATATAGTAACACAAATAATGTATCAGATAGTAAAAATCAATCCATCAGTCATTTGAATTCTTCAAACCTGTTTAGGTGGCAGAACACCTCAAAGCATGGTATTCTTTAAATAACCTTGATTACTTACATGTTTAGTATATAATCTGAGAATACTGTTAAATGACTACATTGTACAGAGAGACCTCTATTCACTACGCATGGGGCATGGAGGCTCTACACTAACTCAGAGTTAATAGTGCATGCATTTGTATGAAGAAAAACCATTTTGAGTTAAAAATAGCTGATTACCCATTGTATACAGGACTACTTTTAATTATGAAAAGAGGAGAAATGCAAATGGAAAAAAGAAATACACCATAGAAAGAATATTTTACTTTGAATATTAGAATGCAGAGAACTATTTTCAAAAATGGTAATATATTGTTTTCCTTGAAAAAAAGCCATCATTTGTAACATGTTTACATTAAAAGATATTTTATGTAAGCATACAATTTTACGGATTAAAAAAAGGAGAGAGGACACTACCGATATGAAAGAAATCAAACAGAAAGTAAACATAAAACATTTTGTACAAACTCAAAGCTAGTTCTTCCATGAGACTTATAAAACTTCTGATTGCAATGATCTATAAAAAAGAAAGAGTTATGAGTAGAAAAAAATGAAAAATGGAATTAAAATGTAATAAATGTTATTATTTTCAGCTATATTTATTGCGTACACAATGTATCTCAGGTAATATTCTAAGGAAACATCGTAGGTAGAGTAATATGCAGTCAGTGAGTTGTATAAACTGTTGCTCTTCAGGCGACTCAGGGTGTTAAAGGATTTGTTCAGTTCAACCACGGGGTGTTCCAAAGTCCATGGTAAAAGCATGTAAATATTCTGATTTTTAAAATTAAGAATAGATATTTTAGATTGAAAATAATTTTTTCTATCCACAAGTTTTTTGAGGTCTAGGATACCAAACAGCAAGGTTGATTCCTCCCTCCACCTCTGCCACACTGAACTGAATAAGTAAAATTAGAATAAATTTGGATAACTTTCAGTCGCTACATTATTGTATCAATGGATGCTTTTATTTTGCATTTGACAATTAACCAAATCATATGATTTAGCTTTAGATACAGAGGTAACTGCTGCATGAATGAAATGGCACTATCTAATTTAAGTGGATGTATGGAAATGATTAAAACACTATACTATTGCACTGATATAGCTACAGATGCTTTACATCAGTATTTTAAATTCAGGAGGCAGCGCCGTGGCACAGTGGATTAAAGCCCCAGTCTTCAGCGCCAGCATCCCATATGGGCACCAGTTTGAGACTAGGCTGCTTCACTTCCAATCCAGCTCTCCTGGGAAAGCAATAGAAGATGGCCCAAGTCTGGGGCTCTGAATCCGCGTGTGAGACCTGGAAGAAGAGCCTGGCTCCTGGCTTTGGATCAGCAAGGGCTTTGCGGCCTTCTAGGGAGTGAACCAGCAGATGGGAGACCTCTCTCTCACTCTCTTCCTCTGCTTCTCTGTAACTCTGCCTTTCAAATATATAAATAAATCTCTTTTTAAAAAATTTAAGTTCAAGGATGTAAGGAATTAGGTGCAATTGGTTTAACTTCTGTTAAAATAGTTAGATGATAGTGATGCAATTTCAAATTTATGTTTATTTTTTAACTAATTAGTGGCTTCCTCAGATTCAATCAGCACTGGAAAATCACTAAAACCGCAGGCTAGGGAAATTCTTTACTTTTAATTGTTCTGTTTGTTGATGGACACAACACTGGGTACATTGTCAGCTAATAAACTTTGACTTGGACCTTAACAAAATATGCTGTGTTAACACCCAGTATCAAAGAAATAAGGGCCACTCTCTTCTTCAAAGCTTACTTAATGATGACTCAAAATTGTTGATTACATATTCACAAAATATTTTTAAAAAATCACCCCTACAATTGTGCCGAAAAATTCTTGGAAAATTTCCAAGATATTTCCATTTTGCACATTTTGATGTCACCTTAGTATATTATTAAATTTATTAGCAGAAATTTTCTTACAATTTTCACTAATCTTTTAAATGTCTGGTAGCATCTGTAGCTATCTTTGTTCTGAATATTGGTGTCTTTTGTGTCTTCTTGATTTTCAGAACTTAAGTAAATATACTGATATGCTACAAGATTCAGCTTTTGATTTTTTCTATTGTTTTTCTGTATTTGATTTCTGCTAATATATTTATGATTTCCTTTACTTTGATGGCTTTGAATAATTTGTTCTTATTTTTTTAAGATTTTATTTATTTATTTGAGAGGTAGAGTTAGACAGTGAGAGGAAGAGACAGAGAGAGGTCTTTCTTCCGTTGATTCACTCCTCAAATGACTGCAGTGGCCAGAGCTGCACCGATCCAATGCCAGTGTGCAAGGCTGAATAACTGATTTCTGACCTTTCTTTTCTTCAGAGAAGCATCTTGTACTTCCCCACGAAGCACTGCTCAAGCTAGTCACACAAATTCTGCTACGCTTCACTTTCAATTTCATTCAATTCAAAATATTTTCTATTTTCTATGATGATTTATTCTTTGATCTATGTGTCAATCATAAATATATGCTTTAATTCCCATATACTTGGGGGATTTTACATATATCTTCTGCTGCTGATTTTTCATACTAATTAAATTACGGTCTGAGAACATGCTGTATGTGATTTACATTATTTCTAATTTGTGGACTCCTTTCTCTTAATAGATCTGGCAAAGTCTTCTAGAATTGTATTGCATCAGAGTGGTGAAAGTGGACATCTTCTCTGGTTTCAGATCTTAGTGAGGCAAAATTGGTAAAGATTTGAATCCTTACCAGAATGCTTACGTTTACCGATCTTTCTCAAAAACCTTAGTGTGAAAAGTAAAAATACTGAGACTACAGCCTTATGCTGAAATCCAAATACCTAAGCATACAGACAGTTTTTTTACAACTTGCTTTTTGCTTCCTTTCACAGCTCTTCTCCCTCAGATCCCTCTGGTTGTACTCATTTTGCATTACCCTAATGTGCCTTGTCCTCTCATTGAGCTAATTCAAAAATCAGTTCCTGTAATCTAGAATTTTACAGTGAATCCTCTTTACTCCCCTGCCACTTTCCCACCCATGGACCACAAGCAAATTTAAGGTCATCACTAACTAAATGAAGCCTTGCTACCATTAGTCAGTAAACCCATCCTCTAACACCTTGTAATAAAAAAGAAAGACACCCAATCATTTGCGCTATTTGCATTATCTTCCTGTAACAATTAATAAGCTCCGCAGGTTTTATATTTTTCATTATTCTATCATGAAGTCTGATAAGATGCCATGTCATTCATTAAATGGAATGTGAGCATGGAAATCACAGGCAAAGAAGAGATTCCTAAAACAACAGGAAACAAACAGTCACTAATGGTAGGCATTTGGTGCAGAGGTTGAGATACTGCTTGGGATGCTCATATTCCATATCAGAGTGCCTGAGTTTGAGTCCTGACTCTACTCCAGATTCCAGCTTTCTGTGACGCTCATCCTGGGAGGCAGCAGGTGATGGCTCAAATCCCTAAGTCCCTTCCACCCACGTGAGAAACTGACTTGAGTTCCCAGTTCCTGGCTTCAGCTTAGCCTAGCTCCATGTGTTACAGGCATTTGGGAGATATTTTTATTTCTCTCTCAATAAAAATAAATGCAGAAAAAATTGAAAGGCCTTTCATTCTAAAGATTATTTGCCATATTAAAATTAAAACTGTGCCTTTTATTTAACTCTGTGTTATGTTTTCATTGAGCTAATGTTGTAGAGTTAAGTTTTTCAGTGTCATCATGCAGTCCACCCACAGAAGTGTCCTTTGGAAAATCCAAAGCAAGAGGACAATTCCACCTTGAAAGACAGCATTTTCACAGGCAACTCAGTCAACACAGGTATGTAGTGTAGGTTAATGACTGAGATTTTAAGTATCTTCTCTATGTCCCTCGAATTTCTAGTATCTTTCTCAATCTGTATTTTCATATATATTAAACCAATTGTATAATACAACTTTAACTCTTATTTAGTTGAGAAAAAAAATCACTATTATCAGAGGGGTTTTTCTGCATCCATTACATTATAGTCTATTATATCACTATTTACCAAAAGATTACTTTTGTTAACAAAAAAAATCTAAAATAACAACTTTATCAAATTCTCTAATCATTGTTACCCAAATATGCTCCAATATAGCTGTCTATTTCAGGTACTGACTTGAGATCAGCCTGTATGGATTTCTTAGTCTGGAGAGCACAGAGAAGCCATTTCCCATTTGGAAGTCCTTCCAATAGAGGCTGTGAAGGAAAACACCGGTCCTGTAGGAAATTCTTTGCTACGCAGTGTTAGCAACATCGTGCATAACGATGGAGGATACAAGGGATGGGATGCTCTTCCCAGACCAGAGCTTTTTCCCCAAAAGCAGAAAGGAAGCCCATGAGTCTCACAGAATACACAGGGCTGGAAAGGGATCCTCGGCTCTGTCCAGCCTGGACCGTGGTGCTCAGGATGTGTCCCGAGTGGTCTCTGGGGAATGTCTTCTGTTTTCCAGGTGGCAGAAGTGGCACATGTAAACTTAAGTGGACGTGTTGTGGAGAGAACTGTTATTATTTTTCAAAAGAATCAAAGAACTTTGAAGACAGCAAGAAATTTTGTGAGAGAATGGACTCCAAACTTGTTAAGATAGAAGATCAACAAGAACTGGTGATGTGTATTTCCTGTTTTCCATTTTACACCATATGTATGTAGGCATTACCTGTTGGCTAATTCATTTTTATTTAAAGCAGGGCTTTTACAATTTTTTAATTTATTTTCATTTTATTTGAAAAGCAGAGAGACAGATGGAGCGATTACATCTACTTGCTCACTCCTCAAGTACCCTCAACAGATGGACCTGGGCCAGGCTAAAAACCAGAGCCAAAACCTCAGCCCAGGACACCCATGTGTGTGGCAGGGGTTCAGCTACTTGAGCCATCACAGCTGCCTCCCAGAATGTGCATCACCAGGGATCTGAATTCTGAAGTGGACAAAGGACTCAAACACAGGCACTCCTTTTTGGCATCGAGCCTTCCAAAGGGTCAACCTAAGAGCTGCACCAAATACGACCTCTTGGCAAACTATTAATATCTAATAACATTTGAATCCCATTAAACAGTATAAAATTACAATATATAATTATAATATATAATTATACTTTAATTCAGACCCACACAGTTCTTATGGCAAACAAGAAATGCAAATATATGATATGAGAATTTTAGTAATTCATTTAATTCTTCCACAATTAGAATTTTCAAAGTATATATAAATTAAACCTCAAGTAATTAGGAAAAATGGTCCTTAAAATATATCATGCTTGATCATGGAAATATGTGTATCTCATACTGAGTTTTCTCATATTGGAAATTTAGCTTTAGCCTCTTTGGCAAAAGTCATTATACCTATAAGGAAAAGCAACCTGAATCAGTGTGAGTAATGAGCCTTAAAGTAGAAGAAAAAACTCTACATGGATTTCAGATTGGATCTCTGCCACCATGTGGAATGCCTGAATGGAATTCCGGACTCCTGGTTGTGGTGTGGCCCAGCTCTGGTTGTCAGGGGCAGTTTGAGTGTGAACCGGTGGATAGATGCACTCTCTTTGTTTCTCTCTCCCCACACTTCAGATAAATAAAAACTAAAGTACCACAATGTGCTGCATAACAACACTTTTGGTCAGGGTTCGATAGTATTTACAATGTTGAGCCCATGAGGTTATATTACCTAGTGATGTCATAGCCTTAAGTGTTGTATGCCTTCATTGAAGGAATCCTAGCTACTTTTATGCAGTTACTTTTCTAGTTGGCCTATAAACACTGCACCTAATGACAAAGAGACTCAGGGTGTCCTTTTCAGAAGAAATAAACAAAGGGCTTGTGGAACAGAAATATAAGACAGTGTTGTTACAAATCTTAGAGCTGTCACACTTGGAACTCGAAATTCACAGCTGACTTGGCTCAGAACTCATATTTGAATCACAAATTTGAATTTTGAAGGGAAGTTAACAAATTTCAGTTCTAAGTTGAAATAAACTTATTTAAAATAATTGTCACTAAGGGTTTAGTTAGGTTGTTACCTTTAATGAAGTGTTAGCAACTGAGGTTCCATTATTTTAATTAAACAAATTCTGGGTGAAGTTGATCCTTATACCATTTGATATTCACATTAACAACAAAATTAATATAATAATAGTAAATTTATTACTTCATTTTAGGAATCTAAAATATTATTAATTATAGATAATGATTCATTTATCACAGAACTTCATTCGGAGTCAAATATCTTATTTTTCTTGGATTGGGTTGTCCCGTAAAGGAACCAGCAGTCCCTGGACATGGGAGGACAACTCAGTACCCCTTCTCAAAATGTAAGTCTCTGGGATAGAGAAGAACTTGCAAGCCCTGTAATCACTGCTTCTGGTTTATAGTTCCAAAATCATACAGGTCAAAAATGCACACATACATGTATGTATTAATTCACATATACAGGCATATTTACCCAGTGCATGGGCACATAGACATGTGTGTGCCACACACACACACACACACACATTCCAGAGGAGCTAAGCTCAATGATGAAGATGAGTTCATGGAGAAGGGAAGGAATTTTTCAATGTGAAGTCTATGTGTATATTTCTCACATGATTCTCTCTAGGGAAGCTTAGGGCCCTGTGGGATAGTCTCTGTAAAGACAAAAAGATACGCCTCCTTCACTTTGGACCAGTATAGCTGATTATTTCTGCATTAATATCTCATAGTATTTATTTGTTCTTATTTTATTTTAAGTGATTGGAAAGAGTCAACGAGTGGAAACTGTGGAAGTCTAACAGCATCTCAGATTACTGCTTCTGACTGTGCCAGACTCATGCACTCTATCTGTGAGAAGAAAATTACATGTCGTTCAACTTAATGCTGGGAACACCACCAACAAAAAATAATAATTTTTTCTTAGGAAAAATTCAAACCCTTGGGAGCTCTGGAGTCTTCTCTCACTTCAGAGCATCTGCATTTTTAAAGAGCTCTACCTATATTCTAGCCTGATTAAAATGAGGTCCAAGTATTGGTCTACTAAAATGAGATGCCAGAGACTTTGGAATTCTACCATTTTCAATTCAAGACTTCATGATCACAGCACTTATGAAAACAAGATGGATCAGAACAGTTTCAGGGCTCTGATGAGGGTCAGGAAACAGAGCTGGGAATACTCTTCCTGCAACTCACACACTTTCGTAGATAATTCCATAAATTTCAGGCGCTATTGTGCAATTCGACTGGGAGTAAATGGAGTGTAGTAATTAAGGACAGTATTTTGTATGAAGCATGTATGCATTTCTGTTTGAATCTTTATCTCTTAGGAGAAAGACAATATGGGATCTGGAAGGAGAAGAGAATAGTATCCTGAATCCATTCTAAATTTGAGGACTGCACCATACCTAATAGTTGTGTGTTCACTGGCAAGTGAAAACTTTTGAATCTGAGTTTCCTGATCAGTAGAAAACTTCCAAAGTGTTTTCCAGAGTGCCTGTCATTTTACATTCCAGCATACATGAAAGCTCCATTTGTTTACATCCCTCTGATATGTAATATTGCCAGTTTCTTCGGTCATTTTAATAAGGGTGTTGTGAAATTTTATTTGTGATTTTAATTATATTTCCCTAATGAATAAATTATATTGGGAAACTTTTTGTGTGTATTGTTTCAACTGTATAATTGTATAACTACTTCATATATATGTATTCAAATCTGTTGACCATTTTATTGGGTTGTTCATATTCTTAATATTGTTATGAAAATTGTTTATATATTCTGCCTGCCAGTACTTACTTAAATAAAGGTTGTATAAATAATTCCTTCCAGTCTTTCATTCTCTTAATAGTATGTTTAGACACTGAAGTTTTTTCGTTTTTCTTCTTAAAATTTTATTTAAAGTATACAAATTTTATATAAACAGATTCTGGAACATAGTGATACTTTCCACCCTAACCTCTCTCTTGCCCACACTCTCGCCTCCCCCGTATTTCTCCCTCTCCTATTCCCATTCATAATTTTTACAAATATCTATTATCTGTTATATTACACTCATAATAATAACCCTACACTAAGCAAAGTGTTCATCAAAGGGTATGGAGAAAAAAAAAAAAACATTGCTCCTCAACAGTAAAGACAAGAGTTGATAAAAATCACATCTCAAAGTGTCAATTTCATTCCTATAGATTAGCTCTTAGGTACTGCATTAGATAGCACAGATCAGGGAGAACAGACGGTATTTATCTTTTGGGGATTGGTTTATTTCACTAAGTACAATGTTTTCCAGTTCCATCCATTTTATTGCAAATGACAGGATTTCATTTCTTACTGCTGTGTAGTATTCCATAGTGTGTATATATATATATATAAATATACACACACATATACATATATATATATATTTATATCATAATTCTTTATCCAGTCTTCATTTGATGGACACCTGGATTGATTCCATATCTTGGCTATAGTGAATTGAGCTACAATGAACATGGAGATTCAGATGACTTTCATATGCTGATTTCTTTTCCTTCGGGTAAATTCCAAGGAGTGGGGTGGCTGCATCATATGGTAGATCTACATTCAGATTTCTGAGGTATCTCCATGCTGTCTTCCACAGTGGCTACACCAGTTTACATTCCCACCAACAGTGGATTAGGGTACTTTTTCCCCACATCCTCACCACCATTTGTTGTTCACTGATTTCTGTATGAGAGCCATCCTAACTGGGGTGAAATGAAACCTCATTGTGGCTTTGATTTGCATTTCCCTGATGGCTAATGTTCCTGAGCATTTTTCAGGTCTGTTAGCTGTTTGAATTTCCTCTTGAAAAATGTTCAAGTCCTTTGCTCATTTCTTAACTGGATTGTTTGTTCTGTTGTTGTTGAGTTTCTTGAGCTCCTTGTATATTCTGGATATTAATCCTTTATCACTTGCATAGTTTGCAAATATTTTCTCCTCTTCACTTTGTGAGCTTTCTTTTGCAGTGCTGAAGCATCTCAATTTGGTGTAATCCCATTTGTTAATTTTGGCTTTGATTGCTGTACTTCTGGGGTCTTTTAAAATAAGTCTTTCCTATGCCACTATCTTGCAGGGTTTCTCCAATGTTCTGTGGTATTGTGATGGTATTGGGTCATGGACGTAGGTCTTTGACCCATTTTGAGTGGATTTTTGGCAAGGTGTATAGTAGGGGTCTAGTTTCATATTCTGCATGCAAAGATCCAGTTTTTGCAGCATCACTTGTTGAAGAAGTTGCCCTTGCTTCAGGAATTGAGTTTAGCTTCCTTGTCAAATAGAGTTGATTATAGATGTGTGGCCTGGTTTCTGGAGTTTCTATTATGCTCCATTGGTCTATCCATCTGTTTTTTTTTTTTTTTGCCAAGTACAAGGCTGTTTTGTTATAACTGCTCTGCATATCTGCATGTTTATCTAAAGGAATTGACAGCAGTATATTGAAGAATCCTTGCACTTGCATGTTTAATTCAGAATGATCACAGTAATCAAAATATGAGCTCAACTTAAGTGTCCCTAATGGATAAAAATGCTGTTTGGAATATTACTCATCCATAAAATAGAATGGAATTCTGTATTTTTCAGGAGCATGGAAAGAATGAGAATACACTACTTTTACTGAAGTAACATAAAAACAAGTACTAACTATTTTCACTTTTATATGGAAGCTTAAACAAAACTGTAGGCCGGCGCCACGGCTCACTAGGCTAATCCTCCGCCTTTCGGCACCGGCACACCAGATTCTAGTCCCGGTCGGGGCGCCGGATTCTGTCCCGGTTGCCCCTCTTCCAGGCCAGCTCTCTGCTGTGGCCAGGGAGTGCAGTGGAGGATGACCCAAATGCTTGGACCCTGCACCCCATGGGAGACCAGGATAAGTACCTGGCTCCTGCCATCGGATCAGCGCGGTGCGCCGGCTGCAGTGTGCTGTCCGCGGCGGCCATTGGAGGGTGAACCAACTGCAAAAGGAAGACCTTTTTCTCTGTCTCTTTCTCTCACTGTCCACTCTGCCTGTCAAAAAATAAATAAAAAATAAAAAAAAATTAAAAAAAAAACATTGACTGTAAATCAGAGACTGGAATAGTGGTTACCAGAGCCTTAAAAGCAGGTAGCAGAGAGAGTGATGGGGAGAAGATTGTTTATTGGTACAGAGGTGCAGCTGGTTATGAGAAATAACTTCGAATGTCCTATGACAACTGAATATTTCAGTTAGCTAGATTTGAATGTACCCAACATAAAGAAATAAGTGCCTGAGTTGATAGATATGCCAGTTACCCTTAGTGGATCATTACATATTGCAAACATGTATTAAATATCATACTATTCCCCAAAAATAGATATAATTACTATCTTTGTGTCACTCAAAAATAAAATATATTTTGGTTGAATTTTTTTATTTGCAAAATTTATTTTAAGATTTAGCAATTTTTAAAATCTTGTCATATTCACTTCATATGTAGCTATTATATACATACATTCACTCTTTTCTTGAAAACAGGGATTTTAATATTACATGGAATTCATGTCAATGATCATGAAGTGAGAAAAGGAGGGTGATTTGTTATATATATGATACAATTCAGTGAAGAGAACACTTCTACCTATGCATATACTAAACAATAAGAAATTCATATCATTTTAATACATTATATATTAATATCCAAATATGAGAGAACTTTTTATATTTGTCTTTCCTTGTCTGGCTTATTTCTCTTAGCATAATGATCTATAGTTGCATTCATTTTGTTGCAAACATTAGGATTTCATTCTTTTTAGTGGCTAAGTAATATTTCATCACACACATATTCTTCATACAGTAATCAGTTTATGGATATATAGGTTTATTCCATATATTTGCTGTTAAACATTAGGTTGCTGTAAACATGGGAGTGCAGGAATCGCTTTCCTTGTGGACTTTGTTACTGCAGGACATATTCCTAGAGGAGGGATGGCTGAGTCATGTTGTAGATATATTTTCAGTCTTTGAGGAATCTCCATACTGCTTTCCATAAAGGTTGTACTAATTATTGAAGAAGGGCTTATTCTTCTCACATATGTAAGGAAAAGATCTTGAACAATCAGCATTATTAATGTATTGTGGCTTCAGGCATCCACATTTTTCACCCACTTTATTTGATTGACGGAAAGTCCTATGTCAGAGAATATATTTATTTTAGAATAGCATTCTTTGGGCAATATTTCATTGTCACAATTTAAAAATGTGTGTGTGTGTATGTGTGTGTGTGATTATTAAGTGAACACAAAATCCCTCTGACAGATGTACAGGTGGCAAATCAGAAGGTGTAAGTATTTCTAAAGCTAAGGGACAGTTCATGCTGGTGAATGACTGCAGATGAGGACTAGGTACACAGAACACAGTGGGTAGGCTTTAGATGGGCTCACTCTGGAAGTTCTGAGACTTCAGCAACTCACCGGAGTTACTAAATAAGGTAAGGTTATTAGTGACACATTATAATTAGATACAATGACAGCTCCAGTGTCCTGTGACTCAGATTGATGTGCAGATAGCAGGAGGCCACAACCCCGTCCTCACCTTCAGCACTAGGAGGAGCTGGTTGGCATTTCACACACAAGGTGACCTTACTCCCACTGAGCTCATGTCTGCTCCACCAAACAGAGTGTTGATATTTTGTGATGTTGGACAATGAGAATATTCAACATGGATTCTAAGTTATAGGACTTGCTATGATATATGGAAAAAGTATATAATTTGAATTTCCCACCAGATATATGAGTCTGATAATAATAATTTCAAGTCACAAAATTATTATTGACAGAAGTCAGCAACCATTTAACTTTGGCACATTGCTTTAGTTGTGCCTTTTTTAGGTATCCCACTGCTCTTTCCTGGTTTCCTCCTTTCAATCTCACTACTTTTCTTAGGACCCTTTTGTAATCATCCTCATCACCACAATAGCTAAATGTTTGGGTGTCCTGGGGATCAGGGTCTGGATATCTCAGCAATCAAAATCCCCACAACAGGCGCTGGCCTTGTGGCACAGTGAATTAAGCTGCTGTTTGAGATGCCAACATCCCATATGAGCTCTTGTTCAATTCATGCCTGCTCCACCTCCAATTCAGCTCCTGTCAATGTGCTGGGAAACTAAAAGAAGACAGCCCAAGTCCTGGGACACCCGTCACCCACATGGGACACCTGGATGAAGCTCCTGGCACATCCCTGGCTATTGTGGCTTTTTGGGGAGTCAACCAGGAGTTGGAGGATCTCTCTCCAACTCTGATTTTCTAATAAAATAAAGCATAAAAAAGTACTCAAAATATCATCTCATAGTGTCCACACCCCTGCATACATTGACACACATTAAATACACATCCCTAGGACAGATTTTTTACATGAAGTTTACAATCATGCACAACATGTCTATGTGACATGCCCACAGATATCAAAATGTATAATGGATGTATCAAACTTGTCACTAATACTGAATGCCTGATGCTCCTCGTAGCAGTTAATGACAGCTCTACTGTCATCATTGCTGGACTAAAACCTGGCAGCCATCTCTGAATTCTCTTCCTCTCACACGTTTTCACAGTAGGTCTGGCATCTGGCTCCGTTTCCCCAGCACCCTCCCTACCTGTCCTGACCAAACCACCACCATCACTCACTTGGTTGATGACAACTGACTTTCAGTGTGACTCTCTTAGTTGCAATCTGTATCTCCCATTCACCACCTAAGGACCACACAGTGTCCAGGGGACTTTTTAAAATAGGAAGGTTGTCCTTGTCATCCTGCAGCTCAAAACCCTCCAAAAGAGAATCACTGCACTCATTAAGAAGTCAAAGTATTAGGGCCAGTGCCATAGCTCAATTGGTTAATCTTCAACCTGCGGCGCTGGCATCCCACATGGGCACCAGGTTCTAGTCCTGGTTGTTCCTTTTCCAGTCCTGCTCTCTGCTGTGGCCCAGGAAGGCAGTGGAGGATGGCCCAAGTGCTTGGGCCCTGCACCCACATGGGAGACCAGGAGAAAGCACTTGGCTCCTGGCTTCAGATCGGCGCAGCGCTGGCCGTAGCAGCCATTTGGGCTGTGAACCAACGGAAGGAAGACCTTTCTCTCTGTCTCTCTCTCACTATCTATAACTCTACATGTCAAAAGAAAAAAAAAAGAGAAATCAAAGTCTTTCTGTGGTCTCTCACTCCTAGATGATCTCATCCATGTCATCTCTCTGACCTACTTTTCCTTCCTTTCTCAGATTCCTCCAGTATCACTGATACTCTTCCTGTTTCCTGGAGAAAACCAAATGCACTCCCCCATCTCTACACCAGTTAGTCTTCCTTCCAGGATGCTACCCCATCAGAGAGCTCCCTTAGCTTTCTCATTCACCTCCTTTAAATCATTATACCAACACCATTATCACATTAGATCACCTGTGTCTCCCCCATTAAAAACATAAAACCTCTTCCTTCCATTGCCCCCCACACGAACTGTACTCCCTGACCCAGCAGGGACTGAACAGTGCTCCATGGCACTCAGGATCCTCTAGTACACTATGTGATTTCCCACCTCATAGAATGTGAAATGCAAACTTACAGTTGCTGAGCAAGTTTCGTGTTGTCCCGCCACTTCCACTCATTTTTATCTTCTTTTTTGTATAATCCAATCCAGTAAGTGTATTTGATGTGTGATTGAATGAAATTCTGTGCACAGGTTAGAATTACTAGTATTACTTATTACATCAATAATTGCCTTTTATCTACAAAGGACTTGTACAAAATACTAATCATTTCACTTAAGACAATCTTAGTTCATCTACTGTGCAGAGAAGCCATGGAAGTCAAAGTTCTAAAAGTCTGAATCTCCTGCATCTTTGTGGCTTGAAAGATATCAAGAAAGGACCATGGTGAACCTCTATAGAAAGACGCAAAAATCTCCAAGCATAATACCAAAAAAGAGATTGGTAAGTATGGATTCATTCAACTTAGAACTTCTCTTCATCAAAACACACCTTCAAGAACATGGGAAGGGAAGTTTCAAATCTGGACATGCATACAGTAATGTAGTTCCAAGAACAAAACATTAGTTCATATAAATCAATTAGAAAGCAAAATCATCCAAAAGAAAAAAATGAAGAAAAATCAAGTGTAGATGTTTCATAGAAAACATATATGAACAATAAAGGATATCAAGTTCAGTGGAGATCAAGTAAAGGCAAACAAAGCTACAAGGAAATGCTTTACAGAGAGCAAACACAAGATTTTAGGATGGTAGGAAACAATAGAATATCTTCATACTAGAAGAAAAAGCAAATTGAAAAATATTGTGGCATTATTTTGTAAAACTGGAAACACCCAATAATTGCACTCATACAGGTTTGTGATGAACTGCAGAGGAGACACATGAAAGGCATGCACAGCTGACGTGTCTAAGGATGGTTAATGAAGAGCTGCTCATCACAACAGCAGTGGAAACAACCCAAATTCCCATCACTTTAGTTAAGTTCTTTAAAAAAGAAAATTGTAATGGTTTCTCTTTTGATACCTATGAAATACATAGAGGTATTGTAGAAGAAGGTTTAAAATATACTTTATTATTCTAGGGCTCTGAAGAATTACTAAAATTAAGTGCCAACTAATTCACTCATTTAGGTTTTTTTAATCATTCACAAATCATGAAAACATAAGTAGTAAGGACTCAATATAATTCCATGGCACACACAACAAGCCACCTCTGCTGCTTTAGAAAGTGAAATTATTTAGGTCCTTAAAGCATGTCTTCCCCTCTACAAACACAAGTGTTTCCACCTTGCAGTCAAATAAGACTCAAGGAAAGCCTACACAGGTAGCCTAACTCAGTCTTTGCAAGCTTCTCATAAAGGTTAATTAAGTGAACATACCAGTTCCTGGATGTCATCAATCTTCACAAGGCTAGAATCCATGTTCCAGCATAAATTCCTGCTCTCCTCCCATGTTTCTTCTTTTTCAGAAAAATAGTAGCAGTTTCTTCCACAGCAAAAGTGTCTTCCTTGCAAGAAGCCACAGGCTTGTTCTTCAAAACAAAAGCCACCCCCATCCCAAGACACCAGGCCATTTAAAAAACAAGATTTTAGGTATTTAATTTTTTCTTCAGAAGGAATTAGCATAAAAGAAGAGTTTTTCTGTACCCAAACATCTTTTCAAACTCGAATGCTTAGTTAACTATGATTTTAAAAATAGATTTAATGAGGAGAGTAAAGTTAAAACCTAAAACTCCTCATAAGATCCAATATCAACTTTTTAAAGTTTATATGTTGAAATGGACAGAAAGCAGTAAGTCTATGAAAATAACCTGTCAACTATTAACCTAAAGATTGAGTACAAACCTCTACCTGATGGCACCACTGAATGATCTTCCAGCTGTACTGAGGAAGTATTCTTTTCTTTTGTGTTTTCCATATCCTGTGTTGTGCATTTGGGACACTTCTGAAAATCTTCAATCCACATTACAAAATTAACAACATAAATGACTTAAAAGATCACTTAATTATGATCATATCCTATAATTCTAGGTATAAAAGAACATGGTGATGATTACTTGGGATTATAATCATAGATAAAATATTTTTGTTGCAGGCCATAAAATATATTTTATATAAAACTACAATTATATGTAACTTGAAATCTATTAATTCAAAGACACATAAAAAAAGTAGTGTTCATTTCATAAACTGCAAACAAAGGAAATTAAAAATGAACTAGATTTTATGCCATCTTTAAATAATGGTTTCTCAGCATGTGACTCAATTTAGAATTTACATATTGACATAAGGGATTTGCCTGTATGTATAATGAATGCATAAAATATGCACGGCAAATGAGTTCATATAGCTATTTCTAATGTGCAAAAGGAAAGTTAAAAGTCTAAGAGAGAAACAGCAGTTTCTTCCATTAAGTTGAGAATAAAAATGTAAAATAAAAAGCTATTGTTCTATTTTTAAAAAATGCCTGTTGTCCATATCAGGCACACAAGTTTGCTAGCTCGGTTCAGTTCCTGATTCCCACTTTCTGTTAATGGAGATGCTGGGAGGCAGTAGTGATGGCTCAAAGTGAATGGGTCGCTGACACCCACATGAGCGGATTGCATTTCTGTCCCACATCTGTGACCCAGCCCAGTCCCCGCTGTTGCGGACTTTAAAACTTAGATAATGAGAAGGTGGGATCTCTCTCTCTCTTTCTTCCTCCATCCCTCCCTCGAATAAATAATTTGAAAAAAATCACTCAAGTGTTTGTCACACAACAGAATCTTTTCATTTCCATGATGCTCCTATGTACCAACATTAAATTTTATCTGGTTGTAAAAATCTAGCAATATCAAATACATAGTCCCTCCATGTCCCCTTCACAATAACTGTAACTCTTCCTCCAGTTCAGCAATCTATTACAGTGTCCATATTCCAGACCACAACTAAAAAGAAAAAAAAAAAAGACTTCGTATTTTTAAAATCCACCATTTCTTGGGCTAATCGATTTCCTTCTCTTTTTCTTATTGCCCACTCACATCCACATAGCTGCACATACTCACACATATATCCTAACCCTATGCTTGCCAGCAGGAGCACAGCACAGATGATTCCCAGGATTACTGTGCATGGGTTTTCTGTAAAAAATTTAAAAAGTGGATATATAATGAGCTTGGTAAACAGATAAGAACCTAAGCAGGATAAACATTTATGCTAATTTTTTTCTACCTGACATTATGTTCTCAGAAATCAGAAAACAAGAAAAGTTACCTCTTTTTTTGTGAGCTAGATGTCTTTTGCCTTCCTTTTTCTTTGCGTGAGACAATTTCAGTTCTGAGTATGTCACTTTCTCCTCACTCATTTCTGAGAGTTTCAGGCTAAAAACACAGCAAGGACCAGAGATGTTTCACGAGACATAACAGATTCAGCTAAATTCGGGGAAATGTTTCATGAATAACGGGGAGAGTAGCAGGAATGATATACGCTCTGGCCTGTAGAAAGTGAATTAAGATCACCCTAACCCTGGAAAATACAGAAAAGATTTTTTAAAAATTTAATCTATTTATCTGCAAAGCAGAGAGTTCCAGAGTGAGAGAGATGGAGGGAAAGTTAGAATTTCTCTCCACTGGTTCACTCCCCAGATGGCTGGCATTCTAGGGGTTGGGCCAGGCTGAAACCAGGAACAAGGAGCTCCATCAGGTTTCCCACATGGGTAGCCGAGGGACAGACTCTTGGGTCATCTTGTGCTGTCATCTCAGGCACATTAGCAGGGAGCTGGATCTGAAGCAGAGCAGCAAGGGCACAAAGGAGCACTTTGATATGGGAACTGGCATGGCAGGTGCTGACTCAACCCACCCCATCACAATGCTGGCCAGGAAAAAGTGATTTAAATTCCTTTTTGTGATGTTTTAGAAGAGAGATCCTATTCAGATATGGACATACTGTATTAAACTTTTAAACTGTTTTAAAGTTAACTTAATTAGTTGCCAAAATTTGCAAATGGATATAATTTGTACATAAATATCCAGATTTATACCCTCTCTTGAAAAATTAACTTGATACTCAGTACATGTATTAGGTCCAAATGATCACCACAACATGACAGAGGCACCTCTTACATGAGGGACACACACACACACTAATTCAATGAACACCCCATGCTGCTGAATCATATTCTCTCACATCCCAGCACTCATTTATCTCATCATCCTGATAGTCACTGGCCTTCATGGACATGACCTCAGAGTTGAGAAAAATTAAGAAATGATGGGATTTCTAGGTCGGGGTGTATGAAAGTATAATTAACTGAGATAAGCATCACTTATAATTCTAACAGCAAGTCTACACATTGCTACTGTTTTCAAATTATAGATGAGAAACACATATTCCCAATTACAATATAAATCTTAACTCCAGGGGACTGTGCTGTGGGGCAGTGTGTTAATCCTACGTCTGCAGCACCAACATCCCATATTGGCACCTGTTCTAGTCCCGGCTGCACTTCTTCCAATCCAGCTCACTGCTGTGGCCTGGGAAAGCAGTAGAAGTTGGCCCAAGTCCTTGGGCCCCTGCTCCTGCATGGGAGACTGGGAAGTAACTCCTGGCTCCTGGCTTCGGATCCTGTAGCTCCAGCCATTGTGGAGAACTGGGGAGTGAACCAATGGAAGGAAGATCTCACTCTGTCTCTCCCTCTCATTGTTTGTAACTCCACCTCTCAAATAAATAAATAAAAGATTAAAATAAATCTTTGCTTGAGGTCATATATTTTCTGAAATAACTGATTTTTGTGCAATTATTTTTGTCTTATATCTATATACATATATATCAACAAAATGAATTGGTACATATTAGACTAGATTTCCATTGATAGAAAACAAACATATTAACAAAGGTTTCAAAATTTAACACAGGTTACATCATGCTAAGGTAATTCAAAGTTTGGGTTATTCATTGCTAGCCAGATAAATAGCATCCATTGTGATGAGAAATAAAAGTATATATAATGTCTTATAAAAGGAAATAAATATACCACAAAACGTGACAATTTTAAAAATTTCATGCCTATTGAATTCTTTTGACAAATTCTCATTCTGATCCACTCCTGCCCTCTCCTCTAGAATAAAGGTAACTTTAGATGTTAACATGGATCATAATTTAACCCCACCTTTCCACACATCTCTCCCGGACCAAGTGCTGCTCTATTCCTCTGCCATCAACAGGGTGAGAGGCGACATGGAGATGGACGCACACACCCACAGTAGCTGCTGTCTGTGTCTGTACCTTGGGATGTCCCCAGCTGGAGCACAGGCTTGGTCAGGAGCAGGCGAGCACGTCCCAGCTCTGCTGGCTTCACCTCTGCTGTGAGACCAGGCAGGTCCTGATGTGTGAGACCGTCCCTCACAGAGACCTTGTGTGAAGGTGCAGACGATCACATGACACTGATATTCCCACACAGAAAGTTTCCAGTGGTGTCAGTGTCTCACTTGTTCCCACCCATGTGTCAGAAAGGCCATCAGGAATAAAAATGAAGTTGTATGAACATTTAAAATCTAACTACAGCAATTACTATAGAGCTTGGAAAATGAAAAAAAAAAAAAACAAACAGACATGAGATTAGGGAACAGTTAACAATAACATTTCTAAACCAATAAATATGAAAAGAGAAACACCCATATCCTGCTTAGCCTGAGTTCTCCAATTTCCCTTTTATAGAATATGGAAAATCTGCAACTGTTATGTAACTGGTAAACATAGAGAAATGTCATATATGCACAAACATTGGCATGTTTGTTAAAAAAAAAAAAAAGTCAAACTAAGAATATCCAGATTGCTTGATTTACAGTAAATGTAAATGTATACAATCCTGGGTTGACTGATTTGAAAACAACACTTTTTCCACTTGTATTCTCTTCAACTTATCTGAAGAAACAGATTCTCCTTAAATAAGGAAGAGACAGCTCTAGCAACTGAAAGACTTAAATGTTGAGTGGGCTTAAATATAGCTCTTTTTAAAGCATCAAAGTCAAAATCTTCTGGTCCACTAATTACAGCCATAGCTGTCAAAATTCAAAAGCTATTTGTTTAATCCACTGAGCAGCCCTATGCCCTATTTAACCCTAGAAGTAGGTGCGACTTTGTAAAAAAGGCAATTGTTTTCTTCAGATCCAACACATGGATCTTCACACCTAATAAGCTCTCAATGTTCTCACACTTTTAATTCTCAAGAAAGTGAGTAACATCAGCTGAAATCCATGTCTGTATCAGCTTCCTCCTTTATTTATGTTGAAGGTATTTTCCTGTGTCTTGAAATTCCTTCCCTCATGAGCCCCTTTAAAATAACAGCAACAAAGCTAGATTCTCTATCAATTCTTTTTTGAGATTTGCTTTTTGGCTTCCTCTATTTTTCTTTAGAATCTCTCTTCAGGAGGTAGGTCTCTGACATAAATAAATGTATTAAGGATGGTGATTTTTTTTAATACTCCAGGCAACCAAGCTTTCTCTTAAAAGGCAAACATTAGTTTTTAGGCATGGCCAGGAACTATGATCTTCCAGGCTCAGAGATAATTATTATTCTGTACAGCTAACGTATATCTCTAATCTAACAGCTATTATTCATTGGCTAATTATATTATCACCAAACCTCTCACCTGTCATTAAAACACCCACACACCTTTACACCCAAAAATACCAATCTATTTTTAGCACCTCTCAGAATATTTTCTTTACTTCTTTTCTACATTAAATTTATATACTCTTTAAGGTCCACTGAAGTACCATTTTGGGTCATTATTTAATACCAGGTTAATCTAGATGGTATCACAATTCCAAACAAGAAAAAAAAAACATTATATTGAATCATGAAGCATTGATAACATAGTAGAAACCAAGATATAACCCAAGATGAAATGAATGTCTTAGTTCATAAAATAAGAACAGGAGAACTGCTCATGGAAACATTGCAGCAGAATAGTTTAAATATATGAACCTGGAATGCATACAGTTTTGAAATAATTTATCAAAAACAAAGATCCAGGAGAAAATGTTTTTAATTTTTAAATTACTTCTTATAAACCTGATTTCCATGTATTTTTAATTTAAAGTTGGTAAAAAATTAAATGCGTGTGAGAAATGATTAGCTCAATAGTCTGTTATATTACAATGAAAAAATAGGGACAAATTGGTTATTTAGGAAATAAATAAGAATCTGTGTGAACAAGGAGTGAAAAATGAGAGGACATGGTCTGCTTCATTTCTGACACTTAGAGTATTTTACCTGCAATTTTTGCTCAGTAACTAATATATCAGTATAATCAGTCTAATTGGGATCATTTTTACAGTTTTGTCATTGGTGTCTGAAATTTTGGACTTTTGTTTCCTTCTTCTCATCACTTTGTACTTTGCTTCTACAGTATCATAAAAGTGTCAGCAGAAGCAGAGCCATAGTGAAAAGTCAGATGCTTCCTCATACCGACAACTGCTCATGCTGTTTTCCCAGACTTCCCATCTCAAGTATACAGTTATGGAATTATAGTAAGTTGAGTTTGATTGCTATACAGGAAATTTCAAAATAACTCTTATGTTTTTCTAGCAATCATTTGAATGCCATTTTGGCAAAAGTGACCATGCAAAAAAAAAAAAAAAAAAAGAGCTTTCTGAAATGTTTAATTTTCCAGAGATTTAAAAAGATATTCAGTGTATTATTACTTGCTAGGTTGCATGAAAGTAAGTGAACACAGCTAGGAAGTGAAAGGGACATGGTGCATAAATGCATCATGGGAACTATGATTGGGTCCTGGAGCCAAAAGACATCCATGGAGAAATGAATGAGACCTGATCAAGTCTGACACGTAATTAATGGTCACAGACCAACAGGGGACTCCTGGATTTGACAAATGTATGATGTATCACTGTATGGTAATGTCGGATGATTACATGAGGGTAAGCAAGCTGAGCAGAGTATTTAACCTCTCTGTATTATCTCTGACACTTTTCTATAAATCAAACAGAGCTCTCAGGCTACACCCATCTCAAGCCCTAAGGCTCCATCAAAAACAGATAGTCCACTTAATCTAGAGTCATAGTATAACAAGAAAAAGCACCACAGTGAAGAAACCAAATATCTCCAATATGCCAAATAACAAACGCAAAAACCAAGGTAATAAAAACAAGGAAGTCACCATGACGCCCTCAAATGAAAAAGACACCCCAATTCAAGATTATGAAGATGATGAGATAGAAGTAATGCAAGAAGCAGATCTAAAAAAATTGATAAGAACATTAAGAAGTTCTCAAAAACAAATTCTTGAACTACAGAAATCCTTAATGGACAAGATAGAAAATCTCTCTCATGAAAATGAAATATTAAGGAGGAATCAAAATGAAACGAAACAACTAGTACAACAGGAAACTGTGATAGTGACTGAAGTGAAGAACTCAATAGATCAAATGAAAAACACAATAGAGAGCCTTACAAACAGAATGGGTGAAGCAGAAGAGAGAATATCGGACTTAGAAGACAGAGAACAGGAAAGGATACAGTCAGACCAAAGAAAAGAAGAGGAAATTAGAAATCTAAAACATATTGTCGGGTATCTTCAGGATACTATTAAAAAACCCAACATTCGGGTTCTAGGAGTTCCTGAAGGCATGGAGAGGGAGAAAGGATTAGAAGGCCTTTTCAGTGAGATATTAGCAGAAAATTTCCCAGGTTTGGAGAAGGACAGAGAAATCCTAGTACAGGAAGCTCACAGAACCCCTAATAAACATGACCAAAAGAGATCCTCACCACGACACATTGTAATTAAACTCTCCACAGTGAAACATAAAGAAAAGATCCTAAAATGTGCAAGAGGGAAACGTCAGATTACTCTCAGAGGATCTCCAATCAGACTCACAGCTGACTTCTCATCAGAAACTCTACAAGCTAGGAGGGAATGGCAAGATATAGCCCAGGTACTAAGAAAGAAAAACTGCCAGCCCAGAATATTATATCCTGCAAAGCGATCATTTGTGAATGAAGGTGAAATAAAGACTTTTCATAGCAAACAGAAATTGAAAGAATTTGTTGCCACTCGTCCAGCCCTGCAAAAGCTGCTTAAAGATGTGTTACACACAGAAACAAAGAAACACGGTCATCAATATGAAAGAAGGTAAAGGAAGAAAACCAAGGAAGGAAACCTCACAGCAAAAGATCACAGGGAATTCAAAGCATATATTAGAACTTATCTTTGGCAAATGGCAGGGCAAAGTTACCACTTATCATTAGTCACATTGAACGTTAATGGCCTGAACTGTCCAGTTAAAAGACACCGATTGGCTGATTGGGTTAAGGAACAAAACCCATCTGTTTGCTGCTTACAAGAAACACATCTTTCCAACAAAGATCCATACAGACTGAAAGTGAAAGGCTGGAAAAAGATATACCATGCCAACAGAAATGAAAAAAGAGCGGGCCTAGCCATCTTAATATCAGGCACCATAAATTTTACCACAAAAACCGTTAAGAGAGACAAAGAGGGGCACTATATAATGATTAAGGGATCAATTCAACAGGAAGATATAACAATTATCAATGTATATGCACCTAACTACAGGGCACCGGTTTATCTAAAAGATTTGTTAACGGACTTAAAGGGAGACTTAGACCCCAATACAATAGTACTGGGGGACTTCAATACTCCACTCTCAGAAATAGACAGATCAATAAGACAGAAGATCAACAAGGATACAGTAGATTTAAACGACACTATAGCCCAAATGGATCTAACAGATATATACAGAACTTTCAATCCTACAGCTAAAGATTTTACATTCTTCTCAGCAGTACATGGAACCTTCTCTAGGATTGACCACATACTAGGCCATAAAGCAAGTCTCAGCAAATTTAAAAGAATTAGAATCATACCATGCAGCTTCTCAGACCATAAAGGAATGAAGTTGGAAATTAGCAACTCAGGAATCCCTAGAGCATACGCAAACACATGGAGATTGAACAACATGCTCCTGAATGAACAATGGGTCATAGAAGAAATTAAAAGAGAAATCAAAATTTTTCTGGAAGTAAATGAGGATAACAGCACAACATACCAAAACTTATGGGATACAGCAAAAGCAGTGTTAAGAGGAAAGTTTATATCAATAGGTGCCTACATCAAGAAATTGGAAAGTCACCAAATAGATGAGTTTTCAATTCACCTCAAGGATCTAGAAAACCTACAGCAAACCAGACCCAAATCTAGTAGGAGAAGAGAAATAATTAAAATCAGAGAAGAAATCAACAGGATTGAATCAAGAAAAACATTCCAAAAAATCGGCCAAACGAGGAGCTGGCTTTTTGAAAAAATAAACAAAATTGACACCCCATTGGCCCAACTAACTAAAAAAAGAAGAGAAAAGACCCAAATCAATAAAATCAGAGATGAAAAAGGAAATGTAACAACAGACACCACAGAAATCAAAAGAATCATCAGAAATTACTACAAGGACCTGTATGCCAGCAAACAGGAAAACCTATCAGAAATGGATAGATTCCTGGACACATGCAACCTACCTAAATTGAACCAGGAAGACATCGAAAACCTAAACAGACCCATAAATGAGACAGAAATTGAAACAGTAATAAAGGCCCTCCCAACAAAGAAAAGCCCAGGACCAGATGGATTCACTGCTGAATTCTACCAGACATTTAAAGAAGAACTTATCCCATTTCTTCTCAAACTATTCAGAACAATCGAAGAAGAGGGAATCCTCCCAAATTCTTTCTATGAAGCCAGCATCACCTTAATTCCTAAGCCGGAAAAAGATGCAGCACTGAAAGAGAATTACAGACCAATATCCCTGATGAACATAGATGCAAAAATCCTCAAAAAAATTCTCGCCAATAGAATGCAACAACACATCAGAAAGATCATCCACCCAGACCAAGTGGGATTTATCCCTGGTATGCAGGGATGGTTTAATGTGCGCAAGACAATCAATGTGATACACCACATTAACAGACTGCAGAAGAAAAACCATATGATTATCTCAATAGATGCCGAGAAAGCATTTCATAAAATACAACACCCGTTCATGATGAAAACTCTAAGCAAACTGGGTTTGGAAGGAACATTCCTCAATACAATCAAAGCAATCTATGAAAAACCCACAGCCAACATCCTATTGAATGGGGAAAAGTTGGAAGCATTTCCACTGAGATCTGGTACCAGACAGGGATGTCCACTCTCACCACTGCTATTCAATATAGTTCTGGAGGTTCTAGCCAGAGCTATTAGGCAAGAAAAAGAAATTAAAGGGATACAAATTGGGAAGGAAGAACTCAAACTATCCCTCTTTGCAGATGACATGATTCTTTATTTAGGGGACCCAAAGAACTCTACTAAGAGACTATTGGAACTCATAGAAGAGTTTGGCAAAGTAGCAGGGTATAAAATCAATGCACAAAAATCAACAGCCTTTGTATACACAGACAATGCCATGGCTGAGGAAGAACTTCTAAGATCAATCCCATTCACAATAGCTACAAAAACAATCAAATACCTTGGAATCAACTTAACCAAGGACGTTAAAGATCTCTACGATGAAAATTACAAAACCTTAAAGAAAGAAATAGAAGAGGATACCAAGAAATGGAAAAATCTTCCATGCTCATGGATTGGAAGAATCAATATCATCAAAATGTCCATCCTCCCAAAAGCAATTTATAAATTCAATGCAATACCAATCAAGATACCGAAGACCTTCTTCTCAGATCTGGAAAAATTGGTGCTGAAATTTATATGGAGGCACAAGAGACCTCGAATAGCTAAAGCAATCTTGTACAACAAAAACAAAGCCGGAGGCATCACAATACCAGATTTCAGGACATACTACAGGGAAGTTGTAATCAAAACAGCATGGTACTGGTACAGAAACAGATGGATAGACCAATGGAACAGAATTGAAACACCAGAAATCAATCCAAACATCTACAGCCAACTTATATTTGATCAAGGATCTAAAACCAATTCCTGGAGCAAGGACAGTCTATTCAATAAATGGTGCTGGGAAAACTGGATTTCCACGTGCAGAAGCATGAAGCAAGACCCCTACCTTACACCTTACACAAAAATCCACTGAACATGGATTAAAGACCTAAATCTACGACCTGACACCATCAAGTTACTAGAGAACATTGGAGAAACCCTTCAAGATATTGGCACAGGCAAAGAGTTTCTGGAAAAGACCCGGGAGGCACAGGCAGTCAAAGCCAAAATTAACTATTGGGATTGCATCAAATTGAGAAGTTTCTGTACTGCAAAAGAAACGGTCAGGAGAGTGAAGAGACAACCGACAGAATGGGAAAATATATTTGCAAACTATGCAACAGATAAAGGGTTAATAACCAGAATCTACAAAGAGATCAAGAAACTCCACAAAAACAAAACCAACAACCCACTTAAGTATGGACCAAGGACCTCAATAGACATTTTTCAAAAGAGGAAATCCAAATGGCCAACAGGCACATGAAAAAATGTTCAAGGTCATTAGCAATCAGGGAAATGCAAATCAAAACCACAATGAGGTTTCACCTCACCCCGGTTAGAATGGCTCACATGCAGAAATCTACCAACAACAGATGCTGGCGAGGATGTGGGGAAAAAGGGACACACTAACCCACTGTTGGTGGGAATGCAAACTGGTCAAGCCACTATGGAAGTCAGTCTGGAGATTCCTCAGAAACCTGAAGATAACCCTACCGTTTGACCCAGCCATCCCACTCCTTGGAATTTACCCAAAGGAATTTAAATAGGCAAACAAAAAAGCGGTCTGCAGCCTAATGTTTATTGCAGCTCAATTCACAATAGCTAAGACCTGGAACCAACCTAAATGCCCATCAACGGTAGACTGGATAAAGAAATTATGGGACATGTACTCTTTAGAATACTATACCGCAGTAAGAAACAACGAAATCCAGTCATTTGCAACAAAATGGAGGAATCTGGAACACATCATGCTGAGTGAAGTAAGCCAGTCCCAAAGGGACAAATACCATATGTTCTCCCTGATCGGTGACAACTGACTGAACACCAAAAAGGAAACCTCCTGAAGTGAAATGGACACTATGGGAAATGGTGACTTGATCAGCATAGCCCTGACTGTTAATGAACAACTTAATACATTATCCCTCTTAGTAGTTTTTTTGTCTGTTCTACTTAATATGACTGGTTTAATTCTGTAATTAATACACAGTTATTCTTAAGTGTTAAAAATTAACTGAAATGTGATCCCTGTTAAACATAAGAGTGGGAATAAGAGAGGGAAGAGATGTATAATTTGGGACATGCTCGGGCTGACTTGCCCCAAATGGTAGAGTTAGAAACATACCAGGGGATTCCAATTCAATCCCATCAAGGTGGCATGTACCAATGCCATCTCACTAGTCCAAGTGATCAATTTCAGTTCACAATTAATCATAATGAAAGGACTAAGAGTCAAAGGGAGCACATAAACAAGTCTAGTACCTGCTAACACTAACCGATAGAATAAATAAAGGGGAGAGTGATCCAACATGGGAAGTGAGATACTCAGCAGACTCATAGAATGGCGGATGTCCTAAATAGCACTCTGGCCTCAGAATCAGCCCTAAAGGCATTCGGATCTGGCTGAAAATCCCATGAGAGTATTTCAGGCATGGAAAGCCAAGACACTCTGGCAAAAGATCTCTGTGAGTGAGATCCCAGTGGAAAGAACAGGTCTTCAAAGAAGGAGGTACCTTTCTCTGAAGGGAGGAGAGAACCTCCACTTTGACTATGACCTTGTCTAAACAAGATAAGAATCAGAGAACTCAGAGGGCTTCCATAGCCTTGGAAACTCATGACTGGAGCATAGGGAGATTACTGATGCCATAGACAGGAGTGTCAATTGGTAAAGCCAACAACATGAGTCACTGTGCACTTACTCCTCATGTAGGATCTCTGTCCTTAATGTGCTGTGTATTGAGATTTAATGCTATAACGAGTACTCAAACAATATATTTCACTTTGTGTTTCTATGGGGGTGCAAACTGTTGAAATCTTTACTTAATGTATACTAAACTGATCCTCTGTAAAAAAAAAAAAAAAGAAATTATCAATTCCCAACTTGACTCTCACTGGGATTAAACATGACAATAGGTCTGATCTGATTTCATCATCATTTAAAAAAAATCATCTATTATTTTTCACTTTATGTTTCTGTGTGGGAGCAAACTGTTGAAATCCTTACTTAATGTATACTAAGCTGATCTTCTGTATATTAAGATAATCGAAAATGAATCTTGATGTGAATGGAAGGGGAGAGGGAGTGGGAAAGGGGAGGGTAGTGGGTGGGAGGGACGGTATGTGGGAGAATCCATTGTAATCCATAAATCGTACTTTGGAAATTTATATTCATTAAATAAAAGTTAAAAAAAAATTGTTGATTACATATTTACAAAATATTTTTAAAAAATCACCCCTACAATTGTGCCAAAAAAATTCTTGGAAAATTTCCAAGATATTTCCATTTTGCACATTTTGATGTCACCTTAGTATATTATTAAATCTATTAGCAGAAATTTTCTTACAATTTTCACTAATATTTTAAATGTCTGGTAGCATCTGTAGCTATCTTTGTTCTGAATATTGGTGTCTTTTGTGTCTTCTTGATTTTCAGAACTTAAGTAAATATACTGATATGCTAAAAGAATCAGCTTTTGATTTTTTCTATTGTTTTTCTGTTTTTGATTTCTGCTAATATATTTATGATTTCCTTTACTTTGATGGTTTTGAATAATTTGTTCTTATTTTTTTAAGATTTTATTTATTTGAGAGGTAGAGTTAGACAGTGAGAGGAATAGACAGAGAGAGAGGTCTTCCTTCCGTTGATTCACTCCCCAAATGGCTGCAATGGCCAGAGGTGCGCCGATATGAAGCCAGTGTGCAAGGTTCAATAACTGATTTCTGACCTTTCTTTTCTTCAGAGAAGCAACTTGTACTTCCCCACGAAGCACCGCTCCAGCTAGTCACACAAATTCTGCTACACTTCACTTTCAATTTCATTCAATTCAAAATATTTTCTGTTCTCTATGATGATTTATTCTTTGATCTGTGTGTCATTCATAAATGCATGCTTTAATTCCCATATATTTGGGGGATTTTACATATATCTTCTGCTGCTGATTTTTCATACTAATTAAATTACGGTCTGAGAACATGCTGCATGTGACTTACATTATTTCTAATTTGTGGACTTTTCCTGCCTCCAAATATGTCCACACCAGTGAATGTTCCATGTGCATTTGAAGGAAATGTTCTCTCCTGTTAGTGGAATACTCTGTGTTATGTCAGTCAGGTCCATTTGGCTGATACTGCTCTTCCAGACTTTCTATATTCTGACTTCTTGTTTAAATTATCTGGCACTCACTGACAGAGGTTGCTGAAGTGTTCAATTGTCATTGAAGGTCTGGACATTTCTCCTTTCAGTGTTATCAGTTTAGGGTTTATGTATCTTCAAGCCCATGATTAGGTATTCATAAATTTAGAATTGTAGGTCATTCTATGGCACTGCTTCCTTCATTGTTATATGATATGCCTATTATCATTGCAGTAGACATTGACAGACTTCTCTTTCTGTACAACAAAGATACAACTTTGTTGACTTCTGGTTTGGATGTTTTAGGTAAGGAATTATAATTACCACAGTCTGAAAACTCTGTGATGACCTGTTATTTTTCACTCTTTTTTTAGAAAGCTCTTATTTAATGAATAAAAATTTCATAGTTACAGCTTAAGGAATATGGTGCTTTTCCACCCCCTACCTCCCTCCCACCCCCAAAACATGCCCCCTCCTACTCCCTCTCCCATCCCATTCTTCATTAAGATTTATTTTAATTATCTTTATATACAGAGGACCAACTCCATACTAAGTAAAGATTTCAGCAGTGTGCACCCACACAGACATACAAACATATTTGTGGTTCAGAAGAGATAGAAGACTATATTCAAGACATTTGCTTTTTGTGTTTTTTTTCCTCCATACTGTGTCCATTTTTCTGAGAAGGCCATGGGAGGAATTATTTCATTTATGACATCACAGTTTTATATCCAATATCTCTGCAGAGTTTCAGCATATGTTTATACAATTTTAAAAATTTATTTCAGAGATAGAAAGAGATCTCCCACCAACTTGTCACTCCCAAAATGCCCATAACAGCTGCCACTGGGCCAGGCTGAAGACAGGAGTCAGGAACTCATTGTGGATCTCCATGTGGGTGGTAGGGATCCAAGCACCCAAGGGTGCACCTCACCAGCTGGAATCAGAAGCCCAGGTCTTACCCACTGTGCTACCACTTGCCATATATTCATGCTCTAAAACTTTCTCCTACTAGCTTTTTTGACATATAAAAAAAAGTTACTGCTGTAAATTCCAGCATCTTGAACATACCTAAATTTGCCCGAGTCCTTTTATGTTTTGACAATGAATATTTTCTTACCTTTTCTGTGTTTGCATCTAATATGTTTTTTGTTTTTGTTTTGTGGCATGACAAACATTGTAGGTTAGTCCAGAAAAGAACACGGCTCTAATTCTGTTGACTGTGATCTGGTTTATGTGACATTGCTCCTGTGGTCACCATCGGTCCACCACAGACTTTAAGTTCTGTCAGTGATGTGCAACTGCTACCTCGCACTGCATGTGAGGTCTGGGGAGCTCAGCAGGGTTTCTTTGTATTTTTGTTCCACCTCTTGCTTCAGCAAGCTGTGGTCACCTGCACCCTAAAGGAAATCCTGCTAAACTCTTGCCCATTCCCTCAGTGAGCTGCCTGTGTCAAATGGATGCAGTGTTGGCAGCAAACAGAAATCCCCACTCCAGGTCTAGCCTCAGTCTCCTGCAGTGGCCTGAGTGTGGCTGTCACAGCATTCCCTGCTCCTCCCATGCAGCAGTCAGGTCCCTCCTTGCACCTGTGGGGGTCTCAAGCAGGAAAGAATTAGACTTGGGCTGGCACAGCACACCTCTGCCTGTGTCACTGTAGGAGCTTTGGCCCAGAGGGTTCCCTGGCCCTTGCTCAGTGATGGATTTCCTGAGATGCCCTGTCATGACCTTTCTCATGAGCTGCCCTGGAGGCCTGTTGAAGAGGCGTGGAGGCTCCCCTACCAGCAAGGATTTCCAGTCCCTCATGAACACCCAGACGTAGCTTTAAAGGTTTGTTGGGGTGATGGTTGGCCTAGCAGTTAAGACCCCTGCATTCTACAGTTCTTGCTTCTGAGTCAACTTCTTAACAGGAACCCAGGAAACAGCAGTGATGTCTCAAGTAGTTGTATTCCTGCCTCTCACATGGAGACCTCTCATCCCACTGCCTTCTTCTTTCAAATAAAACAAAGAGTTTGTTAAAATTGTCTGGGTTTTTGCAGATTTTTTTAAAAATTTATTTTATAGGCAGGGTTGTATACGAGAGAGGGAGAGACAGAGAAAGGTCTTCTATCTGCTGGTTCATTTCCCAAATGGCTGCAGTGGGCAGAACTGGGTCAATCCCAAGCCTGGAGCCAGGAGTTTCTTCCAGGTCTCCCACGTGGGTGCAGGGTCCCAAGTACTTGGACCATGTTCCACTGCTTTCCCAGGCCACAGCAGAGAGTTGGATTGGAAGAGGAGCAGCCGGGACATGAACTGGCACCCATGTGGGATGCTGTGCTGCAAGTGAAGGCCTCGCCTACTCTGCCACAGCATCAGCCACTAGATTTTATCTGTTTTTAAGTAACCTTTATGGCATGAACCTCTCTCTCCCATATCTTGTCAAAAGTGAAACAGTGTTTGAATGCCATCACCTCCTTGTGGGTTACATCCCTGTTAGAATTCAGCTGATTGGACTTACATGTGACCTCAGCACTCTGATGTAATGAAAATTTGGATTTTTATAGATTATCTAGATTTTTTTCGACAGAGGGAAAGCAATTTTTGATAGGACTTTCTTTTTTCCTAGTCGAAGATGACCATACAAATAATTCACCTTTTAACTCAGATGATTCATTTTCTTTTAAAACATTTCTTGGTGAGAATTGTGGCTAAGTAACTCAATAAGAATTTTATCTATACAGTATCAAAAACTGATATACTTAATCACTTTGGAAATTGGGGAGGAGGTATGAAAATATTAAAACCTCACATTGTTTACCCAAGAAAACAGTTCATACTAAAATTTAAGCATATTGTGGGTTTCAAAAAGTTTGTGAAAATGTGCATATCATTTTAAAATTTTAATTTATTCAAGTGCCAGAAAGGAACACAAAGAGAAACAGGGAGAAACAGGTAGATAGAGTTTTTGTCCATTGGTTTGCTCCAGACATGCCTGCAGTGGTTGGGGCTGGTTTGGGGACAGAGCCAGGAGCTGTTAATTCAATCCAAGTCTTCCTCTTGGTCACAGGAACTCAATGACTTGAGCCATCACAGCTGCTTCCTGAGGTCCACGTTAGCAGGAAACAGGAAGCAGGAGTCAGATGTGGAAACTGAACTTAGGTGCTCCTATATAGGATGTGAGTTTTTTATGGCATTTTAATTGGTGTGCTTACCACCTGTATCAGGAATCTCTTTCCTTTCCATTTTCTATAAACTTTTCAAATCCCCTTTAATATTTTAAACAATAAAACTCTAATATTTCAACATTGTTTATGAAATATTTTCTCAGCTGGTGGAGGAAAATCTAGGAAACAATGTCATATAAAAACATTAATTTTAAATATTCAATATTCCTTTAGTTTAATGTCTCATATTTTATTTTCCTCTAAATTCTTTAAAAAATATTTTTACAATTAAATCATTGCATATATAGCATAATCCTATTTTTCTAAAAAAATTCTATCCTCTATTAATCTACTTACTTATCTATCTATATATCCTACTGTATCTACTGTATATTTATATTTACCCTAAACAACACATTATGTAATCCACAACAACTATTATTAAAGTGTATGTAATACTTTGAGTTAGAAATATTTTTCTTCTTTGCATTTATCTGTACTTTTCTGTTAGAGTTCTGGAAAATGAAAATCATGTTTATTCTGTGAATAAAAAATCAAAATGCATGCATAGCTTTTTCATAATATGCATTCCCATAAGCTTTTTGAGACTCCTCATATTCCTTAAAAAACAATTGTCAATTTAATTAAAGAAGTATACAAAAATGACTAGAAGCATGTTTAAGAATTTTATGATTATAGATGGTGAAATAGTTCTTCCTTGTGCTTTAATGTAACAATTTTGAACAATAATTTTAAATTAGAGTAACCAAATATTTAATCTGCACATTTTCATACATTTAAGAATGTGAGCAAACACGTTTTTAAAATCTCATATACGACACTTATTATCTGGTTGACAAAATAGATGAGAGTACACTCAACAGCTGGCAGATATAGTTAAGAAACTCCAGAAATGTGTTTCACAATATAACACCTTGACACTTAAAAAATTGAAAATGTATTTTAACTTCTGGAGACTCTAAAATAAAGAACAGCTGTATAGTAAAATCATGGATTAGTCAATATCACCTTTTATTAGGATTTTAAAATAAAGTCTAAATACACAAGCAAAAAATTGAAATACATAGTTTATTCATAATACATATTTTCAACAACTTATGAAAACAAAATCTTTTGCACAAAAAACATTTTTGTCATCATAAACACACTTTTTAAAAAATTTTTATTTAATAAATATAAATGTTGGAAGTACAACTCTTGGGGGCAGTGCTGTGGCACAGTGGGTTAACGCCCTGGCCTGAAGCACTGGCATTGCATATGGGTGCCGGTTCTAGTGCCAGCTGCTCCAATTCCAATCCAGCTCTCTGCTATGGCCTGAGAAAGCAGTAGAAGATGGCTCACATCCTTGGGCCCCTGCACCCACGTGGGAGACTGGAAAGAAGCTCCTGGCTCCCAGCTTCAGATTGGCGCAGCTCTGGCCATGGTGACCATCTGGGGAGTGAACCAGTGGATTGAAGACCTCTCTCTCTCTCTCTCTCTCTCTCTCTCTCTCTCTCTCTCTCTCTGCTTCTCCTCTATCTGTGTAGCTCTTTCAAATAAATTAATAAACCTTTAAAAAAATAAAGGTCGGTGCCACGGTGCACTAGGCTAATCCTGCGCCTGTGGCACCAGAGCCACAGATTCTAGTCCTGGTTGGGGTGCCGGTTCTGTCTCGGTTTCTCCTGCCAGTCCAGCTCTCTGCTGTGGCCTGGGAAGGCAGTGGAGGATAGCCCAAGTGCTTGGGCCCTGCACCTGCATGGGAGACCAGGAGGAAGCACCTGGCTCCTGGCTTCAGATGGGTGCAGCGCACTGTCCGTAGTGGGCATTTAAGGGGTGAACCAAGGGAAGGAAGGCCTTTCTCTCTATCTGTCTCTCTGTCTAACTCAGCCTGTCAAAAAATAAAACAATAAAAATAAATTAAAAAAGAAAGTAAAACTTTTGGATTATTGCGGCTTTTCCCCCATAACCTCCCTTCCCCCCCGCAACCATCCCATACTTCATCAAGATCATTTTCAATTATCTTTATATACAGAAGATCAACTTGGTATATACTAAGTAAAAATTTCAACTGCTTGCACCCACACAGAAACACAAAGTATGAAGTATTGTTTGAGTAGTCGTTTTACCATTAATTCGCATAGTACAACACATTGAGACAGAGATCCTACATGGGGAGAAAGTGCACAGTGACTCCCGTTATTGATTTGAGAATTGACACTCTTATTTATGACGTCAGTAATCACCCGGGGCTCTTGTCATGAGTTGCCAAGGATATGGAAGCCTTTTGAGTTCACAAACTCATACCTTATTTAGATATGATAAGGCCATAATCAAAGTGGAAGTTCTCTCCTCCCTTCAAAGAAAACTACCTCATTCTTTGATGCCCCCTTCTTTCTACCAGGATCTCACATCTCACTCACAGAGATCTTTCATTCAGAGATTTTTTGTTGTTGTTGTTTTGGTTTTTGCCACAGTGTCTTGGCTTTCCATGCCTGAGAAATTCTCACGGGCTTTTTAGCCAGATCCGAATGCCTTAAGGGCTGATTCTGAGGCCAGTGTGCTGTTTAGGGCTTTTGCCGTTCTATGACTCTGCTGTGTATTCCACTTCCCATGTTGGATCATTCTCTCCTTTTTAATTCTACCAGTTATTATTAGCAGACATTAGTCTTGTTTATGTGATCCCTTTGAACTAAAACTGATCACTTTGACTAGTGAGATGGCATTGGTACATGCCACCTTGATGAGACTGTTTTCAAATCCCCTGTCCCGTTTCTAGCTCTACCATTCGGGGTAAGTCCCAATGAGCATGTGCCAAACTGTACATCTCCTCCCTCTCTTATTCCCACTCTTATATTTAACAGGGATCACTTTTCAGTTAAATTTTAACCCCTAAGAATAATTGTGTCTTAAAGAGTACAATCAATGGCATTAAGTAGAACGAAAAAAATACTACAAGAAATAAAATAGTAAGTCAGGAAAAGGGCTGATCAAGTCATTGTTTCTCATAGAGTCCGTTTCACTTCTACAGGTTTCCTTTTAGGTGCTCAGACAGTTGCCACAGTTCAGCGAGAACATATGATATTTGTCTTTTAATTATGTTGTTTCTAATTAAGTTGTTTCACAAACTTGTGGGAGTAACCTGGGGTGTTTTTAAATACACACCACTTCAACTTAAGTGGAAAGCACTACATAGAGAGAGGACTGACCTTCTTTAAGTGGTTGTTACACTTAGCAAGTGAGGAAGTGTTGCTTCCCTCCCCTACGCCACCGAAGCTCTAGACTCTACTTGCCAAGGCAGAGCACCAATTGAATTCTTCATTTCTAATATTTCAGTTTAGTTTACTATCTCTGTCTACTGTGATAATTTCTCACCTGTCTGCAGATGGTCTAGAGATGGGCATCTCACCTGTTGGACGTGGAGGCTTGCAAGGCGGAGAGCAGATCCTCTGCACCCTGTGACTTAGAGAGTCTGCACTCTATGATTATGTGACATCTACATAGTCTGGGGAAAGTGTGGGGTGTGGCTGTGTCATTGGAAATCACGCAGTCTGACGTTATAAGCTCACAACTCCTGGGAAAGCAAAGAGGATGGCCCATGTCCTTGGATCCCTGCACTTGCATGGGAGATCCAGAAGAAACTCTTGGCTCTTGGCTTCAGATCAGCTCAGCTCTGGCCATTGTGGCCATTTGGGGAGTGAAGGAGTGGATGGAAGACCTCTCTCTCTCTGTCTTTATGTCTCTCTGTAACTCTGTCTTCAAATAAATAAAATAAATCTTTAAAAAAATAGCAGAGAGCCACCTTGCCCAATTTGGGTGTACTCTGGGTGCTTGCCCCACTCACAAAAGTGGGCCACAGCTCCCTGCTTCCACCTGCACACACCTCTGGATATCTACTATAAACCACAGTGTTCCAGTATTCTATGGAGGCAAATTCTCAAAAACAAAGCCATCAGAAAAGATATCAACACTTTTAACAAAGATCTCTCCCTCCCTTCCTTTCTCCCTCCCTCCCTTCCTTTTTCTCTTCCTCCTTTCCTTCCTTTCTTTTCTTTTCTGTTCCTTTCAATTTTTCCTCCCTTTCCCTTCCCCTCCATTTATTTAAATTTCTTTTCCTTCCTTTTCCTTTCCTATCTTTTTTCTTAATTTCTGAGAGCAGTCTCTTGGCCCTAGGAGCCCAGACTCTGAAGATCTCTGAAACCCTAATGTGCTACAGTGCCCACCTATGGTATTATACCATTGATTCTTCAGTCTTTGACTTGATATGTATTTTTTGGGATATACTCAGTTGATAGATCTTCAAATATTCCTTCTGCAAATTCTATCATTTCTTTTTCTTTCTGAGATCCAGTTTAAGCTTATCTAAATATTTTGATGCTGTCCCACAGTGTTTGAATGGTATGTTCCATTTCTTATGCTTTACTTACTTGTTCTTCCATTTGGGTAGTATTTTGAACTATCTCTGTGTTTCCTGTGTTTCTTTCAGAATTGACTCCATGGAAGGGCCATCTCAACTCCAATGCCCTGTTTTTCTTTACAGCATTTTTATTGAATTTTTGTACATTTTCAAGTCACACATGTTATGCATTACTCCTATTAATTTCTTTATCACATTAATTATAGCTCTTTTAAATTGATATCTTAAAATTTCAAAATTTTAGAATAATTTCTGAATGTCATCTATGACCAACTTTATTTCAGGACCAACCATTGCTACTGTTCTTTCCCTTGTTCCTCAGGCACCTCATTTGCTTTAAAGCTGCTCCATTTTTTATAGAATTTGGGAGCTAGTGATAAACAGCATTTATATCTGACAATGGATACATATCCTCTGGAGCAGTTAGTGTAGGCAAAATAGACAAGCTACTCAGGAGTTCATTTGGTTTGGGCTTATTTTTTTGCTATGCTCATCACAAAACAGAACTTGAATTCTATACTTTTTTTTTTTTTTTTTGACAGGCAGTTAGACAGTGTGAGAGAGAGAGAGAGAGAACGGTCTTCCTTTTTCCTTTGCTTCACCCCCCAAGCGGCTGCTACACCGGCCGGCGCACTACTCCGATCCAAAGGCAGGAGCCAGGTGTTTCCTCCTGGGACCCATGAGGGTGCAGGGCCCAAGCACTTGGGCCATCCTCGACTGCCTTCTCAGGCGACAGCAGAGAGCTGGATTGGAAGAGGAGCAACCGAGACAGAATCCGGTGCCCCGACCCGGACTAGAACCCGGAGTGCCAGAGCCGAAGGTGGAGGATTGGCTTAGTGAGCTGTGGCGCTGGCCTCCTCTACTTTTTTTAACGAAGATTTTTTATTTATTTATTTGACAGGTAGAGTTACAGACAGTGAGAGAGAGAGACAGAAAGAAAGGTCTTCCTTCCATTGGTTCACTCCCCAAATGGCCACAACTCCCGGAGCTATGCTGATCCGAAGCCAGGAGCCAGGTGCTTCCTCCAGGTCTCCCTCTGGGAGCAGGGACCCAAGCACTTGGGCCATCCTCCACTGCCTTCCCAGACCATAGCAGAGAGCAGGACTAGAAGAGGAGCAATGGGAACTAGAACCAGCACCCATATGGGATGCTGGCACCGCAAGTGGAGGACTAACCTAGTGCACCATGGCGCTGGCCCTTCAGTTTATGCTGAATCTGCCACGCTGGTGAGGATTTTCATGCAACACCTCAACCACCTTTTGCATTCATGAAACACAGAGAAAGTTTCTTTAAGGGCTCTTGACCTTACATACTAGTAGAAGAAAGCAGTTATTGCTTGCTCTTCAGTGCTTACTAAGCTCCTAGCAGAGAGCAGGCGTGGTTACTAATGCCTTGGATGTCATAGTTCTGCATATGCTAATAACCTAGTGTTGGTGGTGGGGTTTATTCTGTTCCTTCTTTCTTGTGTCAGACAGATGGCTCTATCCTTGTGTATGGCAGGTCTCCCACAAGCTGTAGCAAGTAGTATTGGAGAGTGTTATCAACCTGCATTGTGAAGTAAACCATGCTGATCTTCAGAGCTCAGAAGCTTTATTCTCCATCAAACACTAATATGGAACTATTAAGAAAAAGAATATTTAACTGAGATACCAAAAAGTGGGGCGAGGGGCAGGGATCCAAATAGAGTTTCTTAGAAATCCCAAAGTGAGAATTATAAATCCATCAAGTAGGGATATTTCCACCGCTGATTGGTTATATCACCAAAAACTAATTCTCATTGAAAACAGAATTATTATTTGATCCAGCAATCCCACTATTCCATTTGTAACCAAATGAATTGACTTTTGTGTATTGAAGAATCTTCTGCACTTGCATGTTCATTTCAGACTGTTCACAAAAATCAAGATATGGGATCAACCTAAGTATTTATTAATTTTAAAAAACTTTGTATATGGACATAATGCAATATTATTCAGCCATAAAATAGAATTAAAATCTGTCATTTGCAGCAGCATGGATAGAATTGGAATACATTATTTTTAGTGAAGTAAGTAACATACAGAAAGACGAGTTCTAAATGTTCTCACTTTTTTTTAAGGTATATTTATTCATTTGAAAATCAGAGTTACAGAGAGAGAGAGAGAGACAAAGAGAGAGAGAGGTCTTCCATCCGATGGTTCACACCCCAGTTGGCCACAATGGCCAGAGCTGCACCAGTCCAAAATCAGAAGCCAGGAGCTGCTTCCAGGTCTTCACATGGGTGCAGGGGCCCAAGGACTTGGGCCATCTTCCACTGCTTTCCCAGTCCATAGCAGAGAGCTGGATTGGAAGAGGAGCAGCCGGAACTAGAATCGGCACCCATATGGGATGCCAGCACTTCAGGCCAGGGCGTTAACACACAGAGCCACAGTGCCGGCCCCCTAAATGTCCTCACTTTTATATGGAAGCTAAAGCATTGATCTTAAAGCAGAGACTAGAAGAGTGGTTACCAGAGCGTGAGAAGCATGTAGCAGAGTGATGGTTAGAAGATGTTGATTGGTACAGAGGTGCAACTGGTTATGAGAAATAACTTCTAATGTCCTATAGCAATTATGAATATTTCAATTTAGTTAGTAAAGATGACTCTGAATATACTCAACACAAAGAAGTAATAAATGTCTGAGTTGATAGACATGCTAGTTGCCCATAGTGGATCATTAATATTGCAAATGTGTATTAAATATCATACTACTCCCAATAACCCTATATAATTACTCTCCATGTGTCAGTCAAAATAAAATATATTTTCATTTAAATTTATTTAGAAATTTATTTTAAGATTTAACAATTTTTAACATTTTCCCATTTTACTTCATTTGGTGATATTATATGCATATATATAGGCACTGTTTTTGCTTGAAAATAGAATATTAATATCACATAATGTGGGATTCATGTCAGTGATCACAATGAAAAGAAAAGAGGGGTATTGTTATGTATATGACACAATACAGTGGAGTAAATACTTATATGAATGTATACAGTAAAAATAATATTCACATAGCTTTTATACTTTATATATTAATGTCCACATATGAGAAAATGTGATATTAATCTTCCTGTGTCTGCCTTATTACACGTAACATAATGATCTCCAGTTGCATTCATTTTGTTACAAATGTCAGAATTTCATTCTTTTTCATGTCTCAGTAATATTTTTTCATATACATATACACACACATAAATATTACATTTTCTTCACACAGTAATCAGTTAATGACATCTATGCTTGTTCCATATATCTGTTAAGCGCTGGAATGCTATAAACATGGGAGTGCAGGAATCGCTTTCCTTGTGGACTTTGTTACTGCAGGACATATTCCTAGAGGAGGGATGGCTGAGTCATGTTGTAGATATATTTTCAGTCTTTGAGGAATCTCCATACTGCTTTCCATAAAGGTTGTACTAATTATTGAAGAAGGGCTTATTCTTCTCACATATGTAAGGAAAAGATCTTGAACAATCAGCATTATTAATGTATTGTGGCTTCAGGCATCCACATTTTTCACCCACTTTATTTGATTGACGGAAAGTCCTATGTCAGAGAATATATTTATTTTAGAATATCATTCTTTGGGCAATATTTCGTTGTCACAATTTAAAAATGTGTGTGTGTGTATGTGTGTGTGTGTGTGATTATTAAGTGAACACAAAATCCCTCTGACAGATGTACAGCTGGCAAATCAGAAGGTGTAAGTATTTCTAAAGCTAAGGGACCGTTCATGCTGGTGAATGACTGCAGATGAGGACTAGGTACACAGAACACAGTGGGTAGGCTTTAGATGGGCTCACTCTGGAAGTTCTGAGACTTCAGCAACTCACCGGAGTTACTAAATAAGGTAAGGTTATTAGTGACACATTATAATTAGATACAATGACAGCTCCAGTGTCCTGTGACTCAGATTGATGTGCAGATAGCAGGAGGCCACAACCCCGTCCTCACCTTCAGCACTAGGAGGAGCTGGTTGGCATTTCACACACAAGGTGACCTTACTCCCACTGAGCTCATGTCTGCTCCACCAAACAGAGTGTTGATATTTTGTGATGTTGGACAATGAGAATATTCAACAAGTTATGGGACTATGCTAAGATATATAGAAAAAGTATATAATTTGAATTTCCCAGCAGATATATGAGTCTGATAATAATAATTTCAAGTCACAAAATTATTATTGACAGAAGTCAGCAACCATTTAACTTTGGCACATTGCTTTAGTTGTGCCTTTTTTAGGTATCCCACTGCTCTTTCCTGGTTTCCTCCTTTCAATCTCACTACTTTTCTTAGGACCCTTTTGTAATCATCCTCATCACCACAACAGCTAAATGTTTGGGTGTCCCGGGGATCAGGGTCTGGATATCTCAGCAATCAAACCCCCCACAACAGGTGCTGGCCTTGTGGCACAGTGAATTAAGCTGCTGTTTGAGATGCCAACATCCCATATGAGCTCTTGTTCAATTCATGCCTGCTCCACCTCCAATTCAGCTCCTGTCAATGTGCTGGGAAACTAACAGAAGACAGCCCAAGTCCTGGGACACAGCCGCCCACATGGGACACCTGGATGAAGCTCCTGGCACATCCCTGGCTATTGTGGCTTTTTGGGGAGTCAACCAGGAGATGGAGGATCTCTCTCCAACTCTGACTTTCAAATAAAATAAAGCATAAAAAAGCACTCAGAATATCATCTCATAGTGTCCACACCCCTGCATACATTGACACACATTAAATAAACATCCCCAGGACAGATTTTTTACATGAAGTTTACAATCATGCACAACATGTTTATGTGACATGCCCACATATATCAAAATGTATAATGGATGTATCAAACTTGTCACTAAAACTGAATGCCTGATGCTCCTCGTAACAGTTAATGACAGCTCTACTGTCATCATTGCTGGACTAAAACCTGGCAGCCATCTCTGATCTCTTCCTCTCACACATTTTTACAGTAGGTCTGGCATCTGGGCCCATTTTCCCAGCACCCTCCCTACCTGTCCTGACCAAACCACCACCATCTCAACTGACTTTCAGTGTGACTCCCTTTGTTGCAATCTGTATCTCCCATTCACCACCTAAGGACCACACAGTGTCCAGGGGACTCTTTAAAATAGGAAGGTTGTCCTTGTCATCCCTCAGCTCAAAACCCTCCAAAAGAGAATCACTCATTAAGAAGTCAAAATCTTGGGGCCAGTGCCATAGCTCAATTGGTTAATCCTCAACCTGCGGTGCCGGCATCCCATATGGGCACCGGGTTCTAGTCCAGGCTGCTCCTCTTCCAGTCAAGCTCTCTTCTGTGGCCAAGGAAGGCAGTGGAGGATGGCCCAAGTGCTTGGGCCCTGCACCCTCATGGGAGATCAGGGAAGCATCTGGCTCCTGGCTTCAGATCAGCGCAGCACCGGCCGTAGCGGCCATTTGGGCTGTGAACCAACGGAAGGAAGACCTTTCTCTGTCTCTCTCTCTCACTGTCTATAACTCAAAGTGTCAAAAAATAAATAAATAAATAAATAAATCAAAGTCTTGCTGTGATCTCTCATTCCCATGTTATCTCTCTGATCTACTTCTCATTCTGTACTCAGATTCCTCCAGCATCACAGATCCTCCTGCTGTTTCCTCCAGCAAACCAAATACACTTCCCAATCTCTATACCAGTAGGTCTTCTTCCCAGGATGTTACCCCATCAGTGAGCTCCTTTAGGTTTTTCATTCACCTCCTTTAAATCATTATACCAACACCATTATCACATTAGATCACCTGTGTCTCCCCCATTAAAAACATAAAATCTCTTCCTTCCACTGCTCCCCACACGAACTGTACTCCCTGACCCAGCAGGGACTGAATAGTGCTCCATGGCACTGAGGATCCTCTAGTACACTAAGTGATTTCCCACCTCATAGAATGTGAAATGCAAACTTACAGTTGTTGAGCAAGTTTGGTGTTGTCCTGCCACTTCCACTCATTTTTATCTTCTTTTTGGTATAATCCAATCCAGTAAGTGTATTTGATGTGTGATTGAATGAAATTCTGTGCACAAATTAGAATTGTTAGTATTACTCATTACATCAATAATAGCTTTTTATCTACAAAGGACTTGTACAAAATACTAATCACATTCACTTAAGACAATCTTAGTTCATCTACTGTGCAGAGAAGCCATGGAAGTGAAAGACCTAAAAGTCTGAATCCCCTGCATCTTTGTGGCTTGAAAGATAGCAAGAAAGGACCATGGTGAACTTCTTTAGAAAGACACAAAAATCTCCAAGCATAATACTAAAAAATAGATATGTAAGTGTGGATTCATTCAATTTAGAACTTCTCTTCATCAAAACACACCTTCAAGAACATGGGAAGGGGGCCGGCGCCACAGCTCACTAGGCTAATCCTCCGCCTAGCGGCGCCGGCACACCGGGTTCTAGTCCCGGTCGGGGCACCGGATTCTGTCCCGGTTGCCCCTCTTCCAGGCCAGCCCTCTGCTGTGGCCAGGGAGTGCAGTGGAGGATGGCCCAGGTGCTTGGGCACTGCACCCCATGGGAGACCAGGAAAAGCACCTGGCTCCTGGCTCCTGCCATCGGATCAGCACGTTGGGCCGGCCGCAGCGCGCCGGCCGCGGCGGCCATTGGAGGGTGAACCAACGGCAAAGGAAGACCTTTCTCTCTGTCTCTCTGTCTCACTGTCCACTCTGCCTGTCAAAAAAAAAAAAAAAAAAAAAAAAAAAGAACATGGGAAGGGAGGTTTCAAATCTAGACATGCATATAGTAATGTAGTTCCAAGAACAAAACATTAGTTCATATAAATCAATTAGAAAACAAAATCATCCAAAAGAAAAAAAATGAAGAAAAATCAAGAATAGATGTTTCATAGAAAACATACACGAACAATAAAGGATATCAAGTTCAGTAGAGATCAAGTAAAGGCAAACAAAGCTACAAGGAAATGCTTTACAGAGAGCAAACACAAGATTTTAGGATGGTAGGAAACAATAGAATATCTTCATACTAGCAGAAAAAGCAAATTGAAAAATATTATGAAATTATTTTGTAAAACTGGAAACACCCAATAATTGCACTCATACAGGTTTGTGATGAACTGCAGAGGAGACACATGAAAGACGTGCACAGCTGATGTGTCTAAGGATGGTTAATGAAGAGCTGCTCATCACAACAGCAGTGGAAACAACCCAAATTCCCATCACCTAGAGAATGACTAAGTAACGTCTCTCCATGTGATACCACGAATATCATACAGCTATGGAAATCAGAACTCTAGCCACAAATTTTAAAGCATATTATGCAATTAACTTATTATGTGAGCAAAGGCAAACAAACTAAACTCCTTGAGTTTCTTCCTTGTCTAAAATATGGGAATGACATTACCTATGTGGAAGTTTTTATGTACTGAAATAATGCATACAAAGATCTGACACACTGTAAACCTAACAGTAGTATATATTTTTGTAATTATTTCAGTATATTTTATTCATTGTAATTGTTTCCTTGGGTACTCAAAAGTTAAGCAAAATATTGATTTTATTTCTAAATGCAATTTACTCTCTCCGTTTCACTTTTCTTTCCTGTTCTCTGTCCCAGATACACACTCCATCATTTTTCCACTTTAGTTGAGTTCTATAAAAAAGAAAATTTTAATGGTTTCTCTTTTGATACCTATGAAATACATAGAGATATTGTAGAAGAAGGTTTAAAATATACTTTATTATTCTAGGGCTCTGAAGAATCACTAAAATTAAGTGCCAACTAATTCACTCATTTAGGTTTTTTTTTAATCATTCACAAATCATGAAAACATAAGTAGTAAGGACTCAATATAATTCCATGGCACACACAACAGGCCACCTCTGCTGCTTTAGAAAGTGAAATTATTTAGGTCCTTAAAGCATGTCTTCCCCTCTACAAATACAAGTGTTTCCACCCTGCAGTCAAATAAGACTCAAGGAAAGCCAACACAGGTAGCCTAACTCAGTCTTTGCAAGCTTCTCATAAAGGTTAACTAAGTGAACATACCAGTTCCTGGATGTCATCAATCTTCACAAGGCTAGAATCCATGTTCCGGCATAAATTCCTGCTCTCCTCCCATGTTTCTTCTTTTTTAGAAAAATAGTAGCAGTTTCTTCCACAACAAAAGTGTCTTCCTTGCAAGAAGCTGCAGGCTTGTTCTTCAAAACAAAAGTCACCCCCATCCCAAGACACCAGGCCATTTAGAAAATAAGATTTTAGGTATTTAAGTTTTTTCTTCAGAAGGAATTAGCATAAAATAAGTGTTTTTCTGTACCCAAACATCTTTTGAAATTCAAATGTTTAGTCAACTATAATTTTAAAAGTGGATTTAATGAGGAGAGTAAAATTAAAACTCCTCATCAGATCCAATATAAACTTTTTAAAGTTTATATATTGAAATGGGCAGAAGGCAGTAAGTCTATGAAAAATAATCTATTGGCTATTAACTTAAACATTGAGTACAAACCTCTACCTGATGGCACCACTGAATGGTCTTCCAGCTGTACTGAGGAAGTATTTTTTTCTTTTGTGTTTTCCATATCCTGTGTTGTGCATTTAGGACACTTCTGAAAAACTTCAATCCACATTACAAAATTAACAACATAAATGACTTAAAATATCACTTAATTATGATCATATCCTGTAATTCTAGATATGAAAGAATATGATGATGATTACTTGGGATTGTAATCATAGAAAATGTAACGTTAAAATATTTTTGTGTCAGGCCATAAAATAGATTTTTATATAAAACTTCAATTATATGTAACTTGAAATCTATTATTTCTAAGACACATAAAAAGTCATGAACATTTCATAAAATAGAAAACAAAGGAAACTGAAAACGAACTAGATTTTATGCCATCTTTAAATAATGATTTCTCAGCATGTGACTCCATGTAGCATTTACACTTTGACATAAGGGATTTGCCTGTATGTATAATGAATGCATAAAATATGCACGGCATATGAGTTCATATAGCTATTTCTAATGTGCAAAAGGAAAGTTAAAAGTCTATGAGAGAAACAGCAGTTTCTTCCATTAAGTTGAGAATAAAAATGTAAAATAAAAAGCATATTGTTCTATTTTTTTAGAATGCCTGTTTTCCATATCAGGCACCTAGGTTTGCATCCTCGTTCCAGTTCCTGATTCCAGCTTCCTGTTCATGGAGATGCTGGGAGGCAGTGGTGATGGCTCAGTGTGAATGGGTCACTGACACCCACATGAGCGGATTGTGTTTCTGGCCCAGTTCTGCTTCCTCCACCATGTTTTCAAAAGCCTATGATATCAACTGATGAATCCGTACCACATATGTCTAATCTAGGCAACTCTCTTGTTCCCCAGACATTTAATCTCACCAACATATATGCTGATGATCCATGTCTATTACTAAAAGCTCATCTGGAATAACAGACCCATCCAATACTTCTTTTTTTAATTTTTTTAAAATTTATTTGACAGGTAGAGTTATAGACAGTGAAAGAGAGAGAGACAGAGAGAAAGGTCCTCCTTCCATTGGTTCACTCCCCAAATGGTTGCTATGGCCGGCGCGTTGTGCTGATCCATTGACAGGAGCCGGGTGCCTCCTTCTGGTCTCCCATGCGGGTGCAGACACCCAAACACTTGGGCCATCCTCCACTACTCTCCCGGGCCACAGCAGGGAGTCGGACTGTAAGAGGAGCAACCGGGACCAGAACCTGGAGTCCATATGGGATGCCGGCGCTGCAGGCGGAGGATTAACCAAGTGAGCCATGGAGCCGAACCTCCCATCCAATATTTCTGAGCATCTCTGCTAATAAGCCAGAACTACCTCCATATTCACTATTACTAATGCAAAAATAAACAAATCATATTGTTCTTCATGTTTGTTCTTCGAAATTAAATAGAATTCTCACCAGAGTGTGTAATATCAGATATTCACGCAAATCTATATATTAAATATTTCTCAAGTATGTCTCCCAACTTTCATTATTTCTCATGTTGGTAATTTGGACAGCAGTTGTCAGCAACCATACTTTCTGAAACAATTTCCTCACATATTTCCCACTCACTACTATTCAGTCTACTCAGATTGTGTTTTTCAAAATCCATTAACTTTAGGTCAGTGTAGTGGCTTAGCGGGTTAAGCCTGTCTCTGAGGCCACCTTCCCTTATAGGCACCACTTTGAGTCCTGGCTGCTCCACTCCCCAGCCACCTCCCTGCAAACCTGCCTGGGAAAGCAGCAGAACGTGACCCAAGTGCTTGAGCCCTTACCACCCACATGGGAGATTTGGATGAAGTTCCTGGCTTCAGGCTGGCCCAACTCTGGATGTTTTGGCCATTTGGGAAGTGAATAAGTGAATAGATCTCTCTTTCTCTCTCCATTTAAATACATAAAAATATTCTTTAAACAAGCTTAAACACCTTCGTTAGGTTGTATACCTTTCCACACTCATTTTCAGCCATTTCATCCACTTAACTAGAGCTATTTGTAATTCTCCTAACACATATATGTCTCCTTTTTCCCATGTTGTTCACTCCACCTGGATGACTGTTCTTTTTTTTTTTTTTTAATTTTATGACAGGCAGAGTGGACAGTGAGAGAGAGAGACAGACAGAAAGGTCTTCCTTTGCCGTTGGTTCACCCTTCAATTGCCGCCGCGGCTGGCGCACTGCAGCCAGTGCACCGCGCTGATCCAAATGCAGGAGCCAGGTGCTTCTCCTGGTCTCCCATGGGGTGCAGGACCCAAGCACTTGGGCCATCCTCCACTGCACTCCCTGGCCACAGCAGAGAGCTGGACTGGAAGAGGGGCAACCAGGACAGAATCCGGTGCCCTGACCGGGACTAGAACCTGGTGTGCCGGCGCCGCGAGGTGGAGGATTAGCCTAGTGAGCCGCGGCGCCAGCCTGGATGACTGTTCTTTACCCTTCACCTTTCAATTTCTCCCTGCCTTTTACTTCACAGCAATTCTCTCCAACACGGAGGTATCCTTGACCTGCACACGTTATACTCATCTAATCTCTTCATTCTGTTATCACAGCAGTAGTGATATTTCATTTTAAAAATTGATCAATTGAGAAAATCTTCGGGGCCGGCGCTGTGGCGCAGTAGGTTAATCCTCTGTCTGCGGCACCAGCATCCCATGTGGGGAGGGTTCTAGTCCTAGCTGTTCCTCTTCCCATCCAGCTCTCTGGGAAGGCAGTAGAACATGGCCCAAGTCTCTGGGCCCCTGCACCCTCATGGGAGACCCGGAAGAAGCTCCTGGCTCCTAGCTTTGGATCGGCACAGCTCCAGCCGTTGCGGCCATTTGGGGAGTGAACCAGTGGACACTTTCGCACTGTCTGTAACTCTAACTTTCAAATAAATAAATAAAATCTTTAAAAAAAAAGAAAAAAACTCTTCTGCTTTCAACTAGCTCATTTAAAGTTGATTGTATTGTAGAAAATAGACACCTCATACTCACTCATGTATCTTAAGACTGTGATTACCAGCAGGAGCAAAAGACATATTAGTCCCAGGATTACTGTACAAGGGATTTCTGTACAAAATCAAAAAGAAGGATATATAATGAGCATGGCAAACAGATAAGAACAGAGAAGTATTTATGCTGGAGTTTAAACTAAACTGACTATTTACCCTATTCATAAATTCCAGTGATATCACACTTAAGTAGATCTCCCAGTATATAAAATGAAATAAGAAACCAGATATTTAGCATAAACTATTCATGATTTTACTTTTCATTTTTTAAATTCTTGTTTTGTTACTACTTGACATCATGTTTTCAGAAATCAGGAAAACAAAGAGAAGAAAACCTTACCTCTCTTTTTGGGAGCTGGATGCCTTTTGCTTTTCTTTTTCTTTGCATGAGGCGATTGCAACTCTAGGCATGTCACTCTCTCCTCACTCATTTCTGAGAGTTCCAGGCTAAAAACACAGCAAGAATCAGAGCAGTTCCATAAGACATTGTTGTTTCAGTTAAAATGGAAGGTGTGTTTTATAAATGATGGAGAGAGCTAAGTGAGTGATGCATACTGTGGCCTGTAGAAATGAAGGAAAACCACCATCTCACTGGAAACACCAGAAAAAGTGATTTAAAAAAAAAATCCTGATTTCTCTTCAGATCGTATAAATCTTTCGCCTTCTGCTAAAAAAGATCCTACTAATAATAACTAAGTTATTGGTTATAGTGATTTATTTAATAAGTCTCAGGTAAAATACCAATAAAAATTATTACAAGCCACATGAAAGTAGTATTAATTAAAACAAATAGAAGACTATGAATACTATTTTTAAAAGTCAGTGAAACTGCAAATGGTAATGAGGTGATCATATTAGTTTCTAAATAAGAAATCTGCAAACTACCACAGGTAGACCAAACCTATCCCATTGCCTATTTTTGTAAATAATTTTTTATTGGAATAAGGCCATCTAATTCACTTTAAAAAATCCATTTTATTTATTTGAAAGAAGAGAGTTACAGAGAATGAGGGGGAGAGAGAGAAAAAGATCTTTCAACAGCTGGTTCACTTCCCAAATGGCCACAACAGTCAGGGCTGGGCCAGGTCAAAGCCAGGAACTCCATCTGTGTCTCCCACATAGGTAGCAGGGGCCCAAGCACCTAGGTCACCTTCTGCTCCTTCCCAGGCACATTAGCAGGGAACTGGATAAGAAGTGGGGCAGCCTGGACACCAAGCAGTGCTCTGATATGGGAACTGATGTAGCAGGGACCAGCTTAACACAGTGCACAATTATGCCAGTCCAGGAAAAAAGTGATTTGAATCCCTTTTCGTGACGTCTTAGAAAAGAGACCTATTCAGTTATGTAATGAACCATGACAGCTTGTGGACATATGAAATTAAACTTTTAGACTGTTAATGTCACTTAATTAGTTGTCAAAATGCAGAAGTTGACATAATTCATGGACAAATATCCAGATTTATATCTTTTCTTGAGAGATTATATTTGATCACTTAATGCCTGCCTTAGGTTCAACGGACCATGATAATATGACAGTGAACAGACACAGCTCATTTAGCAAGGACACAAGCTTCCAAGTTGTCTTGTATCACCCTCATCACTTTTATCTCATCTCATCATCCTGATAGTCACTGAAATTCATGAATCTGATCCTGGAGTTAATAAAAATGAAGAAATCATGGATTTCAGTCAACAATAGTCTTTGGCTCAATTCCAGATGTATACAAGTCCAAAAATGTAATTCTTCACTTACATTTGAAAAATATATAATAATATTATATAATTATATAATACATGATATATAATATATAATATATAATATATAAATAATATTTCTACAAAGGTATGAAGCAACTTCTCTGCCCCAGAAAAGGATAAGAAAAAATAAGAAAAAAAGATTCTGAATCAGAAATATACCTTTTTCTAACAGAAATATAACTTTTTCTAATCATAAGAAATATTTTTCTCTCTTGCAAGACATGATTGTGTATTTAAGAATGTGCTGAGAAATCTTCCCTGAAATCTAAGGTGGCTGTAAGACAGACTGTTTAAGGAAGGTGAACATTCTAAACCTCATAAACTTTTGATATCAAACTCTCATCAAATAAATCTGTAAGACAGAGTTATGAAGATATGAATCTAAAAGACAGCGTTCTAATTTTTTGTATGCCACAAATCAATGGTATGGCTTAAGAAAGTAAATTCTCTAATCTCCTCCCGTGATGGGTTAGACTAAACTATCTGAAGAATAACTTTCAAGTCTGGAATTATAAGATAGCATAAAATGAAGCAAAATCAAGATATATATATATAAGTGGTGATGACTAGCATTGATTTTCAGAGCAAAGAACATATCACACCCTACTAAAACATTTGTGGATATGTTTTCTGATCCTTTAAATTATTATGTAAATAATATTGCCTAACACATAACATTTCTTACTTAAGTACTGTCCTTAGTTATTAAATCAGGAGCTATTGGGAAAGATCATTTCATTAACAGAGCTAGAAAAAATAATCATTTTTCACCTCACTCGATTTGTATTATTGTTGTGCTCCTGGAATGAAAAACAAGTACTATGTATCTCATAAAATTAGCATTTTAATCCTATTTACTATGGGGAAATAATCTTGCTTAAAGGGGAATATACAGAATATAAAACTATGCAATACAAGTTTGGTACAATATGGATATTGTTTATGTTGAAACAAAAAAAGAAGAAAGTCAAAAGAATCATAAAAAGTAATTGGTATGAGAAATAGCCATACCCAAATTATAAATTATAGAAGAATTTTATATTTTTTCTTATATTTTATTTCTGTAACATTTTCTCTTTCTTTTTTCTAAGATTTATTTATTTGAAAGACAGAATTACAGAGAGAGGTAGAGCCAGAGAGAGCGAGAGAGAGGTCTTCAATCCACTAGTTCACTCCTCAAATGAATGCAACGGCCAGAGCTGAGCCAATCCAAAGCCAGGAGCCAGGACCTTCCTCCAGGTCTCCCAAGCGGGTGCAAGGGCACAAGGACTTGGGCCATCTTCTACTGCTTGCTCAGGCCACAGTAGAGAGCTGGATTGGAAGTGGAGCAGCCGGGACTTGAACTGGTGCCCATATGGGATGCCAATGCTGCAGACTGGGGCTTTAACCCGCTGTGCCACAGCACTGGCCCCTGTAACATTTTCTAAAATAGACATTGATTACTTCTTTTATTTTCTTCAACTTGAGTCTTTTCAAATAGTCTCCCTAAAAGAAGGGCTGTTTCTCCTCAACCCTTCTCCATTTCTTAGCTTGGTGTATTGCACATACTCAGTGTTCAGCAAAGATTGTGGAATAAATGGCATATGTTCATGTACTGAATACTATCTTGTGAATGTACATTAATTTCTAATATATTAAAATGTTTTAGCAGCCAGCACTGTGGTGTAGTGGGAAAAGCCGCCTCCTGCAGTGCCGGCATTCCACATGGGCACCAGTTCAAGTCCCAGCTGCTCCACTTCCAATTCAGCTCTCTGCTCTGGCCTGGGAAAGCAGCAGAAGATGGCCCAAGTCCTTGGGCCCCTGCACCTGTGTGGGAGACCTGGAGGAAATTCCTGGATCCTGGCTGCGGATCGGCCCAGCTGTGGCTATTGCAGCTACTTGGGGAGCGAACCAGCGGATGGAAGACTTCTCTCTCTCTCTCTCTCTCTCTCTCTCTGTAACTCTGACTTTCAAGTAAATAAAATCTTAAAAAAGAAGAAAAATTAAAACGAAATGTTTTAAACAAATGAACAGAAATTGTTAAATATATCTCATGGACAAAGCACAAGTAATTTCGAAATATTTAGGGGTATTCCTAGAGGAATAATATAAAATGAACTATGGAGGAAATCTGAGCTACTCAGAGATTTAAGAGGACAGTGCATTTTTCTCAACAATATTTTTGGTCAGTAAGCAGAATCCATATACTGTTCTTTTAGACGGATTTAAATCTTATGTTCTTAAAATATCTTGATATTTCACCAGTTAATTGCTTCATAATTTGAGGAAACTGGATTTAAACAATCATCAAATAAGGACAAAGTGTACAAATATACTATTCATTGTTCAATAAATTCTTCTCTAACACAATGACAAATTATAAGGTAAAACTCAATTCAAGGTCATGTATTTCCGAAGATTCTTTGTTTAATTATTTTTGATACATCTGTTTACATAAATAAAAAGGGAGCAAATTGGTGAATACTAAGCTAAATTTTTTAATAGAAAAATACAAAAATTAATAAATCATTCAAATTTTTCTATTATAGGTGACTTGAGAACAAGGGAATTCAAGCCAGGCTTAATTCATTCCTAGATAGTTAAGTGACATGCATTGTAATGAGAAACAAAAGAACATAATATAATACCAGGAAAATAAAGAAATAGTAATCAAAACACCTGAGAATTTAAGAAAAAATCATAGTCTCCCTGTTAAACACCTTAAGCACATTCTCATTCTAATCCATTCCTGCATTCTCCTCAAGAATAAAGGTAACTTAGGTATCAACATGGATCATAGTTTAAATTCATTCTTGAAACAATTCAAAACTCTCACATCGTTCTACGCATCTCTCCCGGACCAAGTGCTACTCTATTCCTCTGCCATCAGCAGGGTGAGAGGCGACATGGAGATGGACCCACACACCCACAGTAGCTGCTGTCTGTGTCTGTACCTTGGGATGACCCAGCTGGAGCACAGGCTTGGTCAGGAGCAGGCGAGCACGTCCCGGCTCTGCTGGCTTCCCCTCTGCTGTGAGACCAGGCGGGTCCTGATGTGTGAGACCGTCCCTCACAGGGACCTTGTGTGAAGGTGCAGATGATCACATGACACTGATATTCCCACACAGAAAGTTTCCAGTGGTGTCAGTGTTTCACTTGTCCCCACCCATGTGTCAGAAAGGCCATCAAGAACCAAAATGAAAAATTGTATGAATATTTAATAAATCAATCCAAAGTTGAACTTTAGCACTTACACTAAAATTTGGAAAATGAAAAATAAAACAAAGAAAAACCAGCCATCTTAGAATCTCATGAATTTAGGAAATAGCTCATAATAAAAATTGTTTTAATTATAAAAAATAAAAAGAGAAATGCCTATGGCCTTCCTAGAATGATTTCAACAACTTTCTGTTTTTTAGAACAGATGTAAACTTGCAACAGTAAAAATAGAGATGTGTCAAAATATGCATAAGCATTGGCATACATTGTAAAAATCATTTTAATCCTTTCAAATAAATAAATAAGTCTTTTTTTAAAAAAAAACAATATAAAACAGTGTTATTATAAACATCACAGCTATGACACCTGAAACTCAAAATACAGAGCATACTTTTGTCAGAATTCATACTCAAGTCACAATCATAAATTTTGCTCCTCTTTTTTTTTTTTTTTTTTTTTTTTTGACAGGCAGAGTGGACAGTGAGAGAGAGAGACAGAGAGAAAGGTCTTCCTTTTGCCGTTGGTTCACCCTCCAATGGCCGCCGCAGCCGGCATACCGTGCTGATCCGAAGGCAGGAGCCAGGTGCTTCTCCTGGTCTCCCATGGGGTGCAGGGCCCAAGCACTTGGGCCATCCTCCACTGCACTCCCGGGCCATAGCAGAGAGCTGGACTGGAAGAGGAGCAACTGGGACAGAATCCAGCACCCCGACCGGGACTAGAACCCAGTATGCCGGCGCTGCAAGGCGGAGGATTAGCCTATTGAGCCACGGCACCAGCCACATTCATAAATTTTGAAAGGGATCAAAGACATTTCAGTTCTAAGTCGGAATAAACATATCTAAGCTAACTGTCACTGTGGGTTTCCTTAGGCTGCTACATTTGTTAAAGGGTCAGGAACTGAAGTTTCATTATTCTATAATAAAGTAAATCTGGGTTCAGTTGACCCTTTTAGCAGTTGATATTCACATTAACAACAAAATTAGATTAATAAGTTTAGTACCTCATTTCAGGAACCTAAAATATTCTTATTTATAGGTGATGATTCATATATTACAGAACTTCATTTGGAGTCAAATTTCTTATTTTTCTTGGATTGGGTTGTCTTGTAAAGTTTGTGGGCATGTGAGGATAACTCGCCACCCCTTCTCAAAATGTGAGCCTCTGGGAGAGCAAAGAGCTAACAAGGTCTGTAATCACAGATTCTGGCTTGTAGTCTTGAAAACATACAAGAACCAACATTGGAAGTGCGATACACTGCAGACTCGTAGAAAGGAAGATGTCCTAAACAGCACTCTTGCCTCAGAATCAGCCCTTAAGGCATTCAAGGCATTCAGATCTGGCTGAAGAGTCCATGAGAGTATTTTAGGCATGGAAAGCCAAGACACCCTGGCAAAAAAAAAAAAAAAAAAAAAAAAAAACAAAAAAAACAAAAAAAACCTAAATGAAAGATCTCTGCGAGTGAGATCCCAGTGGAAAGAACAGGGCCATCAAAGAAGGAGGTACCTTTCTCTGAAGGGAGGAGAGAACTTCCACTTTGACTATGACCTTGTCTAAATAAGATCGAAGTCGGCAAACTTGGCAACTCATGACTAGAGCCTAGGGAGATTACTGACGCCATAAACAAGAGTGTCAAATTGTTAAGTCAACAACAGGAGTCACTGTGTACTTACTCCTCATGTAGGATCTCTGTCCTTAATGTGTTGTTCAATGTAAATTAATGCTATAACTAGTACTGAAAGAGTATTTTACACTTTATGTTCTGTGTGGATGCAAACTGATGAAATCTTTACTTAATATACACTAAATTGATCTTCTGTATATAAAGATAATTGAAAATGAATCTTGATGTGAATGTAATGGGAGAGGGAGCGGGAGATGGGAGGGGTGCGGGTTGGATGGAAGTTATGGGGGGGAAAAAGTCATTGTAATCCATAAACTGTACTTTGGAAATTTATATTTACTAAATAAAAGTTTAAAAAAAAGAAAAAAATGCATGCATATGTGTACGTATTTATACACATATACAAGCACATAGAAGTACATGGCATGTGTCAATGCACACACACACAAATTCCAGAGGAGCTAAGCTCAATGATGAAGATAAGTACACAGAGAAGGGAAGGAGTTTTTCAACGTGAAGTCTATGTGTGTATTTTTCACATGATTCTCTCTAGGGAAGCTTAGGGCCCTGTGGGATAGTCTCTGTAAAGACAAAAAGATACGCCTCCTTCACTTTGGACCAGTATAGCTGATTATGTCTGCATTAATATCTCACTGCATGCATTTGTGTTTATTTTATTTTAAGTAATTGGAAAGAGTCAATGAATAGAAACTATAGAAATTTAACAGCATCAAGGATGACTGCTTCTTGGTGTGCCAGACTCATGCTCTCTATCTGTGAGAAGAAAATTATGTGTCGTGCTACCCAATGCTGGGAACAACACAAAGAAAAAAATACAGTCATTTTTCCCTAGGAAACACCAAAACCCTTGGAAGTTCTGGAGTCTTCCCCTCTCACGTCAGATTACCTTTGCTTGTTCATGGGTTGTACCGGCTTTCTAGTCACTGGTTGAAATAAGGACAAATTTTTGGTCTAGGGCCGGCGCCATGGCTCATTTGGTTAATATCCACCTGCGGCACCAGCATCCCATATGGGCACCAGGTTCTAGTCCCGGTTGTTCCTCTTCCAGTCCAGCTTTCTGCTGTGGCCCAGGAATAGAGTGGAGGATGGCCCAAGTGCTTGGGCCCCTGCACCCGCATGGGAGACCAGAAGGAAGCACCTGGCTCTTGGCTTTGGATTGCTGCAGCGCCATCTGTAGCAGTCATTTGAGGAGTGAGCCAATGGAAGGAAGACCTTTCTCTCTTTCTTTCTAACTGTATATAACTCTATCTGTCCAAAAAAATTTTTTTTTGGTCTACTAAATTGAGATGTCAGAGACTTAGGAATTCTGCCACCTTCAAATCAGGACTGATCATAGCATTTATGAAAACAAGATGGATCAGAACAGTGTCAGGGCTCTGATGAGGGTCAGGAAACAGAGCCCTGGATACCCTCTTTCTGGAACTCACACACTTTTGTAGAGAATTCCATAAATTTGTCACTATTATGTGCATTTTGGGTGGGAGTTAATTCAACAGCAACTAGCTTCATTATTTTGTATGAAGTATGCATGGGTTACTATTTGATTCTTTACCTCTTAGAGAAAGACACCTTGGCATCTGGGTGGAAAATAGCATAGAATCTTGATCCCAATCTAAATTTGGGAACTGTACCATACCTACTAGTTGCTTGTTCACTGGCCTGTGAAAACTTTTGAATCTGCGTTTCTGTTCAGTAGAAAACTTCCAAAGTGTTTTCTAGAGTATATGTCATTTCATGTTCCCATCAGCATACATGAATGGACCATTTTTTTTATCCTTCCAATATGGTGATGATATTGTTAGTTTATAAAACCACTTTAATAAGGGTGTAGTGAAATTTACTTGTGATTTTAATTTGTATTTCCCTAAAGAGTAAATTCTATTAAGCATCTTTTTATGTGTCCTTGTCAACCACATAACTACTAAGCTAAAGTATATATTCAAATCATTTCATCATTTTATTAAATATCCATTCTATCTTAAAAAAAGATTTATTTTATTTATTTGAAAGGCGGATTTACAGAGAGGGAGGGAGAGAGAGAGAGAGAGTCTTTCCATCTGCTGGGTTACCCCTAAATAGACACAAAAGCAAGAGCTGCACCAAGTTAAATCCAGGAGCCAGGAGCTTCTTCCAAGTCTCCCACATGAGTACAGGGGCCCAAGACTTTGGGTCATCTTCCACTGCTTTCCCTGGTGTATTAGCAGCCAGCAGCGTTGGAAGTGGAGCAGCTGGGATTCAAACCGGCACCCATATGTGATGCCAGCTTGGCAGGTAGCAGCTTACCCCATTATGCCACAGCACTGGCCTCCTGTTCATTTTCTTAATATTGATTTGTAAGAATTATTTTTATGCTCTGGATCTGAGTACTCTCTAATTTACATGTTTTGTAACTACTTTATTTCAGTTTTCATTTTTTATAGTGTCTTTACAAAATAAAAATTTTAAAAGAACAGCAGAAGTTTTTAATTTGATAATATACAAGTAATCAACGCTAGGAACAGTTTATACTTTTGTCTTCAAAGAAATCTTTAAGAAAATAACATCAAAATATTTGCTCTTGTATTTTAAGCTTTCATTAATAATCATCTGGAAAGTGCACATCAAACCCACAGAGAGATATCACCTTGAATATTCTCAGCTGATAAGCCTTCAAATATTCCTTCTGCAAATTTCATCATTCTTTTCAATCTGAGATCCAGTTTAGGCTTATCTAAATATTATGATGCTGTCCCACTGATTTTGGATGCTTTCTCCTTTGTCACTCTATTTCTTTGTTCTTCAATTTGGGTAATATTTCTGAACTATCTTTGTGTTTCCTGCATTTTTATTTCAGCATCGACTCCACTGAAGGAACTTCTCATCTCTGATATCATACTTTTCTTTATAGCATTTCCATGTAATTCTCTCTTGCACTTTACAATTTTCAGACATGTTGTTTAACGTGGCCATCATTTATCACATCAATTATAGCTCTCTAAGGTTGCTATCTGAAACATTGCAGCATTATTTCTGAGTGTGACCTGTGGACTACTTTATTTCTTGACCATGCATTGCTGCTGTTTTTTTCCTTACTCCTCAAGCACCTCATTTACTTGCAAACTGCTCTAGCTTGTGTCACCATTGGAGACACAGAGGTAACCAGTATTTATATTTGAACGTGGATGTATATCCCCTTGAGCAGTTAGTCCAGGTGACAGAGTCAAATCAGTCAGGACTCAAGCTGGTGCGAGCTTTAGTTTTGCTATGCTTATCACATTAGAGCAGTCGAACCCTCTGTAAGTTTCTGTTGGATATGGCATTGCAGGGGGTAATTTTCATGCTACAACTCAAGCTTTCATCATCTCTGCATGTCTAAACCACATAAAAAGTTCCTCTATGAACTCTTGACCCTACCCTTCTAGTACAATGCAGGTGTTGCTGGCTAACTGGTGTTTCTAAGCTAGTAGCAGAGAGCCAGGGTGACTGCCGATAGCCCTGGTTCACTCATGGCTTTGTACATACGCCATTTATCTAGCCTTGGTGGTGAGATTTATTCTATACAGTCTTTCTTGTGTTGGGCAGACAAACGTATCTTTGTGTTTGTGGCAGGTCTTGAACACGTTGGAGGATGTTGTATGGAATTTTGTTATTCATTATGTATGGTGCTATAAACGCAGCCATTCTTCAGAGTTCTCAAGCTGTGTTATTCTCCAAACACTAATATGGTCACATTAAGAGTAAAAATATTTAACTGAACACTAATTTAAAGAGGGAGGGGATTAAATGAGTTTCTTAGAAATTCTATCACAGAACTGTGAATCCATCAAGTAGGGATGCTACTACCACTCAGTGGTGGCTCCAACAAAAGAAAGTTCCCATTGAAAGTAGAAGTAGTATATGATTCAGCAATCCCCCTACTGCATAGGTCTCACAGGAATTGACATTGGTATACAGTTGAATGTTTATTTCACACGTTCATAATTGTCAAGATAAGAGAGTCCAGCATGGTGGCATAGCGGGTTAAACCGCAGCCTATGGTGCTGGTGTCTTATGTGCGCACACACTTGAGTCCTGGCTGCTGCACTTGTTATCCAGCTGTCTAATAATGGCCTAGGAAAAGCAGCAAGGATGGCCCAAGTGTTTGGGCCCCTGAAACCCATATGGGAGACACTGATGAAGCTCTTGGCTCCTGGCTTAGGTCTGGACCAGCATTGGCCGCAGATGCCATCCGGGGAATGAGACAGTGGAAGATCTCTGTCTCTCCATCTATCTCTGTAACTGTGACATTCAAAATAAATAAGTCTTTTAAAATATATGGAATCAATCTTAGTATTAGTTAATGGATGAATGCATATGAAAATGTTGCATATATACATAATGGAATGCTATTCATCCCTAAAAATGCATGAAATTCTGTCATTTGCAGCAACATGGATGAAACTGGAATGCATTATTATTACTGAAATAGTTACAAAGGTCAGTACTACATGTTCTTACTTTAAGTGGAGGCTAAAATGTTGATCTCAAAGTAGAGAATAGAATGGGGGCTACCAGAGCCTGGGAAGCGTGTAGAAGAGACAGTGATGGGGGGAAAACTGTTAATTTGTACAGAAGTGCAACTGCATAGGAGCAATAGTTCCTAATGTTCTACAGCAATTAATTCAATATTCCAAGATAGTAATGATGATTCTCAAAGTTCCCAGCACAAGAACTAATAAATTTCTTAGTCTGTAGATATGTCAATTATATTTGGTGGATAATTACACAATGTGTACACATATTAAATATCATATTGTTCCCAAGAAACATACACAATTACTTCATATGTGTCAGTCAAAATTAAAATGTTGAAATTTATTTATTTTAATATTTAAGATTTAACAATTTTTAACATTTTGTCATATTCACTCTTTCCATATGTAGCTATTATATACATACAAATATATATTATTTTTCTTGAAAACAGGAATATTAATATCACATTACATGGGATTTGTGACAATGATCATATAGTGAGGAAAGAGGAGAATATTGCTATGTACAAGATATAATATAGTAAAGAAAATATTCATAACTATCTATATACCAAATAATATAACAACCACATGCTTTTATACTTTCTATACATGGATTGATTTCCACATGTGAGGGAAAATATGTGATCTTTGTTTTTCTGTGACTGGCTTCTTTCACATAGCATAATGATCTCCACTTCCAAGCATTTTGTTGGAAATGTCAGGATCTCATTTTTTCCTCATGGCTGAGTAGTATTCCATCACGTAGGTATACCACACTTTCTTCATCCATTCATCAGCTGATGAACATCAAGGTTGTTTCCATATCTTTGCTATTAAGAATTGGGTTCATACAAACTAGGGAGTGCAGGAATCTCTCATAGACCTTCCTTCAGATATACTCTCAGAAGTTGGAGAGCTGAGTCATATGGTAGATACATTTTTAGATTTTTGAAGATCTGCTTATTGTTTTCCATCATGGTTGTACTAATCACTGAGGAAGGGAGCATCCTTTTCACAAATGTAACGAAAGTGTTTTTCACAAGCAGCACTATTAATATATCCTGACTTGAGGCATCCACATTTGTCAGCCACTTTACCTGCTTGAAAAGCCCTGTTCAGAGAATATTTTGCTTTAAAATTCTATAAGCAAAATTTCATTATCACAATGTTAAGACATGTGTGTGATTATTCAGTGAAAAGAAAACTCCTGTGAGAGATGTATTGCTATTAATTCATAAAGTGTAATTACAACTGCTTCTAATGAGTGACTCTGACATAGGAAGCTTGCTCTTGTCATACCCTGTCAAAAAACCACCTACAGGTTTATCACTGCAGTGACAAAGAAATAAAATTCTTGCGATGCTCACTGATTCCTATGTGATCTTATTCTTCCCATTTTACTCAGCATCGCAGACCCTCTTGTTGGTTCTGTAAGAAAACTAAATGCACTGCCACCTGTCACACCCATTGGCCTTCCTTCCAGGGTGCAACACCAACAGAGAACCCCCTCATCTCACCCATTCACCTGCATAGTCATTCTACAAATGACACTGTCTCATTGAGGTCATCTCTGACTACCCCACGTAAAATAGGGAATCTCTTCCTCTGCCTCCACCCTCCCTCAATAAACAGTGCTCCTCACACGACAGGGACTGCACAACGCTCCACAGCATTGCTCCTCCTCCAGTGCACTGTGTAATTTCCCTGCCTCATTTAGACCCATCAGTCAATCTGGTGCCACTGTAGTAAGTTTATTTCATCATTTTTGATGGATCAATGCTATTTTACTACCAAGAGGGTACCAGCGACTACATGGACTTGTGCAAATTTAATGCTATGAAAAATCTTAATCTCCATGTTAGATTTAAGATTATTAATTTATGTGTTTGGAAAAGAAGCCTCTTCAGTTTTAGAAGACACCAGTTAAACATTTGTGAAGAGGAAGAGCTCGGTTTAGAAACAACTTTTCCTCCCTCTCTTCCAACCACACCTGCCAACACAACAGATATCATATAAAAGAAACACATGATTTTACTATTTGGAAGGAACCTACAAAAAACACTATGGAAAAAAGTGATGTCTTTAGGGATGATTACTTAAGTCCCCAAGGCTTGCATTTGATTGTCATCTGAAATGTGAAATCAAATAGAATGAAGGATATTTTGGAAGTTTTCAAGAATCTTTTCCTGCTGTTAGCTTTTAATCTATACATCAATTGCTGATAAAAAAAACTGAATGGTTAGAATATTAAATGAAAACTTACAGGTCCTTAGCAGGTACTGTGCCATCCTGCCACATCCAATCATATTTAGCTCCTTTTCTGTATAATCCAATCCAATAATTGTATTTCGTTTGTGTTTGAATGAAATTCTGTGTACAAATTAGGATTAATAGCATTACTCAAAATATCAATAATTTTTATCTACAACATTGGTACCAAACACTGGTCATATCTAATGTCAAACAAACCTATGATAAATAGAGCAGGCACTAGATTATTTACCGTGCAGAAAAGCAGCAAAAGTAAAAGAGCCAAAAAACAAACTTTCGCAGCTTTGTGACTCAAAAAATATCATGAAAGGCCCATAATGATCAAAGCCATTTGGTCTGTCTGTCTCTCTCTCTCTCTCTCTCTGACAGACACTCTTTCCAACATTTTTCCACTTTAGTTAACTTGTGTAGAAGGAAGATTATGATGGTTTATCTTCTCACATCTACTGAAAGTATAGATATATACGAGAAGGGTGATAAATCATCTTTTATTATTTCTAGAACTCTGAAGAGTCACTAAAGTAAAATGCCCACTAAATCACTCATTTGTGTATTTTTGCTGGATTATCCATAAATCATAAAGACATAGCCCATAACAACTAAAGAGCATTCTATGGCATGCACAGCAAGGCCCTACCTGCTGCTTTAGATAATGTTTTTACGTCTCTTTAAAGCCTGTGTCTTCTCCCCTGCAGATACAAGCGCTCCCACCAAGCGGGCCCAATAAGACTGGAGCAAAGTCTAAACAGCCACCCTTACTCAGGCCATGCAGGCTTCTCACACTTGATTAAATGAACGTACCTGTTCCTCTTTGTCATTGATGGTAACAAGATGAGATTTCTTGTCCTGGCATGACTTTGCACTCTCATTCCAAGTTGTCTCTTCTTTTGAAAAATAGTAGCAATTTGTTCCACAGCAAACCCATTGTCTTTGACAGGATCCACAATGTCTTTCTTGAAAACAAAAGCCACCGCCACCCCCAACCCAAGACCAGTTAGAGACATGCACTTTTAGGTTTTCATCTGGTTTCTTCAGATGGAGTGACCCTAGAATAAATGGATTTTCTATACCAAATCCCGTTGTGTGAAATTCTATTGGGGAAAATACTCTGAGCCAAAAACTGTCTCTGACAGACACGGGGACTTTGTGAAGCCTGCACTGAGCAACCTGCAATTCTCAAGTATGAACAAGCTGCAGGGCTAGGAAGTAGTTCTCCCTGATTCCTGAATCCATCAAAGTGAATGAACAGCAATGGTGTTAACTTCAGGGCTTCCATACTGGGGAAAATATATCCTTGCGCAAGCTCAGACTATTCAAATACTCAGTTCAATATGTGAAAATCATGTGTTAGATATAATGTGAAAATTGGATTTAATGAGTTGAGGAGAGCAAAATTCATGCCCATGCCAGGGGGTGTGGTGGCATAATCGATAATATTGACACCTGTGACGCTGAGATCTCCTATGGGAGCCAGTTCAGGTCCGAGTTGCTCAGTTTCTGATCCAGTGCCCTGCCAATGCGCCTGATAAAGCCGAAGATGACCCAAGTGTTTGGGCCCCTTGAACCCATGTGGGAGAACTGTATAAAGCCCCGGGCTCCTGGCTTCATTGTGGCCAAGACCTGACCGGTACAGCCATTCAGGAGTGAACACATGGATGGACTATCCCTCTGTGTGTGTTGTCTCTATATATATACCTCTACCCTTCAAAAAAATGAATGAATCTTAAAAAAATCATGCTAAAGTTCAATATAAACTTTGTAAATTATATATTGAAATAGTGCGAGACAGGGTAAGTCCACACAAAAGAACTCTGTCAGCTGTTACCTTAAACACTGAGTACACACCTGTACCAGGTGGTGAAACCGAAGGCTCTTCAGCTTCCACTGAGGACATGTTGTTTCCATTTGTGTTTCCCGTATCCTGCATTGTGCAATCACAACACCTCTGAAAAACTTCAATCCACAATACAAATTTAGTATCATGAATGGTTCCAATAGATCATTTTATTATGAATGCAGCCTCTAACTCTAGATAACAAAGTAAATGATGCTGGTATGTGGTAATAGATCCATAAAAAATATATGATTCAAATATAGGTAATTACAAGAATTTGAAACTTACAATATGTTCTGTTTAAGGCACATGAAGCAGTAGTGAACATTTCATAAAACAGAAAAAACCTGGAAATAAGTTTATCCATCGCAAATTGGCTTTGACCATGTGCACTGCTACACTGAATCTACTCCAGGAAATAATGTTGAATCCTCTCTCTTGGGAAATTTAATGAGCATGTTTGGCCGCTCTATGATTTGAATTTTCTATTCTACTTGAAAGCATGGACTCTCTTTAGCTGACCCTTCATCATGCTATATTGCTTGGCTTCCTTTCTAATTTTCTAATCAAAAGGGTTGTTTTCCACATGCACTTACATTCAATCCATTTTAAATATCAATTTATCCTTAAAGGAGTTCATATATCACCCCCTAGTTTTAAGAGGCTTTTTCATGATCTGGCTTCTGCTTCCTCGACCATATTATTTCTTCTTCTTTTTTTTTTTTTTGACAGGCAGAGTGGACAGTGAGAGAGAGAGACAGAGAGAAAGGTCTTCCTTTACCGTTGGTTCACCCCGTAATGTTCACTCCACCTGCATGACTGTATTTACCCTTCATCTCTCAATTTCTACCTGCCTCTTACTTCACAGCAATTCTCTCCAACACAGAGGTACTTGACCTACCCACGTTATGTTCATCTGATCTTTTCATTCTGTTACCACAGCACTAGCGATATTTCATTTTAAAAACTTGATCAATTGAAAAAATCTTCGGGGCTGGCGCTATGGCACAGTAGGTTAATCCTCTGTCTGTGGCACCAGCATCCCATGTAGGTGCTGGTTCTAGTCCTGGCTGTCCCTCTTCCCATCCAGCTCTCTGCTATGGCCTGGGAAAGCAGTAGAACATGGCCCAAGTCCTTGGGCCCCTGCACCTGTGTGGGAGACCAGAGGAAGCTCCTGGCTCCTGGCTTCAGATCGGTGCAGCTCCGGCTGTTGCGGCCATTTGGGAAGTGAACCAGTGGACGGAAGACCTTTCTCTCTGTCTCTCCTTCTCACTGTCTGTAACTCTAACTTTAAAATAAATAAATAGAATCTTTAAAAAAAAAAACTTCCCCTTTCAACTGAGCTCATTTAAAGTTGATTATTTTGTAGAAAATAGGCACATCATACTCACTCATGTATCTTAAGACTGTGATTACCAGCAGGGGCAAAAGACATACTATTCCCAGGATTACTGTACAAGGGATTGCTGTACAAAATCAAAAAGAAGGATATATAATGAGCATGGCAAACAGATAAGAACAGAGAAGTATTTATGCTGGAGTTTAAACTAAACTGACTATTTACCCTATTCATAAATTCCAGTGGTATCACACTTAAGTAGATCTCCCAATATATAAAATGAAATAAGGAACCAGATATTTAGCATAAACTATTCATGATTTCATGATTTTACTTTTTTTTTTCTTTTTCTTTTTTTTTTTTTTTTGACATGCAGAGTGACAGTGAGAGAGAGAGAGACAGAGAGAAAGGTCTTCCTTTGCCGTTGGTTCACCCTCTAATGGCAGCTGCGGCCAGCACGCTGCGGCCGGCGTACCGCGCTGATCGGATGGCAGGAGCCAGGTACTTATTTTAATTTTTTAATTTCTTATTTTGTTACTACTTGACATCATGTTTTCAGAAATCAGGAAAACAAAGAGAAGAAAACCTTACCTCTCTTTTTGGGAGCTGGATGCCTTTTGCTTTTCTTTTTCTTTGCATGAGGCGATTGCAACTCTAGGCATGTCACTCTCTCCTCACTCATTTCTGAGAGTTCCAGGCCAAAAACACAGCAAGAATCAGAGCAGTTCCACAAGACATTGTTGTTTCAGTTAAAATGGAAGGTGTGTTTTATAAATGATGGAGAGAGCTAAGTGAGTGATGCATACTGTGGCCTGTAGAAATGAACGAAAACCACCATCTCTCTGGACACATCAGAAAAAAAGTGATTTTTTAAAAAAGATCCTGATTTCTCTTCAGATCATGTAAATCTTTCGCCTTCTACTAAAAGAGATCCTACTAATAATAACTAAATTAATGGTTATAGTGATTTACTTAATAAGTCTCAGGTAAAATCTCAATAAAAATTATTACAAGCAACATAAAAGTAGTATTAATCAAAACAAATAGAAGACTATGAGTACTATTTTTAAAAGTTGGCCAGCGCCATGGCTCAATAGGCTAATCCTCCGCCTGCAGCACCAGCACCCCGGGTTCTAGTCCCTGTCAGGGCACCAGATTCTGTCCTGGTTGCTCCTCTTCCAGTCCAGCTCTCTGCTCTGACCCGGGAGTGCAGTGGAGGATGGCCCAGGTCCTTGGGCCCTGCAACCGCATGGGAGACCAGGAGAAGCACCTGGCTCCTGGCTTCGGATCAGCTCAGTGCGCTGGCCACAGCGTGCCAGCCGCAGCAGCCATTGTGGGGTGAACCAACGGAAAAAGGAAGACCTTTCTCTCTGTCTCTCTCTCTGTCCAACTCTGCCTGTCAAAAAAAAAAAAAAAAAAAAGTCAATGAAACTACAAATGGTAATGAGGTGATCATTTAAGTTTCTAAATAAGAAATCTGCAAACTACCACAGGTAGACCAAACCTATCCCATTGCCTATTTTTGTAAATAATTTTTTATTGGAATAAGGTCATCTAATTCACTTAAAAAATCCATTTTATTTATTTGAAAGAAGAGAGTTACAGAGGATGAGGGAGAGACAGAGAAAAAGATCTTTCAACTGCTGGTTCATTTCCCAAATGGCCACAACAGTCAGGGCTGGGCCAGGTCAAAGCCAGGAACTTCATCTGTGTCTCCCACATAGGTAGCAGGGGCCCAAGCACCTAGGTCACCTTCTGCTCCTTCCCAGGCACATTAGCAGGGAACTGGATAAGAAGTGGGGCAGCCTGGACACCAAGCAGCGCTCTGATATGGGAACTGATGTAGCAGGGACCAGCTTAACACAGTTCACAATTATGTCAGTCCAGGAAAAAGTGATTCGAATCCCTCTTCATGATGTCTTAGAAAAGAGACCTACTGAGTTATGTAATGAACCATGACAGCTTGTGGACATATGATATTAAACTTTTAGACTGTTAATATCACTTAATTAGTTGTCAAAATGCAGAAGTTGACATAATTCATGGACAAATATCCTGATTTATATCTTTTCTTGAGAGATTATATTTGATCACTTAGTGCCTGCCTTAGGTTCAATGGACCATGATAATATGACAGCGATCAGACACAGCTCCTTTAGCAAGGACACAAGCTTCCAAGTTGTCTTGTATCACCCTCATCACTTTTATCTCATCTCATCATCCTGATAGTCACTGAACTTCATGAATCTGATCCTGGAGTTAATAAAAATGAAGAAATCATGGATTTCAGTCAACAATAGTCTTTGGCTCAATTCCAGATGTATACAAGTCCAAAAATGTAATTCTTCACTTACATTTGAAAAATATATAACATATAACATATAATAATATATAATTATATGATATATAATATATAATAGTATATATAAATGATATTTCTACAAAAGTATGAAGCAGCTTCTCTGCCCCAGAAAAAGATGAGAAAAAAAGATTCTGAATCAGAAATGTACTTTTCTAACTGGCGATATTAAGAAATATTTTTCTCTCTTGCAAGACATGATTGGGTATTTAAGAATGTGCTGAGAAATCTTCCCTGAAATCTAAGGTGGCTGTAAGACAGAATGTTTAAGGAAGGTGAACATTCTAAACCTCATAATCTTTTGATATTCAACCTCTCATAAAATAAATTTGGAAGACAGAGTTATGAAGATATGAATCTAGAAGACAGCGTTCTAATTTTTTGTATGCCACAAATCAATGGTATGGCTTAAAAGTAAATTCTCTAATCTCCTCCTGTGATGGGTTAGATTAAACTATCTGAAGAATAACTGTCGAGTCTGGAATTATAAGCTAGCATAAAATGAAGCAAAATCAAGGTAAATATATATATATATATATATATATATAAGTGGTGATGACTAGCATTGATTTTCAGAGCAAAGAACATATCACACCCTACTAAAACATTTGTGGATGTGTTTTCTGATCCTTTAAATTATTATGTAAATAATATCGCCTAACACATAACATTTCTTGCTTAAGTACTGTCCTTAGTTATTAAATCAGGAGCTATTGGGAAAGATCATTTTATTAACAGAGCTAGAAAAAATAATCATTTTTTACCTCAATAGATTTGTATTATTGTTGTGCTCCTGGAATGAAAAACAAGTACTATGTATCTCATAAAATTAGCATTTTAATCCTATTTACTATAGGGGAATAATCTTACTTAAAGGGGAATATATAGAATATAAAACTATGCAATACAAGTTTGGTACAATATGGATATTGCTTATGTTGAAACAAAAAAAAGAAGAAAGTCAAAAGAAGCATAAAAATTAATTAGCATGAGAAATAGCCATACCCAAATTATAAGTTATGGAAGAATTTTATATTTTTTCTTATATTTTATTTCTGTAACATTTTCTCTTTTTTCTAAGATTTGTTTTATTTATTTGAAAGACAGAGTTACAGAGAGAGGTAGAGCCAGAAAGAGAGAGAGAGAGGTCTTCCATCCACTGGTTCACTCCTCAATTGAATGCAATGGCCAGAGCTGAACCAGTCCAAAGCCAGGAACCAGGAGCTTCCTCCAGGTCTCCCAAGTGGGTTCAAGGGCACAAGGACTTGGGCCATCTTCTACTGCTTGCTCAGGCCATAGTAGAGAGCTGGATTGGAAGTGGTGCAGCCGGGACTTGAACTGGTGCCCATATGGGATGCCAATGCTGCAGACTGGGGCTTTAACCTGCTGTGACACAGCGCTGGCCCCTGTAACATTTTCTAAAATAGACATCGATTACTTCTTTTATTTTCTTCAACATGAATCTTTTCAAATAGTCTCCATAAAAGAAGGTTTTCCTCAACCCTTCTCCATTTCTTAGCTTGGTATATTGCACATACTCAGTGTTCAGCAAAGATTGTGGAATAAATGGCATTTGTTCATGTACTGAATGATTTGTGGCCCGGGAGTGCAGACACAACAGGCTGTGGGAGGGAGCTGATGGTGAATGTAATTAATGTACATTAATGTACATTAATTTCTAATATATTAAAATGTTTTAGCAGCCAGCACTGTGGTGTAGTGGGTAAAGCCACCCCCTGCAGTGCCAGCAATGCATATGGGCGCCAGTTCAAGTCCCAGCTGCTCCACTTCCAATTCAGTTCTCTGCTCTGGCCTGGGAAAGCAGTAGAAGATGGCCCAAGTCCTTGAGCCCCTGCACCTGTGTGGGAGACCCAGAAGAAGCTCCTGGATCCTGGCTGCGGATCGCCCCAGCTGTGGCTATTGCAGCCACTTGGGGAACAAGCCAGCAGATGGAAGATTTCTCTCTCTCTCTCTCTCTCTCTCTCTCTCTCTCTGTAACTCTGACTTTCAAGTAAATAAAATCTTAAATTTTCATTAATTTTTCTTCTTTTTTTAAATAAAAGAACAAAAGTGAAATGTATCTCATAGACAAATCACAAGTAATTTCGAAATATTTAGGCATATTCTTAGAGGAATAATACAATATGAACTACGGAGGAAATCTGAGCTAAGAGGACAGTGCATTTTTCTCAAAACAATATTTTTGGTCAGTTAGACAGAACCCATATACTGCTCTTGTAGATGGATTTAAATCTTATGTTCTTAAAATATCTTGATATTTCACCAGTTAATTACTTCATAATTTGAGGAAACTGGATTTAAACAATCATCAAATAAGGACAAAATGTACAAATATACTATTCATTGTTCAATAGCTTCTTCTCTAACACAATGACAAATTATAAGTAAACCTCAATTCAGGGTCATGTATTTCCAAAGATTCTTTGTTTAATTATTTTTGATATATCTGTTTACATAAATAACAAGGAAGCAAATTGCTGAATACTAAGCTAAATTTATTTTAATAGAAAAATACAAAATTAATAAATCATTCAAATTTTTCTATTATAGGTGACTTGAGAACAAGGGAATTCAAGCCAGGCTTAATTCATTCCTAGACAGTTAAGTGACATGCATTGTAATGAGAAACAAAAGAACATAATATAATACCAGGAAAATAAAGAAATAAATAATAATCAAACCACCTGAGAATTTAAGAAAAAATCATAGTCTCCCTGTTAAACACCTTAGGCATATTCTCGTTCTGATCCATTTCTGCATTCTCCTCAAGAATAAAGGTAACTTAGGTATCAACATGGATCATAGTTTAAATTCATTCTTGAAACAATTCAAAACTCTCACATCTTTCTACGCATCTCTCCCGGACCAAGTGCTACTCTATTCCTCTGCCATCAACAGGGTGAAAGGCAACATGGAGATGGACTCACACACCCACAATAGCTGCTGTCTGTGTCTGTACCTCGGGATGTCCCCAGCTGGAGCACAGGCTTGGTCAGGAGCAGGCGAGCACGTCCCGGCTCTGCTGGCTTCACCTCTGCTGTGAGACCAGGCGGGTCCTGATGTGTGAGACCGCCCCTCACAGAGACCTTGTGTGAAGGTGCAGACGATCACATGACACTGATATTCCCACATAGAAAGTTTCCAGTGGTGTCAGTGTCTCACTTGTCCCCACCCATGTGTCAGAAAGGCCATCAAGAACCAAAATGAAAAATTGTATGAATATTTAATAAATCAATCCAAAGTTGAACTTTAGCACTTACACTAAAAGTTGGAAAATGAAAAATAATTAAATAAGTCTTTTTTAAAAAATGTAAAACAGTATTATTATAAGCATCACAGCTATGACACCTGAAACTCAAAACAAAGCATACTTCTGTCAGAATTCATACTCAAGTCACAATCATAAATTTTGAAAGGGAACAAAGGCATTTCAGTTCTAAGTCGGAATAAACATATCTAAGCTAACTCACTGTGGATTTCCTTAGGCTGCTACATGTGTTAAAGGGTCAGGAACTGAAGTTTCATTTTTCTGTAATGAAGTAAATCTGGGTTCAGTTGACCCTTATAGCAGTTGATATTCACATTAACAAAAAATTAGTTTAATAAGTTTAGTACTTCATTTCAGGACCCTAAAATATTCTTAATTATAGGTGATGATTCATATATTACAGAACTTCAGTTGGAGTCAAATTTCTTATTTTTCTTGGATTGGGCTGTCTTGTAAAGGAACCAGCAGTTCGTGGACATGTAAGCATAACTCAGTACCCGTTCTCAAAATGTAAGCATCTGGGAGAGAGAGAAGAGCTAGCAAGCTCTGTAATCACGGATTCTGGCTCATAGTCCGGAAAACACACAGGAAACAATGCACACATACGTACATGTATTTATACACATATACAAGCACATAGAAGTACATGTGCATGTATCCATGCAGAAACACACACACACACACACACATACACACACACACACATTCCAGAGGACCTAAGCTCAATGATGAAGATGAGTTCACAGAGAAGGGAAGGAGTTTTTCAAGTTGAAGTCTATGAGTGTATTTCTCACATGAAGCTCTCTAGGGAAGCTTAGGGCCCTGTGGGATAGTCTCCGTAAAGACAAAGAGATACGCCTCCTTCACTTTGGACCAGTATAGCTGAATATGTCTGCATTAGTATCTCACAGAACGTATTTGTGTTTTTTTTTTTATTTTAAGTAATTGGAAAGAGTCAATGAATAGAAACTGTCGAAGCTTAACAGCATCACAGATGACTGCTTCTGACTGTGCCAGACTCATGCTCTCTATCTGTGAGAAGAAAATTATGTGTCATGCTACCCAATGCTGGGAACACCACAAAGAAAAAAACACAGTCGTTTTTCCCTAGGAAACACCAAAACCCTTGGAAGATCTGGAGTCTTCCCCTCTCATGTCAGATTACCTTTTCTTGCTCATGGGTTGTACCTGCTTTCTAGCCACTGGTTGAAATGAGGTCAAATTTTTGGTCTACTAAAATGAGATGTCAGAGACTTGGGAATTCAGCCACCTTCAAATCAAGACTTCCTGATCACAGCATTTATGAAGACAAGATGGATCAGCACAGTGTCAGGGCTCTGATGAAGGTCAGGAAACAGAGCCCTGGATACCCTCTTTCTGCAACTCACACACTTTTGTAGAGAATTCCATTAATTTCAGTCACTATCATGTGCATTTTGGGTGGGTGTTAATTCAACAGCAACTAACCTCGTTATTTTGTATGAAGTATGCATGGGTTACTGTTTGATTCTTTACCTCTTAGAGGAAAGACACATTGGCATATGGGTGAAGAATAGCATAGTATATTGAACCCAGTCTAAATTTGGGAACTGTACATACCTACTAGTTGCTTGCTCATTGGCTAGTGAAAACTTTTGAATCTGAGTGTCCTGCTCCGTAGAAAACTTCCAAAGTGTTTTCTAGAGTATATATCATTTCATGTTCCCATCAGCATACATGAATGAACCATTTTTTATCCTTCCAATATTGTGATAACTGTGATATTGTCAGTTTGTAAAAACACTTTAATAAGGGTGTAGAGAAATTTAGTTGTAATTTTAATTTGCATTTTCCTCATGAGTAAATTCTATTTAGCATCTTTTTGTGTGTATTTTGTCTACTAGGTAACTACTAAGCTAAAGTGTATATTCAAATCATTTCATCATTTTATTGAATTATTCATTTTATTTTTTATTTTTAAAAAAGATTTATTTGAAAGGCAGACGTACAGAGAGAGAGGGAGGGACTGAGAGGCTTTCCACATGCTGGGTCACCCCTAAATAGCCACAACAGCAAGAGCTGCACCAAGATAAAGCCAGGAGCCAGGAGCTTCTTCTCAGTCTTCCACATGAGTGCAGGGCACAAGACCATGGGTCATCTTCCACTGCTTTCCCTGGTGTATTAGCAGCCAGCAGCATTGGAAGTGGAGTAGCTGGGACTCGAACTGGCACCCATATGTGATGCCAGCTTTGCAGGTAGCAGCTTACCCCATTATGCCACAGCCCTGGCCTCCTGTTCATTTTCTTAATATTGATTTGTAAGAATTATTTATATGCTCTGCATCTGAGTACTCTCTAATTTACATGTTTTGTAACTACTTCCTTTCAGTTTTCATTCTTTTTATAGTGTCTTTAGAAAACAAGCATTTTAAAAGAAGAGCAGAATTTTTTAATTTGATAATATACAAGTAATCAATGCTGGGCACAGTTTATACTTTTGTCTCCAAAGAAATCTTTAAGAAAATAACATCAAAATATTTGCTCTTGTATTTTAAGCTTTCATTAATAATCATCTGGAAAGTGCACATCAAACCCACAGGGAGATATCACCTTGAATATTCTCAGCTGATAAGCCTTCAAATATTCCTTCTGCAAATTTCATCATTCTTTTCAATCTGAGATCCAGTTTAGGCTTATCTAAATATTATGATGCTGTCCCACTGATTTTGAATGCTTTCTCCTTTGTCACTCTATTTCTTTGTTCTTCAATTTGGGTAATATTTCTGAACTATCTTTGTGTTTCCTGCATTTTTATTTCAGCATCGACTCCACTGAAGGAACTTCTCATCTCTGACATCATACGTTTCTTTATAGCATTTCCATGTAATTCTTTCTTGCACTTTACAATTTTCAGACATGTTGTTTAACGTGGCCATCATTTATCACATCAATTATAGCTCTCTAAGGTTGCTATCTGAAACATTGCAGCATTATTTCTGAGTGTGACCTGTGGACTACTTCATTTCTTGACCATGCATTGCTGCTGTTTTTTTCCTTACTCCTCAAGCACCTCATTTACTTGCAAACTGCTCTAGCTTGTGTCACCATTGGAGACACAGAGGTAACCAGTATTTATATTTGAACGTGGATGTATATCCCCTTGAGCAGTTAGTCCAGGTGACAGAGTCAAACCAGTCAGGACTCAAGCTGGTGTGAGCTTTAGTTTTGCTATGCTTATCACATTAGAGCAGTCGAACCCTCTGTAAGTTTCTGTTGGATATGGCATTGCAGGGGGTAATTTTCATGCTACAACTCAAGCTTTCATCATCTCTGCATGTCTAAACCACAGAAAAAGTTCCTCTATGAACTCTTGACCCTACCCTTCTAGTACAATGCAGGTGTTGCTGGCTAACTGGTGTTTCTAAGCTAGTAGCAGAGAGCCAGGGTGACTGCCGATAGCCCTGGTTCAGTCATGGCTTTGTACATACGCCATTTATCTAGCCTTGGTGGTGAGATTTATTCTATACAGTCTTTCTTGTGTTGGGCAGACAAATGTATCTTTGTGTTTGTGGCAGGTCTTGAACACGTTGGAGGATGTTGTATGGAATTTTGTTATTCATTATGTATGGTGCTATAAACGCAGCCATTCTTCAGAGTTCTCAAGCTGTGTTATTCTCCAAACACTAATATGGTCACATTAAGAGTAAAAATATTTAACTGAACACTAATTTAAAGAGGGAGGGGATTAAATGAGTTTCTTAGAAATTCTATCACAGAACTGTGAATCCATCAAGTAGGGATGCTACTACCACTCAGTGGTGGCTCCAACAAAAGAAAGTTCCCATTGAAAGTAGAAGTAGTATATGATTCAGCAATCCCCCTACTGCATAGGTCTCACAGGAATTGACATTGGTATACAGTTGAATGTTTATTTCACACGTTCATAATTGTCAAGATAAGAGAGTCCAGCATGGTGGCATAGCGGGTTAAACCGCAGCCTATGGTGCTGGTGTCTTATGTGCGCACACACTTGAGTCCTGGCTGCTGCACTTGTTATCCAGCTGTCTAATAATGGCCTAGGAAAAGCAGCAAGGATGGCCCAAGTGTTTGGGCCCCTGAAACCCATATGGGAGACACTGATGAAGCTCTTGGCTCCTGGCTTAGGTCTGGACCAGCATTGGCCGCAGATGCCATCCGGGGAATGAGACAGTGGAAGATCTCTGTCTCTCCATCTATCTCTGTAACTGTGACATTCAAAATAAATAAGTCTTTTAAAATATATGGAATCAATCTTAGTATTAGTTAATGGATGAATGCATATGAAAATGTTGCATATATACATAATGGAATGCTATTCATCCCTAAAAATGCATGAAATTCTGTCATTTGCAGCAACATGGATGAAACTGGAATGCATTATTATTACTGAAATAGTTACAAAGGTCAGTACTACATGTTCTTACTTTAAGTGGAGGCTAAAATGTTGATCTCAAAGTAGAGAATAGAATGGGGGCTACCAGAGCCTGGGAAGCGTGTAGAAGAGACAGTGATGGGGGGAAAACTGTTAATTTGTACAGAAGTGCAACTGCATAGGAGCAATAGTTCCTAATGTTCTACAGCAATTAATTCAATATTCCAAGATAGTAATGATGATTCTCAAAGTTCCCAGCACAAGAACTAATAAATTTCTTAGTCTGTAGATATGTCAATTATATTTGGTGGATAATTACACAATGTGTACACATATTAAATATCATATTGTTCCCAAGAAACATACACAATTACTTCATATGTGTCAGTCAAAATTAAAATGTTGAAATTTATTTATTTTAATATTTAAGATTTAACAATTTTTAACATTTTGTCATATTCACTCTTTCCATATGTAGCTATTATATACATACAAATATATATTATTTTTCTTGAAAACAGGAATATTAATATCACATTACATGGGATTTGTGACAATGATCATATAGTGAGGAAAGAGGAGAATATTGCTATGTACAAGATATAATATAGTAAAGAAAATATTCATAACTATCTATATACCAAATAATATAACAACCACATGCTTTTATACTTTCTATACATGGATTGATTTCCACATGTGAGGGAAAATATGTGATCTTTGTTTTTCTGTGACTGGCTTCTTTCACATAGCATAATGATCTCCACTTCCAAGCATTTTGTTGGAAATGTCAGGATCTCATTTTTTCCTCATGGCTGAGTAGTATTCCATCACGTAGGTATACCACACTTTCTTCATCCATTCATCAGCTGATGAACATCAAGGTTGTGTCCATATCTTTGCTATTAAGAATTGGGTTCATACAAACTAGGGAGTGCAGGAATCTCTCATAGACCTTCCTTCAGATATACTCTCAGAAGTTGGAGAGCTGAGTCATATGGTAGATACATTTTTAGATTTTTGAAGATCTGCTTATTGTTTTCCATCATGGTTGTACTAATCACTGAGGAAGGGAGCATCCTTTTCACAAATGTAACGAAAGTGTTTTTCACAAGCAGCACTATTAATATATCCTGACTTGAGGCATCCACATTTGTCAGCCACTTTACCTGCTTGAAAAGCCCTGTTCAGAGAATATTTTGCTTTAAAATTCTATAAGCAAAATTTCATTATCACAATGTTAAGACATGTGTGTGATTATTCAGTGAAAAGAAAACTCCTGTGAGAGATGTATTGCTATTAATTCATAAAGTGTAATTACAACTGCTTCTAATGAGTGACTCTGACATAGGAAGCTTGCTCTTGTCATACCCTGTCAAAAAACCACCTACAGGTTTATCACTGCAGTGACAAAGAAATAAAATTCTTGCGATGCTCACTGATTCCTATGTGATCTTATTCTTCCCATTTTACTCAGCATCGCAGACCCTCTTGTTGGTTCTGTAAGAAAACTAAATGCACTGCCACCTGTCACACCCATTGGCCTTCCTTCCAGGGTGCAACACCAACAGAGAACCCCCTCATCTCACCCATTCACCTGCATAGTCATTCTACAAATGACACTGTCTCATTGAGGTCATCTCTGACTACCCCACGTAAAATAGGGAATCTCTTCCTCTGCCTCCACCCTCCCTCAATAAACAGTGCTCCTCACACGACAGGGACTGCACAACGCTCCACAGCATTGCTCCTCCTCCAGTGCACTGTGTAATTTCCCTGCCTCATTTAGACCCATCAGTCAATCTGGTGCCACTGTAGTAAGTTTATTTCATCATTTTTGATGGATCAATGCTATTTTACTACCAAGAGGGTACCAGCGACTACATGGACTTGTGCAAATTTAATGCTATGAAAAATCTTAATCTCCATGTTAGATTTAAGATTATTAATTTATGTGTTTGGAAAAGAAGCCTCTTCAGTTTTAGAAGACACCAGTTAAACATTTGTGAAGAGGAAGAGCTCGGTTTAGAAACAACTTTTCCTCCCTCTCTTCCAACCACACCTGCCAACACAACAGATATCATATAAAAGAAACACATGATTTTACTATTTGGAAGGAACCTACAAAAAACACTATGGAAAAAAGTGATGTCTTTAGGGATGATTACTTAAGTCCCCAAGGCTTGCATTTGATTGTCATCTGAAATGTGAAATCAAATAGAATGAAGGATATTTTGGAAGTTTTCAAGAATCTTTTCCTGCTGTTAGCTTTTAATCTATACATCAATTGCTGATAAAAAAAACTGAATGGTTAGAATATTAAATGAAAACTTACAGGTCCTTAGCAGGTACTGTGCCATCCTGCCACATCCAATCATATTTAGCTCCTTTTCTGTATAATCCAATCCAATAATTGTATTTCGTTTGTGTTTGAATGAAATTCTGTGTACAAATTAGGATTAATAGCATTACTCAAAATATCAATAATTTTTATCTACAACATTGGTACCAAACACTGGTCATATCTAATGTCAAACAAACCTATGATAAATAGAGCAGGCACTAGATTATTTACCGTGCAGAAAAGCAGCAAAAGTAAAAGAGCCAAAAAACAAACTTTCGCAGCTTTGTGACTCAAAAAATATCATGAAAGGCCCATAATGATCAAAGCCATTTGGTCTGTCTGTCTCTCTCTCTCTCTCTCTCTGACAGACACTCTTTCCAACATTTTTCCACTTTAGTTAACTTGTGTAGAAGGAAGATTATGATGGTTTATCTTCTCACATCTACTGAAAGTATAGATATATACGAGAAGGGTGATAAATCATCTTTTATTATTTCTAGAACTCTGAAGAGTCACTAAAGTAAAATGCCCACTAAATCACTCATTTGTGTATTTTTGCTGGATTATCCATAAATCATAAAGACATAGCCCATAACAACTAAAGAGCATTCTATGGCATGCACAGCAAGGCCCTACCTGCTGCTTTAGATAATGTTTTTACGTCTCTTTAAAGCCTGTGTCTTCTCCCCTGCAGATACAAGCGCTCCCACCAAGCGGGCCCAATAAGACTGGAGCAAAGTCTAAACAGCCACCCTTACTCAGGCCATGCAGGCTTCTCACACTTGATTAAATGAACGTACCTGTTCCTCTTTGTCATTGATGGTAACAAGATGAGATTTCTTGTCCTGGCATGACTTTGCACTCTCATTCCAAGTTGTCTCTTCTTTTGAAAAATAGTAGCAATTTGTTCCACAGCAAACCCATTGTCTTTGACAGGATCCACAATGTCTTTCTTGAAAACAAAAGCCACCGCCACCCCCAACCCAAGACCAGTTAGAGACATGCACTTTTAGGTTTTCATCTGGTTTCTTCAGATGGAGTGACCCTAGAATAAATGGATTTTCTATACCAAATCCCGTTGTGTGAAATTCTATTGGGGAAAATACTCTGAGCCAAAAACTGTCTCTGACAGACACGGGGACTTTGTGAAGCCTGCACTGAGCAACCTGCAATTCTCAAGTATGAACAAGCTGCAGGGCTAGGAAGTAGTTCTCCCTGATTCCTGAATCCATCAAAGTGAATGAACAGCAATGGTGTTAACTTCAGGGCTTCCATACTGGGGAAAATATATCCTTGCGCAAGCTCAGACTATTCAAATACTCAGTTCAATATGTGAAAATCATGTGTTAGATATAATGTGAAAATTGGATTTAATGAGTTGAGGAGAGCAAAATTCATGCCCATGCCAGGGGGTGTGGTGGCATAATCGATAATATTGACACCTGTGACGCTGAGATCTCCTATGGGAGCCAGTTCAGGTCCGAGTTGCTCAGTTTCTGATCCAGTGCCCTGCCAATGCGCCTGATAAAGCCGAAGATGACCCAAGTGTTTGGGCCCCTTGAACCCATGTGGGAGAACTGTATAAAGCCCCGGGCTCCTGGCTTCATTGTGGCCAAGACCTGACCGGTACAGCCATTCAGGAGTGAACACATGGATGGACTATCCCTCTGTGTGTGTTGTCTCTATATATATACCTCTACCCTTCAAAAAAATGAATGAATCTTAAAAAAATCATGCTAAAGTTCAATATAAACTTTGTAAATTATATATTGAAATAGTGCGAGACAGGGTAAGTCCACACAAAAGAACTCTGTCAGCTGTTACCTTAAACACTGAGTACACACCTGTACCAGGTGGTGAAACCGAAGGCTCTTCAGCTTCCACTGAGGACATGTTGTTTCCATTTGTGTTTCCCGTATCCTGCATTGTGCAATCACAACACCTCTGAAAAACTTCAATCCACAATACAAATTTAGTATCATGAATGGTTCCAATAGATCATTTTATTATGAATGCAGCCTCTAACTCTAGATAACAAAGTAAATGATGCTGGTATGTGGTAATAGATCCATAAAAAATATATGATTCAAATATAGGTAATTACAAGAATTTGAAACTTACAATATGTTCTGTTTAAGGCACATGAAGCAGTAGTGAACATTTCATAAAACAGAAAAAACCTGGAAATAAGTTTATCCATCGCAAATTGGCTTTGACCATGTGCACTGCTACACTGAATCTACTCCAGGAAATAATGTTGAATCCTCTCTCTTGGGAAATTTAATGAGCATGTTTGGCCGCTCTATGATTTGAATTTTCTATTCTACTTGAAAGCATGGACTCTCTTTAGCTGACCCTTCATCATGCTATATTGCTTGGCTTCCTTTCTAATTTTCTAATCAAAAGGGTTGTTTTCCACATGCACTTACATTCAATCCATTTTAAATATCAATTTATCCTTAAAGGAGTTCATATATCACCCCCTAGTTTTAAGAGGCTTTTTCATGATCTGGCTTCTGCTTCCTCGACCATATTATTTCTTCTTCTTTTTTTTTTTTTTGACAGGCAGAGTGGACAGTGAGAGAGAGAGACAGAGAGAAAGGTCTTCCTTTACCGTTGGTTCACCCCGTAATGTTCACTCCACCTGCATGACTGTATTTACCCTTCATCTCTCAATTTCTACCTGCCTCTTACTTCACAGCAATTCTCTCCAACACAGAGGTACTTGACCTACCCACGTTATGTTCATCTGATCTTTTCATTCTGTTACCACAGCACTAGCGATATTTCATTTTAAAAACTTGATCAATTGAAAAAATCTTCGGGGCTGGCGCTATGGCACAGTAGGTTAATCCTCTGTCTGTGGCACCAGCATCCCATGTAGGTGCTGGTTCTAGTCCTGGCTGTCCCTCTTCCCATCCAGCTCTCTGCTATGGCCTGGGAAAGCAGTAGAACATGGCCCAAGTCCTTGGGCCCCTGCACCTGTGTGGGAGACCAGAGGAAGCTCCTGGCTCCTGGCTTCAGATCGGTGCAGCTCCGGCTGTTGCGGCCATTTGGGAAGTGAACCAGTGGACGGAAGACCTTTCTCTCTGTCTCTCCTTCTCACTGTCTGTAACTCTAACTTTAAAATAAATAAATAGAATCTTTAAAAAAAAAAACTTCCCCTTTCAACTGAGCTCATTTAAAGTTGATTATTTTGTAGAAAATAGGCACATCATACTCACTCATGTATCTTAAGACTGTGATTACCAGCAGGGGCAAAAGACATACTATTCCCAGGATTACTGTACAAGGGATTGCTGTACAAAATCAAAAAGAAGGATATATAATGAGCATGGCAAACAGATAAGAACAGAGAAGTATTTATGCTGGAGTTTAAACTAAACTGACTATTTACCCTATTCATAAATTCCAGTGGTATCACACTTAAGTAGATCTCCCAATATATAAAATGAAATAAGGAACCAGATATTTAGCATAAACTATTCATGATTTCATGATTTTACTTTTTTTTTTCTTTTTCTTTTTTTTTTTTTTTTGACATGCAGAGTGACAGTGAGAGAGAGAGAGACAGAGAGAAAGGTCTTCCTTTGCCGTTGGTTCACCCTCTAATGGCAGCTGCGGCCAGCACGCTGCGGCCGGCGTACCGCGCTGATCGGATGGCAGGAGCCAGGTACTTATTTTAATTTTTTAATTTCTTATTTTGTTACTACTTGACATCATGTTTTCAGAAATCAGGAAAACAAAGAGAAGAAAACCTTACCTCTCTTTTTGGGAGCTGGATGCCTTTTGCTTTTCTTTTTCTTTGCATGAGGCGATTGCAACTCTAGGCATGTCACTCTCTCCTCACTCATTTCTGAGAGTTCCAGGCCAAAAACACAGCAAGAATCAGAGCAGTTCCACAAGACATTGTTGTTTCAGTTAAAATGGAAGGTGTGTTTTATAAATGATGGAGAGAGCTAAGTGAGTGATGCATACTGTGGCCTGTAGAAATGAACGAAAACCACCATCTCTCTGGACACATCAGAAAAAAAGTGATTTTTTAAAAAAGATCCTGATTTCTCTTCAGATCATGTAAATCTTTCGCCTTCTACTAAAAGAGATCCTACTAATAATAACTAAATTAATGGTTATAGTGATTTACTTAATAAGTCTCAGGTAAAATCTCAATAAAAATTATTACAAGCAACATAAAAGTAGTATTAATCAAAACAAATAGAAGACTATGAGTACTATTTTTAAAAGTTGGCCAGCGCCATGGCTCAATAGGCTAATCCTCCGCCTGCAGCACCAGCACCCCGGGTTCTAGTCCCTGTCAGGGCACCAGATTCTGTCCTGGTTGCTCCTCTTCCAGTCCAGCTCTCTGCTCTGACCCGGGAGTGCAGTGGAGGATGGCCCAGGTCCTTGGGCCCTGCAACCGCATGGGAGACCAGGAGAAGCACCTGGCTCCTGGCTTCGGATCAGCTCAGTGCGCTGGCCACAGCGTGCCAGCCGCAGCAGCCATTGTGGGGTGAACCAACGGAAAAAGGAAGACCTTTCTCTCTGTCTCTCTCTCTGTCCAACTCTGCCTGTCAAAAAAAAAAAAAAAAAAAAGTCAATGAAACTACAAATGGTAATGAGGTGATCATTTAAGTTTCTAAATAAGAAATCTGCAAACTACCACAGGTAGACCAAACCTATCCCATTGCCTATTTTTGTAAATAATTTTTTATTGGAATAAGGTCATCTAATTCACTTAAAAAATCCATTTTATTTATTTGAAAGAAGAGAGTTACAGAGGATGAGGGAGAGACAGAGAAAAAGATCTTTCAACTGCTGGTTCATTTCCCAAATGGCCACAACAGTCAGGGCTGGGCCAGGTCAAAGCCAGGAACTTCATCTGTGTCTCCCACATAGGTAGCAGGGGCCCAAGCACCTAGGTCACCTTCTGCTCCTTCCCAGGCACATTAGCAGGGAACTGGATAAGAAGTGGGGCAGCCTGGACACCAAGCAGCGCTCTGATATGGGAACTGATGTAGCAGGGACCAGCTTAACACAGTTCACAATTATGTCAGTCCAGGAAAAAGTGATTCGAATCCCTCTTCATGATGTCTTAGAAAAGAGACCTACTGAGTTATGTAATGAACCATGACAGCTTGTGGACATATGATATTAAACTTTTAGACTGTTAATATCACTTAATTAGTTGTCAAAATGCAGAAGTTGACATAATTCATGGACAAATATCCTGATTTATATCTTTTCTTGAGAGATTATATTTGATCACTTAGTGCCTGCCTTAGGTTCAATGGACCATGATAATATGACAGCGATCAGACACAGCTCCTTTAGCAAGGACACAAGCTTCCAAGTTGTCTTGTATCACCCTCATCACTTTTATCTCATCTCATCATCCTGATAGTCACTGAACTTCATGAATCTGATCCTGGAGTTAATAAAAATGAAGAAATCATGGATTTCAGTCAACAATAGTCTTTGGCTCAATTCCAGATGTATACAAGTCCAAAAATGTAATTCTTCACTTACATTTGAAAAATATATAACATATAACATATAATAATATATAATTATATGATATATAATATATAATAGTATATATAAATGATATTTCTACAAAAGTATGAAGCAGCTTCTCTGCCCCAGAAAAAGATGAGAAAAAAAGATTCTGAATCAGAAATGTACTTTTCTAACTGGCGATATTAAGAAATATTTTTCTCTCTTGCAAGACATGATTGGGTATTTAAGAATGTGCTGAGAAATCTTCCCTGAAATCTAAGGTGGCTGTAAGACAGAATGTTTAAGGAAGGTGAACATTCTAAACCTCATAATCTTTTGATATTCAACCTCTCATAAAATAAATTTGGAAGACAGAGTTATGAAGATATGAATCTAGAAGACAGCGTTCTAATTTTTTGTATGCCACAAATCAATGGTATGGCTTAAAAGTAAATTCTCTAATCTCCTCCTGTGATGGGTTAGATTAAACTATCTGAAGAATAACTGTCGAGTCTGGAATTATAAGCTAGCATAAAATGAAGCAAAATCAAGGTAAATATATATATATATATATATATATATATAAGTGGTGATGACTAGCATTGATTTTCAGAGCAAAGAACATATCACACCCTACTAAAACATTTGTGGATGTGTTTTCTGATCCTTTAAATTATTATGTAAATAATATCGCCTAACACATAACATTTCTTGCTTAAGTACTGTCCTTAGTTATTAAATCAGGAGCTATTGGGAAAGATCATTTTATTAACAGAGCTAGAAAAAATAATCATTTTTTACCTCAATAGATTTGTATTATTGTTGTGCTCCTGGAATGAAAAACAAGTACTATGTATCTCATAAAATTAGCATTTTAATCCTATTTACTATAGGGGAATAATCTTACTTAAAGGGGAATATATAGAATATAAAACTATGCAATACAAGTTTGGTACAATATGGATATTGCTTATGTTGAAACAAAAAAAAGAAGAAAGTCAAAAGAAGCATAAAAATTAATTAGCATGAGAAATAGCCATACCCAAATTATAAGTTATGGAAGAATTTTATATTTTTTCTTATATTTTATTTCTGTAACATTTTCTCTTTTTTCTAAGATTTGTTTTATTTATTTGAAAGACAGAGTTACAGAGAGAGGTAGAGCCAGAAAGAGAGAGAGAGAGGTCTTCCATCCACTGGTTCACTCCTCAATTGAATGCAATGGCCAGAGCTGAACCAGTCCAAAGCCAGGAACCAGGAGCTTCCTCCAGGTCTCCCAAGTGGGTTCAAGGGCACAAGGACTTGGGCCATCTTCTACTGCTTGCTCAGGCCATAGTAGAGAGCTGGATTGGAAGTGGTGCAGCCGGGACTTGAACTGGTGCCCATATGGGATGCCAATGCTGCAGACTGGGGCTTTAACCTGCTGTGACACAGCGCTGGCCCCTGTAACATTTTCTAAAATAGACATCGATTACTTCTTTTATTTTCTTCAACATGAATCTTTTCAAATAGTCTCCATAAAAGAAGGTTTTCCTCAACCCTTCTCCATTTCTTAGCTTGGTATATTGCACATACTCAGTGTTCAGCAAAGATTGTGGAATAAATGGCATTTGTTCATGTACTGAATGATTTGTGGCCCGGGAGTGCAGACACAACAGGCTGTGGGAGGGAGCTGATGGTGAATGTAATTAATGTACATTAATGTACATTAATTTCTAATATATTAAAATGTTTTAGCAGCCAGCACTGTGGTGTAGTGGGTAAAGCCACCCCCTGCAGTGCCAGCAATGCATATGGGCGCCAGTTCAAGTCCCAGCTGCTCCACTTCCAATTCAGTTCTCTGCTCTGGCCTGGGAAAGCAGTAGAAGATGGCCCAAGTCCTTGAGCCCCTGCACCTGTGTGGGAGACCCAGAAGAAGCTCCTGGATCCTGGCTGCGGATCGCCCCAGCTGTGGCTATTGCAGCCACTTGGGGAACAAGCCAGCAGATGGAAGATTTCTCTCTCTCTCTCTCTCTCTCTCTCTCTCTCTCTGTAACTCTGACTTTCAAGTAAATAAAATCTTAAATTTTCATTAATTTTTCTTCTTTTTTTAAATAAAAGAACAAAAGTGAAATGTATCTCATAGACAAATCACAAGTAATTTCGAAATATTTAGGCATATTCTTAGAGGAATAATACAATATGAACTACGGAGGAAATCTGAGCTAAGAGGACAGTGCATTTTTCTCAAAACAATATTTTTGGTCAGTTAGACAGAACCCATATACTGCTCTTGTAGATGGATTTAAATCTTATGTTCTTAAAATATCTTGATATTTCACCAGTTAATTACTTCATAATTTGAGGAAACTGGATTTAAACAATCATCAAATAAGGACAAAATGTACAAATATACTATTCATTGTTCAATAGCTTCTTCTCTAACACAATGACAAATTATAAGTAAACCTCAATTCAGGGTCATGTATTTCCAAAGATTCTTTGTTTAATTATTTTTGATATATCTGTTTACATAAATAACAAGGAAGCAAATTGCTGAATACTAAGCTAAATTTATTTTAATAGAAAAATACAAAATTAATAAATCATTCAAATTTTTCTATTATAGGTGACTTGAGAACAAGGGAATTCAAGCCAGGCTTAATTCATTCCTAGACAGTTAAGTGACATGCATTGTAATGAGAAACAAAAGAACATAATATAATACCAGGAAAATAAAGAAATAAATAATAATCAAACCACCTGAGAATTTAAGAAAAAATCATAGTCTCCCTGTTAAACACCTTAGGCATATTCTCGTTCTGATCCATTTCTGCATTCTCCTCAAGAATAAAGGTAACTTAGGTATCAACATGGATCATAGTTTAAATTCATTCTTGAAACAATTCAAAACTCTCACATCTTTCTACGCATCTCTCCCGGACCAAGTGCTACTCTATTCCTCTGCCATCAACAGGGTGAAAGGCAACATGGAGATGGACTCACACACCCACAATAGCTGCTGTCTGTGTCTGTACCTCGGGATGTCCCCAGCTGGAGCACAGGCTTGGTCAGGAGCAGGCGAGCACGTCCCGGCTCTGCTGGCTTCACCTCTGCTGTGAGACCAGGCGGGTCCTGATGTGTGAGACCGCCCCTCACAGAGACCTTGTGTGAAGGTGCAGACGATCACATGACACTGATATTCCCACATAGAAAGTTTCCAGTGGTGTCAGTGTCTCACTTGTCCCCACCCATGTGTCAGAAAGGCCATCAAGAACCAAAATGAAAAATTGTATGAATATTTAATAAATCAATCCAAAGTTGAACTTTAGCACTTACACTAAAAGTTGGAAAATGAAAAATAATTAAATAAGTCTTTTTTAAAAAATGTAAAACAGTATTATTATAAGCATCACAGCTATGACACCTGAAACTCAAAACAAAGCATACTTCTGTCAGAATTCATACTCAAGTCACAATCATAAATTTTGAAAGGGAACAAAGGCATTTCAGTTCTAAGTCGGAATAAACATATCTAAGCTAACTCACTGTGGATTTCCTTAGGCTGCTACATGTGTTAAAGGGTCAGGAACTGAAGTTTCATTTTTCTGTAATGAAGTAAATCTGGGTTCAGTTGACCCTTATAGCAGTTGATATTCACATTAACAAAAAATTAGTTTAATAAGTTTAGTACTTCATTTCAGGACCCTAAAATATTCTTAATTATAGGTGATGATTCATATATTACAGAACTTCAGTTGGAGTCAAATTTCTTATTTTTCTTGGATTGGGCTGTCTTGTAAAGGAACCAGCAGTTCGTGGACATGTAAGCATAACTCAGTACCCGTTCTCAAAATGTAAGCATCTGGGAGAGAGAGAAGAGCTAGCAAGCTCTGTAATCACGGATTCTGGCTCATAGTCCGGAAAACACACAGGAAACAATGCACACATACGTACATGTATTTATACACATATACAAGCACATAGAAGTACATGTGCATGTATCCATGCAGAAACACACACACACACACACACATACACACACACACACATTCCAGAGGACCTAAGCTCAATGATGAAGATGAGTTCACAGAGAAGGGAAGGAGTTTTTCAAGTTGAAGTCTATGAGTGTATTTCTCACATGAAGCTCTCTAGGGAAGCTTAGGGCCCTGTGGGATAGTCTCCGTAAAGACAAAGAGATACGCCTCCTTCACTTTGGACCAGTATAGCTGAATATGTCTGCATTAGTATCTCACAGAACGTATTTGTGTTTTTTTTTTTATTTTAAGTAATTGGAAAGAGTCAATGAATAGAAACTGTCGAAGCTTAACAGCATCACAGATGACTGCTTCTGACTGTGCCAGACTCATGCTCTCTATCTGTGAGAAGAAAATTATGTGTCATGCTACCCAATGCTGGGAACACCACAAAGAAAAAAACACAGTCGTTTTTCCCTAGGAAACACCAAAACCCTTGGAAGATCTGGAGTCTTCCCCTCTCATGTCAGATTACCTTTTCTTGCTCATGGGTTGTACCTGCTTTCTAGCCACTGGTTGAAATGAGGTCAAATTTTTGGTCTACTAAAATGAGATGTCAGAGACTTGGGAATTCAGCCACCTTCAAATCAAGACTTCCTGATCACAGCATTTATGAAGACAAGATGGATCAGCACAGTGTCAGGGCTCTGATGAAGGTCAGGAAACAGAGCCCTGGATACCCTCTTTCTGCAACTCACACACTTTTGTAGAGAATTCCATTAATTTCAGTCACTATCATGTGCATTTTGGGTGGGTGTTAATTCAACAGCAACTAACCTCGTTATTTTGTATGAAGTATGCATGGGTTACTGTTTGATTCTTTACCTCTTAGAGGAAAGACACATTGGCATATGGGTGAAGAATAGCATAGTATATTGAACCCAGTCTAAATTTGGGAACTGTACATACCTACTAGTTGCTTGCTCATTGGCTAGTGAAAACTTTTGAATCTGAGTGTCCTGCTCCGTAGAAAACTTCCAAAGTGTTTTCTAGAGTATATATCATTTCATGTTCCCATCAGCATACATGAATGAACCATTTTTTATCCTTCCAATATTGTGATAACTGTGATATTGTCAGTTTGTAAAAACACTTTAATAAGGGTGTAGAGAAATTTAGTTGTAATTTTAATTTGCATTTTCCTCATGAGTAAATTCTATTTAGCATCTTTTTGTGTGTATTTTGTCTACTAGGTAACTACTAAGCTAAAGTGTATATTCAAATCATTTCATCATTTTATTGAATTATTCATTTTATTTTTTATTTTTAAAAAGGATTTATTTGAAAGGAAGATGTACAGAGAGAGAGGGAGGGACTGAGAGGCTTTCCACATGCTGGGTCACCCCTAAATAGCCACAACAGCAAGAGCTGCACCAAGATAAAGCCAGGAGCCAGGAGCTTCTTCTCAGTCTTCCACATGAGTGCAGGGCACAAGACCATGGGCCATCTTCCACTGCTTTCCCTGGTGTATTAGCAGCCAGCAGCATTGGAAGTGGAGTAGCTGGGACTCGAACTGGCACCCATATGTGATGCCAGCTTTGCAGGTAGCAGCTTACCCCATTATGCCACAGCCCTGGCCTCCTGTTCATTTTCTTAATATTGATTTGTAAGAATTATTTATATGCTCTGCATCTGAGTACTCTCTAATTTACATGTTTTGTAACTACTTTATTTCAGTTTTCATTCTTTATATAGTGTCTTTAGAAAACAAGCATTTTAAAAGAAGAGCAGAAGTTTTTAATTTGATAATATACAAGTAATCAATGCTGGGCACAGTTTATACTTTTGTCTCCAAAGAAATCTTTAAGAAAATAACATCAAAATATTTGCTCTTGTATTTTAAGCTTTCATTAATAATCATCTGGAAAGTGCACATCAAACCCACAGGGAGATATCACCTTGAATATTCTCAGTTGATAAGCCTTCAAATATTCCTTCTGCAAATTTCATCATTCTTTTCAATCTGAGATCCAGTTTAGGCTTATCTAAATATTATGATGCTGTCCCACTGATTTTGGATGCTTTCTCCTTTGTCACTCTATTTCTTTGTTCTTCAATTTGGGTAATATTTCTGAACTATCTTTGTGTTTCCTGCATTTTTATTTCAGCATCGACTCTACTGAAGGAACTTCTCATCTCTGACATCATACTTTTCTTTATAGCATTTCCATGTAATTCTCTCTTGCACTTTACAATTTTCAGACATGTTGTTTAACGTGGCCATCATTTATCACATCAATTATAGCTCTCTAAGGTTGCTATCTGAAACATTGCAGCATTATTTCTGAGTGTGACCTGCGGACTACTTTATTTCTTGACCATGCATTGCTGCTGTTTTTTTCCTTACTCCTCAGGCACCTCATTTACTTGCAAACTGCTCTAGCTTGTGTCACCATTGGAGACACAGAGGTAACCAGTATTTATATTTGAACGTGGATGTATATCCCCTTGAGCAGTTAGTCCAGGTGACAGAGTCAAACCAGTCAGGACTCAAGCTGGTGTGAGCTTTAGTTTTGCTATGCTTATCACATTAGAGCAGTCGAACCCTCTGTAAGTTTCTGTTGGATATGGCATTGCAGGGGGTAATTTTCATGCTACAACTCAAGCTTTCATCATCTCTGCATGTCTAAACCACAGAAAAAGTTCCTCTATGAACTCTTGACCCTACCCTTCTAGTACAATGCAGGTGTTGCTGGCTAACTGGTGTTTCTAAGCTAGTAGCAGAGAGCCAGGGTGACTGCCGATAGCCCTGGTTCAGTCATGGCTTTGTACATACGCCATTTATCTAGCCTTGGTGGTGAGATTTATTCTATACAGTCTTTCTTGTGTTGGGCAGACAAATGTATCTTTGGGTTTGTGACAGGTCTTGAACACGTTGGAGAATGTTGTATGGAATTTTGTTATTCATTATGCACTGTGCTATAAACCCAGCCAGTCTTCAGAGTTCTCAAGCTGTGTTATTCTCCAAACACTAATATGGTCACATTAAGAGTAAAAATATTTAACTGAACACTAATTTAAAGAGGGAGGGGATTAAATGAGTTTCTTAGAAATTCTATCACAGAACTGTGAATCCATCAAGTAGGGATGCTACTACCACTCAGTGGTGGCTCCAACAAAAGAAAGTTCCCATTGAAAGTAGAAGTAGTATATGATTCAGCAATCCCCCTACTGCATAGGTCTCACAGGAATTGACATTGGTATACAGTTGAATGTTTATTTCACACGTTCATAATTGTCAAGATAAGAGAGTCCAGCATGGTGGCATAGCGGGTTAAACCGCAGCCTATGGTGCTGGTGTCTTATGTGCGCACACACTTGAGTCCTGGCTGCTGCACTTGTTATCCAGCTGTCTAATAATGGCCTAGGAAAATCAGCAGAGGATGGCCCAAGTGTTTGAGCTCCTGAAACCCATATGGGAGACACTGATGAAGCTCTTGGCTCCTGGCTTAGGTCTGGACCAGCGTTGGCCACAGATGCCATCCGGGGAATGAGACAGTGGAAGATCTCTGTCTCTCCATCTATCTCTGTAACTGTGACATTCAAAATAAATAAGTCTTTTAAAATATATGGAATCAATCTTAGTATTAGTTAATGGATGAATGCATATGAAAATGTTGCGTATATACATAATGGAATGCTATTCATCCCTAAAAATGCATGAAATTCTGTCATTTGCAGCAACATGGATGAAACTGGAATGCATTATTATTACTGAAATAGTTACAAAGGTAAGTACTACATGTTCTTACTTTAAGTGGAGGCTAAAATGTTGATCTCAAAGTAGAGAATAGAATGGGGGCTACCAGAGCCTGGGAAGCGTGTAGAAGAGACAGTGATGGGGGGAAAACTGTTAATTTGTACAGAAGTGCAACTGCATAGGAGCAATAGTTCCTAATGTTCTACAGCAATTAATTCAATATTCCAAGATAGTAATGATGATTTTCAAAGTTCCCAGCACAAGAACTAATAAATTTCTTAGTCTGTAGATATGTCAATTATATTTGGTGGATAATTACACAATGTGTACACATATTAAATATCATATTGTTCCCAAGAAACATACACAATTACTTCATATGTGTCAGTCAAAATTAAAATGTTGAAATTTATTTATTTTAATATTTAAGATTTAACAATTTTTAACATTTTGTCATATTCACTCTTTCCATATGTAGCTATTATATACATACAAATATATATTATTTTTCTTGAAAACAGGAATATTAATATCACATTACATGGGATTTGTGACAATGATCATATAGTGAGGAAAGAGGAGAATATTGCTATGTACAAGATATAATATAGTAAAGAAAATATTCATAACTATCTATATTCCAAATAATATAACGACCACATGCTTTTATACTTTCTATACATGGATTGATTTCCACATGTGAGGGAAAATATGTGATCTTTGTTTTTCTGTGACTGGCTTCTTTCACATAGCATAATGATCTCCACTTCCAAGCATTTTGTTGGAAATGTCAGGATTTCATTTTTTCCTCATGGCTGAGTAGTACTCCGTCACGTAGGTATACCACACTTTCTTCATCCATTCATCAGCTGATGAACATCAAGGTTGTGTCCATATCTTTGCTATTAAGAATTGGGTTCATATAAACTAGGGAGTGCAGGAATCTCTCATAGACGTTCCTTCAGATATACTCTCAGAAGTTGGAGAGCTGAGTCATATGGTAGATACATTTTTAGATTTTTGAAGATCTGCTTATTGTTTTCCATCATGGTTGTACTAATCACTGAGGAAGGGAGCATCCTTTTCACAAATGTAACGAAAGTGTTTTTCACAAGCAGCACTATTAATATATCCTGACTTGAGGCATCCACATTTGTCAGCCACTTTACCTGCTTGAAAAGCCCTGTTCAGAGAATATTTTGCTTTAAAATTCTATAAGCAAAATTTCATTATCACAATGTTAAGACATGTGTGTGATTATTCAGTGAAAAGAAAACTCCTGTGAGAGATGTATTGCTATTAATTCATAAAGTGGAATTACAACTGCTTCTAATGAGTGACTCTGACATAGGAAGCTTGCTCTTGTCATACCCCGTCAAAAAACCACCTACAGGTTTATCACTGCAGTCACAAAGAAATAAAATTCTTGCGATGCTCATTGATTCCTATGTGATCTTATTCTTCCCATTTTACTCAGCATCACAGACCCTCTTGTTAGTTCTGTAAGAAAACTAAATGCACTGCCACCTGTCACACCCATTGGCCTTCCTTCCAGGGTGCAACACCAACAGAGAACCCCCTCATCTCACCCATTCACCTGCATAGTCATTCTACAAATGACACTGTCTCATTGAGGTCATCTCTGACTACCCCACGTAAAATAGGGAATCTCTTCCTCTGCCTCCACCCTCCCTCAATAAACAGTGCTCCTCACACGACAGGGACTGCACAACGCTCCACAGCATTGCTCCTCCTCCAGTGCACTGTGTAATTTCCCTGCCTCATTTGGACCCATCAGTTAATCTGCTGCCACTGTAGTAAGTTTATTTCATCATTTTTGATGGATCAATGCTATTTTACTACCAAGAGGGTACCAGCGACTACATGGACTTGTGCAAATTTAATGCCATGAAAAATCTTAATCTCCATGTTAGATTTAAGATTATTAATTTATGTGTTTGGAAAAGAAGCCTCTTCAGTTTTAGAAGACACCAGTTAATCATTTGTGAAGAGGAAGAGCTCGGTTTAGAAACAACTTTTCCTCCCTCTCTTCCAACCACACCTGCCAACACAACAGATATCATATAAAAGAAACACATGATTTTACTATTTGGAAGGAACCTACAAAAAACACTATGGAAAAAAGTGATGTCTTTAGGGATGATTACTTAAGTCCCCAAGGCTTGCATTTGATTGTCATCTGAAATGTGAAATCAAATAGAATGAAGGATATTTTGGAAGTTTTCAAGAATCTTTTCCTGCTGTTAGCTTTTAATCTATACATCAATTGCTGATAAAAAAAAACTGAATGGTTAGAATATTAAATGAAAACTTACAGGTCCTTAGCAGGTACTGTGCCATCCTGCCACATCCAATCATATTTAGCTCCTTTTCTGTATAATCCAATCCAATAATTGTATTTCGTTTGTGTTTGAATGAAATTCTGTGTACAAATTAGGATTAATAGCATTACTCAAAATATCAATAATTTTTATCTACAACATTGGTACCAAACACTGGTCATATCTAATGTCAAACAAACCTATGATAAATAGAGCAGGCACTAGATTATTTACCGTGCAGAAAAGCAGCAAAAGTAAAAGAGCCAAAAAACAAACTTTCGCAGCTTTGTGACTCAAAAAATATCATGAAAGGCCCATAATGATCAAAGCCATTTGGTCTGTCTGTCTCTCTCTCTCTCTCTCTGACACTCTTTCCAACATTTTTCCACTTTAGTTAACTTCTATAGAAGGAAGATTATGATGGTTTATCTTCTCACATCTACTGAAAGTATAGATATATACGAGAAGGGTGATAAATCATCTTTTATTATTTCTAGAACTCTGAAGAGTCACTAAAGTAAAATGCCCGCTAATTCACTCATTTGTGTATTTTTGCTGGATTATCCATAAATCATAAAGACATAGCCCATAATAACTAAAGAGCATTCTATGGCATGCACAGCAAGGCCCTACCTGCTGCTTTAGATAATGTTTTTACGTCTCTTTAAAGCCTGTGTCTTCTCCCCTGCAGATACAAGCGCTCCCACCAAGCGGGCCCAATAAGACTGGAGCAAAGTCTAAACAGCCACCCTTACTCAGGGCATGCAGACTTCTCACACTTGATTAAATGAACGTACCTGTTCCTCTTTGTCATTGATGGTAACAAGATGAGATTTCTTGTCCTGGCATGACTTTGCACTCTCATTCCAAGTTGCCTCTTCTTTAGAAAAATAGTAGCAATTTGTTCCACAGCAAACCCATTGTCTTTGACAGGATCCACAATGTCTTTCTTGAAAACAAAAGCCACCGCCACCCCCAACCCAAGACCAGTTAGAGACATGCACTTTTAGGTTTTCATCTGGTTTCTTCAGATGGAGTGACCCTAGAATAAATGGATTTTCTATACCAAATCCCGTTGTGTGAAATTCTATTGGGGAAAATACTCAGCCAAAAACTGTCTCTAACAGACACGGGGCCTTTGTGAAGCCTGCCCTGAGCAATCTGCAATTCTCAAGTATGAACAAGCTGCAGAGCTAGGAAGTAGTTCTCCCTGATTCCTGAATCCATCAAAGTGAATGAACAGCAATGGTGTTAACTTCAGGGCTTCCATACTGGGGAAAATATATCCTTGCGCAAGCTCAGACTATTCAAATACTCAGTTCAATATGTGAAAATCATGTGTTAGATATAATGTGAAAATTGGATTTAATGAGTTGAGGAGAGCAAAATTCATGCCCATGCCAGGGGGTGTGGTGGCATAATCGATAATATTGACACCTGTGACGCTGAGATCTCCTATGGGAGCCAGTTCAGGTCCGAGTTGCTCAGTTTCTGATCCAGTGCCCTGCCAATGCGCCTGATAAAGCCGAAGATGACCCAAGTGTTTGGGCCCCTTGAACCCATGTGGGAGAACTGTATAAAGCCCCGGGCTCCTGGCTTCATTGTGGCCAAGACCTGACCGCTGCAGCCATTCAGGAGTGAACACATGGATGGACTACCCCTCTGTGTGTGTGTGTCTCTCTCTATATATACCTCTACCCTTCAAAAAAAGAATGAATCTTAAAAAAATCATGCTAAAGTTCAATATAAACTTTGTAAATTATATATTGAAATAGTGCGAGACAGGGTAAGTCCACACAAAAGAACTCTGTCAGCTGTTACCTTAAACACTGAGTACACACCTGTACTAGGTGGTGAAACCGAAGGCTCTTCAGCTTCCACTGAGGTCATGTTGTTTCCATTTGTGTTTCCCGTATCCTGCATCGTGCAATCACAACACCTCTGAAAAACTTCAATCCACAATACAAATTTAGTATCATGAATGGTTCCAATAGATCATTTTATTATGAACGCAGCCTCTAACTCTAGATAACAAAGTAAATGATGCTGGTATGTGGTAATAGATCCATAAAAAATATATGATTCAAATATAGGTAATTACAAGAATTTGAAACTTACAATATGTTCTGTTTAAGGCACATGAAGCAGTAGTGAACATTTCATAAAACAGAAAAAACCTGGAAATAAGTTTATCCATCGCAAATTGGCTTTGACCATGTGCACTGCTACACTGAATCTACTCCAGGAAATAATGTTGAATCCTCTCTCTTGGCAAATTTAATGAGCATGTTTGGCCGCTCTATGATTTGAATTTTCTATTCTACTTGAAAGCATGGACTATCTTTAGCTGACCCTTCATCATGCTATATTGCTTGCCTTCCTTTCTAATTTTCTAATCAAAGGGGTTGTTTTCCACTGCACTCACATTCAATCCATTTTAAATATCGATTTATCCTTAAAGGAGTTCATATATCACCTCCTCGTTTTAAGAGGCTTTTTCATGATCTGGTTTCTGCTTCCTCAACCATATTTTCAAATAACTGTAATATCAACTGATGAATCCACGATTCACTTCTCTAATCTAGGCATCTCTCTTGGTCCCCAAACATTAAACCCAGCATGTGTGCACCGATGCTCCATGTCTGTTCCATAGACCCACTCTGGAAAAACAGACTAATTCAATACTTTCTGAGCATCTCCACTAACAAGCCGTGAACACCTCAATCTTCACCATTGTTAACACACACACACACATGCATAAAAGAGAAGCCAGTTCTTCTTGTCTTTGACATTAAGCTTGTGTATGCTTGATATGAATTTTAAATGCTGGTTCCCTCCTCCTGTTCATCCACTCAATAAAATCCATAGTGATGCAGTTCTACATATTAAATATTTCTCAAGTGTGCCACTCACCTTTCATCATTTCTCTCATGATGCTAATTTGGACAGCCATTGACACCAACCTTAATTTCTGAAGCAATTTCCCCATATATTCCTCCCCTACTATCACTCAGTCTACTCAGATGATCTTTTCTGAAATCCACTAAATCTTCATGTGAAATAACTTATATTGTTTTCTCACTTTAAATCATCAAGGAGTTTCCCTTGCTTTTAAGGGAAATCTAAAATTTCTTCAGGTGTGATAAAAGAACTTCATGGGGGCAAGCATTCCCTAAAATGGCTGAGACGCTGCTTGTGATGCCCATAGTCCATCCTGGAGTGTCTGACTGCTCCCAAATCCAGCTTTCCACTAATAACCACCTGGGAGGAAGCAAGGGACAGTTCAAGTCGCTGAGTCCCTGCTACCCACAGGGAGAACTGAATGAGCTCCTGGCTCCTGGCTTTAGATTGTGCCAGCCCAGGCTATTGTGGGCATTTGGGGAGTGAACCAGAAGATGGTCCAACTCTCTTTCTCTCACTCCTTCTCTCTCTCGCTCTCTCTCTCACTAATATAAATAAAAATAAAGTAATTTTGACTTTTTTTCTTAAAAAATGTTTAAAGACCTTCCTGAAGATGCATACCTGTCCAAATTCATTTTCAGCCAGTTCTTCCACATACCCAGGAACTGTAATTCTCCAAACACAGATACGTGCCCTTTTCCCATGTTGTTCACTCCACTTGGATGACCATCTCTACCCTTCGCCTCCTAATTTCTCCCTGCCCTTTATCAGAGCAATTCTCTCCAACATGGAGGTTTTCTTGACCTGAAGATGTTATGCTAATCTGATCCCATCATTCTGTTAACACAGCACTAACTGTTTCATTTTGAAAACTTCGTAAATTACTAAATAAAGAAATTAATATTCCCCATTTCAGCTGAGCTCATTGACCATTGATTGTTTTTAAATTTCTGTGCCTTGGGTGCCACACATAGTTCCCAATCCTTAGAAGATGCCCAAAGTTGTTTGTTGAAGGAATAATTCAAGTAACAACAATCCAGAAAAGATTTTTTTTAGAAAGCAAATATAATGGACAAATTTTAAAACTGATATGAAATATGCTAAAACTGACTTTTTATTTGTATAGAATATACATGAGGTTTATTCTCCTTTGTGATGTAAGCACAAGAAATGCGATAATCAAATCAAGGTTCTTCCAGTTCACTATTCAGGTGCAGACCACTTCACACACAAAGAACGCTTGAAATATATATGTCAACCACACTGTGTCTATCAATGAAATTCCCATGTAATCACAGTGACTTATTATTTTGTGCGGCATAAATACTAAATGATAGTAAAATAATAAAATCTTCATCTTCATCAAAACTCTCATGATTCATAGCATGTCTACCGAACTTCACTGTTTACAAAGATGCAGCAATTACTATCTCTCATTTTCCCTCTGCCTCCTTGTCCCCATAGCAAATAGAAACCTCATACTCACACATATATCCTAAGCCCGTGATTGCCGGCAGGAGAAACAGACATATTATTCCCAGGATCACTATACATGGGTTTGCTGTACAAATGAAAAAGCAGAATATGTAATGAGCATGGCAACCAGATAAACCCAAGCAGAATGAGTGTTGATGCTGGAGTTCAGCATTAAAATCACTAATGAATCTTGATGTGAATGGAAGGGGAGAGGGAGTGGGAAAGGGGAGGGTTGCGGGTGGGAGGGACGTTATTGGGGGGAAGCCATTGTAATCCATAAGCTGTACTTTGGAAAGTTATATTCATTAAATAAAAGTTAAAAAAAATTAAAAAAAAGAATTGCATTGGTTAGGCACAACTCAATGAAATAGAGTTTCTGTTCAAGAAGGCTTATATCTAATGAACACAGTCTTGACAGCCATTCTTATCTGAGGCATAATTTGTATATGCTTAAGTTCATATCTCTCCTTGATGTTATTTTTAAGCTTCAAGAGCACTGAAAAGAATAAATATGATAAGGAACATGCATTGTCTATTGTTCAAATTTAATAAATGCTAACATTTTGTCAAACTGGCTTCCAAATTCCATTTGGAATTGACAATATGACATCATGAAGTTACAGCTAAAATCTCAATTTCACAGCTTTTTCCCCTCCCACCCTCTGGAAAATTAATATTCTGAGTATGAGATTTATCCTTCCTATAGATATTTTATGCCTTTGTTATAATTGTATACAACTTATATAAATTATAATGTTATTTTACTATCAACATTTACCTAAATGCTATATTTGGGCACTTGTTTTCTTTTTTTAAAAAATGTTTTCAAGATTGAAAAAAAATCACTGTTTACTTTAATCAGAAATTTCTTTAATATTTCACTTAAATGGATTTCCCAATATATAAAATACAATAAGGAACTAGACATTTTATATCAAATAATCATCATTTTATTTTTAGTTTTTTAAATTTTTATTTTGCTCCTACTTGACATTATGTTTTCAGAAATCAGGGAAACAAAGAGAAAATCCTTACCTTTCCTTTTGCGAGCTTGATGTCTTTGGCCTTTCTCTTTCTTTGAGTGAGGCAATTTCAACTCTAAGTATGTCACTCCCTCACTCATTCCTGAGAGCTTCAAGCTAAAAACACAGCAAGAATCAGAGAGGTTTCACAGGACATATTGATTCAGTTAAAATTAGAGATATGGAGAAAGCTAAATGAGTGATCCATACTCTGGCCTGTAGAAGTGAACTAAAATCACCATCTCTCTGGAAATATCAAGAAAGATAATTTTTAAAAAATTTATTTTATTTATTTGAAAAGCATAGAGTTACAGAGAATAAGGGAGAGACAGAGAAAAAAGATCTTTCAGCTGCTAGTTCACAGTCAAGTGTTCATTTAAATAAATGACCAAAAATGTCCAATGAATCACATAGGCAAAGCACAAATAGCTTCAAAATATTTAGATATATTCTTAGAGGACTAATAAAAAATGAACTACTGATGAAATTTGAGATATTCAATGATTTAAGTGGACAGTGGAATTTCCCCACAAAAGTATTTTTGGTCACTCTACAAAAAATCAGTGTACTGTTCTTTGTAGGCAGATTTGAATTTAATGTTCTTAAATTATCTTCATAGGTCACCATTTAATTGCTTTGTAATTTGAGGAAATTTGATTTAAACAGTCATCAAATAAGGACAAAATGTACAAATATACTATTCATTGTTCAATAACTTTTTCTCTAAGACAATAACAAATTATAAGGTAAACCTTAAGGCAAGGTCATGTATTTCCAACAACTGTTTGTTTAATTATTTTTCTATGCATATCTGTTTACATAAATAACAAGGAAGCAAATTGGTGAATATTAAACTAAGTTTCTTTTGATAGAAAAACAATCACACCAACATCATTCCAACTTTTCTATTACAGGTGACTTCAGAAGAAGGGAATTGAAGTGTGGCATAATTAATTGCTAGTCAGCTAGGTGGCATCCCTTGTGATGAGAAATAAAAGCACAAAATAGAATATCTAAAAGAAATATTCCTCCAAACACCAGAAAATTTAAGGGAAAATCAGAGTCTCTCCCTGTTAAATTACCTTTGACACACTCTCGTTCTGACCCATTCCTGCCTTCTCCTCTAGAATAAAGGTAACTTTAGGTATTAACATGAATCATAGTTTAAATTCTTTCTTGAAATAATTCAAAACTCTCAGGTCTTTCTACATATCTCTCCCGGACCAAGTGCTACTCTATTCCTCTGCCATCAGCAGGGTGAGAGGCGACATGGAGATGGACTCAAACACCCACAGTAGCTGCTGTCTGTGACTGTACCTTGGGATGACCCCAGCTGGAGCACAGGCTTGGTCAGGAGCAGGTGAGCACGTCCCGGCTCTGCTGGCTTCCCCTCTGCTGTGAGACCAGGCGGGTCCTGATGTGTGAGACCGTCCCTCACAGGGACCTTGTGTGAAGGTGCAGATGATCACATGACACTGATATTCCCACACAGAAAGTTTCCAGTGGTGTCAGTGTCTCACTTGTTCCCACCCATGTGTCAGAAAGGCCATCAAGAATAAAATGAAGTATCTTATGAATATTTAATGAATCAATTCGAAGTTGAACCTTAGCAGTTACTGTAAAGCTTGGAAAACAAACAAACAAACAAACAAACAAAAACAACAGGCATCTCAGAATCTCATGAATTTAGGAAATAGCTCATAATAAAACTTTTAAAACTATAAAAAATAAAAAAGAAATACTCATATCCAACCCAGAGTGATTTCTACAATTTTCATTTTGTAGAACAAATTAAAATCTGCAACATCTTAGATATATAGTAAAAATGTAGGAATGCCAAAATATGTACAAACATTGGCCTATTTTTTTAAAAAAATCAATCTATGAATATCCAGACTACTTGATGATTTACGGTAACTATAAATATATACAATCCTGAGTTGATTAATTTGCAAACAGAATTTTCCACTTCTTGTATTCTCCTCCAGTTGTCTGAAGAAATAGACTCTCTTAAATAAGGAAAAGGCAGAAGCAGCGATAGAACGGCTTCAAATGAGTTCAAACATGGCTCTTCTAAAGGAAGACTCCTCTAGTGCACTAGTGGTAGCTACAGCTGTCAAAATTTAAAAATCATTTGTCTAATTCAACTTATCCCTAGAGGTAGGTGCTAGTTAGTTACAAAAGCAATTTTTTTTTTTTTCAGATCAACCATGTGAATCAGTTCTTGGCTAATGTCTATCTCTACTCTATGCTATCATCCATTGGTTAATTATAAAGATATTCTCACCAAAGTTCTTATCTGTCCTTAAAACACCCACACACCTTTGCACCAAAAATAAGCAATGTATTTTTAGTGCTTCTCAGAACGTTTCTTATACCTCTTTTCTACCTTAAATTTATGTACCCTTTAAGGTCCACTGAAGTATCATTCGTGTGTATTATTTTACATCTACTTCACCTCACGTGTATCACATTAAAAAATAAAAAACAAGTAACATTCATGGAATGAATCAATAATAAGATTTAGAAATCAATATACAATCTGAAGTCTAAATAAAAGTACTTAAAATGAGATAACATAGATTAACAGCAGAACAGCTTAATTATGTATATTTCATGGTAACGTCAGGAGTGCACAAAATTTTGAAATAATTTTTTAAACAAAGGTCCAAAAGAAAATTGGCTTTTTTTTGACAGGCAGAGTGGACAGTGAGACAGAGAGAGACAGAGAGAAAGGTCTTCCTTTTACAGCACTGAGCAGCTGATCAGCACCGTGCTGATCCAAAGCCAGGAGCCAGGTGCTTCTCCTGGTCTCCCATGGGGTGCAGGGCCCAAGGACTTGGGCCATCCTCCACTGCCCTCCCAGGCCACAGCAGAGAGCTGGACTGGAAGAGGAGCAACTGGGACAGAATCCGATGCCCCGACCGGGGCTAGAACCCAGGGTGCCAGTGCCACAGGCGGAGGATTAGCCTATTGAGCTGTGGCGCTGACCAAAATTGGCTTTTAATATTTTTAAAAATTTGTCTATTTATTTGAGGGGCGGAGATACAGACAGAGGGAGAGACACAGAGAGAGGTCTTCCATCTATTGGTTCATCCCCTAAATGACCACTATGGTCAGAACTGGTCCGATCTGAAGCCAAGAGCTAGGAGCTTCTTCCATGTCTCCTAAGTGGTTGTAGGGATCCAAGCACTTGTGCCATCTTCCACTGCTTTCCCAGGCCATTAGCAGGCAGGATTAGTACCAGCACTCATATGGGAGTCTTAACAATACCACACCACAGTGCTGTCCTTGGCTTTTAATTTTTATATTACACATTTCTTATAGACTGCTGTTTTCACCTATTTGCTTTCTAGTTTAAAACTGGTAAAATATTTGGTATGGAGAAATTTTTAGTTCAATATTCTTTGTTACATTACAATGTAAGGAATAGGGATAAATGGGTTAGTGAAGAAAGAAAAAATGTTTTTGTGTGAACAAGAAATAAAAAAGACAAAAATTGATCTACCTTATTTTTGATCCTTAGAATATTTCTACATCAATTTTCCCTCAATAACTAATACATTGGTATATTCAGTCTCAAATTAGGAGCATTTCTATTATAATTTTGCTTTTGGTGACAAAAGTTGGGCCTTGGTTTGTTTTCTCTGATCACTATTTACATTTTGCTTTTAAAGCAACACAAGAGTGTACCTTTAGAGCCATAATTTAAAAAAAAAAAAGGTGTTTTTGAGGCCAGTAATGTGGCACAGCAGGTTAAAGCCATCACCTGAAATGCAAGCATCCCATGTGCTGGCTGCTCCACTTCCAATCCAGCTCCCTGCTAATGTTCCTGGGAACACAGCAAAAATGGCTGAAGTACTTTTCCCCTTCCCCTACCACCCATTTGGGAGACGTGGATGGAATTCCTGATCCTTGTCTTTGTCCTGAGCCAGCTACTGTCAATGCGGCCATTTGGGGAGTGAGCCAGCTGATGGAAGATTCTCTCTCTCTTCTCCTTCTCTATCTATAACACTGCCTTTCAAATAAATAGATTCTTAAAAAATATATATTTTCTCATACTTACCATTTCTTACACTGTTTTCCCATCCTATTTCCTATCTCAAGTGGACAGTTATGAAATAATTGTTGGTTGAGTTATTTTTCATACGGGAAATGTCAAAATAACTCTTATGTGATTTTCTAGTAACCCATTTTAATGCCATTTTTGTGGAAGTAAAAATTCAAAAAGAGCCTTCTAAAATATTGGTTTTTTAAATATATACTGACTGTATTATTATTTGGTAGGTTGACTCAAAAGTAAGTGGGACATAGCTAGAGAATGAAGGAGATACGGAGGCGGAAGGCACTGTGGGAGCCTGGATGCGGTCCTGGAAACCAAGGGTATCAATGGAAAATGAATGAGGCCTAAGTCAAGTCTAGAGCAGAACTAAAGATCACAGACCAACATGGGGCTCTTGATTTTGATAAACATAAGATTTATCAACTTATGTAACGTACGATGATAATAGGAAGGGAAATAAATTGGCTCAGGTGTCTATGAGAACTCTGTACTAAATTGCCACTTTTCTATAAATCTAAAATTTCCTCAAATTAAAAATTGCTTCTTACATAAGTATAATACTAACATCATCATTCATTTTCTGGAACTCTGAAGACCACTGATCCACATGGAATATGTCATTACAGAGAGAAAAGTGTTGTAACTGTATTAAAGAGCTGTTGTTTGAGAATTTTTATCTCAAAAAAGTATGTTAAAAATGAAACTACGAAGTGAATAATTGCCCTTGAGCAGATTATAACCTATTCTACTCAGGTGTAATATTTTGTTTATAGAAAAATCATCAGCTATTAGAAATATTTGCCTCTTAATTTTGAAACTGTTAGTACTACTGCCCTAAAGATTATTTCATGATGAAGGGAGCGGGGTATAATTTTCCCATTTCTTTTGAAAGAACTGTAACTTTCTTTTTTAAAAAAGATTTATTTATTTATTTATTTATTTGAAAGAGTTACACAGAGAGAGGAGAGGCAGAGAGAGAGACAGAGAGAGAGACAGACAAGAGAGAGAGAGAGAGAGGTCTTCCATCCAATGGTTCACTCCCCAACTGGCTGCAATGGCCAGAGCTGCGCCGAACTGAAGCCAGGAGCCAGGAGCTTCTTCCAGGTCTCCCAGTGCGTGCAGGGGCCCAAGGACTTGGGCCGTCTTCTACTGCTTTCCAAGGCCACAGAAGAGAGCTGAATTGGAAGTGGAGCAGCCGAAACTTGAACCAGCACCCATATGGTATGCCAGCACTTCAGGCCAGGGTGTTAACCCACTGAGCCACAGCACTGGCCCCAGAACTGTAACTTTCTAAAATCACCAATCTGTTCTGTTCACAACCACTTGCAATATCCATGGTGTTTCCCTTATTTAGAACTACTGAATATTAATATTTAGGAGGGGAGTAATAGAATTAACAATGATAAAATCTTCTGATTTTAAAACTCAGAGAGAGAACTATTAAGGATCCCTTCCTAGGCCACTCTGCAGTAAAAGGAAGGAGGAACAGAGAATGTATTCAAAAACAAGTATACATCTGGGAAGTACTGTTTGGTATAGTCAGTTCGGAACCAACCAAGATTCAAAAGATTCAATGCAAATGCTAAGGAAAAAATTTCTGATTGTGGCACTTGGAGATATTTAAGAAATGTAGAAAAGCGAAAATAGAAATCAAATCATATGCTCTAGAAAAATCCTCAAAAAAAAAATTCAGGTGGAAACTCTAAGTAATTCCTGATTTTCTGTCTCCCTTTCCGCATTCAAGCCCAGGTTTCTGTTGGGTGAGTCTGGGCCTCCATAGAGGTCTACTGACTGTTCTTCCTTCTGCATAATGCCTCAAAGTGTATACTCAGTAAATGTTAATTAGTTGGGTGACTCATCCAGGAACCAATAGGAAACTGATCATGTTGTGGTTGTCCTGTTGAATAACCCTGATGTTCCAAACTACAAAGAAAACTGTATGGCTTGGAAAAAGTCAAAATATGGGGATAATTAATGGTACTCTCCAAAATAGTATGCCCAGCCATACGGTAATGGGTAACTTACATGACATTAGTTAGACACAGCAACATCTCTGAAACTGTCTCAGATTGTTATCATCTTCATTTTATACATGAGGAAACGGAAGTATAGATGCTGGTAATCAGGAGACTGCTGCTGTCTCATACTTGTTGAATTTCCATACTACCCAAAGCAATTTACAGATTCAGTGCAATTACCGTCATAATACCAATGATAACTTTCACAGAACTGGAAAATTCATATGGAAACAAAAAGGGCCCCAAATAATGAAAGCAGTCCTGAATGATAAAAACAAAGCCAGAGAGATCACAGTACCAGATTTCAAAACATACTATAAGGCTATTATAACCAAAATAACATGGTACTGGCATAAAAATAGACATATAGATCAATGAAACAGCATATAAACCTAAAATAAATCCATGCTTCTATTAGCAACTAATCTTTGACAAATAAGCTAAAAAAATTCCCTGGAGAGAGTATCTTCAGTAAGTGGCAATGAGAAAATTGGATTTCCACATGCAGAAGTTTGAAACAAGACCACTACCTTACACTCTATACAAAAATCAAAGACCTGAAACTATCAAACTACTAGAGGAAAACATAAGGGAAACACCAGAAGATAGTGGTTTAGGTTAAAGCATAAGCAATAAAAGATAAATTCTAACAATATAATGATATTCCCTCCTCCTTCTTCCCTCCACACCTTCCTCCCTCCCTATCCTTTTCTTTACGTGTATTAAGTATTATTGTAAATATACTTTTGTTAAACTTTGTTTTATATCTTTGCTAAATCAACGGTTAAGAATGTTGTACTACTATAGTTTTAATGACTCGTGATTACTTTTAAATTTACTGTATATGGGTGAAATGGTCATTTTTTAAAAAGATTTATTTATTTATTTGAAAGACACAGTTACACACTGAGAGGGAGGAACACACAGAGAGATCTCCATCTGCTTGTTCACTCCCTAATGGCCACAACATCCAGGGCTGGGTCAGGAAGAAGCCAGGAACCACTTTGTGCCCCAGCTGCTCCTCTTCCTATCCAGCTCTCTGCTATGGCCTGGGGAAGTATTAGAAGATGGCCCAAGTGCTTGAGCTCCTGAACTTATATGGGAGACCTGGATGAAGCTCCTGGCTCCTGGCTTCGGGTTGGCCCAGCTCTGGCCACTGCAGCCATTTGTGGCGTGAACCAGCAGATGGAAAACCTTTCATCCTCTCTCCATCTCTCTGTTTGTAACTACCAATCAAATAAATAAAATTTTAAAAATATATTTATATTAAAAAATAAAGTTTTATGTTAAACATGTTTTACAGATTAAGAAAGGAAAGAGAGACAAGTGATATGAACAGAAGTTTATTAACAGGAAGTAAGTATAAAATAGTATATATGAGGTCAAAACTCATTCCTCCACAAGAGTAATAAAATTTCTGGTTACACTGATCAATGAAAAAGAAAAAGAACTAAACATATAATGAATAGGGTAAAACAAAGAAAAGAATTGGAATACAATAAGAAAGTTATTAATTTGCACTAATATCTATCGACTATATAATGAGCTCCAGGCCGCCTCGGGAATAGAGTAATATTTAGTGACAGAGCTGGATAGGTTAACTATTGCTCTTCGGAGAACTGAGAACATCTGTCAAGATATTTGTACAGCTTGTACGAGAGGTCTTCAACAGTCCAGGGTCACTAGCCATCAGGGAAATTCAGATCAAAACCACAATGAGGTTTCACTTTACCTCTGTTAGAAAGGCTTTTGAACAGAAATCTAACAAACAACAAATGCTGGCAAGGATGTGGGGAAAAAAGTACCCTAATGTACTGTTGGTCAGAATGTAAACTGGTACAGCCACTGTGAAAGATAGTATGGAGATACCTCAGAAATCTAAATATAGACCCACCACATGACCCAGCCATCCCACTCCTGGGAATCAACCCAAGGGAAAAGAAATCAGCATATGAAAGAGTTATCTATACCCCACTGCTTACTGCAGCTCAATTCACAATAGCTAAGATATGGAATCAAGCCAAGTGCCCATCAGATGAAAACTGGATAAAGAAATTATGGGATATGTACACCATGGAATACTACACAGTAGTAAAAAAATTAAATCATGTCTATTACAAAAAAATGTATGAAATTTGACAACATCATACTTAGTGAAATAAGCCACTCCCAAAAGGACAAATATCATATGTCTTCCCTGATCTGTGATAACTAATAGAGCACCTAAAAGGTAATCTATAGAAGTGAAATTAACACTTCAAGATGCAATGACTTTGAACAGCCCTTGTCTCAACTGTTGAGGAACATTTTTTTTTTCATACAATTTGTGGAAATCTTTACTTAGTATAGAGTTAATCATATGTGTATAAAGTTAATTGCAAATAGACCTTAGTAAAAATTAAGAATGGGAATAAGAGGGAGAAGAGGAAGAGGGTTGGGAGGGGTGGTACAATGGGAAGAATTACTATATTCCTAAAATTGTATTTATGAAAAAAATAATAAATTGTTAAACATTCAAAAAGTGTACTTGTGGTTTAGTTGAAGTGATTTCTCTTAGTCTATGTTCAAGGTCATTTGTTTTTCATCTTACTTTTCTGTTCTGTATCCATTTTCCTGACGAACCCAAGACGGAATTCTTTCATTTATGATATCATAGTTTCATCATTTTTATTTATACAATTTGCATCTTTCTGAAAATTCCACCATATTTGTATGGCTTATGAAATTTTTAATATTTATTTATTTAAAAGGAAGAAAGATAGTGATCACCCATCCACTTGCCACTCCCCAAATGCCCACAACACCTGGGGTTGGGCCAGGCAGAAACCAGGAGTCAGGAACTCAGTCTGGGTCTCTTGGTGAGTGGCAGGGATCCAAGCACCTGAGCCATTACTTTTTGCCCTCCAGGGTGGACATCAGCAGGACATGGAATCAGAAGCCAACATAGAAATCTAGCTCACAAACTCTGGTATGGGATCAGACTCCCAAGCACCATCTTCACTCCTGTGCCAACCACCACCTGCCCTATATGCACACTTTCAAATTTTTTCCACTCACTTTTTTTGATATACAAAAAAAGGTTCTTGCTGACAATTCCAGCATCTTGAATACACCTGACTTTACCCCAGACTTTTTATGTTTTGACAAGGGACATTTTCTTGCCTTATCTGTGTTTGTATCTAATAATTTTTACTGTAAGCAAACATTACATGTTAGTCCAGAAATAAACACATCTCCCCTTCTGTTGGCTATGATCTGGTTTATGCTTCATCATTCCTGTGGTCGCGGTCAGTACACCACAGACTTCAAATTCTTTTGGTGATGTGCAGCTGCTACCTTGCACTTCATGTGAGGTCTGGCGAGCTGAGGAGGTTTTTTTTTTTTTTTTTTTTTTAGTATTTAATGCACCCTTTTGCTTCAGCAAGCCCTGGTCACTGCACCCTGAAAGAGATTTCTCTAAACTCTTGCCCTTTCCCTCAATGATAGCTTCCTGTGTCTTATTGCCTGAAGTGAGATATTGTTGGGAGCCAAGAGGAATTCCCAGTCTCTCAGTCCAGCCTCAGAGTCCAGCACGGCCTGAGGAGTGTGGCTGTCACAGCATTCCTTGCTTCTCTCACCCAGCAGTCACGTCCCTCCTTGAACCTGTAGGGATCTCTGGCAGGAAAGAATTTGACTTCCACAGGCACAGCACACCTCTGTCTTGTGTCAGTGTGGGAGCCTTGCCCCAGAGAGTTCACTGCCTGTAGCTCAGGGACACAGGCTTTTCTTCCACTCTTCCTTCAACAACAGCACATTTGTCTAGGGCCAGTGACAGGAGTTTCCTGCCATACCCAAGGACTGAGCTGCTGTTTGCTACTTGGTGCAAGCCTTGTGGTGGGGGCAATGGTGGTTTCTTTCCCTTTTCTCATCTACAAAGATGAGAACTCTTCTAACTCTCTGTCAGCATCACTTCATTTTCTCTAAGACCTAAAGAAAGACAGAGGGGTATCCTCCCCTCCCAAGTCAGAAGGCAATTGGTGCCTCTACTCCTACCCCACAGGCATCAAACTTTACCTGGTCCCTGGGAACAGCAAGGTTTCTTGGCCCTCTCCTTCTCCCCCCACCCCCACCCCCTTAGTATTGCAGAGCCTTGGCTTCCTAAGTCAGAAAGGAATCTGGGAAATGGTGACGTTTTTCACAGCTCTGTCACGAAGGGCTCTCCTTGAGCTCTGCCCTGCCCCAGTCTTTCTCATTAGCTCCACCGGAGGCCTGTTGAAAAGGCCTGGAGAACGAGCGTGGGCTCCCCTTGCAGCGAGGATTTGCAGTCACTTGGCCTTTAGAGTCTGTTAGTGATCAGCGAGTGGCCTAGCAGTTAGGACACCTGCATCCAAAGCTCTCGCTGCTGACTCCAGTTCCTGTGAATGCACACCCTGTGAGGCAGCACTGAGGGCTTAGATGTAGTGGTGTTGCTGCCACATGAGAGACCTGGATTGAGTTCCAGCTCCCAGCTTTGGCCCAGCCCAGTCCCTGCCACTGTAAGCTTTTGGCAAGTACATCAGTAGACAGGTTCTCTGTCTCTCCATCCCTCTCTCATAAAACAAAAGAATTAGCTAACATTATCTGTTTTTATCTTACTTTTATGGCCGGTATCTCTTCCTCCCATGTCCTGCCAAAAGTGGAACAGAATTCAGTTGATTTGCTTGCTTTGTGACCTCAGTGCTCTAGTGACTGAAAGTTATGATTTTATAGATAATCTGGATTTTTCTTGTTGGAGTGAAAACAACATTTAATGTGACTTCATTTTCTAAACAGAAGACCATGGAAGCTGATTTAGGTTTTTTTTTTTTTTTCAATTCAATTGCTTAATTTCTTTTAAAACATTTCTGGATAAAATTGTGATTATGTAACTCAACAGGAAATTTATAGATATAATAACAAGAAAAATATTGAAATAATTAACAAATTTGAAAGTTAGGGAGGAGGGATGAAAATATTAAAATATCACATCGCTAATGCAGGGAAACATTTCATACTAAAACTAAAACACAGCAGTGATTTCAAATGTGTATGTCTTTTTGAAATTTCAATTTATTTGAGTGCCAGGGAGAAACACAAACACACACACATATACACACAGAGAGAAACAAAGAAACAGACAGAATGACAGACAGACAGCTCTCTCCCATTAGCTTGCTCCCCAAATGCCTGCAATGGTTGGAGCTGTGTCAGGGTCACAGCCAGGAACTAAGAACTGAATCCAGGTCTCCCTGGTGGGTGCCGGGTATCTAATTACTTGAGCCATCACTGCTTCTTTCCGGGTCCACATTAGCAGGAAGCAGCATGCAGGAGCCGGAGCTGAGTATTGGACCACTATGGGATGCAGGCATCTTAACTGCTAGGACAAACACCTGTGCTAGGCGTATTTTTTCTTTCCATTTTCCCTATGAACTTGTGGAGCCTCCTTTATATTTTAAATAATAAAGCTCTAATGACTTCATTTGAAGTCATTTGAAGCCGGCGCCGTGGCTCAATAGGCTAATCCTCCACCTTGCGGCGCCGGCACACCGGGTTCTAGTCCCGGTCGGGGCGCCGGATTCTGTCCCGGTTGCCCCTCTTCCAGGCCAGCTCTCTGCTATGGCCAGGGAGTGCAGTGGAGGATGGCCCAGGTGCTTGGGCCCTGCACCCCATGGGAGACCAGGAAAAGCACCTGGATCCTGGCTCCTGCCATCGGATCAGCACGGTGCGCCGGCTGCAGCGGCGGCCATTGGAGGGTGAACCAACGGCAAAGGAAGACCTTTCTCTCTCTCTCTCTCTCTCTCTCACTGTCCACTCTGCCTGTCAAAAATAAAAAATAAAAATAAAAAAAAAAAAAAAAAAAAAAAAAAAATGAAGTCATTTGAGCCCTAGAAAGAAAATCAAGGAAATAATGTCATATAAAACAAACATCAATTTGAAATATTCATTTGGTTTCAGATCCTATATTTCATTTTTTACTAAATCCCACTGAAATTAAAGTTAATACTTTTTACAATTAAAGCATCTAGTATAATCCTACTTTTCTAAAAGTATTTCTATCTTCTATTCAACTACTTATTTATCTATATACTCTATGGTATATTGTACAGAGTAGATTATGTATCCATAAAGACAACTGACTGGATATAAAACTTTGATTTAAAAAAAATTCTTCTTTGTGTTTATCTGTAATTTTAAGTTTTGAAGAGTCATGGAAAATGGAAAATATTTATTTTGGTGCAAAAAAATTGAAATCCATGCATATAGGATTTTTCATAATACGCATTTCCCATATAGTTTTTGAAGACTCTTCATAGTTAAAAACATGTCAATTTAATTAAACAAGCAAATAGGCCGGTGCCATGGCTCACTTGGCTGATCCTCCGCCTGCGGCGCCAGCATTCCAGGTTCTAGTCCTGGTTTGGGCGTCGGATTCTGTCCCGATTGCCCCTCTTCCAGTCCAGCTCTCTGCTGTGGCCTGGGAGGGCAGTGGAGGATGGCCCAAGTCCTTGGGCTCTGCACCTGCATGGGAGACCAGGAGAAGCACCTGGCTCCTGGCTTCGGATGGCACAGTGCGCCGGCCATGGCAGCCATTTCGGGGGTGAACCAACGGTAAAGGAAGACCTTTCTCTCTGTCTCTCTCCCTCTCTCTCACTGTCTAACTCTGCCTGTCAAAAACAAAACAAAACAAAACAAAACAAGCAAATAAAAATGATTAGAGGATGTGTAAGAATTTTTAACTGATTATAGATGATGAAATATTTCTTCCCTGTGCTTTTATATAACAATCTTGAACAATAAATTTAATTTAACCATCCAAACATTTAACCTGCACATTTCTATGCCTTTAAGAATGTTGAACTAGGACATTTTTAAAACTTTTTTTGCATATTTACCATCAAAGAGATATAGCCAAAGAGTACATACAATAACTGGAAAGTATCATTACAAACTGCAGAAATGTGTTTCACAAAGTAAAGCAACTTAAAGCAAAATTGGAAAAAGAAGAAACAAAATAACTCTTGGTTATTCTGAAATAAAGAAAAATTTTATATTTGTATCATGAATCAATTCAATATCATCTTTGAATAGGGATTTATATAAAACCTAAACATATGTGCAAGAAAAATTGAAATCCATGCATAGTTTCTTCAAAATTCACATTTTTCACATAATATGAAAACCAAAGTTTTTGCACCAGAAAAATCTTTTGTTGCCAAAGAAATCATACTTTTAATCCTGATGTTTCACTGGAAGCACTCTGGTGTGTATTTAAATGTGTACCACTTCAGTTTCACCAGAAAACTGTACATGGTGGGAGGAATTCATCGTTTTTTAAAGCAGTAGTCAGTGTTGAGGGAAGTCCATACGGCTGAAAAATACTTGCTGATTGAATGAAAGAATGTGTGTGAATTAATATATATACATGCAATTAGAGAGTTACAGGGCTGAGTTACAGGGTTGTTTTTTTATTCTCTGAAACTTTCCCGTCCACTGACTCATAACCCAGGAAGACATTCTTTGTCCCACACCAAAACCAATTTGCAGCAATACTCTGAGAACCTGGAGTAGGAATTCACTTCCTGAACCAGATGTTTCCCCTACAGGTACCGGGGAGGAGGAAAGCAGAAAAGGGGGAAACAAGGGAGAGTGGAAGTGGACACTGAGGACAGAACCGTGGAACAGAGAGTCACCAGTGAGACTCTGAAACTGACCAGCCGTTTCTCCTGCCAGAGAAAACAATTCTCAGGGAGGAATCCTCAGACTGCTCAGAGGCTACTGGTAAGCACAGTTACGCCTTTCCTCGTGAAATAACTGAAAATAAGTTAGGGCAGAAGTTCTCCAAGTGTGATCCCTGGACCAGAGTATAAGCATCAAAATAGTAAGTATTAACAATGCAAAGTCTGGGCCTTATCCCAGGTCACTGAATCCATAACTTTGAGCTAGGGTTGAACATCTGTAGTTAACACTCTGGACACGTGATTCTGACGCAGGCTAAGGTCTGAAGTCCGCTGGTACTGGCACTGGAGGTAAGGGAGTCAGCTGTGAGGAATTCCTACATCATACTCCGGGTGGGACACATGAAGAAAGGAGAAAGTAAAAAGTCAAATAATCAGAGGCTGACCACAGTTCAGACGGAAAGATGTAGCTGGTTGTAAAATTCTTTCTTGACTGGATATGAAATATTGAATCATTTATGTCATTTCCCACTGGCTTTTGTCTAGCTTTACAGATATATGACGGACAAATAAAAATTGTATAAATTTGAGTGTTCCAACACTATGTTCTTACATGCATATACATTGTGAAGTGATTACCACAACTGAGTTAACATATTCTCACCTCACCTAGCTTTCACTTATGGAGGAAGGCTTCACAAAACTTAAGATTGACCCTCTTAGCCAATTCCAAGAATAGGATACATTATTGTCAACTGCAGCCACTATGTTGTAAATTAGGCCCCAAAACTTATTCATCATCTAACTGAGAGTTTATGCCCTTTGGTCAGGATCTCCCCTTCCCTCCACAATCCACGCCAAGCCCCTGTAGCCACCACTCTACTCTGTTATTTTGACTCCAACTTTTTAAAATCCCACATAATTGAAGGTATTCAAAACACTCATGGAAAAGTGAATTTAAAAGATAAATTTATTTTGGTGCAAAAGAATGCAGAAATCTATGCATAGGTTTTGCATAATAACATTGTCCATGAACCTTTTGAAGGTTCCTGTATAAGTGAGATCATGAAGTATTTGTTTCTGTGTCTTATTGCACTTAAAACTATCCTCTGGTTCAACCTTGTTGTCACAATCAGAGGATTTCTTCGTATTTTATAGAACAAATAGAATCATACTTTTTAATTTTTTTCTTTTTTAATTTGTTTATTTTGTTATTTAAGAGAGAGAGAGCGAGAGCTCTCATTGACTAGTTTACTCCCCAAACACCTTCAACAGCCAGGGCTGGACCAAGCAAAAGCCAGGAACCCAGAACATTATCTGGGTCTCCCATTTGGATGGAAGGGACTCCCCTACCTGTGTTATCACCAAGCTTCCCAGGGTGTGCATTAGCAGGAAGCTGGTATTGAGAATCAATCCATTCCCAGTTTGAGCCAGGACTCAAACCCAAGCACTCCAATAAGGGCCACAGGCATCCCGAACAGTATCTCAATGATTATGGCACATGCCTACTCATCACAATTTCTGACACCAGAAAAAGAAAGTCTTCAGGTCTAGGCTAATAAAGCATTACCCCTCAGTGGATGATAATTAAACCAGGAGGAGGTACAGAAGTACAATTCATAGCCTAGAAGGAGCTTCAGACTCATTGGTGATATAATCCAATGGTTTCTCCATTTAGAGGGTTTACATTGGCACCCTCTCATGCCCACCTAGCTCTCTACCACACCTTCACCCTTCTTGGCCCACTTTTTCTGGTCCTCCATTGATTAAAACCTAGCCAAGGTCATCATTTATATTGCTATGCCAAAGCATATTCAAACCACTAGTAAAATATAAAATAGAACTAAATAACACTTAAGGGAGTGCCAGATCCCCAGCTACCATCTATACCTTCTCAACTCTCCACCATATGAGAATGGAAAGTTCCCTATAAAGAACAAGACAAAAGGCCCTATGAAAAGAAAGCATAAAAATAGTCCCAGATACTTCCTGAGAGGTTAACATCTGAAACCAAGCAGAGACATAGCTGGAGCTGCCTGGGGTCTTCAAGCACAAACCACACAGGAAGTCTCAGACTCAGGGAGCTCACTGACTGTACCGCAAGCAAAGAGCATTCTACTGTGTGGGCAAAGTGACCACGACAAGGACCTCTTCTCTTCTTTCCTTTTACCCAAGGCCAAAGATTGGCATCTTTTAACTTTGGCCTCTTACAAGGCTGCATAGTGGTACAGTGGGTTAAGCCACCACCTGCAATACGAGCATCCCATATGAGCACAGGTTCCAGTCTTCACTACTCCACTTCCGATCTAAGCCCCTGCTTATGCATCTGGGAGAGTAGTGCAAGATGGCCCAAGAACTTGGTCCCCTACCACCCACAAGGGAGACCCAGATGGAGTTAAATGTTAAGCAAGGTGGGACGCTCTGGACCAGATCCTCAGCATACACTCTTCTGTTCTTAGGAAGACAGACTTTACAATCTTTCCCACACACCCTCAAGTCTGGGACACCAACCATCCCTTACCCCACTGTAGGCCTCAGGGCCCTCGAAATCCCAGTGGGTGCCCACACTAATTCAATCACCAGCTTCCAGAGAGAGTACCATCCCATGGGCAGCTCTCTCAAGGTACCTTCTTGAAAAAGAGCTCCTTACACCCATTTTCCTTCGTTGTATAAACACTCTATGGCACTGGAACCCAGAATTCTGAAAGAGAATATAGTACATTCTAGAATCACACATGATTTAATAACCCTCTTTAAATTAGCAACAAGTCAGAATTTCTCCCTCTCACTGAATGCTTCATAAAAGCCATTTTAAAGTCATCATATTTTTCAATTTTATGACGGCATCACACATAACCCTTCCATTACTGCTGGACAGTAGACTTTACCTGGTACTTGGCAACTCAAATAGTGCCAAAGAGAGAGCCACGCTTGTGGAAATCCATATTATTAAAAATCATTGACAACTCAGTTTACTGGCCTACTTGAGGCGTCCATGCCCTGGCTCCGCGTGGGTGGCCACCAAGGGACCCCGGATCTCAGGCCGTCCCAAGACATTAAAAAGATTTTCAAAATAAAAAAAATAATTTCATATCACAAGTGTTTCTCATACCATTGGCACATCATAAAACTTGTTTTGCAGTTTCTGCTTTTCTTTTTGTAAGATTTATTTTTGTTATTAGAAAGAGTGACAGAGAAAGGGAGAGAAAGGGAGATCCTTCATCTATTGGTTCACTCTCCAAATGGCCACAATGTCTAGGGGTAGGCCAGGCTGAAGCCAGGAGGCCGGAAATCCATCCAGGTCTCCTAGGTGGATGGTAGGGATCCAAGTATTTGAGCCATCTTCTGCTGCCTTCCCAGGAGCATTAGCTGAGAGCTGGATTGGAAACAGACAGCCAGGACTCAAATCTGTATGAGCTGCTGGGATTGCAGGCAGTGGCTTAATCTGCTGCACCACAACGTGGGCCCCTGAAGTTTCTATTTTTCAACTGTACCATATATATTTAACACTTCCATATTGTTCAACATCCTATTTTATCTACTAAGTATGTAGCATTTTGTACATAGATAGCATTTTCTGAAGATAGATTTCTACAAGTAGAATCGCTGATTCAGAAAGTATTACCATTTTTAAAGATGGATTTATTTATTTATTTATTTATTTGAAAGGCAGAATTACAGAGAGAGTGATCTTCCATCTGTTGGTTCCCTCCCCAGATGGCCCTAACCAGGAGCCAGGAGCTTCTTCTCAGTCTCCCACATGGGTGCAGGGGCCCAAATCCTGACCCATGCTCCTCTGCTTTCCCAGGTACAGTAGCAGGGAGCTGGATCCAAAACCCTGACAGGAATCAGCGCCCATATGGGATGGCTAATGCACCACAATGTCGGCCCAAAAGTACTACCATTTTTAAATCCACTAATATTTTTGCTAGCTTTATGTGCTGTGATGACCTGCTAACATTCTCAAAAGCAGTTGATGAGCTGACTTTCTGTGACCAGCCTTGATTTTAGAACTTAGTTGATGCACTGATGCCATCTGGTGGCTATCATACAAAATTACAAAATCGGAAGTGAAAAGGCGTCTTGGCAAAGTGTAGCAGGCAGAAGCACATTTATAAAGCGACAGCAGAAAACACAGGTCGCAAAGTTTCCGAAAAGCACTCTTGTTGTTTGGGTTTTTAAAAGTTATCAGAAGCCACATGAAGCAAAGCTTACAAACGGCTTTGTCTTTAGTGGTGCTCATTCCTTCACTTAACTCATCCGGAGTCTCTGAGCGCTTCCCACCTCCCACATGGTGGATATTCTGTGCAGTCCTGAATGCAGCCTCAGAGAAAATGTCAGGGAGTAGCTTTCTTCCTTAAGTCCTTTCTATCTGTTGAATACAACAAATGCTTTGGTGCACATGTTTTTAGCAATAGCTGTGAGTTACTGGCGAAGAAGAAGGAGGAGAAGGAGAAGAAAGAAACCCATTTAGCAGCTCTCAGCTGGGGTTTGCACGAGGAGCCTTGGAACGAAAACGGCTGTGGCTGGACCATTCTGCCCTGGGCGCTGACCTGGGTGGCTGTGCACCCTCTGTCATAGATCTCACCCCCAGACTGGCTGCACTATTTTTATCCCTCCAATCAAACCAGTAATACTGTTTCCAGATTGAGTCTGCCATGCCAGAAGGGTAAAAAAAAATGTATTTCACAGTTGTATAGAATCAAAGCCTTAATTAAAATATTAAAAAATATACTCGAAGCCCAACTTTAAGTTTTGCCCCTGTGAGGCATCCAATCAGCTAAATTTCAAAGGCTCCTGGTTCATTTTGGAAGCAAATTACCTTATTGTCCAGAAGCCTGGCACAAGCGCTCATCAATTGGTAGTGGAAAAAACACTGTGGTTTCCATTTTACCATTTTTTGAAAGTGAGAGATCCAGGAGATGGGATCATTTTATACTCATGGATTTATTTTATTTTGTTTTGTTTTCCTTTAACGCAACAGGTTGTCATTCTCTACTTTTCCGTGGTCTGACACTCATAATCCACAAAGACAACAGTGAAATTCCAGGTTTCACCCACTCACAGCATCTAGTTCACCCTCCACAGTGCAGCCAGACCATCCTCCTAGAATACCATCTTTACCCTCTCACTCTTCAACTAGACTATCAATGACTTCCCTTTCGACTTAACATTATCTCGGTGTGTTGCTTCTTCATCGTTTTCTGCAAATCTCCTCACCTCCATGATTGCCTGCACTGGCGTACTTTCAAGTCTCAAATGCACAATAAGTATTTGGGCAAAATTTCTATCCTTGAGGATGTGTTAGTCTAGTAGAAGAAAGCATTGCAGTAAAAAACAATAATAAACCACACTATCTTCTTAGGAGCTGTAAAACCTAACACCGTTGACCTGCAAAGGAATGATTTGTGATGAGATTAAAGTAAGAGTGCTGGGATGATGTACCAGATGAAAGAAAAAATACAGTTTAAAGAGAGTTATCACAACAGCATACCAAACATTATCTAGATTAAGATGGAATTATAGAAGCATAAGATTATTAGCAGAAGCATGATTTGGAACACTTAGACACTGAAATAATAAACTTAAAATATTTATGGGGCCGGCATTTGACACAGCGGCTAACACACCACCTGGGGCACCTGCAGCCCATATCTGAGTTCCAAGGTTCATGTCCTGGCTCCACTCCTGATTCCAGCTTCCTGCTCAGCAACTTGGGAAGGAGCAGGGGGCTGGTCAAGTACTTGGATCCCTGCCACCAAAGTGGGAGACCTGGATTGAATTCCAGGCTCCCGGCTTCTGCCTGGCCCAGCCCTAGCTGTGCAGGTGTTAAAGACATGAACCAGTGGATGGAAAATCTCTCTCTCCCTCTCTCTCTCTCTCTCTCTTACAAATAAACACAAATATGCAAATAAAATTTTCAAAAGAAAACATGTTTATCAAAATCCATGTGCTATAGTTCCTGCCCCTAAAATTCTCAGTGAGTGGGTCCACACCCACATACACACCTACAAATACCTAAAATTATCTATGTTCTATATTATATACATATACGAATAGTGACTTCTTATATTATCTCAAAGTGGCTAATGTGCAGGCTCTTAGCAATGAATCATTTAAGTGTAATGAGATGATTCACACTTGTCCTAAACCCACCGTTGTAGTGTCACTCACTACAGATTACTGCATGTGTTTTCATTTTCTTTTCTTTTGGCAACTGCTATAGTGGCAAGAGCAAAAACAACTGTGAATTAGACATGTATGAGATGTTTCTTTAAGCTTTTCCACAGTCCTAAAGAGGCAAGATTCATTTCACCCAAGGATGGCCATCTTTTGGTGGAAAAAACGTTCATGTGGACTATTGAGAACGATCCAAAGAATAAGAGTTGTAAAGGAATGATGAGGATGGGCCAAACGCAGTGGTATACACACACACACAGTTGCCTGAAACTAGTATTACTTCCCTACATAACAACAGAGTCTGAAATCACAAGCATACCCCGACTCTGTGTCAAATAAGACAAGGTGGACTTCCCGGGATTTTCTTCACTGTGATTAATTTGTGGACCGGAGAAGAGATGAAGACCTGTTTCTCTGAGATGCCGGACTCAGCCCCAGAAATGAATCACCAGAGATGCTGCCAGGATTACTTCTTCACTGCTGCGAGGCTTCTAATTAGGATTTGTAAAAGTCAGAGGCAGGACAGAGATTTTTATTCAAAGTGAAATTCTAGGAGCCCTTGTACTTCATGATTGATCATCTTGGAAGGAAAACTGAGTCACATTTACCTATGGATGTTCAAACATAACAGACAATTGCTCAGCAGGAATGGGATAAAGACAAATTCTCAAAGCCATTGAATTGCTGGACATAGGAGATCCTGTTTACAACTGTGAGAATAGCTTACACGAAGCATATTTCCTGTCAGAAGTTCTGGATAGCATTTTCTTTCTTTTTCCACAAGATTTCAATTCCATGTCAGTATCCCTCTCAGTCATTTCTGGAGAGTAGAGAAATGTAATGAGGTAAGGAAAATGGTGAGGCTGGCACTGTGGCACAGAGGGGTAGATCACCACTTTTTTTTTTTTTTTTGACAGGCAAAGTTAGACAGTGAGAGAGAGAGACAGAGAGAAAGGTCTTCCTTCCATTGGTTCAACCCCTAAATGGCTGCTGTGGCCAGTGCGCTGTGCAGATCCAAAGCCAGGAGCCAGGTGCCTCCTCCTGGTCTCCCACGCAGGTGCAGGGCCCAAGCACTTGGGCTATCCTCCACTGCCTTCCCGGGCCACAGCAGAGAGCTGGACTGGAAGAGGAGCAACCGGGACAGAACTGGCGCCCCAACCGGGACTAGAACCCGGAGTGCTGGTGCCACAGGCAGAGGATTTGCCTAGTGAGCCGTGGAGCCAGATCACCACTTATAACGCGACAAACTGTATCAGAGCACTGGTTTGAGTCCCATTCTGCTTCCAATCTGGTTTCCTGCTAATGTGCCTGGAGAAGCAGCAGAAGATGGCCCAAGTGTGTGGGCCCCTGCCACCAACATGGCAGACTTGGATGGAATTCCTGGCTTCTGGCTTTAGCCTGGCCCCAGCCCTGTGTCATGTTTCCATTTAGGAAGTGAACCTGCAGATGGAAGATTCATTCTGTCTCTCTCTCTGTCTCTCTCTCTCTCTCTCTCTGTCTCTTTCTCTCTCTGTCACTCCACCCTTCAAATAAATAAACTAACTCATGAAAAAGAGCGGGAGTCCTACATTATAGCTCAAGAAAAAGTCGTTAGAATTCATACATCCCATACAACAGATCAGAAGTTGTTGCTAATAAAAATCATATTTGAGTTGATTTTCTTCTGCACTTACAAGAAATCTTTTGAACGAACTTGTAAGGAGTATGTGTACTGGAGTTCCCCACCATGTGTCATCTTCTGTGGGTCACTGAGGGATTTCATTTGAAATTTGCTTTGAGGGGACAAAATAACAAGATGTTATCATTTCAGAGAAGTTGACCTCTTCGTATGAAAAGTAAAAAAAAAATAAACCAGTGGGTCAGAATCCACAAAAACAGAGTCTCAGGAGGGGGCAGGCTGAGAGGCTACAGCTTTGGCTGTGAAAAGCAAGGGCCTGTTAATCGGTCAACCACAAATCATAAGTTTCCTGTTTTGTTTGGTCTGGTTGCCTTACAGCACCTTGTCCTGTAGCACAGCACACACTCTGGGTTCTGTAAAGCTGCACCATAAGAACACAATTTGTAGCCAGTGATAATAAATTCAGAATTCCTGTGATTTCCCTCCCTGCGTTCCTAGAAGTTGGTTCCTACTTCTCAGACAACCTGCTTGTTTTTTTTTTCCTTTCTTAAGATAAATTTTTGTTTATTTGTTTATTTTAATTGAGAGGCAGAAAAACAGGACAGGCAGATAGAGATTTCCCATCCACTGGTTTGCTCCCCAAATGCCTGCAAACAGCTAGGAGCCAGAACAGCCAAAGCCAGGAACAGGAATGAAATCATGTAGGTGGCAGGAACACAATTACTCGAGCTATTACTTGCTGTGTATTGGCAGGAAGCTGAAGTCAGAAACAGAGCCAGGACTCAAACCCCAGCACTCGGATAGGGATGCAGACATCCCACACAGTGGCCTAACCCCTGCACCAATGCCTGCCCCTGCTATCTATTTGCTGAGTTCTCTCTTCTGTGTGACAAAGGAACCACAAAAATCAGTAACAATCAAGTGAAGGTGATGCTAGATACATATATCAGGGGACTTCAAAAAGTTCATAAGCAATGGAATTAAAATATAAGTTTAGTTCAGTGCAAAATAATTTTAAAATTCAGACCAGTGTTGCAGCACAGCAAAGTTAAGCTACTGCTTGCAACACTGGCATCCCATTTTGGAGCTTTGGTTCAAGTCCTGGCTGCTCCACTTCCATTCAAGCTTCCTGCTAATATGCCTGGGAAAATGGCAGATGATGGCCCAAGTGCTTGGGATTCTGCCACGCACATGGAGACCCAGAGGGAGATCCAGGCTCCTGATTTCAGCCTGTCCCAACCACATCTGGGAAATTAACCAGTGGATGGAAGATCTCCATCTTTGTGTCCCGCCCTCCACCGCTGCCACTCTGCCTTTCAAATAAGTTATGTAAATAAAATAAATCTTTACTCTCTTTTTCTAAAAATTCCAATCATAAGACTTTCATAGTTTGCATTTTCTGTGAAACTTCTAAATAATGTTTACAGAAATTAAGTGTCTTCATGTTTGGGACATATGTAGTAAAAAATCAAGAAGTCCAAAAGTGAAGAAGAGACTGAGAGCTGGCCCAGCAGCTCTCAGGGAGCCATTAGCTCCCTGAATCTTTCTCATCTTCTGTCCTTGTGGGTTGACAGTGATGTACCCACAGAAGCCTCAGATCAGTATTTAAGGCAACAAAAAAGATGACAGAGGCCGTGCCAGTCCTTCTAGAAATCATCTCGCTAACCATGTCTTTGTTTCCATGGCCAGGGTGGATCACATGACCATGCTTGCTGCAAAGGGATCTGGGAATGGCAGGAGAAAGGGTGATTTGGAAAGGCTCATGGATTGGCCAAGTGTCTCTGTCACCTTAGACAAGATTTAACCAGACATCAACACATGTTTTGAAAGCCCACTGCTTATGCCTCCAGATGAATGCAGAGATCCATGAGGGTCCTTTCACTTTTCAGAGAGAGCAGTTCCCCATCCAAAAAAAATGGGGAGGGGGTGGAGCAGAGAAGGAAGAAGGCAAGTAACACAAGTAATTACCTTTGAGGAAATAAAAAAATAGAGTCAGAAAAATTCCACCAGATGTGTGTGTGTGTGTGTGTGTGTGTCAGAGTTAGTGGTGGTTCCAAAGGATACCATAAGGAGCAACAGCTTGAGATGGACAAGGACAAAGGAGTAAGTTTCAGAGACCTGCACCAAAGAAGGAAAGAAAACACATTTAAGCAGGAATCTTCAGATTTTGTTCTCTCTTCAGTATTCAGTCTTACATATATTCTTTCAACTGGTATTTGCCGACTCCAGCTGATCACCATGCTGTATGTCCCTGTCCATAGCTCTTCGACCCAGAGCCAGTGTCCTACCTTGCAGCAGTAGTAGTGCATGGTAAGTTATGCACTTGTGATGTAACTACTCTGAAATTCCACTCTGTGCATTATCCTAAGGGCAAAATGCATGCTGGTCTTTCAAATCCAGTGGAGTGGATTTCTTGGAAAAGTCTTCCCTGTAACATTCTGTGCCACAGCACAGTCAACTCCGTCCTTCTTTGAGCTCACCAAACACCTTCATTATAGCCCAGTTACTACGTGTGCCACAGCGCTGGCCCCAGTAGTATGTAATTCTTAACAGTTTGCTTTGACAAAACACTGTATTTGCAGCAAAATTGACACACACAGACATATCTTTTTGCTTTTGTTTTTTGATTTTTTAAAATTGTAACTCACACACTGAGAATGACATCATATTTGTCTTTCTGTGTCCAGCTTATTTCACTCAACATGATGTCCTCCAATTTAACCATTTTTATGCAAATGATAGAATTTCATTCTTTTTTAGCTGAATAATATCCCATTGTGTGTGTATATATATATACATATATATGTGTGTATATATATACATATATATATGTATATATATAAAACATGTTTTTGTTAGCCATTCATCTGATGATATACACCTTGGATAATTCCATATTTTGTCAATTGTCAACAGTGCTGCTCCAAACATTGTGCAGGTATCTCTTTGATGGAATATGTTCGTTTAAAAAAAAAAGTCAAGCTGAATATATCACAATATCTAACTTCAAAGCATATCACAAAGTTATAATAATTAAAACAGCATGGTACTGACATAAAAACTGACAGATCCATAGAACACAATAGAGAGCCAAGAAATTTACTCATATATATATATATATATATAGTCAACTAATTTTTGATGAAAGTGTCCAGCCCACACATTGAAAAAAGGATAATCTCTTTTATAAATGGTGCTGGCAAAACTGGATGGATATATGTAGAAGAATGAAATTAGATCCCTATCTCTCACCATGTACAAAAATCAACTCAAGATGGATCACAGACATAATTTAAGACTTGAGACTATGAAGTTTGTAGGGAAAATATAGGGGAAACATTTTAAGACTTTGGTATAAGTGATGATTTCTTGGATAAGACCCCAAAAACATAGGCAATGAAAGCAAAACTAGGCAGATGTTATTATATCAAGCTCAGAAGCTTTCATACAGCAAAAGAAACAGTCAACCCAGTGAAGAGACATCCAACAGAATGGCAAAAAATTTGCAAACTACTTATCTGACAAAGAATTAATATCCAGAATATATCAGCAACTCAAAAAAAACTCCACAACTAAAAGACAACCAATCCAGTGAAGAAATGAGTCGCTGTCTGGAGCTGGACAAGTCCAGCTGTAATGGCAGCCTGTTTTGTTTTCAGTTTTCTATCTGGTTTTGGAGTCATGTGGGCATTTCGTTCCAGGAGTGTCCCTCTGCCCATCAGGCTTGAGTCTCATGGTCGTGGCATATGAAACCGAACTTCTAAAACCACTGAATCCTGTGGCACAATCACCCTGACACAGTTGGTGTTTATAGAACAGTTATCCCCAAATGGCAAGATGCACATTGTTTTCAAGTAACATAGAACATTCATCATGAGAGACCACATACAAGGACATTAATGTATATTGGTAAATTCTACATCACTGAAATTGCACAGTGTGTTCTTTGACCACACAGAAATTTAATTCAGAATCAGTAACAAGAATATATTCCAAATATTTGGAATTCAAACAACATACTTTTAAAAAAAAGTTTATTTATTTGTGTGAAAGGCAGAGTTACTGAGAGAGAGGGAAAGAGAGAGAGAGAGAGAGAGAGAGAGAGAGAGAGAGAGATCTTCTATCTATCTGCTGGTTCATTTCCTAAATGGCCACAATGGCCAGAGCTGGGCAGGTTAGATACTAGGAGCCAGGAGCCAGGAGTTTCTATGGAGTCTCCCATGTGGGTGTAGGGTCCCAAAAACTTGGCTCATCCTCCCACTGCTTTCCCAGGAGCATTAGCAGGAAGCTGGATCAGAAATGGGGCACCCAGGACTCAAACCAACACCAATACGTGATGCTAGTGCCACAGGTATCTGCTATGCCACAGCACTGGGCCCACAACATACTTTTAAGACATGGATCAACAAAAAAACTATGGAAGAATTTTAGGGAAATTTATGTCTTTAGATAGTTGTATGTGAAAAGGAGAGAGGTAAAATATGAAGCCAGAGAGATGGAAGGAATTAAATTCAAAGTAGAGGAAAGGAAACAATGAAATAAAGAAGATATAAAATGGACACACAATATAAAGAATAAGTGAAAATAAGCACCAATCCATCAAACAAACTAGCAAAATTGATGTAAACCTCTAGCTGGATTGATCAAAGAAGTATAACACTTAGACTGCAGTATCTTAGAAAGGATGTGACTACATGTTCTCCAGAAGTAGACAGGCAGGAAATGAATATGATTGTTATAGCTTTCACTATGTCCTTCAAAAAATATTTAAGTCCCAACCTCTATACCTGTTTGTATAGGCGTTTTATGCAACAGAGTCTTTGAAAATATAGTTAAGCTAAGATGAGGTCATTAGGGTGCATCCTAATCTAATATGACTGGTGTGCTTTGTAGAAGAACAAGCCACCTGTGAAGACAGAGACATGTTGGGAGAATGTCATGTGATGTCAGAGCCAGAAATTCAGGGATTCCGCTGAAGTCAAGAAGGACTGAGAACAGACAGTCGCCGCCAGATGCCAGGAAAGTGTAAGGGAAGATTCCACACAGGGTCATAGAGGGAACATGGCCCTGTGGTATGATTCTGAACTTCTGATCTTCAGAATAGTGAGAACAGATTTTGTTTGTCTTAATTCATGAAGTTTATGGTCATTGAAATGGTAGTCCTAGGAAATTAATGAGTTATAAAAACAGCATGCAAATAATTTTGAAAATTTAGACAAGAGACACATTTATTAAAAGACAAAATAAGAAAATTTATAAAATAAACAGAATGTCTAAAATCATATTCATAATTAAAAAGCTTCTCCCAAAGAAAACTTCAGGTTCAGGTTATTTCAGCAGTAAATTTATGCAAATATTTAAGGAAAGAAAATACCCATTCTAAAATCTTTTTTTTTTTTCAAATAATAGTGATGGTCAAAAATATCTCAAAGAATATATAAGGCCAGTATTTTTCCTATAACATAAACAGGAAAGGACACTTTTAAAATACCAATCCCGGCCTGTGCCGTGGCTCACTTGGCTAATCCTCCGCCTGAGGCGTCAGCACCCAGGGTTCTAGTCCCAGTTGGGCACCAGGTACTAGTCCCAGGTGCTCCTCTTCCAGACAAGCTCTCTGCTATGGCTGGGAGTGCAGTGGAGGATGGCCCAAGTGCTTGGGCCCTGCACCCGCATGGGAGACTGGGAGGAAGCACCTGACTCCTGGCTTTGGATTGGCGTAGCGCCGGCCATAGTGGCCATTTGGGGAGTGAACCAATGGAAAGAAGACCTTTCTCTCTGTCTCTCTAACTGTCTATAACTCTCTCTCTGTCTGTCTCACTGTCTAACTCTGCCTGGCAAAAACAAAAACAAAACAAAAACACCAATCCCTTATGGATATAAACACAAAAAATGCTTAAGATAATATTATCCAAGCAAATCAAGCAATACATTAACAAAGAATAGTAACTACATTGCCACCAAGTGGCAGCTACCTAAAAAAGCAGAAGTTTTACTTAACATGTCACTAAAAGAGAAAACTTACATAACCATCTCAAAAAATGCAGAAAAATGCATAACAAAATTAAACTCCTATCCATAGTAAACCTCTCAACAAACTAAGAACTGGAGAGAATTTTTGCAATATGATCAACAAGATATAGTTTAAAAATCCTTTAGCCAAACTCATGTGTAATAGTAAAAAATTAAACTCTTTCTGTAAGGTTTAGAATACGGAAAGATGTCTACTCTTCTCACTTTTAGTTAGCATTGTGCTGGAGGTCCTAGGAGGCACAGTAAAGCCAGGGAAAGAAAAGAAAGAAACTTTCTATATTCTCAGAGAAAATGATTGTGAACAAAGGAAAAGAAAATGCAAAAATCTATGAATAAAAACACCCACTGAAAACAAGTAAATTTAGCAAAGTGAAAAAATATGGGGTCTACTTACAAAAACTATTTTAAACTAATAACAAGTAAGTTGAAAAAAATCTGAAATTATGAAAAGACATAAGTTTAACAAAGTATGTGTAAATACTATATGCTGTCAGCCCTTAGACATTCTAGTCTGGCTGAAAAGCCCACAAGCACATTTCAGGCATGGAAAGCCAAGAAGCTTTGGCAAAAAATGTCCTACATGAAAGATCTCTGTGGGTGAGACCCCAGTGGAAAGAAATGGTCATCAAAGAAGGATGTACTTTTCTCTGAAGGGAGGAGAGGACTTCCACTTTGCTTATGGCCATGTCTAAATATTGAAGGAGTTTGTGAATTCAAAAGGCTTCCATAGCCTAGGCAGCTCATTTTAAGAGCCTCAGGTGATCACTGACATCATACATAGGAGTGTTAATTGTTAAATTAACAACAGGAGTCACTGTGCACTAACTTCCCATGTAGGACTTCTGTCCTCAAAGAATTGTATTATGAGATTTAACAGTAAAACATGTTCTCAAAGATTTATTTCATTTTAGTGTAATAAGTGGAGGATATTCTTATGTCTCATAAGTTTTAGTTATGCCTAAGTGTTCAACTCCATTGCTTGTTTTCTTAGGTGCTTCCTTAATTAATGATAAAACTCATTCTCAAGGACTTGCTTTCTTTTAATGTATTAAGTGGAGGATATTCTTATGTCTCATAAGTTATAGTTATGTCTAAGTGCTCACAAAAGATGTATCATTCTTGGGTGCTTCTTTAAAGTTAATTAAGTTTCTAAAATTAAAAAAAAGAAGTGAAATTAACCTTGAACCAAACAAAAATAAACTATATTCTGAAAGTACTACATTGCTGGAAGAAACAAAGAAAATCTAACTAAATGAAGAAATAAATTACGTTCATAAATTCTAACACTCGTTAAAAATGTCAACTTTTCCAAACTAAACTACAGATTCAATGTAATGCAGTTAAAATTCCATCCGGCATGTTTAAAGATAATTTGAGAAAATGCAGGAACCTGAGAAAGGCAATACAGTTTTGAAAAATAATGAATTTGGAGGACTAGCACATTTAATTCCAATTGTTGACAAAGTGCTATCATAACTGAGACATTGTATTACATAATTACTGCAACAGTAGGTATAGGAAGAAGAGAGACTCTAGGGTCAGTTAATTTTCTACATAGACACCAAAGTAATCTAATGGAGAATAGAAAAGTCTTTTGAACAGCACAAAACCAACTCTACACCCATATGGAATAATAATAAACCTCAACCATTTCTCAGACACAAAATAATGACATGGATATGAGCTTACAGGTAAATGAAAACTATGAAACTTCCAAAATCAATCATAGGAGAAAATTAAGGGAAATACAAATTTAAAGACATCAGATTCCACTACACACTCACCACAATGGTTAAAAGTTAAAAACACTGGTAATATCAAGTGCTGACAGCAATGGTGAGCAATGGGAACTCATTTGTTGCTTCTGGGAAAGTCAAATGATGCAGCTACATTGAAAAGCAGTCTAGAAGTTTCTTCTCAAATACTCCAAGGTATTTACCAAAAAGAAATGAAAACATATCCCCACACAGAGGCTTGCACATAAATGATCATGGCAGCTTTATTCACAGTAGCCAAAAACCATGAACAAATTGTGGTATACCTGCATAGAATACTACTTAATAACAAAGAGAGTGAGCTACTGACACGTGACAAAGAATGGATTAATTTCAAAAACATGCTGAGCAAAAAGTAGCCATCTACAAAAATGTGCAGGATGCATTTAATTCTAGACTAAGCTAAACTAATTTACAGTGACAGTTAATCTATCAGTGGTCACCTGGGGTCAAATGGATGGCATGATGCAGAAACAAACTTTTGGAGGTGATAGAAATGTTTTAGATTTGGTTTGATAATGTGTAAGAAGTATACATATTTGGAAAAACCAATATCTCTCATGGCTTATAAATGGGTGCATTTATTGTATACAAATACTATAAAGACTAACTCAGTGAGACTGAGTTTTACAATGTCAAGGTCAAGAAAGAAAGAAAATTTAAGTATCTTTTCCAGATTAAAGGGCATATCATGGGTATCATAATTAGATACACGTATTATTCTGAACTTGGAGAAAAATATTTATTAGTGACATTGTCAGGTCAATGGACAAAATTGGACAAAAGACCATATATATGCTAAATTTTTCTGATTTGGATCATTGTAGCATGATTCTATAAGACAAAGTTCTTTGATGATTGTTTATAGCCCTTGTCTCTTCTGTTGAACAGTGTTTTTTTCTTCATACAATTTGTTGAACTCTTTTACTTAGTGTGGGATTAACCTTATGATCATTAAGTAAACTGAAAGTAGATCTTTGTAAAAATTAAGAGTAGGAATTAGAGAGAGGAGGAAGAAGGGCTCTAGGGTGGGTGGGAAGTATCACTATGTTCCTAAATCTGTATATATGAAATACATGAAACTTGTAACAAATACAATTTGTTAATGCCCTGGCCTGAGGCACTGGCATCCTATTTGGGCACCAGTTCGAGTCCTGGCTGCTCCACTTCTGATCCAGCTCTCTGCTATGGCCTGGGAAAGCAGTAAAGGATGACCCAAGTCCTTGAGCCCCTGCAGCTGCATGGGAGACCTGGAAGAAGCTCCTGGCTCCTGGCTTCGGATCGGCGCAGCTCTGGCTGATGCAGCCAAGTGGGGAGTGAACCATCGGATGGAAGACCTCTCTCTGTCTCTGCCTCTCCTCTCTCTGTGTAACTCTGACTTTCAAATAAATAAATAAATAAATCTTTTGAAAAAATTTAAAATAAAAATTAAAAAAAGACAAAGTTCTTTTCTTGGAAAATATTTAGACAAAGGAATATCATGTCTTCAATTTATTTTATCATATGGAGCATCGAGAAGAGAATGGTGAAAGTGAAAGGGAAGGGAGTGAAACAGAACAAAACAAACAATTGATAACTGTAGGTAAAAGTTACATGGAAGTTCCTTGTACTAATGTTTCAAATATTCAGTAAATTTGAATTTAAATTTTATAACAAAATAATTTTTAAAGATGAGGTATGCTTCTAGATAGTAAAAATTAACTATATTCTAGTTCTTAATTATATCATCAAGGTCAGATGATACTGATTTGGCTTATCCCATTGAGAAGGAAATGATCCAGGCTGTGTACCAAGGTTCTCTAATCAGTGTTCTGTGTGGCCCAGAAAAACAGAAAGAGTAATTTCTTGGGTCCATAAAGAAAGGAGCAACTTCTTTCCAAGGACAAAATTCTGCAGTTGTCTACAGGAAGAAGATGGTGCTGGGCTCTTATGTCACGTTCCGAAACACCAATTCACCAGCTCACCTCTGTTTCTACATTGGGCTAAACATTGCGGTCAAAAACATGTGTTAGTAGTAATCACAAATTATTACAGAAAACAAAAATAGGACAGCATTTCCAATGTTATCTTTTCTTCTAAGTGCACATTGAATTAGAAATTACAATTGATTTTCTTTTCACAGATGCAGCTGTAGGTTTTAGAGCAATCGATAGCTGATATCCTGTTGACGTCAAAAATGCACATCTTCCTCTCCCAGAAGGCAAATTCATGACTGTGAAATTCCTGTAGAACAGAAAATATAAAGATCAACTGTTTAAATCTGAATTTTCAATGACATAATTCATGATTTTAACTCTATTTTCTAAATTCTTCATATATAGAAACATTAATCAAGCTTCAACACCAAAGATTTTCTTTAGTGCTTGGCCTATTAAATACATTCACCTAAACTCTCCCAGTTTATTCCACACTGGCAATTTTTGATCAGCAAAAAAAATTACTTTTCAATATGGCTCTGAGATTAAAATATACTAAACCTGCTTTCTTATTTTATTTTTTCAATAAAAATTAGGAATTTAAAAGAACTGAATTTCTATGACACAGATAACCAGGTCTCGTGTGCATATACTTTAAGGAGAAAAAATAGAATTGGAATATAGCCAGAGATGAGAATTTTTGATTGATGTTTTTGTTTGTTTTATTTATTTGTCTTCCCCACCCCATAACTAATAGTTGAGCCAAAACTTGACAATCCATTGATAAAGTAAGACACCTATTTCAGAAAAAAAAGTAGGTAGATTGAGGGCAAGAGTTATTTTCTATTGAATATAATTTAAAATACTGGATAAATAAGATGTTGAACCTTCTTGAATATGCTCATCAAATGGCAAGAAGCAGATTCACAGTCAGGCTGAGGGTTAAGTAGAGGTGGAAGTTCAGAAGGGTGACTGAAGCACTATAGCCAGTTTTTCCATTAATGAATGTGGTAGGCTGAACAATGAATTCCATCCAAGATAGAGATTCTAAATAGAAGACAAGCCACCTAAGGCTGAGACCCTGAAATGACATATCTTCAATTTAAATCACTCTAGAACTGTCTTGAGTCTTGAATGTAAGCAGAAGAGGAAAGAATAATCTTACCTAATAATTCAATTTTTGAATTGAATCCCTCATATAATTTGCATTTACTATGTTACTTAAGAATTGTCAAATCTACTACAGAAAAAAAAAAGAGAAAAAACAAATAAGGAAAATGGATGAAATGAATGTAGCTTCAAAGACATAGGCAGAATGTATAATGCACATTAGGTGTGGAAAGGCAAATGAGTAAACTATGAGACATGTTGGGTACAGATAAAGTAAGCAGAGCATGTGTGTGATGAACATAGACATAAAAAAAGGAATAAAGGATCAAGTAGACACCAAATATGCACAAATTTACATGAAGAATACACACATTAAAAGTTTATGAGGTTTAAATTCATCATCCATTGATGATATCCATTCAAGCACTTGTCCAAGACACACAAATTAAATTGAACTACTCATCAGGTTAATCAAAAAGTTGCAGCTTTGGCCAGGCTTATATGCCCCTACATCTCCCTAATACAAAAAATGTATGCACTGACTACAAGAACCTTTTCCTATTGGTATTTCTTACTCAAACCTTAAGTCTGGTAAAGCAAAACGCAGCATGGACAGCTAAAGATTATGCCGCAGAGGGAATCCAGCCATATGAAGACTGCCTCACTTGTGATTCAGGTGATCCTTTCAGCCTCTCATACAGTGTGCTATGGGTTCTAATTGACAGAATTAACTGTGTGGTATGAGCACCTAACTTGGTCTGTGAGAATTTCTGTCCTGTGATCTCTGACATAGTTAGCTGAGCGTGTACTTGGAATATACAAGTATATCAAGGTAATTTCCTGAATGATATCTTTCATGGGTTCCTAGCCATTGTATTCCTACAAAACAAATATTTGCGGGACTTACACTTACTATTAAAAGTAGCCCAGATGTGGGGTGGGTGCTTGATACAGCAGTTAGGATACTACTTTAGATGCTTGCATCCCACATAGGAGCACCTAGGATTGACTCCTGGCTGCACTCCCAAATCCAGCTTCCTGCTGATGCACACTGTGGGATGCATCAGGTGATGGCTCAAGTACTTGAGTCCCTACCACCCATGTGCGAGACCCAGATTGAGTTCTAGGTTCCTGTTCAGCCTGGCTCAGCCCTGACAATTGCAGGTATTTGAGGAGTGAATCAGCAAATGGAAGATCATCAATCCTATCTTTCTCTCTTCTTCTCTTTCCCCCTCTCTGAAATAAAATTATAATAAACAAATAAATAAATAATTTTTTTAAAAAAAAAAGTGACCCAGACTCACAGTGCCCCTAAGCAGTCAACAAAAGCAAATTCTTTCTTGGGGAAGCCACCACCTCCATCACAAACCTTAACTAGTTTCCAAACCAGTTCAGAAAGAAGAAAATGATCACTACGTATTACAAAGAAAATAGCATTATGAACAAAAGGCAGCAAAAACAATAGATTAGACCCACAAAACTCCAAATATTAGAACTACCAGATACCAGCTGTACAATAAATACTTTAATACCTTACAATAAATAAGACACCTTGAAATATTAATGGCCAACAAATATATTGGAAAACATAAAAAGGATGCCTAGAAGTAAAAAGTGTAAATTATTTTTTTAAAAAAATCAATAGTTTAGCAGCAGATCAGAACTAAAGATAGCCCAAATGTTTACATAATGAAAAGAATATATACTCGCTAAAATACTTTCTCCCTAATTCTTCTTTTCTTACCAATGGACTCCACTTGAGATGAGAGACGACTTGTTAGATGCACCCCTTCCAACTCCCACACCAATGTTAGAGTCTGAATACATTCCAGAAACTTACATTCCAGGTGATGTGCCAGCACCAAGCCATTTCCATTTCCATTCCACATCATTAAATGACAATCCAATCCAGCAGGTATTTTTATGAATGTGAAATTGAACAAATGCCTATAAAAGAAATAAAACACATTATGGTACTAAGTTCCCAACTGGTGGATGAATAAGCTGGACAAGTAGAGGGACCAGCTGGGTGTCTATGGCCAGTACCTTGCTGCCACTCTAAATATCACCTTCAGTCTCTACTTTCTAGAAAATCTCAATCCTTCAAACCTTGTATTTTCATTTTTCAAAGCAGCTTTCTCATATTAGACTATTTATATTTGTGAAAATTGGCTGCTGGTCTCCTGGATTATTTAAAACATGGAAAAATTTTAAATTGAAATATCTACAAATAAGAAATTTGTTAAATAATTCATGACACTTATGAAACTACTAAGCTCATGTTCCAAAAGAATATTTAATGGTGTAGAGAAGGGATCATCACATAATCTTAATTGAAAGAAGGGGTCTTCAAAATGAATTTATTAAAATAAAAACAGATTGGGGGGCATGCATTACAGGCTTCAGACTCACAAGAGAAAGCCTTGTTTTAGGTGAGTAGTTGAAAGGGATAAAAGGAAGGGAGGCAGTGTTTGGAAGTGTAAAATATACCTGAAATGTACCATACCAACGTGACATGTAAGTCTGATTAAATGACTGCCATCTGAAATGTAGACTTATATTTATGTTTTACTCTATAAAATAGAATTACTTTGTGACTTTACATCACAAAGTCTTTAATGGGATTTCAAAGATTTATTGTATTGCATATAATTTTTAAGTTGTTTTTTAAAAGATAAATAGAAGTTTCAGGCTGATGTTTGCAAACATTTCTCTATAAAAACACACTTCGTGCATTTGGATTATTTTTCTTAATACTAAATTTAAAAGACAATCTCCAGGTTGGTGATGCAGCGTAGTGGGTCAAGCCGCAACCTGAAATGCCAGCATCACATATGGGTACCGGTTCTTATCCCAGCTCCTCCACTTCTGATCCGGTTCCCTGCTAATGGCCTGGAAAAAGCAGAGCAGCTGAGGATGACCCAAGCGCTTGAGCCTCTGAGACCTCCATGGAGACCTGGATGAAACTCCTTGTTCCAGACTTCCACCTAGCTTGGCTCAACCCTGGCCATTGCAGTTATCTGAGGAGTGACCCAATGGAAGGAAGATATTCTGCCCCCTCTGTCTCCTGTCTCTCCCTCTCTTTCTGTAACTCTGACTTTGAAATAAATAATCTTCTTTTAAAAGAGACTATCTTAATATTGTTTCCACTGTATTTTCTGTTTTATTTTTTAAGATATGCATCTTGATATTATAAGATTATTAAGTAAATGTGATGTACAGATGCTCTCAAATCACTGTGAGGTTAATTTGTAAAACTGCTATCACTTTGATGGTGCTCATTATCATCTCCATTTTGTAGATAGGCTCAGAGAGGTTAAGAAATTTACTGAAGGTCACCCAGCAACAAGTGGCAAAGTTGGGTTGGAGCCAGGCAGTCTGAATGCTGAGTTCCTGGTAGTAACTCCTAGATTACGCTGCACCCCCACTGCTTGCCACCCCATAGGGAAAAAATAACTGTGGTTCTAGGGTGCAGGTTACCAACAGTTCAGATAAGTACTTCCTCCAAGGAAAGGCATATTTTCTTATTAAGTGGCACTACTGCAGACTCCTTGGAGAGAGAGGATTACAAACTTCACCCTTCCGAATCATCATCATAATAGATCATGTGCATTGAACACTTAATGAGTAGCAGGATCATATGCTTATTAGCAGACAGGGTTTCCAGGGAGATTCTGAACTCTGCAATCTTCCCCACACAATAGGAAAAACAGCTGAAGATCTCTCTTTCTGGACCACCCTCCCCTTCGCAGCATCTTGTGTCACAGAGGAGAGACACATTCATGAGATTGAGAGTACATGGAGGAGTCTGTGATACCAGTTCATGTTCATTGTCAATCTTCAAAAGGGAGGAACCGTAACTTTGGCAAGTTTGTTTACATCCCGTCCAGCTTTTATCTTGCAAAACAAAATAATAGCAGTGTACTCCATAACAGGACCAGTAGTCTTCATAGAGTTTACCTACAACATGTAAGATCAGTCATTAAACTTATTATCTGGTCTTCTGTGAATCAGAACAATATATTTATCAGCTCCCCATAACTGACAAAAAAGGCTCAAATCTATCTATAATAGTAATAATATGGGAATCATAAGGTTCAGGAATGCCGAGAGATAGCTACACTTCCATGTTCAAGGCAGCATTTTCCACAATAGCCAGGATATGCAAGCAACCTAAATGTCCACTGATGGATGAATGATGTGGTACACACATGATGAATGGCATTTACATTTTTCAGCCTTAAAGATGTAGATCCTGCCACCTGTGAAAGCATGGGTGAAACCTGGAGGACGTCATGCTAATGTAATAAACCAGTACAGAACAATGTTTTTTAGATTATAACTTGTTCATTTTATCTGCTTCCAGGGGTGGGGAATCTTTTTTCTGCTTTCATCATTTGGGACTATATAAAATTACCAACTTAAAAATTTGCCGGCTCTTGATTTATTGAATTTTGAGTTGCACATGTGGTTGCCTTGGCAGGGCCAGACCAAATGATTATAAAGTCTGTGGTCTGGATATTCCCCAGCCCTGGGAGGAGTCCCAGATCTGGAATCTCGTGAAAACAATGCCGTTCCACGACTTACTGGCAATGGCACAAAAGGATCACCTAAACTGCCTCATCTGTAAAAGAGGAGGAATAATGAGAGTAGATCCTTGTGATTGTTCTGATTTAGATCCTGTCCCCTGAGTCACTCTCCCACTTGTTCACATACTCGTACCCTAACTACAACAGGGCTCTACTGTTTCCAGACCATAACCATCCGTTTCCCACCTCAGCATCTCAGCACTAGCTGTTCCCTGTGCCTTAAATTCTTTTCCCTCGCTTCTTCCCATCACTGGGGCCTCCTTCTCACCCTTCAGATTCCAGCTTACATGTGACCTTCTCTGAGAGGTGTTTCCTTTCAAGGGAAGAGATTTTTGTCCAATACTCTGTATCACAGATCTGTTTTTTTCTCTGTAGCATGTTTCATAATATGTAATTTTTAAGTAGATCCACCATATGACCCCACTATTCACTTCTGAGTTTACATCCGAAGGAAATTAAATCAGCATATGAAAGAAAAACCTTTGCTCCCCTGTTCATGCAGCACTATTCAGCACAGCCAGGATCTGGAATTAACTGAGGTGTCCATGAATGGATGAGTGGATTTTAAAAAGTGAGATATATACACAACGGAATATTGCTCAGAAATAAAAAGAGTGAAATTCTGACCCAGGCAACAAAATAGATGGACCTGGAGATCATTAATTTCAGTGATACAAGCAAGACACAGAAAGACAAATATGACATGTTCTCATCTCTATGCAGCAGTTAAAAAATCACTCATCTGAACTTTTGGCAGTTGATGGATATGTCTATTATCCTTCTTGTGGTAATGGTGTCATAAGGGAATGCTTATGTCCAACTTAACAAATCATGCATATTTAACCCATGCAGTTTTTCTGTTAATAACACCTTGATTCAACTGTTTAAATATGACAAAATTAAACCAAGCTTTTAAAAACTCTAGTGTGCTTTCTAAATTAAAATACATTTTTGAACTTTTTCTTTTCTCTTCACATATTTATATTTACAATGTAAAATTTTTTAATAATTTAAACATAAAATTTATACTATGTACCAAGGTTAAATACTCAAAACTCTTTGAAAACTCTAAATCCTAAATTTAGTAATTTTTGATAAATATGGTCAATTCATTCCATCATATGCAAGATAATAAAATTTACTGCATGGGATTTAATATTTTTTATATCTTGGCTATTTTTAATGATTTCAACACATCCACGCTATGACAAATCTTGCAGATAGAGTGCAGGAAGTATATATGAGAGTTCATTAAAAATGGAATTAAAATGTTTATTTTGTTGCAAAAATTTTTGAAACACTTGCAGAGTTTTTTCTATGAGTTATTAAAATTACACTGGTATTAGTGGTCATAAATTGCCAAATATCTGAAGTCAAGGCACCAACATATACACACACCAAACATACACACAAATTATCTTTATAACAGCATTAAGGCCCATTGTAGGCCAAGTATATTTATTGTGAAAGCCTTATATTGCTTATATGTGAGCAACACCCTAAGTCTCACAGCGCCAGAGCAGCTGAGTTCTGAGGGGTGCTGGCATACTGTTTCACCATCTGGGAATGGAGAGGAGGCAAAAACTGCCCTGGAGTCTGGGGAACCACAGGGCTCTACGCATGCAAATATGGTTCCAGGGATTCCAACCCCCTGCATCTGAAAGGCACAAATTCAGAGCTGTCCAGTAGAGCCACAGATCACTAGCCATAGCCTGCTTGTTAGACCTCAAGGCTTCTAGAGGGGAACAAATGATGCAAGAGGACACAGTGAATCCTTCCAGATTTCTTCCATACCTGGATTGTACAGAGATTTCGGGACGGTATCTTCTTTTGCATAACATCCATTCTTTTTTAAAATAAGTGACTCCAGTGCATTTTTCATTAGAAAGGTTTCATATTTGAGAGTGTCATATTCTAAAGTCTTATTTTCCAAGAGTCGCTTCTTTAAATAGTTATCATTTCGTACAAAGTGGTACTTTTGAGTGAGGTTTCCTAGAAATTCCTGCTGTTGATGTTTTTCTTGACTAAGATGGAAAACTAAAATGTGTAGCACAGATATACAAAAATATACTCATGAGGATCAAACAGTGAAATTAAAGACCACCAGCGCAAATGATTACTCCAGTAATTTGACATTTAGAGAGTAACACCTCAATTAACTGACCACAGAAATGGAAACGTCAAATTTCTCACTGTTAGCATCTTAAGGATAGCATAAATAAAATACCTGAATAGCATCATGATGGCTAACACCATACCTTACAGTTTAGTTCATTTTTAACAGCACATCATTTACAAATAAGTAGCAAATTAAAATTCAGTTTGTTAACATTTAATGATACATCATCCTAATACAAAAACCTAACCTAGTGGGCAGATGTTTGGTTTAGCTGTTAGGATATCCATGTCCTATATTAGAGTATCTGGGTTCAATCCCTGGCCCCAGCCCTGGCACTTGATTCCAATTTCGTGATAGGCAGTTGTGATAACTCCAGAAGTTTAGCTCCTGCCACCCATGTGGGAGCCGAGAATCATTGAATCCATTACTCCCAACGTAAGCTGCAGGCATTTTGGAAGTGAATCAACAAATGGAACAAACTTCCTTCCTTCCATTTCTCTCTCTGTCTCTCTCTCTCTCTCTCTCTCTCTCTCCCCTGAAATTAAAAAAAAAATCAACCTGAACTAAACAACATGAAGATATGGCACAATTATTATTAGAGTAGATGAAAAAAATCAGAAAATCGACGAGTCCCTACAAATGTAGTATATCCATGGTTTTCTCTAAAGATGAGAAAGAATCCAAATACAAGATAAAGCTTAAATTCAAGTACATCTTGCATCTGTGTTTTCATTCTTCTTACTAAACTATTTCATTATTATATACTAAAATAAGCCAAAGTGTTTATCTCAAACTGACAATGATCTCAACTCAACGTCAGAATACTGCACAATAATCTACCAAAAGGAATGTTCCCATGAATTATGTGGAATGAGAGAGCTCATCACAGCTTCAGAGCCAGTGAACTAGGTAAGCAAAATGAAAACCACAGTGTGATATGTTCCTGAAAAAAATCAACAAACTCCAAAACCATCTGGGAGGTTTCCAGATTTTTCAGCAGGGAACATTATTATTATTTATCTGTCCATCAAATGTTTACTGCAATTCCTCAGATTAGAAAGATGGAATTCCATTACTCACTCTTTGTCAGCAACACTATGATCGTCACTGAGAGAAGTAAACAGAGGAATCCAAACGTCACTGCCATGAGATGCCAAGGCACTGAAAATTCTTTAAAGAAAAAAGGAAAGAACAAAAAATTACCAGCAAAAGAGCCTGTTACTACTCACTTTATTTTCCAAGGTCACTGTTTGAAACAAAGGGACAATCGTCTTTAAAAGATTTACAAGAATATTTCATATAAAATGACTTAGATTTATAACATAAAGTTGTGATTTTAAAGTTTAAGATATCTGGCTGATATTTCCTCATTGCAGAGATTTCATGAACAAGAATAGTTCTACTAGGTTTCAAAAGCATATACCTGATACAGTCATCAACAGCAATTGACATAAGACATGCAAGAGAGTCCAAAGTGACATGTGTACTACTTTCTGTGATCACAACTAACCATGAAAAGGAAAAAGCAAGCAATATTCTTGAGAATGCAGTCACTAATAATGCATATTCTGGATTGCAAAAGTGATCACCAATATGAGTATTGTAGATTGCAAAATCAATCAGCGTCCATCCTCACAAAAATTTCTAGAAATCCACTTTCTTTATCATCAGTTCTATTATTCTCTACACAACACTGTATCCTTTTGCTTTTAAGGTCCTCATTATCTAAAAAATTTATCTTTGATTATCACCACATTAAAACAGTAAAAGTTATTCTCAGTTTAGTTTAATTGTGACAATAGGTAGAGAGAGAACAAAAAAATTAGAATGTCCCTTTGATGCAAACATTTTTGAATGCTCATGGTCCTCCAGATTTAATATATATTTAAGGCACTTAAAACATTTATTGTCAGAAAAATAACATTTTTTAACACATATTTTTCATGTCATACATTCTGCAAGACATTTCTCTAAGAAATGCTATGTTTTCGTGAGACACTAGTCTATGATTATTCTTGACCAAACTTAATAAAAGCACTCCATTAGCTCCTCAAATTTCAAGGAATTCATTAATTTCTCCATTCTCTTAACTTCATGTTAAAAAAAAATCTGTTCTACTATTCTAGCTAGTTAATGTTTCTTGTAACCACTTAACATCCAAAAGTCCATAAATTTTTAACCTCAAGTTTGGTAATCCATAAAACAGAGGTGAATTTAGATGCTTAAAATATATACCTTGGGATCAGCATTATGGCCCAGCAGATTAAGCCTCCACTTGTGACGCCAGCATCCCTTACTGCACTGGTTCAAATCTCGACTGCCTCACTTTCAATATAGCTCCCTGCTAATGTGCCTGTGGAAGCAGCAGAAGATGGCACAAGTACTTGGGTGCCAGCCACCTATGTTGGGGACCCAGGTGGAGTTTCAAACTCCTGTCTTTGGCTTGTCCCAGCCCCAGCTGTTGTGGCCATTTGGTGAGTAAACCAGTGAATCAAAGATGTGTTTCTCTCTGTGTATCTCCCCCACCTCAAATAAATAAATACATCTTAAATACATATTTATATATTCTAAGTAATTTAAATAAATATATACCTTTGTTATCAGTTTTCCCAGGCTGTTGAGCGACATCAGGCCTTAATGTATTCTGTGATTCTGAAGAAAACCGAAGATATCTCAAAGATGAATAAGCCATCTTCTGATTGCTGTTCTAGAAGGAGAGCAATGTTTTTGCAGCAGCACTTTGCAACACGATGCTTCCTAAAGAAAAGTGTAAAGAATAAAAAAGACATCTAGTAGATTATTAGTCCTATTTATTCAGTCGATTTCACTCAAAATGTGCAACATACGTATAAAAATGTTAGGTAAAATTGGTACCACATCAGATATCTGAAACACGTTTAAATGGTTGATTCTAACAATAAGAATTCTACATTCTGAAAGTATAAATGGCTTGGCTTAAGAAACACATATCTTGACATGCATATAAATGTTTTTAAAAGCTCTTCTTTTCAATTACACATGGCTCTATCAGAGTGCTTCCCAAAGTATATCTTATACACTAACTGTAAATGATTACATGAGGGTGAATATCACAAGTTGGTGAACATTTCCAAGTCCAGTGTCCTGTGCAAGATAAGCTGAATAAAAATCTCTTAGGTTCCCGTATGTGATGTTGCCATCAAAGCTTTTGTCAGTAGGTACTTATTAAATAATGTCCAGTAAGGGTCAGTCTAGTAATAGATATCAGTGAAAAGAAATATTAAACAATAAAATTTAAAATTTACTTTGCTTTTTTACATTAATTAGTGAGAAAAGATAGTATCCAAGAAGAGAAAATATGTAGAAACAAATTGAACATGTCATTGTTCTTTTATGTTTTATTAATTTACAAATTTTTCTATGCTTAAGTATTCACACATTCTCTAACTTCCTACTAAAAAGACCTTTCTGCTACAGAATCCTTCAATAGGGATGCATAATATGTAAATAATTAGCACCAAAAAATAAATAACTCCTCAACTAGGTCTTCTTTATGTTCAGAACACAAAGCATAACTCATAGCATATTGAGAAAGAGAAGATAACTCATCCTGGACGCTGAACCTCAATTCTGACACGCTGCAGAGTCCGTGCAATTCTAACGCAGAGAGGGAATGCTTTCCTACCACGCTCCTTCTCAGGCCAAGTCACTTGTAGTTCAGTGCCATATTCCTAGAATAAGTAGTATTAATAAGACAACCAGGTGCAAAGATCCAAGGAAATAAATGCAGGTGTTACCTGGATCTGTGCCGTGCAGTGATGCAGGTGGAAGAAATGGCCCCCCAATATGAGGGAGAAGTCGTCCACGCCGGTCCAAGATCCCTTAGGGGCTCCACAACGAGAAGCGAATTGCCTCTGAGTGAGGATACTCCGACTCAAAACGTTCTGCCCCTCCCGGTGAAAAAGTGATAAGAGGAAACTGAATGATGAAAGCTGTTGTTTACAGGAAAGGAAAGATGGTCACGCGCTGTGTCTTCCTCCATTTCAACTAATCATTAGGTACTCTGCAAAACAGCACTCAAACTTAACATTTGCAGATTGAGAAGATAAGGCAACACATGGTTGTGGAAAACAAGAGGAATACCTCTCACAGAAAATTAACAAATATAAAACAAGCCACTAGTCAACGGGATGAATAAAACCCCTATGTGTTTATACTTACACAAGAAGGATCACAACTCAATACCTTAGCTCTTGGATTAAGTAATTTCCTCTCTGTTGAAGACAATCTCTTACATGTTACTATATGAAAAAAAAAGTTTTTCATTTTTGGACTCATGTGGGCTGCAGGTGAATGTGTTTTTAAAATTATTTTAAAACATATCATTCCCCTATAAAAAATGTGGTTTATATTCTTTTAGTTTTTTGTTCAGACATCATGTTACTACCAAAGTTGGTATCATTATGTAGTGTTTCCAATTTATTCTTTTCCAATAAGTGTTAGCGTTTCTTCACTTTAAAAGTATTCATCTAAAATGTAAATTATTCATTTTTTATATATTTGAAAAGCAGAACAACAAAGAGACAAAGAGAGATCTTCCATCTGCTGATTCACTCTCCAAATGTCCATGACAGGGTTGGTTGGGCTTGGTAGAAGCCAGTAGGGTTTTACCCATTGCACCACAATGTTCAACCCTAAAGCATGATTTAAAAAACTATATATAGTTAATATCCACATGTTTATACCCATAATTTATTTAAGCAACCCCCTATTATTGGACATCTAAATTTTTTCCAATTTTTTCTAGTGTAAAAATATTTGGCCTGTAACTTCAGTGTTTTCTAAGAAAATTATTTAAAACATAAAATTATAAGGTCGAAGGGTATTTATACATTTAAAGAACTGGGATATACATTATCAAATTCCCTCCAGAAAGGTTGTTCGCCTCTATATTCCACCAGTTGTGTGTGAAAATATTCACATTTGACTTTTTAATAAATGTGTTCATTCATGTAAAGGCAAAGAGACAGCGAGAGAAGCAGGGGTGGAGAGGGGAATCCTACATTTGCTGATTCATTCTTCAGGTGACTCTGTCTGGGTCTCCCACAGGAATGGCAGAGGCCAAGCACTTGGGACATCACCTGCTACTTTCCCAAGCTCATTAATGGGAAGCTGAGTGGAAAGCGAAGCAGCAAGGACAAGAAGACAGAGTCAGTGTCTCAAATAGTGGTTAACCCACTGCCCACCACACTGGCCTCTCACATGGAATTTCTGGAAAAGGCAAATAGCTTCTTTAATGAGAAGATGATCATCACTAGAAGATGACAGTAATTTAAGACAGGATTAATCGAAACACCCAATATGTCCCTTTGATCAAAACACAGAATTGAGAGCGATATTTTATCACTGTTAATAAAAGAGAAAGATAATTTTGATGGATATGTGAATTTTTTAACAAATAAAAAGCACATCATTTCATTTGTTACAATGAATAGTAAATGAGAGGTATTAATTCAAGAGAGCCGCAGAAAGCTTTTTTATCCACAAAATAACAGAAAGGACAAGCACCTTCAACACCCATGCCTTCGGTTGTTTTTTTCTTTTGGTCTCTGTTCTCTTACCCACATCAGTCTGCTGTTTCCAGAATGGAATCTTTCCTTCAAACGTTATATACGTTAGAAGGCTAGTCTGTTAGCTTGCTTTCACAATATGATTGTGGTCCCTAAGTTATCTGAGGTTTCAGCTTCATCTCAAGGCCCATTATTATTTTCCCTAAAAAGCTGCAGGTGAATGAGGTAGAAAGGGCAGAGACCTGAGATGGAAATCAGCAGAAAGGCCAAACGTGTGGTTCCCACAACCCTAAAGGACAGCAGGACTCCCAAAGCTGAAAATGCCAAAAGCACTGTGAACCACACAACTGTGGGGAGTAAATGCCTTCAGTGTCTCTGTGAACCACACAACTGTGGGGAGTAAATGCCTTCAGTGTCTCTGTGAACCACACAACTGTGGGGAGTAAATGCCTTCAGTGTCTTCTGTAACATGGGCCACAGAGCAAAAATCTGGATGGTGTCACCATGATGAAGGTATGCAAGGACTGCAGCAGGTGCGAGGCTAGGCAGATGAAAGTGAAGATGGCCATGTTCAAGGACTCTGTAGGACACAATTCCGCCCTTCACCTCCAACAATGAGATCAAACAAAACATACCCAATCAATGAAGCCAGGCCAGTCCCAAAAAGCCAGTGGGTGCCTGAGGACCCTTATCCATATACCACCAAATAATCACAAAAACACAGACACTGCACAGCTGCGTACCACCACACTGGACTCAAATACCAAGACCAGTGTTGGCATTCTGGAGCATAGATCTGTTTCTGGAGCTCTCCCAGGGACCTCTGGTCCATGTAGTTGTCACAGAAGGGACAGACCTTCTGCCACTGACCTCCTTGGTGTTATTTACAGGTTGGGCACACATTGTCATTTCCTTCCCTCGGGTCGGCTCAATCTCCCTAGCAGAAGCCATGTGTTCTCCTTTGCCATCAAGTGTTGAAGTTAAGACCTCTCTGGAAATTGCACACTGTGCTGCAATTGATATTCCACTTACCTTTCCAAGTTTTCAAAAGCAGCAACCCATGGCCGGCGCCCCGGCTCACTAGGCTAATCCTCCGCCTGTGGCGCCAGCACCCCGGGTTCTAGTCCTGGTCGGGGCGCCGGATTCTGTCCCGGTTGCTCCTCTTCCAGTCCAGCTCTCTGCTGTGGCCTGGGAGTGCAATGGAGGATGGCCCAAGTGCTTGGGCCCTGCACCCCATGGGAGACCAGGAGAAGCACCTGGCTCCTGGTTTCGGACCAGTGCAGTGCGCCGGCTACAGTGCGCTGATCGCAGCGGCCATTGGAGGGTGAACCAACGGTAAAGAAAGACATTTCTCTCTCTCTCTCTCTCTCTCTCTCTCTCTCTCTCACTGTCCACTCTGCCTGTAAAAAAAAAAAAAAAAAAAAAAAAGGCGGCAACCCAGGCTAGGTCTACAAAAAGGAATTTGTCCTCCAAGGCAGAGCAACACAGCCAACTTCCTTATTTCTACCATGAAGACCCTGATAGGTTTTCCTTTATAAGCCTGACACCCTGGGAGTCCCCCTCACTATAGCAGGGACCCCAGCCCAAGCATCTCACAGCTGCCACCCAGGCCAAAGAGTCCGCAGTGCTGAAAAGAGCAATGCTTATAAGCAGGGTCGGAGATTCAACTGAGGTGGGCTAGAGCACAGTAGGGAGTGCCTGGGGTAGGTGCCCTGTTCACCCTCTGGGCCTCACCAGCTCACCACAGCTCACTCAGCATTCAGCCAGTGAGGGGCAGGGGAGGAGCAGAAGACCTGAAAGCCTTGCAGCACTCAGGGGTGTTTTTAATGTTCTGTATGCTGTCTCCAATTTTCTCTTTCGTGCAAACCACGCAACACACATACACAAGCTCACAAATATGGAGATGTCAAGAGCTCACTTGTTTTCTCACTGCAAAAGCCTTTTTTATTAAATTTAAGAAACCACGTAATTACCATTCCTTTGGGCTTACACAGTTAGCTAGATAAGCCAAGAACACAGCTTAAGGCCACACCATGGGTTCACAGTAGCTGTGGCTCTTCCGGTCCGGGCTGAGTGAAGGACATTTGGAATAGACACTAGTACACAGCGAAAGCTGGTCTGAGTCACTGTATTTGGAGGAGTAACCACCCAGGTTCCCACCTCTTATTTATTTATCTTTTGTCCAGGGACTAACTTTAAATTTCCTGGCTTTTATGGTAATAAATAGAAACCTCTGGTTTGAGATCTCCTGTTCCTCTAGCCACTCCATTTATTTTTATCTTTGCAATCAAAGGATTCTAATGGTCTAGATTTATTTTGTGATTGTATATATTCATGAGTCAGAGAGGGGCCTCCTTTGTAGCTCAGTGTTGGCATCCCATATCAGAGTGCCAGCTCGAGCCCCAGCTGCTCTGCTTTTGATCCAACTCCCTACTAACGTGCCTAGTAAAGCAACAGAATATGGTCCAAGTCCTTGGGCCACTGCCACCCACATGGGAAACTTGGATGGAATTCTGAGCTTCTGGCTTCTATGCTCTCCAAATGCCTGCAATTGGGGTTGGACCAAAACTGAAAGTAGGAGTCAGGAACTCAATTCAGGTCTTCTGTGTAAATGGCAGGAACCAAATTACTTGAGCCAGAACCTACTGTCTCCCAAGGTATTTATCAGCAGTGAGCTAGAATCAAGAGATGGAACCAGTAATTGAAGATAGGCACTCTGATGTAGGATACAGAAATCTTAATCACAAGGCCAAACACTTTCCCACTAATGGCTGAGATTTAAAACACTCTACATTGCCCCAACTGGGCCTCCAGTTATCAACAGTAACCACCCTTCCTGTGATTTCTAAGTAGTCAAACGAAAGTGACATTTCAAAACCTAAGAATGACGACAGCAAGAAGAATTTCACGAAGCTATGTGGACTCTGTGCCACTAAGGGATAAAGTCTAGTCACAGGATGAAAGGGAAATTGGTTAAGCACTCATCTGCAAAGAAGATTTCTTAATCTTAAATCACCTTATCCCATGATTCAGAGGAAGGGGACCAGGGATGTTGAGAGATCTCCAAACCGTTTATCATCTGTAGACTCTTCTGAGGCAGACCCTACACTCATTGTCAATCATTGTGCCTGACCTCTGTTATTTTTATTCATTGTTTTTTATTTTTCTAGTCTAGCTAATTATCCATTAATGCTAGAAATCCTATTATTGAAATAATCATATGGATCAGTGGATGAACTCACAGCGTAATCTATGTTCATGAGTCTCACATATTCCAAACCAAGACACAGTAGCCTGAACAGGATATATAAAATAGTCTCAGTTATCATTAATACTCATGCTTAAACTCCTGTTTAAAATGGTTACAAAGAGCTGTTGTTAACAAAGTACCAAATATTTGGTGACTCAAAGCAGCAGAATTTATGGTTTCACTGTTCTGGACACCAGAAGTCAATATTCAAGGTATTTGCAAAATCACTTCTGGAGCTCTCGGGGAGGGAATTGGTTCTGTGCCTTTCTCCCAACTTCTGATATTGGCCAGCAATGCTAGATGTTTCTAAGCTTGTAGACCTAAAACACCAGCTCCTGTTCTCTCCTCTGTGAATCAATGTCTTTTCCTACCCTTTATAGGGACAATCATTATTGTATTTAGTACTCACCATAGTACAGCCTAGTCCCTAAAATACATCGCCAGATAAGGGCCCATTCACTTTGGAGATACCAAGGATGAGGACCTCGGTATGCATTCTGAGGGGACATGATTTGACCTACTACACTACTGAATAAGGAATTCTGAAAGTGAGTTCATCCAGCAAGCCCTGCAGGGGATTCGGATGGTCAAACTGTCTGACACCCACTGACACCGACCATTTTGTCCTTTGGACTTTTCACTGGCTTGCCCAGTGGCATCTCCAGCTGCAATACCCCAGACAGCAACCCAATGCTCTTTGTTGTAGAAGTTTTTTTAGCCAGTTTTGATGCTTGAACCTTTTTCTTGCTGAGATGAACAATCATAAGAAAATAAAGCCTTTGGCTGCTACACTTCTGATCCCAGCTCTCTGCTATGGCCTGGGAAATCAGTTGAGAATGGCCCAAGTGCTTGGGCCTCTGCACCTGCGTGGGAGACCTGGAAGAAGCTCCTGGCTCCTGGCTTCGGATCAGCACAGATCCGGCCATTGGGGCCAACTGGGAAGTGAACCAGAAGACCCCCCCCCCCATTACTCTTCCTTTCAGGTAAATAAATAAATCTTAAAAAAAAAAAAAAACATAACCAATAAACTGATCAGTTTATTGATAACATGCCCTGGGCATCATTCATTCATTCATCAAATAATTATGTAGTGTCTACTACAGATAGACCCTTTAAGACTCCATGGCAAAACAAAGATAAATTTTAAGGCCTGAGAAAACATACACGATAGTGGATAAGAAAGAAGAAAACTTTAAAATACATGAAACAGAAAAGAACATGATTACAGCAAGAAGTAACAATAATCTCATTTGGACGTTTCAAAATCATTTTTTCAATAGCTGATAATTAGAACCAAAATATTAAGACAATAGAAAGCCTGGACAAAGTGACCAACTAATGGAGCCCAGAGATGGCTAAGATGTAACCCTGGGCAGGGGTCAGGGCCACAAAGGGCCAAGAGACTCAAGCCTGACCTACAGACTCAAAGCTGAGGTGCAGAGGGACACACCTGGAACAATGTGCCTCCACGACTCAAAAACAAGACAGAGAAACTGAAAACAAAACAGGATGCGGTTACAGCTGGACCTGTCCAGCTCCACATATCGACTTCCCTGTGATGAGAAGGACACTGGTCACTAACTGACATGTTTACAAAACCCTGCATTCGCTCCCTCATTTCCCAAAGAATATAACCCCTGGACAACGTCCCCTTAATGGCATCCCTGCCTGGGGGCTCTCCCACTGTGGGAGCTTTCCTTTGCCTCAATAAACTTGCTTCTCTGCTCGCCCTTCTCTGTCTGTGCTCCTCATTCTTCAAGGTCATGGCACACAAACGCGAACTTCTAGAACTACTGACTCCTGCGGTACAATCACCCTGACACAGTTGGCATTTATGGAACAGTTAATCCCCAAATGAGAAAATGCACATTGTTTTCAAGTACATGTAGAATATTCATCATGAGAGACTACATACAAGGACAGTAACATGTACTGGTAAATTCTATATCATTGAAATCTCACAGTATGTTCTCTGACCACAAAAAAAATTTAATTCAGAATCAGTACACAAATATATCTAGAAAATCCCAAAGTACTTGAAAATTAACCAGCATACTTTTTTTAAAAAAGTATTTATTTATTTATTTGAAAGGCAGAGTTACAGAGAGAGAGAGAGAGAGAGAGAGAGAATAGAGAGATCTTCCACCCATTTACTGGTTCACTCTCCAAATGGCCACACAGAAAGAGCTAGACGGGTCTGAAGCCAGGAGCCAGGAGCCAGGAGCCAGGAGTTTTTACTGAGTCTCTCACATGGGTGCTGGGGCCTAAACACTTCGGACATCCTCCTGCTGCCTTCTCAGGTGCATTAGCAGGAAGTTGGATTAGAAGTAGGGCAGCCAGGACAGAGTCCCAGAGTCAGTTCGAGTCCTGGCTCTCCACTTCTGATCCAGCTCTCTTTCAAATAAATAAGTAAATCTTTAAAAACATATTCTTTATTTATTTGAAAGGCAGATTTACAGAGAGGCAGAGAGAGTGAGAGAAACAGAGACAGAGAGAGAAAGAAAGAGAGAGAGAGGTCTTCCATCCACTGGTTCACTCCTCAGATGGCTGCAATGGCCTGAACTACGCCAATCCAAAGTCAGGAGCCAGGAACAACTTCTGGGTCTTCAAAACGGTTGCCAAGGCCCAAGGACTTGGGCCACCTTCTACTGTTTTCTCAGACCATAGCAAAGAGCTGGATCACAAGTGGAGAAGGCGGCCGGTGCCGCGCCCTCAATAAGCTAATCCTCCGCCTGCAGGGCCGGCACCCTGGGTTCTAGGCCTGGTCGAGGCGCCGGATTCTGACCCGGTTGCTCCTCTTCCAGTCCAGCTCTCTGCTGTGGCCTTGGAAGGCAGTGGAAGATGGCCCAGGTCCTTGGGCCCTGCACCCACAAGGGAGACCAGGAGAAGCACCTGTCTTCTGGCTTCGGATCAGCGTGATACGTCAGCCGCAGCAGCCATTGGAGGGTGAACCAATGGCAAAAGGAAGACCTTTCTCTTTGTCTCTCTCTCTCTCTCACTGTCCACTCTGCCTGCAAAAAAAAAAAAAAGTGGAGAAGGCAGGACTTGGGTGCCAGTGCTGCAGATCAGGGTTTTAACCCACTGTGCCACAGTCCCCTCACAGCATACTTTTAAGACATGCGTCAACAAAAAAAATTTTGTAAGAACTTTAGGAAAATTTATCCCTTTAGATAGTTGTATGTAAAAAGAAAAGAGATAAAATACAAGTTTTCACTTATGAAGCCAGAAAGACGGAAGGAATTAAATTCAGTAGAGGAAAGGAAAAAATGAAATAAAGAAGATATAAAATGGACAAACTATAGAAAGAATAAGTAAAATGAAACACCAATTCATAAAAAAGTAAAATTTATATAAACTTCTAGCTAGACTGATTAAAAAAGGAAAAAACTTACACTGCAGTATCTTAGAAAAGAAGTGACTACAGGTCCTCCAGAAGTAAACAGGTGGTAAATGAATATGAATGTTATAGGTTGCACTGTGTCCTTCAAAAAATATTTAAGTCTTAACCTCTATACCTGTGAGTACAGGCTTTTTATGCAATAAGAGTCTTTGAAAATATAATACAGCTAAGGTGAGGTCATTAGGGTGCACCCCAATCTAGTATAACTGGTGTCTGTATTAGAAGAGCAAAACACCTGTGAAAACAGAGACACAAGGGGAGAATGTGATGCGAGATGTCAGAGACAGAAATTCAGGGATTCTGAAGGCCAAGAAGCACCAATGGGGAAATGGCATTGTGGCAAAACAGGTTAAGCTGCAGCCTGCAATGCCAGAAACCCATATGGGCGATGGGTCGATTCCCAGCTGCTCCACTTCCGATTCAGCTTCTGCTAAAGTGCCTGGGAAGGCAGTGGAAGATTGTCCAAGTCTTGGACTCTTGCACCCACATGGGGACCTGGAAGATGCTCCTGACTTTGTCCTGGCCCAGCCCTGGCCTCTGCAGCTATTTGAGGAGTGAACCAGCAAATGGAAAATCTCTATCACTCTCTCTTTCTCTTCCTGTAACTCTGCCTTTAAAATAAATATAATTTTTTGAAAAAAAAAAAAAAAAGTAGAAGCAGCAGCATCACCAAGGAACAAGGATAGGTGACCACCACCAGATGCCAGAAAGGTGCAAGGGAGGATTCCACTCAGGGTCACCGAGGGAATGTGGCCCTGTCACCATGATTTGGGCTACTTTTATTTATTTATTTTTAAGATTTCTCTATTCATTTGTAGCAAGCAAGCTACAAAGGCTCCAAAGTAATCCAATAGAGGAAGGAAAAGTCTTTGTAACAGTGCAAAAACAATTGCATATCATAAGCCTCAACATTGTTCTCAGATACAAAATAACTGCAAATGTATGCAAACCATCCATTAAACTAAAACTATATAAAACATCTAAGAACAATCATAAGAGAAAATTAAAAGAAATATAAATTTAAAAACACCAGATGCCACTGCGCACTGACCACAATAGCTAAAATTAAAAATGGTTCAGGATATCAAGTGTTGACAATAATGGGGAGCAACTGAAACTCAAATTTGTTGCTACTGGGAGAGTAAAATATTGTAACTACATTGAAAATCATTCTAGGAGTTTCTTATCAACTTGAGCATTTACTTACCTATGATTAAGAAATCAGAATCTTATATAGTTATTAAAAAGAGACAGAAATATATCCCCACACAGAGATCAGCACATAAATGTTTATGGCAGCTTTATTCACAGTACCCAAAAGTGAGAAACATATCAAATGTCCATAACTCAGTGGACAAATGTGCTCTAGCTGAATATTAGAATACTATTATAATAACGCTAATAGAATAATAATAGAATAATAATACTATTATAATAATAATAGAATACGTGCACAGGATGCATGTAGTTCTAGAATAAGCTAAACAAATTGATAGTGACAGAAGAGCATCGCTGGTGGACAGGGGCCAGGTGGCTGGTGTGAGGGAGAATGGAAGTTCTGGAGCTGATGGAAATGTTTTTGATTTGATAGCGTGTAAGAGGTAAACAGGTTAAAACCTATATCCCTCATGACTTAAATGGGTTCATTCTATTGTATAGATAGTCTAACTCAATAAGGTTGACGTTTTTTAATTTCAAGGTCAAGAAAGACAAAGAAAATTTAAACAGCATTTCCAGATTAAAGGACATGCCATCGATATGATGGTTAAATGCATTGTATTATTGTGAACATGGAGAAAAATACCCTTAAATGACATTATTAGGCCAATGGATAAATTGGAATGTGGTTTATAGATTAGATCATAATGCTGTTTCATTGTTAAATTTCCTGATTTTGATAATTGCAGCATGGTTATATAAGACAAAGTCCTTTTCTTCAAAAATATTCAGAAACCAGGACATATCTTCAATTTATTTTCAGGTGGGTCGACAATGAGAGCAAGAGTGAAGGAGAAACAGTGTACAACACAGCAAAATACAAACAATTGATAACTGTGGGTAAAAGTTACATGGGCTTGTCTTGTAGTATTCTTTCAACTATTCAGTAAATGCTGTAACAAAATTATTTTTAAAGATGAGGTATGCTTCTAGGTAGTAAAAATATAACTATATCCTAGTTCTTAATTGTACTCCCACGGTCTGATAACATTGACATGTTTTATCCTATTGGTAAGGAAAAGATCCAGGCCATGCATTAGGATGCTCTAACAGGTCCCGGGTTGTTCAGGGAAGCGGGAAGAGTGATGCCTGAGAACCACAATAGAGGAGCAGCTGCTCCCAAACACGAAGCTTCCACTCCCCACAGGAAGAAGATGGCGTCTGGCCTCCTGATCAGGGCTCAGGAGAAGATGTGCTTCCTCTTCCAGCTCCTGTGTCCACACTGCACTGAGCCCTGCAGTCAGAAACAGGTGTTAGCAGTAACCCCAAATTACTACAGGACACAAAAGCAGGGCAGCATTTCCAATGTTACCTGTTCTTCTAAGTGCACATTGAAGAAGGGAAATTACAATTAATTCTCATTTTACAGATACAACTGTACGTTTTAGAGCAATCGCCATCTTCTACCCTTGTTGAGGCCAAAAATCCACATTTTCCTCTACCAGAAGGTAAACTCATCATTTTCAAATTCCTGCAGAACAGAGGTCAACTGTTTAAATCCGAATTTTCCAATGAAATCTTCATGAACGTTTTAAATTCTATTTCTTAAATTACTGATAAATATAAATGTTTTTCATAACTTCAACATTAGATTTTCTTTGTCTTAGCCCATTAAACACATTTACCTAAAAACTCCAAGTTGATTCCACACTGGCAACTTTTGGGCAGCAGAAAAAGTGACTTTGCAAAATGGCTTTGGGATTATAATATACCAAACCTACTTTCTTATTTAATTTTTTAGTAGAAGTGAGAATTTTAAAAGTAGAACTGAATTTCTGTGACACAGATATCAGGTCTCATGTGCATATGCTTTAAGGAGAAAAAACAGAATGAAATATAATCATAGATTAGAGAGTTTGATTGATGTTTTTATTTATTTATTTGTCTTCCCCATCAATAAACAGTAGTTAAGCTAAACCATGGCAATCCACAGAAAACTATCAAAGCATGGTGTCTATCTAAAAAAAATGGTTCATTAGGTGGCAGAACTACTTTCCTAATTAAAATTAGTTAAAATGATGGATAAATAAGATGTTGCACCTCCTTGAATATGTTCATCAGTCAGCAAGAAGTAGATTCACACTTGGGCTGAGGGTTCAGTAGAGGCAGGAGTACATATGTGGGGGTTTTTGTGATTCTGAATTCTTAGTTGAGATTATTCTTTTTTCTCTTTTGCTTAAATGGAGGGTTCAAGACCATTTAGAGTGTTTTTTGTTAATGTTTATTTATTTATTTGAGAGGTAGAGTTACAGAGACAGGGAGAGACAGAAAGAGAGGTTTTCATCTGCTGCTTTGCTCCCCAAATGACCACAATGGACAGAGCTGGGCCAATCTGACGCCAGGAGCCAGCAGTTGCTTCCAGGTCTCCCATGTGTGTGCAGGGATCTAGGACTTGGGCTGTCTCCAATGCTTTCCCGGGCCATAAGCGGAGAGCTGGATCAGAAGAGGAACAGCCAGGACACGAACCGTGCCCATATAGGATGCTGGTGCCACAGGCTGAGGCTTAACCCACTAAGCCACAGCACCCACACCAGGAATAACTACTGTTAAGTCAGGATGGTACAAGCACTTCATATTTCCCTAGATAATGACTGTGTTTCATTTTCTGTGTTTCATAACTCATACTGCATGTGTTTGATATGCTTTTATCATTAATAATGATATATAACAATTCTCTATTAACACCACTTGCTAAAATACTTTCTTCCTAATTCTTCTGTTTTACTAATGGACTCTACTTCCAAAAAACTGTGAAATGAGCAATGACTTGTTAGATGCAACCCTTTCCAACCCCCACACTAATGTTACAGTCTGATACATTTCAGAAACTTACATTCCAGGTGATGTGCCATCATCAATCCATTTCCATTTGTTTTCCATTTCACTATATGACAATCCAATCCAATAAATATTTTCATGAATCTGAAATCGCACAAATGTCTATAAAGGAAACAAAACACATCATGGGAATAAGTTCCCATCTGTTGGAAGAATGAGAAGACAGACAGGTAGAGGGACAAAAGCTGTATCCACAGCCAGTACTCTGCCACTCTCCACAACACCCTTCATCCCTGCTTCCTAGAAAAATCTCTCATTCTACAAAGCCTATATTTTCATTTTCCAAAGTACATTTCCTTAGGAGATTACTTATATAAGTTAAAATCGCCTGCCAGTCTCATAAATTACTTAAAGCATGGAAAATGTTTAAATTAAAATATCTACAAATAAGAAATTTGTTAGATAATGTATGACACTTCAGAAAACTATTCAAAGTCATGATTCAAAAGAATATGTCATGGTGTAGAGAAGGTAGCACTGCATGATCTTAAATGAAAGAAGAAGTCTTCAAAACAAACTTCTTAAAATAAAAACTGATTGTGTGGGGGGTGTGCATTACACTCTTCACTCACAGAAGAAAGCCTTGCTTTTAGGTAAGTAGTTGGAAGAGATAAAAGGGGGAATAAGTATTTGGATATATTAAAAATGTCTAAAATGAACTGTAACCAGGCCGGCGCTATGGTGCAGTGGGTTAAAGTGCTGACCTGAAGCACCGGCATCCCATATGGGCACCAGTTCTAGTCCCAGTTACTCCTCTTCTGATCCAGCGCTCGTAGACTATGGTGCACCCCCACTGCTTGCCACCCCATAGGGAAAAAATAACTGTGGTTCTAGGGTACAGGTAACCAACAGTTCAGATAAGTACTTCCTCCAAGGAAAGGCATATTTTCTTATTAAGTGGCACTACTGCAGTCTCCTTGAAGAGAGAGGATTACAAATTTCACCCTTCCTAATCATCGTCATAATAGATCATGTGCATTGAACACTCAATGAGTAGCAGGACCATATGCTTATTAGCAGACAGGGTTTCCAGGGAGATTCTGAACTCTACAATCTTCCCCACACAATAGGAAGAATAGTTGAAGATCCCTCTTTCTGGACCACCCTCCCCTTCACAGCCTCTTGGGTCACAGGGGAGAGACACATTCATGAGATTGAGAGTACATGGAGGAGTCTGTGATACCAGTTCATGTTCATTGTCAATCTTCAAAAGGGAGGAACCGTAACTTTGGCAAGTTTGTTTACATTTCTCCCAGGTGTTATCTTGCAGAACAAAATAATAGCAGTTTACTCCATAACAGGACCAGTAGTCTTCATGGACTTTACCTACAACATGTAAAGTCAGTCATTAAACTTCTTATTATCTGGTCATCTGTGAATCAGAACAATATGTTTATCAGCCGCCTATAACTGACACAAAGGCTCAAATCTATCTATAAAAATACTAGTGGCTGGTTAAGGTTGAGGGTGGAGGTTGGCAGTGTGTAGAGAGAGGTTAGCTAAGTCCCAAAACACAGTCAGGTGCAATATCAAGTTTTAGTGTTCCTTCAGTCAGTAGGGTGACCATACTTCACCAGGATAAATTATCACTGAAGAACTGGAAGAGGGGAGCTTGTAGGCTCCAAAAACAAAGAAAGGACAGTAAATGAAAAGGCTAAATGTGATTGGTTTGCACCATATTTATGTGTTAAAATATTACATGAGACCCATGCTATGTCCAAGTAGTATGTTCTGATCAAAAATGTTTAAATAGAATAATTCTTTTAAAATGCTTAAAGTGTTACTACTGCATTAGATTGTGAGGATATAGTCTGACAAGACAAGAGTCCAGCAGTGTGGGGAGACACCAATACACGGGAGATAACTCCTCATGATTCCACTTCTCTGAGGTATCAGCAGTGGCCAAAACTATGGGAAGACAGAATATGATGGTGGTTGTGCAGAGCTTGAGGGCAGGGAAATGAAAAATTCTGTGCTCTGAGTGTAATCTTTCAGTTATGTGTGAGGAATAAGTTCCAGAGATCTGCTGTACAACATAGTGCGCACAGTGAGGGACACTGTATCATACACTTAAAATTTAAAGCTCTCACAGTCAGTGTTCTTACCACAAGTGAACAACATAAGGACACGTTGGGAGGTGATGTAGAAGTCTATTATCCTGGCCAGCGCCATGGCTCAATAGGTTAATCCTCCACCTAGTGGCACCGGCACACAGTGTTCTAGTCCCGATCAGGGCGCCGGATTCTATCCTGGTTGCCCCTCTTCCAGGCCAGCTCTCTGCTGTGGCCTGGGAAGGCAGTGGAGGATGGCCCTGCTTGGGCCCTGCACCCCATGGGAGACCAGGAGAAGCACCTGGCTCCTGCCTTCAAATCAGCGTGCTGCGCCCGCCGCAGCACGCCAGCCGTGGCGGCCACTGGAGGGTGAACCAACAGCAAAAGGAAGACCTTTCTCTCTGTCTCTCTCTCTCTCACTATCCACTCTTCCACTCTGCCTGTCAAAAAAAAAAAAAAAAAAAAAAAAAGAAGTCAAGTCTAGTATCCTTATTGTGGAGATTGATTCATGGTTGATTGCAGGTTCCATCTCATCAAATCATGTATATTTAATCTGTGCAGTTTTGGATGGTGATACTAGCTCAATAAAGCTGTTTTAAAATAATAAAAAATAGTCTAAGTTTTTAAAAAATATTGTAGGATGGCTAATTCTAAATTAAAAATATATTTTGGTGATCGGCATTGTGTTGTAGTAGGCTAAGTGTCCACCTGAGGCCCTGGTACTCCATATCGGCTCCTGTTCAAGTCCTGGTTGCTCCTCTTCCAATCTAGCTCTCTGCTTATGGCCTGAGAAAGCAGTGAAGATGGCCCATGTGCTTTGGGCCCCTGATCCACTTGGGAGACCCAGAAGAAGCTCCTGGCTTCTGGCTTCTGCTCATCTTGGCTCCGGCCATGGGGCCATTTGGGGAGTGAATCAGTAGATGGAAGACCTTTCTCTCTCTCTTTCTCTCTCTCTCTCTCTCTCTCTCTCTCTGGCTCTATCTTACAAATACATAATTAAAAAATCTTTAAAGGAGTCGGCAAAGTGGTTAGTGGGTAAAGCCACCGCCTGCAGTGCCAGCATCCCACTAGGGCGCAAGTTCGAGTTCCAGCTGCTCCAGTTCCGATCCAGCTCTCTGCTATGGCCTGGGAAAAACAGCAGAAGATGGCCCAAGTCCTTGCCCACTGCATTCCTGTGGGAGACCAGGATTAAGCTCCAGGCTCTTTGCTTCCGATTGGCCTCAGCCCTGGCCATTGGGGCAATCTGAAGAGTGAACCAGCTGATGAAAGACCTTTCCTCTCTCTCTCTCTGCCTCCGCCTCTCTGCTATTCTGCCTTTCAAAGAAATAATATTTAAAATAAAATATTTTTAAAAACATATAGAGAAACCTTTCTTTTGCCTTTATATATTTATATTTATAGTATAAAAATGTATAAATATAAACTAAATTTCTACTAACTACTACAATTAAATATACAAAAGTTATTTAAATATATAAATATTTACTGGTTGTTTAGAAGTCGGGACAATTCATTCCCTAACTAGGCAACGTTTTAGTACTTACTGCATAAGATTTATTATATTTATCTCTTGGGTGTTTTGTACAAATGTCAACACTATGACAAATCTTGCAGATAACTTCCAGGTAGTATATTACTAGCATACTTTCAAAAGCTCATGAAAAAAAAAGAAAAAATATTCATGAAAGTATAAGCTTATTTGGGTGCCAATTTTTTGAAATCCCTGCAGAGTTGTTTAATAATGTGCATTTGCCATGAATTTTTAAAATTACACTGGTATTGGTGGTCACAAATAAACCAAATATCTGAAGTCAAGGCAGACACACCAAGATACACAGACATACACACACACACACACACACACACACACCACACAACATATCTCGATAACAGCATTCAAATAAAACTGTTGTGCCCGTTGTAGGTAATATTTTTACTGAAAGCCTCCGCATTTTATGTGAGCAACAACCCAATTCTCACAGGGCCAGATCAGCTGAATTGCTAGGGGTCTGGCATACTGTTTCACCATCTGGGAATAGAGAGGAGGCAAAAACTGCCATGGAGTCTGGGGAAACACAGGGCTCTACACATGCAAATGTGGTTCCAGGGATTCCAACCCCACACATCTGAAAGGCACAAATTCAAAGCTGTCCAGTAGAGCCATAGATCACTAGGCATAGCCTGCTTATTAGATGTCAAAGCTTCTAGAAGGGAAAAAATGATGCAAGAGGATACAGTGAATCCTTCCAGATTTCTTCAATACCTGGATTGTGCACAGATTTCGGGAAGGTATCCTTTTTTGCATTGCATCCATTCCATTTTAAAAAGAGTGACTTCAGTGCATTTTCCATTAGAAGGGTTTTATTTTTGAGAGTGTCATATTCTAAAGACTTATTTGCCAAGAGTTGCTTATTTAAGTAGTCATCATTTTGCACAACGTGGTACATTTGAGTGAGGTTTCCTAGAATTTCCTGCTGTTGATGCTTTTCTTGAATAAGCTGTAAAACTAAAACGTGCAGCACAGATATCATAAAAATACAATCATGAGGTCCAACTGTGAAATTAGAGACAACAGGAAAAGTCTCACTTTAACAACCAACTCATATGATTATTTCAGTAATTTGACATTTAGAAAGTAACACCTCAGTGAACTGACCACAGAAATGGAAACATCAAATTTCTCACTAATAGCCACTGAAGGATAGCATAAATAAAATACCTGACGGCTAACACCATACCTTACAGTTTAGCTCATTTTAATAGCACATCATCATAAATAAGTAGCAAATCAAAATTCAGTTAGTTAACATTTAATGATAAATCTTCTGAAGATAAAAACCTAACCTAGCAGGTAGATGTTTGTGGACAGAGGCCCGTGTCTCACAACTCAGTACCCGGGTACAGTGCAGTGCCCAAGCCCTGGCTCCTGACTCCAGCTTCCTGGGAGAGGCTGTGATGACTCAAGAAGCTGAGTTTCTGCCACCCATGTGGAAAACCTGGGCTGAGATCCTGGCTCCGACCTGCAGGTATTGTTGGGTGAACTGCCAAATGGGATTCTTTCTCTCTCTCTCTTTTTTGTCCTCTCTCTCACCCCCCCAATTAAAAAAATAAGTTTTAGCCTGAACTTAAAAACATGAAGATATAACACAATTATTATTGGAATAGATTAAATATCTGAAAATAGGTGATTTCATACAAATGTAGTATATCCATGTTTTTCCTTAAGATGAGAAAAACAGAGAAAGACAAGAAAAAAGCTTAAATTCAAGATCATCTTCTATGTGCATATTAATTCTTCTTACTGTTTCCTTATTATATATTTTAAAATAAATAAATAAACACCCAAAGTGTTTTTTCTCAGACTGACAATGATCTCAACTCAATGGCAGAATCCTACACAACAACCTACAAAAGCAATGTTCCCGTGCATTATGCAGAATGAGACAGCTCACCACAGCTTCAGAGCCAGTGAACTAGGTAAGCAGAGTGAACACCACCGTGTGATGTGTTCCTGAAAAACTCACCAACAAAGTCCAGAACCCTCTGGGAGGTCCCCGAGTTTCAACAGGGAGCAACACTGTTAGTATCTGCACAAAGCATGGTTACTGCAGGTCCTCAGACTAGAAAGATGGACTCCAGTACTCACTCTTTGTCACCAACACTGCGACCGCCACTGAGAGAAGTAAACAGAGGATTCCAAGAGTCACTGCAAGGAGATGCCTGGGCACTGAGAACTCTTTAAAGAAAGAAGAGAGAGAGAGAGCGAGCCTGGTTACCACTTACCTCCATCAGGGACACTGTTTGAAGCAAAGGGAAGATCTTTAAAATTTTACAAGACAATATCTACCAAGTGATTTAAAATTTTAGCCTATAAAATATAGTTTCAAAGTTTAAGATTTCTGCGTGATGTGGGAGACATAGAAGAATCTTCTGCCTCCCAGCTTTGGCCTGACCCAGCTCCAGCTATTGCAGCTCTCTGGGGAGGAACCAGTATTTGCAAGATTCTCTCTCTCTCTCTCTCTCTCTGTAAATCTGATTTTCAAATAAAATAAATAAATCTCAAAAAGAAAAAATTCTGGCTGATGTACTCATCACAGAAGTCCTTCAGGGTTTAAAAGCAGGCCCCTGCTGAAGCACCACTGACAGCTGACGTAAGATGCTCAGGGGAGACCACAGTGACACGTGTCCTTCCTGTGATCACAGATAATCATGCAAAGGAAAAGCAGGCAATGGTCTTGAGTCTGGGTTGCAAAAGGGATCACAGGCCATCCTGACAGGAGGTTCTAGAAATCCACTTTTCCTGCTTCACCATCAATCCTGTTTTTCTGCAAACAGTACTATGTTTATCCTTTTACTTTTGATGTTCCCATATTGGAAAAATTATATCATTGATGATCACCAAACTAAAATGATAAAAGTTATTTTCAGCTTAAAGTTAAACTGTGACAATATTTGAGGTGCAGAGAGAATAGAAAAATTAGAATGTCCCTTTGATATGAAGATTTTTCCTTCTTCATGGCCTTTAACATCACATATATATTCTTAAGACACCTAAAATGTGTTGTCTGAATTACTTTGTTTTTAACACATATTTTTCACTTTGTAAACATTCCCTAAGATATGCTATGTTTCTTGAGACACTTTTCTGTGTTTTACTTTTACAGGCTTCACAAATCATTATTGACCAGACTTGAATAAAAGCAGTCTATTAGCTGCTCATAGGATTCATTAATTTTTGCATTCAGCTAACTGTCCTTTCAAGTTTTCCGTTCTACTATGCTGTCTTGTAATAGTGTCTTCTAACCACTTGACAATCAGAAGTATCTATATGAACTTTTTCTAAGCCTCAAGTTTGGCAATCCATAAACAACAGGTGAATTTAGAGGCCTAAAATATATACATTGGGGTCAGCATTGTAATGCAGTAGGTTAAGCAGCCAGTTGCAATGCAGGCATCCCATATCACAATACCCATTCATGTCTCAGCTGCTCCATTTCTTTTTTTTTTAACTTTTATTTAATGAGTATAAATTTCCAAAGTACAGCTTATGGATTACAATGGCCTCCCCTGCATAACATCCCTCCAACCCGCAACCCTCCCCTTTCCCATTCCCTCTCAACTTCCATTCACATCAAGATTCATTTTCAATTCTCTTTATATACAGAAGATCAGTTTAGCATATATTAAGTAAAGATTTCAACAGTTTGCTCCCACACAGAAACATAAAGTGAAAAATACTGTTTGAGTACGAGTTACAGCATTAAATCTCAATGTACAGCACACTAAGGACAAAGATCCTACATGAGGAGTAAGTGCACAGTGACTCCTGTTGTTGACTTAACAAATTGACACTCTTGTTTATGGCATCAGTAATCACCCTAGGCGCTTGTCATGAGCTGCCAAGGCTATGGAAGCCCCCTGAGTTCACTGACTCTGATCATATTTAGACAAGGCCATGGTCAAAGTGGAAGTTCTCTCCTCCCTTCAGAGAAAGGTACCTCCTTCTTTGATGACCCATTCTATCCACTGGGATCTCACTCGCGGAGATCTTTCATTTAGGTTTTTTTTTTCCCCCAGAGTGTCTTGGCTTTCCATGCCTGAAATACTCTCATGGGCATTTCAGCCGGATCCGCATGCCTTAAGGGCTGATTGTGAGGCCAGAGTGCTGTTTAGGACATCTGCCATTCTATGGGTCTGCTGTGTATCTCACTTCCCATGTTGGATCATTCTCTCCCTTTTTGATTCTATCAGCTAGTATTTGCAGACACTATTCTTGTTTATGTGATCCCTTTGGTTCTTAGTCCTATCATTATGATCAATTGTGAACAGAAATTGATCACTGGGACTAGTGAGATGGCATTGGTACATACCACCTCGATGGGATTGAATTCGAATCCCCTGGTATGTTTCTAATTCTACTGTTTGAGGTAAGTCAGCTTGTCAGCTGCTCCACTTCTTATCCAGCTCCCTGTTAATGCACCTGAGAAAGCAGCAGAAGATCACTCAAGTATTTTGGAGTCTGCCATTTATGCGGGAGACCAAGAGGGAGTCCTAAGCTCCTGGCTTCTGCCAAGCCCAGCACCGGCTATGGTGCCCATTTGTAGTGAACCAGTGCTTTTCTCTTTGTCTCTCCCTCTCTGCCACTTTACCTTTAAAATAAATAAATACATAAATAAATCGTCTTTAAAATATTTGTATATATACCTTTATCATCAGTTTTTCCACTCCTTCGAGTGCCATCAGGTCTTAATCTATTTTGCGATTCTGAAGAAGACTGAGGACATCTCAAAGCTGAATAAGTCACCTCCTGATCACTCACCTCTAAAAGAAGAAAAACATATCTGGCATCAAAACTTTGCTACACGATGGCTTCTAAAGAAAAATCAAAATGGCGGCTTGAAGGAACATTCCCGACATGATGGTGAGAGCTAATTGTGTGTGTGTCTGTGCGTCTCCCTATACACGTGTTTATCTTCTCCTACAAATACACAGACAGTCTGATTTATATAAGAAGGGGAAATCCTGTTAACATTTCCATTAAACTCATTTATAATCCTAGTGATCATTGCCACGGTTATCAGAAAAGATAAACGGAAGAAAAAGATTGCCAGTAGATTATTGTCCTAGTTACTCAATTTCACTCAAAATGTTCAACATACATCTAAAAATATTATGACAAATTAGTACCATCTCAAAGTTCTGAAACACATTTAAATGGTTGATTCTAACAACAATAATTCTGTACTCTGAAAGAGTATAAATGCCTTGGCTTAAAAAATACATATTTTGATATGCATATAAGTGCTTTGAAAGCTCTCGCATTCTTTGCAAACACTCTAACAGAGTGTTGCCCAAAGTATATCTAAAGACCAACTGCAAATGATTATCTGAGGGTGAATATCACAAGTTGGTTAACATTTCAGAGCCAGTGTCTTGTACAAGATAAGCTGAATAAAAATCTCTTAGGTTCCCGGATATGATGTTGCCATCAAAGCTTTTGTGAAACTAAATTTTCTTATAGGTAATCTTCAGTTAATGTCTTTTAAGGATTAATCTAGCAATAAATATCAATGTAGAAAGAAATCCAATAATAAAATTTGAAATTTACTTTGCTTCTTACATTCATGTCAGAGAAAAGATTATATCTAAGAAGCAGGAAATATTTTAAAAAACTGCAAAAGTAACTATAGCCTTTTATACATTTTTAATTACAAAATTTTGTATGTTTATTTACATTTTCTCTAACTTCCTACTAGGAAATAGGAGCATTTCTGCTAAGGAATCCTTCAATATGGATGGATGATACATAAATCATTAGCTCCAAGGAAAAGTAACTCCTCAAATCACTCTTCTTTATGTTCGTAACACAAAGCAAAACTCATAGCATATTGAAAAAGGGAAGATAACTCATCCTGGATGCTGAACTACAATTCTAACATGCTTCAGAGACCGTGCAATTCTAATGCAATGAGAGGGAAGGCTTTCCTACCACGCTCCTTCTCAGGCCACGTCACTTGTAGTTCAGTGCCATATTCCTAGAATAAGTCGAATTAATAGGATACCCAGGTGCTAAGATCCAAGGGAATAAAAGCAGGTGTTACCTGGATCCATGCCGTGCAGTGATGCAGGTGGAAGAAACGGACCCCAATATGAGGGAGAAGTCGTCCACGCCGGTCCAAGATCCCCTAGGGGCTCCACGAAGAGAAGCGAATTGCCTCTGAGTGAGGATACTCCGACTCAAAGTGCTCTGCCCCTCCTGGTGAAGTGGTAGAGGAAACTGAGTGATGAAAGCTGTTGTTTACAGGAAAGGAAAGATGGTCATGCGCTGTGTCTTCCTCCATTTCAACTAATCAACCATTTAGCATTCTTTGCAAAATAGCACTCAAAACCAATATTTACAGACTAAAAAGACATATCAACACAGTTGTGGAAAACAAGATGAATATCATTAACATAAAAGTAACAGATATAAAACAAACCACCAGTCAAAGAGATGGGCAAAACATTTATGTGTTTATACAAAAAGGGACAGAACTCATTTCTCTAGCTCTTAGTTTAAATAATGCCCTCTCTGTTACAAAGATTCTGTTTTAAGATACTATTTAAAAAATATTATTCTTTTTCTTGATTAATGCTTATTTCAGGTAAATGTGTTTTTAAATTTGTTTAACATCTGTCTATAAAATTTGGTTTATTTTCTTCCAGTATTTTTTGATAAATATGTTTACTAGCAAAGCTGGTATCATTACACAGTGCTTCCACTTTAATCGTTTTTTTTTTTAGATTTATTTTAATATTTTAATGGTAGAGTTACAGAGACAGGTAGAGACAGAGAGGTCTTCCATCTACAAGTGAAATCTCCAAATGGCCACATCAGCTGGAGCTGGGCCAGGCTGAAGCCAGGAGCCATGACCTTCTTCCAGGTCTTCCATGCAGGTACTGTGGCCCAAGCACTTGGGCCATCTTCCACTGCTCCCCCAGGCCATCAGCAGAGAGCTGGATCAGAAGTGGAGCAGCCAAGATCAAACAACTCTTATATGGGATAACAGTGCTGTGGGCCGGGGCTCTAACCAGCTGAGCCACAGTGCTGGCCCCACTTTATTCTTTTCTGATAAGTAATAAACATTTCTTCACTTTAAACATATTCATGTAAAACACGAATTATTCATTTTAATGTATTTTAAAGGCAAAGCAACAGACAAAGACAGCTCTACATCTGCTGGTTCACTCTCCGAATGCACACAGCAGGCCTGGGCTGGGTTAGGCAGGAGCCAGTGGTGGTTTAACCCTCTGCACCAAAACAACCACACCTAAGACATGATTTAAAAACCATCATACTAATTACCCACATGGGTACACCCATAATTTATTTAAGCAACCCCTTGCTATTGAACATTTAAGGATTTTTTTTCTGGGATTTTGCTAGTGTAAAAAATAATTGGCCTGTACTATTGCATGTTTTGTTAGAAACTAAGTTAAACACAAAATTATGGAGTCAAAGGGCATGTGCATTTAAAGAAATGGGCAAATACTAAACACCTTCTGGAAAAATTGTTCCCATTTATATTCCACCAGTTGTGTGTGAAAATATTCACATTTAATTTTTTTTTAAGATTTGTTCATTTGAAAGGCAGAACCACATGGAGAGAGGGTAAGAGAGAGAGACAGAGGGAGAGAGAGATCTTCCATGCACTGGTTCACTCCCTAAATGGCTGCAACAGCCAGGGCTGGGTCAGAAACCAGGAACTATATCCAGGTCTCCCAAGAGGATGGCACAGACTCAGTACTTGGGTACTGCTGCCTTCCCAAGCACATTAGCAGGAAGCTGGATTGGAAGTGGAGCAGCTGGGGTGCCGCCATGTCCCATTGTACCACAATTCCAGCTCCTCATGTTTGAATTTTGAGAAGAAATGCTGGTAAGTTATTCCTCTCCTTGAGTTTTGTCCACAAATCTTACTTCTAATAGCTGTCTCAGCATCCTTCCAGGCATCACGTTTTCATATACGTTAGAGTTTAAAAAGAAATTCATTCGTGTAACTCTGATACCATGAGCCAGACTCTGGCAGGACATATTCAAATCTCACATTGAAATTTGCTTTCACTTGACTGATGCCTTTTCAGTCTTCTGACTACAGTTTCATGAAACCCATAAGGTGCAGTGGTTAAATTACTCCTTGGGATGTCCAAATTGGAGTGCCTGAGTTCAAGTCTAAGTCCTCTTACTGACTCCAGCTGCCTGCTGATGTACACCCTGGAATGTAGCGGTGGTGGCTCCAGTATCAGACCCCCAGTTTGAGGACTGGGCTCCTGGCTTCAGCCTTCTCCCAGCTCTGCACATTGCAGGCCTTTGAGGAGTGAACTGGTGGATGGAAGCTCTCTAAGTATGTGACTCTCTGCCTGCTAATTACAAAGTAAGTAAATGGTTCTTCAAGTGAGGTGATAGTTGTTAATAAATTGTATGGGATGGGAGTGAGGTGGAGAACAGCAAGGGAGATAGATTATGCAGAAACTGCCACATCCCTGCTTCACTAGGTTTGACAAGTTCCTTGCTTGTTCTTTGCTTCCCTAACCATCCTCTTCACAAGGCCTCCCCCTATCCTCCAGCCTCCCCCAACCTTCCCTCCAAATGACTGCATGTAGTCCCCTGCGTGTTATGGCCTCCAACACCTATGTAGGTCATAGAGCCTGTTGACTCTACTTCTGTCCCTTGGCATCATCCTCAATCTCTGAATCACCTTTGCATCCCCCACTTATCATCATGTGCGGGCAGTCAACTGAAATACCACCCCCCACACACCAACAGAGACCAGCATAGCTCAATCACATAGGCAAAGTTTCATTGGTGGAGTCTGGATGTTTCAGGATTATTTCTGCTAGACTTGGATAAGCTTTGTCATTGCCAAATAACAAAAGAAGGAAGTTGTGCTGAGAAGACAGAATGGGGAAGTGGAAATAATCATGATGGTTGAAAAGGGGGCAGAGAGAGACACTCACTGGAGCGCCTACTATGTACAGAGCCACACTAAACCCTTGAGCACTAGCTCCGGCTTACTATTGTCCTCATTTTAGAAATGAAGGAATTAATGTTGAGGTTGAGATGCCCAAGGATGCATTATTGCTCATTTTTGGTCCATGTTTAAAATAATGCCTGACTGAACACATACAGCACAGACAAAATGAAGATTCAGAAGGGCATGGGTTTTCAACAAAGCTCTTGGCACAAAGTAGGAGTTCTGAAAACAGAAATATGTGGCTTGAACTGGCAGCCCTAGCCCCTGTGTTATTTCAGGCAAGTCTTCTTTAATTTTTGTTTATAGTCCATGATTCAAATCCTTCCTAGTCACAAAAACTTGACAAGGCCTTCTGGATCCTCAGCCTCAGTATCTTCCCATGTCCACTGATAATATCACCCACTTCATAGGCATGCAAGAACCTGATGAAATTAGCACTGGAGGATTTCGCTATTTTGGGGGGCGTGGGTTTATTTGACGAGGGCTTGGTTTTCCACTCCTAAATTTCTGCAGATGGTGGAAGAGTGAGGACTGCAAGCCACACATCCTGACACACTACTGTGTTTTGTCCCCACCAAAACTCCTCCAAGGCAGCTCCGGGAACTGGGGTGTTAGTGGGAGGTTTTGAATCAAGGGGTAGAGCCCCCATGAATGAATGAATGAATGTCTTACATGGGTGATTTCTCCCTTTCACAGGACCAGATTAGTTAGTGAAGAACAGGTTGTAAAGCAAGTCTGGCTTTCTTGTTCTTTCTTTCGCACACACACCTGCTCGTCCTTCCATTGCTTGCCAAAAGTTGAAGCATCATGAAGTCTCACCAGATGTGGCCACCGATCTTGAACTTCCCAGGCTCTAGAACCATAAGTGAACACAATCTTTTCTTGCACATGATGCAGTCTCTGGTGTTTTTTATAGCAAAGAACATGGACTAAGACACACACACACACACACTGGGCTGGGTTCTCTATCCAACTGCACTGGGCTCAGAGTGCAGGTGTTGGGAAGAACATCTCATTAACACAGTGTGGGAGCTCGGAAACATGGTCGCATAGCATAGCTTACAGTACTGCTCTAGAGAAACCTCCTGTAGCCTCCCGGTCTCCCAAGGATGCATGTAGTTCTAGAATAAACTAAACTAATTGATAGTGACAGAAAGAGCATCGCTGGTGGACAGGGGCCAGGTGGCTGCTATGAGGCAGAATGGAATTTCTGGAGCTGATGCAAATGTTCTAGATTTTGATTTGATAGCGTGTGAGAGGTAAACAGATTAAAACCTATATCCCTCATGACTTAAAATGGGTAAATTCTATTGTATGGATAGCCTAACTCAATAAGGTTGACTTTTTTTAATTTCAAGGTCAAGAAAGACAAAAGAAATTTAAACGGCTATTCCAGATTAAAGGACATGCTATAGATATGATGATTAAATGCACTGTATTACTGTGAACATGGAGAAAAATACCCTTAAATGACATTATTTAGCCAATGGACAAATTTGAATATGGTTTATAGACTAGATCATAACACTGTATCATTGCTAAATTCCCTGATTTTAATAATTGTAGCATGGTTATATAAGACAAAGTCCTTTTCTTCAAAAATATTCAGAAACCAGGACATATCTTCAATTTATTTTCAGGTGGATTGACAATGAGAGCAAGAGTGAAGGAGAAACAGTGTACAACACAGCAAAATACAAACAATTGATAACTGTGGGTAAAAGTTACATGGGCATGTCTTGTAATGTTCTTCCAACTATTCAGTATATATGAATTTAAATTCTGTAACAAAATTCTTTTTAAAGATGAGGTATGCTTCTAGGTAGTAAAAATATAACTATATTCTAGTTCTTAATTGTACTTCCATAGTCTGCCATTGACATGTTTTATCCTATTCGTAAGGAAAGATCCTGGCCACGCATTAGGATTCTTCGACAGCTCCTGGGTGGTTTAGGGAAACGGGAAGAATAATTCCTCAGAACCATAATCGAAGGAGCAAGTACTCCCCAAGATGAAGCGACCACTCCCCACAGGAAGAAGATGGCATCTGTCCTCCTAATTCAGGGCTCAGGAGATTTTCTTCCTCTTCCAGTTCCTGTGTCCACACTGGACTGAGCCCTGCAGTCAGAAACAGGTGTTAGCAGTGACCCCAAATTATTACAGGACACAAAAGCAGGGCAGCATTTCCAATGTTATCTGTTCTTCTAAGTGCACATTGAAGTAGGGAAAATATAATTAATTCTCTTTTTACAGATACAACTGTGGGTTTTAGAGCAATGTTCATCTTCTACTCTTGTTGAGGTCAATAATCCACATTTTCGTTTCATAGAAGGCAAACTTATCCATCTAAAATTCCTGTAGAACAGAAAATATAAATGTCAACTGTTTAAATCCGAATTTTCCAATGACATCTTCATGAATGTTTTAAATTCTATGTCTTAAATTCCTAACAAATATAAATGTTCTTTATAAGTTCAACAATGAAAGATTTCTTTATTCTTAGCCCATTAAACACATTTACCCATAATCTCCTAGTTTATTCCAAACTGGCAACTTTTGGTCAGCAGAAAAATGACTTTGCAATATGGCTTTGGTATTATAATATACCAAACCTACTTTCTTATTTTATTTTTTAATAGAAGTGAGAAATTTAAAAGTAGAACTGAATTTCTGTGACACAGATAACCAGGTTTCGTGTGCATATTCTTTTCGGAGAAAAAATAAATGAAATTTAGTCAGAGATTAGATAGTTTGATTGATGTTTTTATTTATTTCTTTGTCTTTCCCATCAATAACAAATAGTTCAGCTAAACCGTGGTAATCCATTGAAAACTATCAAACAGGGTGTCTATTTGAAAAAATGGTTGCTTAGGTGGCAGAACTCCTTTCCTACTTAAAATAATTTAAAATGATAGATAAATAAGATGTTGCACCATCTTGCATATGTTCACAGTCAGCAAGAAGTAGATTCACACTTAGGCTGAGTGTTAAGTAGAAGCGGGAGTACATATGTGGGGATTTTTTATGATTCTGAATTCTTAGGTGAGATTATTCTTTTTTCTCTTTTGCTTAAATCGAGGACTCAAGAGAGTTCTAGAGTGTTTTTTTTTTTTTTGAATGTTTACTTATTTATTTGAGAGGTAGAATTACAGACAGAGACAAGGAGAGATAGAGAGAGGGGTCTTCATCTGCTGCTTCGCTCCCCAGATGACCACAAAGGGCAGAGCTGGGCCAATCTGAGGCCAGGAGCCATGAGCCAGGAGATTCTCTCAGGTCTCCCATGGGTGTGCAGGGGCCAAGGACTTGGGCCATCATCCAATGCTTTCCCAGGCCATGAGCAGAGAGCTGGATCAGAAGAGGAATAGCCAGGACGCTAACCGTGCCCATATAGGATGCTGGTGCCGCAGACAGAGGCTTAGCTCACTACACCACAGCACCCACCCCAGGAATAACTACTGTTAAGTCAGGATGGTACAATCACTTCATATTTTCCTGTATAACGACTGTGTTCATTTTGTGTGTTTCATAACTCATACTGTATGTGATTGGTATACCTTTATCATTAACAGTGCTGTATAACACTTCTCTGTTAACGCCACTTGCTAAAATACTTTCTTCCTAATTCTCTTTTCTTACTAATGGACTCTACTTCAAAAAAAACCTGTGTGATATGAGCGATGACTTGTTAGACGCAATCCTTCCATCTCCCACACTAATGTTAGAGTCTGAATACATTCCAGAAACTTACATTCCAGATGATGTGCCATCATCAAGTCCTTTCCTTTTGTTTTCCACTTCATTAAATGGCAATCCAATCCAATAACTATTTTCATGAATCTGAAATCGAATAAATGTCTATAAAGGAAACAAAACACATCATGGGAATAAGTTCCCTTCTGTTGGAAGAATGAGAAGACAGACAGGTAGAGGGACAAAAGCTGTATCCACGGCCAGTACTCTGCCGCTCTCCACAACACCCTTCATCCCTGCTTCCTAGAAAAATCTCTCATTCTACAAAGCCTATATTTTCATCTTCCTAGGTATATTTCCATAGTACATTATTTATATACGTTGAAATCATCTACCAGTCTCACAAATTATTCAAAGCATGGAAAATGTTTAAATTAAAATATCTGCAAATAAGAAATTTGTTAGATAATGTATGGCACTTCAGAAAACTATTCAGACTCATGCTCCAAAAGAATATGTCATGGTGTAGAGAAGGTAGCACTGCCTGATCTTAAATGAAAGAAGAAGTCTTCAAAACAAATTTCTTAAATAAAAACTGATTGTGTGGGGGTGTGCATTACAGTCCAGACTCACAGAAAAAAAAGCCTTGCTTTTAGGTAAGTAGTTGGAAGAGATAAAAGGGAGGGAGTAAGTGTTTGGGAATATTAAAATGTCTAAAATGTACTATATCAAAATGACAAATTACATAAAGTCTTATTAAATGTCTGCCATTGAAAATATAGATTTTAAGTTACATTTCCCCAGATAAAAAACAAAGTTCTTTCATGAGTTTATATCACAAACTGTATTATATTGGGATTTTAAACATTTATTATACATGCATATAATTTTTACATTGTTTTCCTAAGTAGTAAAGAGAGGTTTTGGGCTGGTGTTGGCAAACATTTCTCTGTAAAAACACACTTTGAGTATTTGGATAAATTTTCTTAGTAATAAATTAAAAAGACAACCTCAATATTGTTGTCACTGTCTTTTCTTTTAATACAATTTTTTTAAAGCAGCTAGATATTATAAGATTATTGATCAAGTACATGTGACCTACAGATGCCCTGGAATAACCAGGAGATTAATTTGTAAAACTGTTGTCACTTTTTTTTTAATTTTTTGACAGGCAGAGTGGACAGTGAGAGAGACAGAGAGAAAGTTCTTCCTTTGCCGTTGGTTCACCCGCCAATGGCCGCCGCGGCCGGTGCACTGCGCTGATCCGATGGCAGGAGCCAGGTGCTTATCCTGGTTTCCCATGGGTGCAGGGCCCAAGCTCTTGGGCCATCCTCCACTGCCTTCCCGGGCCACAGCAGAGAGCTGGCCTGGAAGAGGGGCAACCGGGACAGAATCTGGTACCCTGACCGGGACTAGAACCTGGTGTGCCAGCGCCCCAAGGCGGAGGATCATCCTACTGAGCCGCGGTGCTGGCCTATAACTGTTGTCACTTTAATGGTGCTCATTATCATCTCCATTTTGTAGATAGGCTCAGAGAGGTTAATAAATTTACTGAAAGTCACCCAGTTAAAAGTGTCAGAGTTCAGTTGGATTTCAGGCAGTCTGAATGCTGAATTCCTGCTAGTAACTCCCAGATTGCGCTGCACCCCCACTGCTTGCCACCCCATAAGGAAAAAATAACTGTGGTTCTAGAGTACAGGTTACCAACGGTTCAGATAAGTACTTCCTCCAAGGAAAGGCATATTTTCTTGTAAGTGGCACTACTGCAGTCTCCTTGAAGAGAGAGGATTACAAACTTCACCCTTCCTAATCATCGTCATAATAGATCATGTGCATTGAACACTCAATGAGTAGCAGGACCATATGCTTATTAGCAGACAGGGTTTCCAGGGAGATTCTGAACTCTACAATCTTCCCGACACAATAGGAAGAATAGCTGAAGATCTCTCTTTCTGGACCACCCTCCCCTTCGCAGCCTCTTGGGTCACAGGGGAGAGACACATTCATGAGATTGAGAGTACATGGAGGAGTCTGTGATACCAGTTCATGTTCATTGTCAATCTTCAAAAGGGAGGAACTGTAACTTTGGCAGGTTTGTTTACATCCCGTCCAGCTTTTATTTTGCAGAACAAAATAATAGCAGTTTACTCCATAACAGGACCAGTAGTCTTCATGGACTTTACCTACAACATGTAAGGTCAGTCATTAAACTTCTTAATATCTGGTCATCTGTGAATGAGAACAATATGTTTTTCAGCCGCCTATAACTGACACAAAGGCTCAAATCTATCTATAATAATTATTAGTGGCTGGTTAAGGTTGAGGGTGGAGGTTGGCAATGTGTAGAGAGAGGTTAGCTAAGTCCCAAAACACAGTCAGGTGCAGTATCAAGTTTTAGTGTTCCTTCAGTCAGTATGGTGACCATACTTCACCAGGATAAATTATCACTGAAGAACTGGAAGAGGGGAGCTTGTGGGCTCCAAACACAAAGAAAGGACAGGAAAATGAAAAGGCTAGATGTGATTGGTTTGCACCGTGTTTATGTGTTTTCTTGTAAGTGACACTACTGCAGTATTGCATATTATATGAGACCCATAATATGTCCAAGTATTATGTTTTGATCAAAAATTTTTAAATAGAATAATTCTCTCAAAATGCTTAAAGAGTTACTACTGCATTAGATTGTGAGGATATAGTCTGAAAAGACAAGAGTCCAACAGTGTAGGGAGACACCAATACACGGGAGATAACTCCTCATGATTCCACTTCTCTGAGGTATCTGCAGTGGCCAAACCATCGAAAGACGGAAGAGAATGGTGGTTACCCAGAGCTGGAGAAATGAAAACTTTTGTTCTTTGAGTGTAATCTTTCAGTTATGTGTGAGGAATGAATTCTAGAGATCTGCTGTACAACATAGTGTCCACTGTGAGGGCTCCTGTTTGTCACAGCAGCTCCTCTTCCAATCCAGCTCTTGCTTATGGCTCTAGGAAGCACTGAAGATCGCCCATGTGCTTTAGGACCTTGCACCAACATGGGAGACCCAGAAGAAGCTCCTGGCTTCTGGCTTCTGGCTTCGGCTCAGCTTGGCTCTGGCTTGGGGCCATTTGGGGAGTGAACTAGTGGATGGAAGACCTTTCTCTCTGTCTCTCTGTCTCTCCTTCTCTCTCTCTCTCTCTGGCTCTATCTCACAAATACATAAATTAAAAAATCTTTAAAGGAGTCGGCGAAGTGGTTAGTGGGTAAAGCCAACACCTGCAGTGCTGGCATCCCATATGGGCGCAGGTTTGAGTCCCAGCTGCTCCATTTCCAATTCAGCTCTCTACTAAAGCCTGGGAGAAGCAGTGGAAGATGGCCCACGTCTTTGCACCCCTGCACCCATGTGGGAGACCTGGAAGAAGCTCCAGGATCCTGGCTTTGGTTTGGCCCCAGCTCTGTCCATTATGGCCATTTGGAGAGTGAACCAGCAGATGAGAGAGATTTCCTCTCTCTCTCTGCCTCGGCCTCTCTGTAATTCTGCCATTCAGAGAAATAATCTTTAAATAAATATATATATATATATATAAACCTTCTCTTTTTCCTTTATTTATATTTGTAGTGTAAAAAATTCTAAACTGAAACTAAATTTCCACTAAGTAACAAAAATATATACAAAAGTTATTTTAAAATATGAGTATTTACTGGTTGTTTGTAAGTCTGGACAATTCATTCCATCATTAGGCAACAATTTAGTACTTACTGCATGAGATTTAATACTTTATGTTTAGTACAAATGTCAACACCATGACATCTTGCAGATCTATGCAGGGAGTATATTGTTAGGGAACCTTCACAAATTCATGAAAAAAGAAAAAATTTTCATGAAAATATAAGCTTATTTTGGTGAAAAATTTTTTGAAAACCATGCAGAGTTGTTTAATAATTGCATTATCAATGAATTTTTAAAATTTTAGAATTTTAAAATACACTGGTATTGGTGGTCACAAATAGAACAAATATCTGAAGTCAAGGCAGACACACCAACATACACACACACACACACACACACCATACAACATATCTCGATAACAGCATTCAAATAAAACTATTGTGCCCGTTGTAGGTAATATTTTTACTGAAAGCCTCCGCATTTATGTGAGCAACACCCCAAGTCTCACAGGGCCAGATCAGCTGAATTGCTAGGGGTCTGGCATACTGTTTCACCATCTGGGAATAGAGAGGAGGCAAAAACTGCCATGGAGTCTGGGGAAACACAGGGCTCTACACATGCAAATGTGGTTCCAGGGATTCCAACCCCACACATCTGAAAGGCACAAATTCAAAGCTGTCCAGTAGAGCCATAGATCACTAGGCATAGCCTGCTTATTAGATGTCAAAGCTTCTAGAAGGGAAAAAATGATGCAAGAGGATACAGTGAATCCTTCCAGATTTCTTCAATACCTGGATTGTGCACAGATTTCGGGAAGGTATCCTTTTTTGCATTGCATCCATTCCATTTTAAAAAGAGTGACTTCAGTGCATTTTCCATTAGAAGGGTTTTATTTTTGAGAGTGTCATATTCTAAAGACTTATTTGCCAAGAGTTGCTTATTTAAGTAGTCATCATTTTGCACAACGTGGTACATTTGAGTGAGGTTTCCTAGAATTTCCTGCTGTTGATGCTTTTCTTGAATAAGCTGTAAAACTAAAACGTGCAGCACAGATATCACAAAAATACAATCATGAGGTCCAACTGTGAAATTAGAGACAACAGGAAAAGTCTCACTTTAACAACCAACTCATATGATTATTTCAGTAATTTGACATTTAGAAAGTAACACCTCAGTGAACTGACCACAGAAATGGAAACATCAAATTTCTCACTAATAGCCACTGAAGGGTAGCATAAATAAAATACCTGGTGGCTAACACCATACCTTACAGTTTAGCTCATTTTTAATAGCACATCATTATAAATAAGTAGCAAATCAAAGTTCAGTTAGTTAACATTTAATGATACATCTTCTGAAGATAAAAACCTAACCTAGCAGGTAGATGTTTGTGGACAGAGGCCCGTGTCTCACAACTGAGTACCCGGGTACAGTGGAGTGCCCAAGCCCTGGCTCCTGACTCCAGCTTCCTGGGAGAGGCTGTGATGACTCAAGAAGCTGAGTTTCTGCCACCCATGTGGAAAACCTGGGCTGAGATCCTGGCTCCGACCTGCAGGTATTGTTGGGTGAACTGCCAAATGGGATTCTTTCTCTCTCTCTCTTTTTTGTCCTCTCTCTCACCCCCCCAATTAAAAAAATAAGTTATAGCCTGAACTTAAAAACATGAAGATATAACACAATTATTATTGGAATAGATTAAATATCTGAAAATAGGTGATTTCATACAAATGTAGTATATCCATGTTTTTCCTTAAGATGAGAAAAAAAGAAAAAGACGAGAAAAAAGCTTAAATTCCAGATCATCTTCTATGTACATATTAATTCTTCTTATTGTTTCCTTATTATGCACGTCAAAATAAATAAATAAACACCCAAAGTGTTTTTCTCAGACTGACAATGATCTCAACTCAATGGCAGAATCCTACACAATAACCTACCAAAAGGAATGTTACCATACATTATGCAGAATGAGACAGCTCACCACAGCTTCAGAGCCAGTGAACTAGGTAAGCAGAGTGAACACCACAGTGTGATATGTTCCTGAAAAACTCACCAACAGAGTCCAGAACCCTCTGGGAGGTCCCCCGAGTTTCAACAGGGAGCAACACTGTTAGTATCTGCACAAAGCATGGTTACTGCAGGTCCTCAGACTAGAAAGATGGACTCCAGTACTCACTCTTTGTCACCAACACTGCGACCGCCACTGAGAGAAGTAAACAGAGGACTCCAAGAGTCACTGCAATGAGATGCCTGGGCACTGAGAACTCTTTAAAGAAAGAAGAGAGAGAGAGAGCCTGGTTACCACTCACCTCCATCGGGGACACTGTTTGAAGCAAAAGGAAGATCTTCAAAAATTTTACAAGATTATATTTACCAAGTGATTTCTGGCTGATGTGGGAGAAATAGAAGAAGCTTCTGACTCCCAGCTTTGGCCTGACCCAGCTCCAGCTATTGGAACTATCTGGAGAGTGAACCAGTATTTGAAAGTTCTCCTTCTCTCTCTCTTCTTTCTCTCCTTCCCTTTGTGTATCTGACTTTCAAATAAAATAAATAAATCTCAAAAAAAAAAACCTTTCTGGCTGAGTACTCATCACAGAAGTCCCCATGCACAGGAATAGTTCTTCAGGGTTTCAAAAGCAGGCCCCTACTAAGGCACCAAGGACAGCTGACGTAAGACGCTCAGGGGAGACCACAGTGACACGTGTCTTTCCTGTGATCACAGCTAATCATGCAAAGGAAAAGCAGGCAATGGTCTTGAGTCTGGGTTGCAAAAGGGATCACAGGCCATCCTGACAGGAGGTTCTAGAAATCCACTTTTCCTGCTTCACCATCAATCCTGTTTTTCTGTAAACAGTACTATGTTTATCCTTTTACTTTTGATGTCCCCATATCAGAAAAATTATATCATTGATGATCACCAAACTAAAATGATAAAAGTTATTTTTAGCTTAGAGTTTAAATTGTGACAATATTTGAGGTACAGAGAAAACAGAAAAATTAGAATGCCCCTTTGATATGAAGATATTTTCCTTCTTCATATTTTTTAAGGTCAGATATATATTCTTAAGGCACCTAAAATGTGTTGTCTGAACAACTTTGTTTTTAACACATATTTTTCACTTTGTAAACATTCCCTAAGATATGCTATGTTTCTTGAGACACTTTTCTGTGTTTTACTTTAAAGGCTTCACAAATCATATTGACCAAACTTGAATAAAAGCAGTCTATTAGCTGCTCCTAGGATTCATTAATTTCTCCATCCTGCCAACTGTCCTTTCAAGTTTTCCGTTCTACTATGCTGTCTTGTAATAGTGTCTTATAACCACTTGACAATCAGAAGTATCTATATGAACTTTTTTCTAAGCCTCAAGTTTGTCAATCCATAAATGACAGGTGAATTTAGAGGCCTAAAATATATACACGGGGATAGGCATTGTGATGCAGTGGGTTAAGCAGCCGGTTGCAATGCAGGCCCCCTGTACCACAATAACTATTCATTTCCCTGGTGCTCCACTTCTTATCCAGCTTCCTGTTAATGCACCTGAGAAAGCAGCAGAAGATCACTCAAGTATTTTGGTGTCTGCAACCTATGTGGGAGACCCAGAAGGCGTCCTAAGCTCATGGCTTCTGCCTCGCCCAGCCACGGCTACTGTGCCCTTTTGTAGTGAACCAGTGTTTCTCTCTTTGACTCTCACTATCTGCCACTCTACCTTTCAAATAAATAAATCGTCCTTAAAATATTTATATATATGCATATATATATATACCTTTATCAACGGTTTTTCCACTCCTTCGAGTGCCATCAGGTCTTAGTCTATTCTGCGATTCTGAAGAAGACTGAGGAAATCTCAAAGTTGAATAAGTCACCTCCTGATCGCTCATCTCTAAAAGAAGAAAAACATATCTGGCATCAAAACTTTGCTACACGATGGCTTCTAAAGAAAAATCAAAATGGCAGCTTGAAGGAACATTCCCGACGTGATGGTGAGAGCTAATTGTGTGTGCGTCTGTGCGTCTCCCTGTACACAGGTTTATTTTCTCCTGCAAGCACACAGACAGTCTGATTTATATAAGAAGGGGAAATCCTGTTAACATTTCCATTAAACTCATTTATAATCCTATTGATCATTGCCATGGTACTCAGAAAATATAAACAGAAGAAAAAGATTGCCATTAGATTATTGTCCTATTTACTCAATTTCACTCAAAATGTTCAACATACATATAAAAATATTATAACAAAATAGTACTATTTCAAAGCTCTGAAACATGTTTAAATGTTTAATTCTAACAACAATAATTATATTATTATTATATATTATTATTATATTATATCTAAGAAGCAGGAAATATGTAAAAAAAAACTGCACAGGTAACTATAGCCTGAGATACATTTTTTTTAAAACAGGCAGAGTGGACAGTGAGAGAGAGAGACAGAGAGAAAGGTCTTCCTTTTCTGTTGGTTCACCCCCCAGTGGCCGCAGCTGTGCTCTGCGGCCTGCGAAACTCGCTGATCTGAAGCCTGGAGCCAGGTTCTTCTGATCTCTTCTCCCTTGCAGGTGCAGGGCCCAAGTACTTTGGCCATCCTCCACTGTACTCCCTGGCCACAGCAGAGAGCTGGACTGGAAGAGGAGCAACTGGGACAGAATCCGGCGCCCCAACCGGCACCAGAACCCGGTGTGCTGGCACCGCAGGCAGAGGATTAGCCTATTGAACCACGGCGCCGGCCTGTGATACATTTTTAATTACAAAATTTTGTATGCTTATTTACATTTTCTCTAACTTTCTACTAAGAAATAGGAACATTTCTGCTATAGAATCCTTCAATATGGATGGATGATACATAAATTATTAGCACCAAGGAAAAGTAACTCCTCAAATCACTCTTCTTTATGTTCACAACACAAAGCAAAACTCATAGTTTATTGAGAAAGAGAAGATAACTTATCCTGGATGCTGAACTACAATTCTAACACGCTGCAGAGTCCATGCAATTCTAACGCAATGAGAGGGAAGGCTTTCCTACCACGGTAATTCTCAGTCCACGTCACTTGTAGTTCAGTGCCATATTCCTAGAATAAGTAGAATTAATAGGATACCCAGGTGCTAAGATCCAAGGGAATAAAAGCAGGTGTTACCTGGATCCATGCTGTGCAGTGATGCAGGTGGAAGAAACCAACCCCAATATGAGGGAGAAGTCGTCCACGCCGGTCCAAGATCCCCTAGGGGCTCCACGAAGAGAAGCGAATTGCCTCTGAGTGAGGATACTCCGACTCAAAATGCTCTGCCCCTCCTGGTGAAGTGATAAGAGGAAACTGAATGATGAAAGCTGTTGTTTACAGGAAAGGAAAGATGGTCACGTGCTGTGTCTTCCTCCATTTCAACTAATCAACCATTTGGCATTCTTTGCAAAATAGCACTCAAAACCAATATTCATGGACTGAAAAAGCTGAGCAACACATGGTTGTGGAAAACAAGATGAATGTCATTAACAGAAAAGTAACAGATATAAAACAAACCACCAGTTAAAGAGATGGGCAAAATGTTTGTGTGTTTATACAAGGACTCGTTTTTCTAGCTCTTAGTTTAAATAATTCCCTCTCTGTTAGAAAGGTTCTATTATATGCTACTTTTTTTTAAAGAAAGATTATTCCATTTTAGTTCATGTTTATTTCAGGTAAAATTGTTTTTAGATTTTTTTAAAATACCTGCCATTCCACTATAAAAATTTTAGTTTATTTTCTTCCAGTATTTTTTGATAAATATGTTTACTAGCAAAGCTGGCATCAATACACAGTGCTTCCACTTTTTTTTCAGATTTATTTTATTATTTTAATGGTAGAGTTACAGAGACAGGTAGAGACAGAGAAAGAGGTCTTCCATGTAGAAGTTCAATCTCCAATTGGACACCAGAGCTTGAGCTGGGCAAGGCTAAAGCCAGGAGCCAGGATCTTCTTCCAGTTCTTCCATGCAGGCACAGTAACCCAAGAACTTGGGCCATCTTCCACTGCTCTCCCAGGCCATCAGCAGAGAGCTGGATCAGAAGTGGAGCAGCCAAGACTCAAACCTGCTCCAATATGGGATACCAGCGCTGCAGGCTGGTGCTCTAACCAGCTGAGCCACAGTGCTGGCCCCAATTTATTCTTTTCTGATAAGTAATAAGCATTTCTTCACTTTAAACATATTCATGTAAAACACAAATCATTCATTTTTATTTATTTGAAGGGCAAAGCAACAAAGACAGCTCTTCATCTGCTGGTTCACTCTCCAAATGCCCACAGCAGGCCTGGGCTGGGCTAGGCAGAAGCCAGTGGTGGCTTAACCCTCTGTACCACAACAATCACCCATAAGACATGATTTAAAAACCAACATAGTAATTACCCACAAGGGTACACCCATAATTTATTTAAGCAACCCCTTGCTATTGAATAATTAGCTTATTTTCCAGTTTTTTGCTAGTTTAAAAACTAATTTCCCTGTACTGTTGCATGTTTTGCTAGAAACTAACTTAAACACAAAATTATGGGGTCAAAGGGCATGTACATTTAAAGAGCTGGTATATACATATTACTAAACACCCCCCTGGAAAAGTCATTGCCATTTGTATTCCACCAGTTGTGTGTGAAAATATTCACATTTAATTTTTTTTAAGATTGCTTATTTGAAAGGCAGAGCTAAAGGGAGAGAAGGTGAGAGAGAGAAGGAGAGAGAGAAAGAGTGAGAGAGAGAAAAAGAAAGAGATAAAGAGAGAGAGAAAGAGAGAGAGAGAACAAGATCTTCCATGCACTGGTTCACTCCCTAAATGGCTGCAACAACCAGGGCTGGGCCAGGAACCAGGAACTACATCCAGGTCTCCCAAGAGGATGGCACAGACTCAGTACTTGGGTACTGCTGCCTTCCCAAGCACATTAGCAGGACGCTGGATCAGAAGTGGAGCAGCTGGGGAGCCTCCATGTCCCATTGTACCACAATTCCAGCCCTTCACGTTTGAATTTTGAGAAGAAATGCTGATAAGTTATTCCTCACCTTGAGTTTGTTTCACAAATCTTACTTCTAATAGCTGTCTCAGCATCCTTCCAGGCCTCATGTTTTCATATACGTTAGAGTTTAAAAAGAAATTCAATCGTGTAACTCTGATACCACAAGCCAGACTCTGCAGAACAACATATTCAAATCTCACACTGAAATTTGCTTTCATTTTATTGATGCCTTTTCAATCTTCTGACTACAGTTTCATGAAACCCATAGGGTGCAGTGGTTAAGATACTCCTTGGGATGCCCAGATCTGAGTGCCTGAGTTCAGGTCTAAGCTCTCTTACTGATTCCCGCTGCCCTCTGATGTGCACCCTGGAACTGAGGTCTGTGCTCCTGGCTTCAAGCTACTCCCAGCTCTGCACATTGCAGGCCTTTGGGGAGTGAACCGGTGGACAGAAGTGCTCTCTCTTTTTCTCTCTCTCTCTGTATGTGACTCTCTGCCTGCTAATTGGTTACTAATTAAATAGTTCTTCAAGTGAGGTGATAGTTGTTAATAAATTGTGTGGGCATGTGAGTGAGGTGGAGAACAGCAGGGGAGATGGATTATGCAGAAACAGCCCCACCCCTGCTTCACTAGGTTTGACAAGTTCCTTGCTTATTCTTTGCTTCCCTCACCAACCTCCAGCCACTACTAAACCATCCTCTTCACAAGGCCTCCCTATGCTCCGGCCTCCCCTACCTCCCGACCAAATGACTGCACATAGTCCACTGTGTGTTCTGGCCTCAAGGACTCAGTATAGGTTGTATAGCCTGTTGACTCTATTTCTGTCCCTTGGCCTCATCCTTAATCTCTGCATCACCTTTGTCTCTGCCACTTGCCATCATGTGCGGGCAGTCAGCTGAAATAACCCCCAACATCAACCTAGACCAGCATAGCTCAATCACATGAGCAAAGTTTCATGGGTGGAGTCTGGATGTTTCAGGAATATTTGCTGCTAAACTTGGATCAGCTTTGTCAATGCCAAAAAAATAAAGGAAGGAAATTGTGCTGAGAAGACAGAATGGGGAAGTGGAAGTAATCATGATAGTTGAAAAGGAGGCAGAGAGAGACACCCACTGGAGTACCAACTGTGTACAGAGCCACACTAAAACCTTGAGCACTGCCTCTGGCTTATTATTGTCCACATTTTACAAATGATGGAATTAATGTTGAGGTTGAGATGCCTAGGGATGTATTATTGCTCATTTTTGGCCCATGTTAAAATAATGCCTGACTGAACACATACAGCACGCACAAACTGAGGATTCAGGAGGGCCTGGGTTTTCAACAAAGCTCTTGGCACAAAGTAGCAGACAGATGCGGCTTGAACTGCTGGCCCTAGCCCCCAAGTGTTATTTCAGGCAGCTCTTCACTTAGCTAAGCCTCACATTCAACGCAGTAAAATGTAGTATCGTTTGCCTTCCAGGAAGCTATGGGAATTTAATAAGGTACATAAATAACAATGATCAATCATAATGTGGCATGTATAGTAGAAGCTCACCGACTTTAATTTTTGTTTATAGTCCATGATTCAAATCCTTCCTAGTCATAAAAATTTGACAAGGCTTTCTGAATCCTCAGCCTCAGGTTCCTCCCATGTCCAGTGATAAAATCGCCCACTTCGTATGCATGCAAGAACCTGATGAAGTTAGCACTCCAGAAAGGCTTTCGCTGTACTGGGGGGAGTGGGTTTATTTGACGAGGGCTTGGTTTTCCACTGTTTCATTTCTGCAGATGGTGGAAGAGTGAGGACTGCAAGCTACACATCCTGACACACTGCTGTGTTTTGTCCCCACCAAAACGTCTCCTGAGGCAGCTCGGGGAAGTGGGCTGTTTGCATCAAGGGGTGGAGCCCCCGTGAATGGATGAATAAATGTGTGGGTGAGTTCTCCCTCTCACAGGACCAGATTAGTTAGTGCGGAACAGGTTATTATAAAGCAAGCTGGCTTTCCTGTCCTGTCTTCCACACACGCACACGACTGCTTGTCCATACATTTCCTGCCATGAGTTGAAGCATCATGAAGCCTCACCAGATGTTGCCACTGATCCTGAACTTCCCAGCCTCCAGAACCATAACCCAAAACAATCTTTTCCTTGCTTGTGATCCAGTCTCTGGTATTCTTGTGTAGCAAAGAACATGGACTAAGAAACACGCACTGGGCTGGGTTCTCTATCCAACTGCACTGGGCTCAGAGTGCAGGTGTTGGGAAGAACATCTCATTAACACAGTGTAGGAGCTGGGAAACATGGTAGCACAGCATAGCTTACAGCACTGCTCTAGAGAAACCTCCTGTAGCCTCACATCTGTGTATTTATATCTTGCTGCCCCATGGAGGTAGTGGAGGGGATGTTGAGGCTACATTTGTGTCTTGATTCCAATCTGTATAGCTGCTGAGAGGTTGGACAGTCCTCAGGATGGGATGGAAGCTGGTGAGTGCAGAGCACATGTTTTTACAACTCGTTTATCCCTTAAGAGTCCCACATCTGTGCTGCCCTTTGTTGTCACAGCAGCACATTCAAGGTGTGATGCCTACAAGTGCACTTGCTGAACATAGTGGATAGCGTTAAGAGGAACTGACTCTAAAAGCTACATTTTTGGTAGTTTTTTTACAAGGAGTATGAGACTAGGGATTAGAAAGCCAAACTGTAATGACTCCTTCTGAACTCTATTTTCTGTTTCTTACAAAGTTCTATATTTCTGAGAAAAGCAAATGTCCTCTTTAAGTGAGAAGGCAATCATCACAAGAAGTTAACAGGAGTTTAACACTGGACTAATGATGGGGCTGGTGCTGTGTCTTAGCAGGTAAAGCTGCTGCCTGTGATGCCAGCATCCTATATTGGCACCAGATTGTGTCCTGGCTGCTCCACTTCTGATCCAGCTCCCTGCTAATGGCCTGGGGAAAGCAGAGGAAGGTGGGCCAACTGTTTGGGCTTCTGCATCCAGACAGGAGACCTGGGTGAAGATCCTGGCTCCTGGCTCCTGGCTCCTGGCTCCTGGCTCCTGGCTTTGGCCTGGCCCAGATCTGGCCATTGCAGTAAACTGGGGAGTGAACCAACTGATAAAAGAAATCTTTCTCTCTCACTCTCTCTTTCTCTCCATCCACCCACCGTAAAGAAATAAATAGTTATAAAAATATTAGATTCATTGAAGCACCTGATACAGCCCTGGATCAAAATACAAACACGGAAGTAATACTTTAACATGACCAAGGTTAATACAGAAAGATGAAAATATTGAAGGATTTTTTAATGTACATTGTCTTCAGAATCCTCTTGTGCAAAACACACAACGTTGTAGACATATGTGTGCTCACAAGTGTGGAGGTGTCAAGCAGTCACTTATTTCCTGATTGCAAAAGACTTTTTTTTCTTTAATTTGGGAAACCACATATTTACCATTCCCTTCCGCTTGCACAACTGGCTAGAAGCCTAGCACACAGCTTCTGGCCACATCTTGAAACCTCAGTGGCTTTATTGGGTCACAGGAGCTGTGGCTCTTCCTGTCAAGGCTGAGTGATGGACATCTGGAACAGACACCAGCGTGCAAGGAAGGCTGGACTGAGTCACTGCATATGGAGGAGTAACCATCCAGGTTCCCACCTCCTTATTCATTTGTCTCAATGCCTTTTTGCCACTGAGTGATTTTAAGTTTCCTGGCTTTTATGGTGGTAATTAGAAACCTCTGATTTGATATTTCCTGTTTCTCTAGCCACTCCATTCATCCTTATCTTCCCAATCAAAGATAGTCTAATGGTCTAGATTTATTTCATGATTGTAGTTATTCAAGAGGCAGAGAGGGGGCTGCTCTGTAGCACAGTATGTTAAACCACCACCTGCAAGGCTGGCATTCCACACCCCAGTGCCAGCTCAAGTCCCAGATGCTCTGGTCTGATTCAGCTCCCTGCTAATGGCCTGCAAAGGCAGAGGTTGATGGTTCAAGCACTTGGGCCGCTGCCACTCACGTGGTGCCCTGGATGGAATTTTGTGCTTCTGGTTTCTAAATCCTCAGATGCCTGCAACTAGACTGGACAAAAGTTGAAGCTAGGGGCCAGGAACTCAATTCAAGTCTTCCTTGTGGATGCCTGGAGCCCAATTTCTTCAGCCAGCACCAGAATCAAGAGATGGAACCAGGAACTGATGTGCAGCACAGGAGTTTTAATTGCCAGGCCCAGTGTTTGCTCCCTAATGGCCTAGATTTAAAATTCTGCATCGTCCCAACTGGGCCTCCAGTCCTCAAACAGTAACCACCCTTCCTGTGATTTCTAAGTAACCAAATGAAAGAAACGTTTTAGAAACTAAGAATAACAACAAAAAGGATTTCACATGACTATCTGGACTCTGTGCTACTAAGGGATAAAATCTAAGCATGGGTTGAAAGGGAAAAATGATTAAACACCCATCAGCAAATAAAATTTTTTATTCTTTAATCACTTTCCACCTTATCATACTGTTCAGAGAAAGGGGACAAGGTAGATACCAGAGATCTTCAGCAGATTTCTTCAACCTGTTTACACTTTGTAGTGTCTTCTGTGGCAGACCCCACATTCCTCCTCAAATCATCTTTTACCTTTATTTTCATTAACCTTTAAAATTTTTCTATTCTAGCTAAGAATCCATAAAACAATCAGATGGATTAGCAACTGAACTTAAAGTATAGACTGTGTTAATGAATCTCACACATTCCACACCAAGACAAAGTAGCCTGCAAAGATATATAATCTCAGCTCTCATTCATACTCATATTTAACTCTTATTTAAAATGTTCAAATGAATACACTCAATGAAGTTACCTGCTTGTATCAACTGCAAGAAGCAGAGGAACTACGACACTCAAATGATACATACGTAAAAACAGAGTGGGAGGACAAAGCCTGAAGATCTTCCCAGTTCCCATGAGTCCTCCTTACAGTGCTCTGGCTGAGCTAAGCTCAAGTCCTCTGTTCAGACCAAACGTGAGAAATTACCATCAGTTTTACCACATCCAAAAGATACATCCTCATCTGTGTGTTGAAGTATACAGCTCTGTAGTGTTAACAGTCTGTAAATATGGAAAGATTTGTGGTAACTGAAAGGTTTTTATAGCAACGTGTATCGGTTGGAATGAGCACAGAAAACAAGTTTCATATAAAATATGAAATATATATACAAAATATACCTTGAAAAAAGATTTATTTATTTACAAGGAAGAATGAAAGAGAGGGAGAGACAGAGATCTTGCATCCCAATGGCTTACTCCCCAGTGTCCACAAGAGTTAAGGCAAGGCCAGACAAAGCCAGGAACACTATCTAGATCTCCTGCACGGGTGGCAGGCACCCAAGCACTGGAGCCATCATCCTGCTATCCCCCAGGAGCATTAGCAGGAACCTGATCAGAAATAGAGGCAGGACTCCATATCAGACACTGCAATATGAGATGTGGAAATCCTAAACCACAGCTTAATCCACTACAACACATCTATCCCTCAAATTAATTAATTTCTAATGATCATAACTATCAGCAGTTTACAATCAAGTAAGAGTCAGTTCAAACAAGCTAAAAGAAAACCAGAGAGAAAACTATAAAATGGGGCAGGTGTCGTGGCACGGAAGGTTACACCACTGCCTGTGACACCAGCATCCCCTGTGGTGCTAACTGGAGTCCTGGCTGCTCCATTCCAAACCAGCTCCCTGCTAATGCACCTGGGAAAGCAGCAGAAGATGGCTAAAGAGCCTGCGCCCCTGCACCCATGTGAGAGATCTGGATGAAGATCCTGGCTCCATCTTGGCCCAGCCCTGGTTGTTGCAGCCATCTGGGGGAGTGAACCAGCGGATGGAAGATCTCCCTCTGTCTCCTTCACTGTGTAACTCTGCCTTTCAGAGAAATAAATAAATCTGAATATAAGTGTGCATATATATATATGTATGTATATATATATATAATATTCTAATGAACTTTACATTCTTGGAATGAATGTAAGAAATTACAGTAGATCAAAATTTCTAAATTAACACCATGGAGAAGTTAGAGAATAAGTCAAAGAATCAATATGTTAAAAGAATTTTTTAATCTACTACAACTTTTCTCCCTAATTTTGCTCTATTTTGAATGGATTATCTAATTCTACAGGAGTCACAGAACGAAGAGTACTTGAAGGAACAACCAAAAAGGGAGCACACCAGCAGCTCAAAGAGTCATTCTTCCTCTTTAAGGCTGACATGTGAGAGAACTATGATTCTATGCTACATGTTCACCAATGTCTACAGCTGGAACATATTCAGCTTCATACAGGAGACCGGCGGGTGAGGACAGCGTAGTCTTGCACAGATGGGCTGACTCCCCCAGCAGACCTGACAGGAATGTCATGGGCTTCCAAGCAGTGGAGAAGGTCAGATGGGACTCTGAGGCAAAGAAGCTGTGGAGGCCTGCTCTCCAGCTACTCTTCCCAGGGGTAGCCACTAAACACATGGCCCCGATTGCAATCAAAACTAGTAAGTCAACAACAGGAGTCACTGTGCACTTACTCCTCATGCAGGATCTCTATCCTTAATGTGCTGTACATTGAGATTTAATGCTGTAATGAGTACTCAAACAATATATTTCACTTTGTGTTTCTATGGGGGTGCAAACTGTTGAAATCCTTACTTAATGCATACTAAACTGATCCTCTGTAAAAAAAAAAAATTAAAAAAAATAAAAAAAAAAGAAATTATCAATTCTCAACTTGACTCTCACTGGGATTAAACATGACAATAGGTCTGCTATGATTTCATCATCATTTAAAAAAAATCATCTATTATTTTTCACTTTATGTTTCTGTGTGGGAGCAAACTGTTGAAATCTTTACTTAATGTGTACTAAGCTGATCTTCTGTATATTAAGATAATAAGATAATCTGTATATATAAGATAATCTTGATGTGAATGGAAGGGGAGAGGGAGTGGGAAAGGGGAGGGTTGTGGGTGGGAGGGACGATATGGGGGGGAAGCCATTGTAATCCATAAGTCGTACTTTGGAAATTTATATGCATTAAATAAAAGTTAAAAAAAAAAACTAGTGTTCCTTAATTTTGTAGTCTATTAGCACATTATAACCAGTAAACAAAAAACCAACTGATGATTTATTATAATAGTCTCCCTACATAAAAAAATGTATACAATCTAGGTTGGCCATGGGAGTGTTTTTCTTACAATTATTTAAATGCTTTTATACATTTGACAATTTTCATAATAAAGTTTTAAATAGCACTATGATTTCAATGACACTAGGCACATCTCAAGCAGCCACATGTGGCTAATGGCTACCCTGTTAGACTGCAAAAATATACTTCTCCATTAGATAAAAAAGTTCATTGGACAGAAGATTCTAGAACCTATCTGCTCAGGGCCCTACAAGGCTTCAGACTAATGCTTCCACCCTAAAGGCAGTACTGACTGGTTGCTGGGGCCAGCAGACCCTACTACCAGGACAGCACAACTCCTGGGACTTTGGCTGGAGCAGTGACAGAACCCTACAGGTTCTTTCAGACCAAGCTACAGGCATGGTCACTTATACAACTAATGAAAGATGAACTCTATGAGAAAGAGATTGAAGGCTGGGAAACACAAGTGGTAACTGTGCCCATCAGGAGTTATCAAAAAACATATGCACACACCTACATGTATTTAAGTCTAGATTCTAGACAACATATAAAGACGGGAACTGGTGTTTCTCACATAAACAAAATACAAATATTGTAAAATGAGTACTAAAGGCATAATCAACGATGTGCCTTGTCTGGGGTACTGACTTCACTCCTGTAACACTTTTTGTTTATACCAAAAAATAATTAAATGTGAATAATCTCTGAAGGCTTTGCAAATGTAAAAAACTCAGAATCTTTTATAACCAACTTCTGTAAGCACCAGAAAATCAAGTTCTATCAGGTATGAAATAAAGGACGGTCTTTGCATGGCTTCCATGGATGAGAATTGGGCTATACATTTCTATATGAAAGAACTCTGCCACAGGATGTGCTTACTAGAACAATTCCTCTATTAAATATATAAACAGCTTCAAAAATACACAATTAAATTGGTTTAATCTTGAAGTATAATCCAATGAGACTGAAAACTAAACATTTCAGATCCTGTACCAAATAGTAGAATACACGAAGGCCTTCAGGATCCCTAAAATTTGAAAAGGTGAAAGTTACTTTTTGTTCCCAGAAAAAGACAATTTTATAAATTCCTAAAATAAAGCAAGACCAAAATCATAAAACAATTTTGTATATTGGTTTTAAGAGAAAGGAATGATTTTGCTGACAACTAAAAACAGATTGAACAACTGAAAAATTAACATCTCTTCAGCAAGAAAAAAATAGTTTCTTCATCAATATTCTCCTTAGGGAAGTAACAGCTATGTAAAACATAAAATAAAATATATATCTATTAATAAATATATTCAATACTGTATTGCCACCAATCTCATGCAGTAACTACATATTTTGGTGTCTACTTATTCTTACAATGACAAAAATCATTCTGTACCCTTTTTCATATTACTTTTCCACAGCAATCAAAAATGATTCACTAAAAATTTTTAATTGATTTAATAATTATTATCTTAGGTAGTTTATTTTCCAATTCTAAATAATATTTCAATGAGCATCTTGTGCATAATACAATCTTCTAATATTGGAGAATATTTCTATAGAAGACAGGCTCAGAAATGAAATTAGTAGGTCAAAGATGAATGAAAACTGCTAACAGTTTATGCTGCTTATTATCAAACTGCTTTCCAAAAGCAGTGGACCAAATGACAACTCGAGTCAGAAATGACCGTGACATCCTCACGCATTCAAACTGGTGAAGCAAACTAAGTGATTACAATTCAGGATGGGGACTTCTTGAGAAGCAGGAAGAAATTCCTTGGCTTAGACAAGGGCAACGGTCTGCAGAAGCCCTTACAATGCCCCCACAGAACCCACGGGACGTAGGAAGCCACAGGTACCTAAAGGTATTAAGCTTTACTGGATTTCTTCAAGTATAGGAGGGGAGTGATATGATTATAGGACTAATGACACTGGCATTCTTTCTTTAAATTTTGTGACACTGAACCTAGGTTTTTAGACAAAGTAGCTAATAAAGTTGGGGCATTATTATACAAAGTTTTTGGATTAACTTTGTTTATTTTGACAACCTGTGAAATGTCCTGTTACCTTCTTTGAGATACAAGATAGCAAGTCTTTAATGATATACAAAGCAGAATTTCATCTGCATAAGAAACTGATAGGATGCCACTGAAATAAGCTTAAACTGACTGCAGCTCTAAAATAAGCCTGGTCTGTAGCAAAACTACAGACAAAACGTTGGAGCACAAGTTATAGGAATAACTATATAGGCATGAACCTATCTTACTATAATAAATACAAACACATTTTCCTTTCTGTAAGGTTCTACAAATAAAACATATAACATTAGTAACTACCACAGTAGCACCTACCCTGTGTCTGATCCTGTTATTAGGGACTTTACACACATGCTCTGTAATCCTTAAAATAAAATTTATAAGGTAGGCTTTAAATTATTAGCCTTATCTTACAAATGTGTAATCCAAAACTCTTAAGAATCAGGAAAACACTTACTGACATCAACAATCTCTAAGAAGTGATAGCAATATTTGCTCCTGGGACTCTCAAGGTGTAAAGACTAATCCTCTTGACTTCACAAAACAATGAAAATTAAGAATTAGTAAAACAGGGCTGGAGCTCTGGTACAGTGGGTTAAAGCCCCAGCCTGCAGTGCTGGCATCCCATGTGAGTGTAGGGTTCAAGTCCTGGCTGCTAACTTCTAATCCAGCTCCCTGTTATTGCTGCCAGGAAAGCAGTGGAGGATGGCCCAGGTGATTGGACCCTGAACCTATATGGGAAACTGGGAAGAAGCTCCTGGCTCCTGGCTCCTGGCTTTGGCCTGGTCCAGCCCCAGTCTTGGCCTTTTGGGGAGTGAACCAGCAGATGGATGACCTCTCTCTATCTGTCTCTACCTCTCTCTGTATCTCTACCTCTCAAGTAAATAAATCTTAAAAAAAAAAACTAGTAAAAGAAATGCAACAGGTGTTCCCAGTGTACCTTGTTATTGTATAAATTTTTCTCTTATTATTTATCTGCACATCTAAAGCCAATAACTAAGAAACTATGTCTACAATGATTCTTCAAGTTAAACTAACAAACAGATGCCATTAAAGGCATTCCTAGCTATTAATTTAATTTGAAGATCTAATTATGCACAATCTGTGGCAGAGACCAAATGGAGAACGAAGATTCTCTATCAATCATAAAACATTGACACAAGAGGCCATTTCTACAGCTTGCCTACTTCTCCACAAACAGAACCGATAAACACATCCTCAAGTGGGTGGAAGAAGCCCTAGGCTCTCCCTAAGTGGAAAAGATCCAAAAGGTTAGCTGAAGCTGTGTCTGGTTTTTAGTACACACAAACATATATAGATATATGCATAAGGAAATCTGAGAGACAAATTTACTTTTTGAAATGATATAATACATAAAACAAATACTGTTCCCTATACCTTCGTTTTCCTAAATAATTAAATAATGTTTCCTTAAATAGAAGAGTTAAGTACTGCTACAGAGTGTCAGCATCTGATAGATTTCTCCACATTTTCTTCCAGACAACGAAGGTGGTACAAAGTATAATCCTTGGGAATATATAAAAGTGAAAATCGATGTTTCTTCCTTCCAGGGGTCCGATCTCCTTTCTCCAAGAGGTGAAAAGACCCAATTCAGAAACCAAACTTTCTACAGCGTGAAACTGGGCCTTCAGAGTTCTTCAGAAGCCCTTGGAGAAACATCAACGATTCTGAAGGGAACATGAGAGGCAAACACAACAGCCAGTGGGAACAAAGACATAATCAAATCTCTCTCTGGAGCATGAGGTGGCAAAAATAAGAATTCTGAAGGAAATGATTTTACACAGTCGAGGAGAATCCCACGTCTTAAATGAAACTAACAACACTGTAACTTACGTCCACTTTTTATTTTAAGATTTATTTATGTATTTTAGGGCTGGCTCTCTGGTGTAACAGGCAAAGCCGCCACCAGCAGTGCCAGCATCACATCTGGAAGTCAGTTCAAGTGCTGGCTACTCCACTTCCAATCCAGCTCACTGCTGTGGCCTGGGAAAGCAGTAGAAGATGGTGCAAGTCCTTGGGCCCCTGCATTTGCGTAGGAGACCCAGAGGAAGCTCCTGGCTCCGAGCTTCAAACTAGCACAGCCCCAGCTTCTGCAGCCAGTTGGGGAATGAACCAGCAGATGGAAGACCTCTCTCTCTCTCTCTCTGCCTCACCTCTCTGTAACTCTTCCAAATAAATAAATCTTTTAAAAAGTATTTATTTATTTATTTGAAAGGCACTGTTGCAGAAAGGCAGAAGCAGAGAGAGAGAGAGAGAGAGAGAGGAGAGAGAGAGAGAGAGGAGAGAGAGAGAGAGAGTCTTCCATCCACTTGTTCACCCCCTAGTGGATGCATAAGCCAGAAATACACTAATCCGAAGCCAGGAGCCAGGAACTTCTTCTGCTTCTCCAAAACAGATTCAGGGCCAAAGGACTTGGGCCATCTTCTGCTGCTTTCCCAAGCCAAAGCAGAGAGCTGGATCAGAAGTGGAGTAGGCAGGTTGGGTGCCGGTGCTGCAAACTGGAACTTTAACCCACTGTGCCACAGTGCTCCCCCTCCCACAGCATACTTTTACGAGATGGGTTAACAAAAAATTTTGCAACAATTTTACGGAAATAATTTGTCTTTAGATAGTTATACGTGAAAAAAGAGAGAGAAAATATAAGTTTTCACATATGAAGCCAGAAAGATGGAAGGAATTAAATTCAAAGTAAAAGGAAAGGAAAAAATGAAATAAAGAAGATATATAATGGACAAACACTAGAAAGAATAAATGAAAAGAAACACCAATTCATCAAAAAAAAAAAACAGTAAAATTGATATAAACTCTAGCTGTGCTGATCAAAGAAGGAAGCCACTTACACGGCAGGATCTTAGAAAGGAAGTGACTACAGGTTCTCCAGAAGTAAACAGGTGGTAAATGAACATGATTCTTATAGGTTGCACTGTGTCCTTCAAAAAACTATTTAAGTCCCAACCTCTATACCTGTGAGTACAGGCTTTTTATGCAATAGAGTCTTTGGAAATATACTTCAGCTAAGATGAGGTCATTAGGGTGCACCCTAATCTAGTATAACTGGTGTCCTTATTAGGACAGCAACCCACCTGTGAAAACAGAGACACAAGGGGAGAATGTGATGTGAGATGTCAGAGCCAGAAATTCAGGCATTCTGAAGGCCAAGAAGCACCAATGGAGGACTGGCATTGTGGCAAAACAAGTTAAGCTGCAGCCTGCAATGCCAGAAAACCATATGCATGATGGTTCCATGCCCATCTGCTCTACTTCCAATTCAGCTTCTGCTAATGTGCCTGAGAAGGCAGTGGCCTCTGCAGCCACTTGAGGAGTGAACCAGCAGATGGAAAATCTCTCTCAATCTTTCTTTCTGTAACTCTGCCTTTCAAATAGATATTTTTTTGGAAAAAAAAAAAAAAGAAGTAGAAGCAGCAGCATCACCAAGGATCAAGGTTAGGTGACTACCACCAGATGCCAGGAAGGTGCAAGGGAGGATTCCACACAGGGTCACAGAGGGCATGTGGCCCTGTCACCATGATTTGGGTTTCTTTTATTTAGTTATTTTTTCTTAAGGTAAATCTATTTATTTAAAATGCACAGTTACTGAGAGAGAATGAGACAGAGTGAGTGAGAGAGAGAGAGAGAGAGAGAGAGAGAGAGAGAAAGAAGACAAAAAGAGAGAGCAAGCGATCTGCAATGGCTCCAAAGTAATCCAGTGGAAAAAGGAAAGGTTTTGTAACAGTGCAAAAACAATTGCATCTCATAAGCCTCAACACTGTTCTCAGATACAAAATAACTAGAAATCGATGCAAACCATCCATGTAAACTAAAACTATACAAAATGTCTAAGAATAAGCATAGAGAAATATAAATTTAAAAACACCAGATGCCACTGAACACTGGCCACAATAGCTAAAATGAAAATGTTGACAATGATGGGGAGCAATTGGAATTCACATTTGTTGCTACTGGGAGAGTAAAATGATGTAACTACATTAAAAATCAGTATATGAGCTTCTTATCAAATTAAACATGTACTTACCTATGATCCAGAAATCAGATTCTTAGATAGTTATTAAAAAGAGACAGAAATATATCCCCACACACAGAGACCCACACATAAATTTCATGGCAGCTTTATTCACAGTAGCCAAAAATGAGAAACGTATCAACTGTCCATAACTGAGTGAACAGATGTGCTCTAGCTGAACAATAGAATACTAAATAACAAAGAGAGGGAACTGCTGATCCATGAAAAACCACTGATTAATTTTAAGCACATGCTGATCCAAAAGCAGGCAGGAAAAAAAAAATGCACAGGATGCATGTAGTTCTAGAATAAGCTAAACAAACTGATAGTAACAGAAGAGCATCGCTGGTGGACAGGGGCCAGGTGGCTGGAGTGAGGCAGAATGGAAGTTCTGGAGCTGATGCAGATGTTCTAGATTTTGATTTGCTAGCGTGTGAGAGGTAACCAGATTAAAACCTATATCCCTCATGACTTAAAATGGGGACATTCTATTGTATGGATAGTCTAACTCAATAAGGTTGAGTTTTTTTCATTTCAAGGTCAAAAGACAAAGAAAATTTAAACACTTATTCCAGATTAAAGGACATGTCATCGATATGATGATTAAATGCATTGTATTATTGTGAACATGGAGAAAAATACCCATAAATGACAATATTAGGACAATGGACAAATTGGAATGTGGTTTATAGATTAAATCATTATGCTGTATCATTGCTAAATTTCCTGATTTTCATAATTGCAGCATGGTTATATTAGACAAAGTCCTTTTCTTCAAAAATATTCAGAAACCAGGGCATATCTTCAATTTATTTTCAGATGGATCGACAATGAGAAAAATGTGAAAGAGAAACAGGAAAACACAGCAAAATACAAATAACTGATAACTGTGGGTAAAAGTTGCATGGGTCTGTCTTGTAGTATTCTTTCAACTATTCAGTAAATTTGAATTTAAATTCTATAACAAAATAGTTTTAAAGACGAGGTATGCTTCTACATAGTAAAAATATAACTATATCCTAGTTCTTAATTGTACTTCCACGGTCTGATAACATTGACATGTTTTATCCTATTGATAAGGAAAGATCGAGGCCACGCATTAGGATGCTCTAACAGGTCCCGGGTTGTTCAGGGAAGCGGGAAGAGTGATGCCTGAGAACCACAATAGAGGAACAGCTGCTCCAAAGATGAATCTCCCACTCCCCACAGGAAGAAGATGGCGCCTGGCATCCTGATCAGGGCTCAGGAGAAGATGTGCTTCCTCTTCCAGCTCCTGTGTCCACACTGCACTGAGCCCTGCAGTCAGAAACAGGTGTTAGCAGTGACCCCAAATTACTACACGACAGAAAACCAGGGCAGCATTTCCAATGTTACCTGTTCTTCTAAGTGCACATTGAAGAAGGGAAATTACAATTAATTCTCTTTTTACAGATACAACTGTAGGTTCTAGAGCAATCGCCATATGCTAATCTTGTTGTGGCCAAAAATACACATTTTTCTTTCCTAGGAGGTGAACTCATCATTTTCAAATTCCTGCAGAACAGAAAATACAAAGGTCAACTGTTTAAATCCGAATTTTCCAATGACATCTTCATGAACGTTTTAAATTCTATTTCTTAAATTCCTAATAAATATAAATGTTCTTCATAACTTCAACATCGAAAGATTTTCTTTATTCGTAGCCCATTAAAGACATTTACCTAAAATCTCCCAGTTTGTTCCACACTCTGAACTTTTGGTCAGCAGAAAAATTACTTTGCAAAATGGCTTTGGGATCATAATATACCAAACCTACTTTCTTATTTTATTTGTTTAATAGAAGTGAGAATTTGAAAAGTAGAACTGAATTTCTGTGACACAGATAACCAGGTCTCATGAAAATATACTTTAAGGAGAAAAAAACAGAATGAAATACAGTCAGAGATTAGATAGTTTGATTGATGTTTTGGTTTATTTCTTTGTCTTCCCCATCAACAAACAGTAGTTAAGCAAAACCATGGCAGTCCACAGAAAACTATCAAAGCATGGTGTCTATCTAAAAAAAAGGTTCATTAGGTGGCAGAACTACTTTCCTACTTAGTTAAAATGATAGATAAATAAGATGCTGCACCTCCTTGAATATGTTCATCAGTCAGAAAGTAGATTCACACTTAGGCTGAGGCTTAAGTAGAGGCAGGAGTACATATGTGGTGGTTTTTTTTTGTGATTCTGAATTCTTAGGTGAGATTATTCTTTTTTCTCTTTTGCTTAAATGGAGGGCTCAAGACCATTCTAGAGTGTTTTTTTTTAATGTTTATTTATTTATTTGAGAGGTAGAGTTACATACAGAGACAGGGAGAGACAGAGAGAGAGGTCTTCATCTGCTGCTTTGCTCCCCTAATGACCACAATGGACAGAGCTGGACCAATCTGATGCCAGGAGCCCGGAGACAGGCGCTTCTTCCAGTCTCCCATGTGTGTGCAGGGGTCAAGGACTTGGGCTGTCTTCCAATGCTTTGCCAGGCCATAAGCAGAGAGCTGGATCAGGAGAGGAACAGCCAGGACATGAAATGTGCCCATATAGGATGCTGGTGCCACAGGCAGAGGCTTAACCCACTATGCCACAGCGCCCATGCCAGGAATAACTACTATTTAGTCAGGATGGTACAATCACTTCATATTTACCTAAACAATGACTGTGTTTCATTTTGTGTGTTTCATAACTCATACTGCATGTGTTTGGTATGCTTTTATCATTACTAATGCCAAATATCTCTTCTCTATTAACACCACTTACTAAAATACTTTCTTCCTAATTCTTCTTTTATTAAATGGAATTTACTTCAAAAAAAAAAAAAAACTGTGAAATGAGCAATGACTTGTTAGACACAATCCTTCCAACTCCCACACCAATGTTAGAGTCTGAATACATTTCAGAATCTTACATTCCAGGTGATGTGCCATCATCAAGCCATTTCCATTTGCATTCCACATCACTATATGACAATCCAATCCAATACATATTTTCAGGAATCTGAAATTGAACAAATGCCTACAAAGGAAACAAAACACATCATGGGAATAAGTTCCCTTCTGTTGGAAGAATGAGAAGACAGACAGGTAGAGGGACAAAAGCTGTATCCACGGCCAGTACTCTGCCGCTCTCCACAACACCCTTCACCCCTGATTCATAGAAAAATCTCTCATTCTACAAGGCCTATATTTTCATTTTCCAAAGAACATTTCCTTAGGAGATTATTTATATACATTAAAATCGGTTGCCAGTCTCATGAATTAGTTAAAGCATGGAAAATGTTTAAATTAAAATACCTACAAATAAGAAATTTGTTAAATAATGTATGGCACTTCAGAAAACTATTGAGACTCATGCTCCAAAAGAATATGTCATGGTGTAGAGAAGGTGGCACTGCATGACCTTAAATGAAAGAAGAAGTCTTCAAAACAAACTTCTTAAAATAAAAACTGATTGTGTGGGGGGTGTGCATTACACTCTTCACTCACAGAAGAAAGCCTTGCTTTTAGGTAAGTAGTTGGAAGAGATAAAAGGGGGGGAGTAAGTGTTTGGGAATATTAAAAATGTCTAAAATGTACTATAACCGGCCAGCGCTGTGGTGCAGAGGGTTAAGGCGCTGGCCTGAAGCGCCGGCATCCCATATGGGAGCCAGTTCTAGTCCCAGATGCTCCTCTTCTGATCCAGCGCTCCTAGACTATGCTGCACCCCCACTGCTTGCCACCCCATAGGGAAAAAATAACTGTGGTTCTAGGGTACAGGCTACCAAAGGTTCAAATAAGTACTTCCTCCAAGGAAAGGCATATTTTCTTGTTAAGTGGCACTACTGCAGACTCCTTGGAGAGAGAGGATTACAAACTTCACCCTTCCTAATCATCGTCATAATAGATCATGTGCATTGAACACTCAATGAGTAGCAGGATCATATGCTTATTAGCAGACAGGGTTTCCAGGGAGATTCTGAACTCTATAATCTTCCCCACACAATAGGAAGAACAGCTGAAGATCCCTCTTTCTGGACCACCCTCCCCTTTGCAGCATCTTGGGTCACAGGAAAGAGACACATTCATGAGATTGAGGGTACATGCAGAAGTATGTGATACCAGTTCATGTTCATTGTCAATCTTCAAAAGGGAGGAACCGTAACTTTGGCAAGTTTGTTTACATTGTTCCCAGGTGTTATCTTGCAGAACAAAATAATAGCAGTTTACTCCATAACAGGACCAGTAGACTTCATGGACTTTACCTACAACAAGTGAGGACAGTCATTGAATTTCTTATTATCTAGTCATCTGTGAATGAGAACAATATGTTTATCAGCCACCCCTAACTGACACAAAGGCTCAAATATATCTATAATAATTACTAGAGGCTGGTTAAAGTTGAGGGTGGAAGTTGGCAATGTGTAGAGAGAGGTTAGCTAAGTCCCAAAACACAGTCAGGTGCAGTATCAAGTTTTAGTGTTCCATCGGTCAGTAGGGTGACTAAACTTCACCAGGATAAATTATCACTGAAGAACTGGAAGAGGGGAGCTTGTGGGCTCCAAACACAAAGAAAGGACAGGAAATGAAAAGGCTAAATGTGATTGGTTTGCACCATGTTTATGTGTTAAAATATTAAATGAGACCCATATTATGTCCAAGTATTATATTCTGAACAAAAATTTTTCAATAGAATAATTCTCTTAAAATGCTTAAAGAGTTACTACTGCATTAGATTGTGAGGATATAGTCTGAAAAGACAAGAGTCTCACAGTGTAGGGAGACACCAATACACAGGAGATAACTCCTCATGATTCCACTTCTCTGAGGTATCTGCAGTGGCCAAACCCATGGGAAGACAGAATAGAAGGAGGTTGTCCAGAGCTGGTGGGCAGGGAAATGGAAAATTCTGTGCTCTGAGTGTAATCTTTCAGTTATGTGTGAGGGATAAGTTCCAGAGATCAGCAGTACAACATAGTGCGCACGGTGAGGGACGCTGTATCATACACTTAAAATTTAAAGCTCTCACAGTCAGTGTTCTTACCACAAGTGAACAACATAAGGACACGTTGGGAGGTGATATAAAAGTCTATTTTCCTTATTGTGGAGATTGAGTCATGGTTGGATGCATGTGTCCATCTCATCAAATCATGTATATTTAATCTATGCAGTTTTGGATGCTAATAATAGCTCAATAAAGATGTTTTAAAATAATAAAATATAGTCTAAGTTTTTAAAAATATTCTAGGATGCTTCAAAATAATAAAAATAATCTAAGTTTTTAAAAAATATTTTAGGTTGCTTTCTAATTTAAAAATATATTTTGCTGACCGGCATTGTGGTATAGTATGCTAAGTGTCCACCTGAGGCCCTGGTACCCCATATGGGCTCCTGTTCATGTCCTGGCTGCTCCTCTTCAAATCCAACTCTCTGCTTATGGCCTGAGAAAGCAGTGAAGATGGCCCATGTGCTTTGGACCCCTGCACCCTCATGGGAGACCCAGAAGCTCCTGCCTTCTGGCTTCAGCTCAGCTTGGCTCCAGCCATGGGGCCAAGACCTTTCTCTCTGCTTCTCTGTCTCTGTCTCTGTCTCTCTCTCTCTGGTTCTATCTCTCTGGTTAGTGGGTAAAGCCACCACTTGCAGTGCCAGCATCCCATATGGGTGCAAGTTCAAGTCCCAGCTGCTCCAGTTCCAATCCAGCTCTCTGCTATGGCCTGGGAAAAACAGCAGAAGATGGACCAAGTCCTTCTACCTGCATTCCTGTGGGAGACCCGGATTAAGCTCCAGGCTCCTGGCTTCGGATTGGCTCCAGCTCTGCCCATTTTGGCAATCTGAAGAATGAACCAGCTGGTGAAAGACCTTTCCTCTCTCTCTCTGCCTCTGCCTCTGCCTCTCTGTAACTCTGCCTTTCAAAGAAATAATCTTTAAAATAAAATCTCTAAAATTATATGTAGAAACATTTCTCTACCCTTTATATAGTTATATTGATAGTATAAAAACTTATAAATAGAAACTAAATGTCTACTAAGTACTATAATTAAATACACAAAAGTTATTTTAAATATATGAATATTTACTGGTTGTTTATAAGTCTGGACAATTCATTCCATCATTAGGCAACATTTTAGTACTTACTGCATGAGATTTAATATTTTTATCTCTTGGGTGTTTGTATAAATGTCAACACTAGGACAAATCTCGCAGATATCTTGCAGGGAGTATATTTTTACTGTACTTTCAAAAGCTCATGAAAAAAAGAAAAAGTGTTCATGAAAATATAAGCTTATTTGGGTGCCAATTTTTTGAAATCCCTGTAGAATTGTTTAATAAGGTGCATTTTCCATGAATCTTTAAAATTACACTGGTATTGGTGGTCACATATAGAACAAATATCTGAAGTCAAGGCAGACACACCAACATACACACACACACACACATACCACAACATATCTCTATAGCAGCATTCAAATAAAACTGTTGCGCCCGTTGTAGGTAATATTTTTACTGAAAGCCTCCGCATTTTATGTGAGCAACACCCCAAGTCTCACAGGGCCAGATCAGCTGAATTGCTAGGGGTCTGGCATACTGTTTCACCATCTGGGAATAGAGAGGAGGCAAAAACTGCCATGGAGTCTGGGGAAACACAGGGCTCTACACATGCAAATGTGGTTCCAGGGATTCCAACCCCCTGCATCTGAAAGGCACAAATTCAAAGCTGTCCAGTGGAGCCACAGATCACTAGGCATAAGTGTGCTTATTAGACCTCAAGGCTTCTAGAAGGGAAGAAATGACCAAGACGACACAGTGAATCCTTCCAGATTTCTTCCATACCTGGATTGTGCACAGATTTCGGGAAGGTATCTTTTTTTGCACAGCGTCCATTCTGTTTTAAAAAGGGTGACTTCAGTGCATTTTCCATTAGAAGGGTTTTATTTTTGAGAGTGTCATATTCTAAAGACTGATTTGCCAAGAGTTGCTTCTTTAAGTAGTCATCATTTTGCACAACGTGGTACATTTGAGTGAGGTTTCCTAGAATTTCCTGCTGTTGATGCTTTTCTTGAATAAGCTGTAAAACTAAAACGTGCAGCACAGATATCATAAAAATACAACATGATGTCCAACTGTGAAATTAGAGACAACAGGAAAAGTCTCACTTTAACAACCAACTCATATGATTATTTCAGTAATTTGACATTTAGAAAGTAACACCTCAGTGAACTGACCACAGAAATGGAAACATCAAATTTCTCACTAATAGCCACTGAAGGGTAGCATAAATAAAATACCTGGTGGCTAACACCGTACTTTACAGTTCAACTCATTTTAATAGCACATCATTTACAAAGAAGTAGCAAATCAAAGTTCAGTTAGTTAACATTTAATGATACATCTTCTAAAGATAAAAACCTAACCTAGCAGGCAGATGTTTGTGGACAGATGCCTGTGTCCCACGACTGAGCACCCGGGTACAGTGCAGTGCCCAAGCCCTGGCTCCTGACTCCAGCATCTTGAGAGGAGGCTGCAATAACTCAAGAAGTTGAGTTTCTGCCACCCATGTGGAAAACCTGGGCTGAGATCCTGGCTCCCAGCTGCAGGTATCTGCCAGAAGGGATTCTTTCTCTCTCTTTCTCTCTCTCACCCCACCTCAATTTAAAAAATAGTTGTAGCCTGAACTTAAAAACATGAAGATATAACACAATTATTATTGGAATAGATGAAATATCTGAAAATAGGTGATTTCATACAAATGTAGTATATCCATGTTTTTCCTTAAGATGAGAAAAACAGAGAAAGACAAGAAAAAAGCTTAAATTCCAGATCATCTTCTATGTGCATATTAATTCTTCTTACTGTTTCCTTATTATATACTTTGAAATAAATAAATAAACAGCCAAAGTATTTTTCTCAGACTGACAATGATCTCATCTCAATGGCAGAATCCTACACAATAACCTACCAAAAGCAATGTTCCCATGCACTATGCAGAATGAGACAGCTTCAGAGCCAGTGAACTAGGTAAGCAGAGTGAACACCACCGTGTGATGTGTTCCTGAAAAACTCACCAACAAAGTCCAGAACCCTCTGGGAGGTCCCCCGAGTTTCAACAGGGAGCAACACTGTTAGTATCTGCACAAAGCATGGTTACTGCAGGTCCTCAGACTAGAAAGATGGACTCCAGTACTCACTATTTGCCTCCAGCACTCTGACCATCACTGAGAGAAGTAAACAGAGAGTTCCAAGAATCACTGCAATGAGATGCCAGGGCACTGAGAACTCTTTAAAGAAAAAAGAGAGAGAGAGAGAGAGCCTGGTTACCACTTACCTCCATCAGGGACACTGTTTGAAGCAAAGGGAAGATCTTTAAAAATTTTATAAGACTACATCATTCAAAGTGATTTAAAATTTTAACCTATAAAATACAGTTTTAAAGTTTAAGGTTTCCAGTTGATGTGGGAGACATAGAAGAAGCTTCTGGCTCCCAGTTTTGGCCTGACACAGCTCCAGCTATATCAGCTCTCTGGGGAGGAACCAATATTTGCAAGATTCTCTCTCTCTCTCTCTCTCTCTCTCTCTCTCTCTCTCTCTTTCTCTCCCTCTCTCTCTCTCTCTTTCTCTCTCTCCTCTCTGTGAAAATCTGACTTTAAAATAAAATTTAAAAATCCCAAAAAAGAATTTCTGGCTGAGTACTCATCACAGAATTCCCCTGTACAGGAATAGTTCTTCAGGGTTTAAAAGCAGGCCCCTACTGAAGCACCACTGAAGCTGACGTAAGATGCACAGGGGAGTCCACAGTGACACGCGTCCTTCCTGTGATCACAGATAATCATGCAAAGGAAAAGCAGGCAATGGTCTTGAGTTCTGGGTTGCAAAAGGGATCACAGGCCATCCTGACAGGAGGTTCTAGAAATCCACTTTTCCTCCTTCACCATCAATTTGTTTTTCTGTAGACAATACTGTATCTATCCTTTTACTTTTGATGTCTGCATGTTGGAAAATTATATCATTGATGATCACCAAACTAAAATGATAAAAATTATTTTCAGCTTAGAGTTTAAATTGTGACAATATTTGAGGTACAGAGAAAACAGAAATATTAGAAAGTCCCTTTGATATGAAAATTTTTTCCTTCTTCATGGCCTTTAACATCAGATACATATTCTTAAGGTATCTAAAATGTGTTCTTTGAATAAATTTGTTTTTAACACATATTTTTCACTTTGTAAACATTCTCTAAGATATGCTACATTTTCTTGGAACACTTTTCTGCTTTTTTTTTTTTTTTTTGACAAGCAGAGTTAGTGAGAGAGAGAGACAGAGAGAAAGGTCTTCCTTTGCCATTGGTTCACACCCCCCACCCCGAGATGGCTGCTACGGCCAGCACACTGTGACCAGCGCACTGCGCCGATCAGAAGTCAGCAGCCAGGTGTTTCCTCCTGGTCTCCAATGCGGGTGCAGGGCCCAAGCACTTGGGCCATCCTCCACTGCCTTCCTGGGCCACAGCAGAGAGCTGGACTGGAAGAGGAGCAACCTGGACAGAATCCAGTGCCCCAACCAGGACTAGAACCTAGGGTGCCGGCGCTGCAGGCAGAGGGTTACCCAAGTGAGCCATGGCACTGGACATGTGTTTTATTTTTTAAAGGATTCACAAATCATTATTGACCAGATTTGAATAAAAGCAGTCTATTAGCTGCTCATAGGATTCATTAATTTCTCCATTCTGCCAACTGTCCTTTCAACTTTTCCGTTCTACTCTTCTGCCTTGTAATAGCTTATTATAACCATTAGTCAATCAGAAGTATCTATATGAACTTTTCCCAAGCCTCAAGTTTGCTAATCAATACAAGACAGGTGAATTTAGAGGCCTAAAATATATACACGGGGATAGGCATTGTGATGCAGTGGGTTAAGCAGCCGGTTTTTGCAATGCAGGCATCCCATATCACAATACCCATTCATGTCTCAGCTGCTCCACTTCTTATCCAGCTCCCTGTTAATGCACCTGAGAAAGCGGCAGAAGATCACTCAAGTATTTTGGTGTCTGCACTCTATGTGTGAGATCCTGAGAGAGTCCTAAGCTCCTGGCTTCTGCCTAGCCCAGCCACGGCTATTGCAGCATTTGGAGTAAACCAGTGGTCCTCTCTTTGTCTTTCTCTCTCTCTCTCTCTCTCTCTCTCTGTGTCTCTCTCTGTGCCAAACTACTTTTCAAATAAATAAATAAATTGTGTGTGTGTGTATATATATATATATATATATATACCTTTGTAATCAGTTTTTCCACTCCTTCGAGTGCCATCAGATCTTAATCTATTCTGCGATTCTGAAGAAGACTGAGGAAATCTCAAAGCTAAAAAAGTCTCCTCCTGATCACTCATCTCTAAAAGAAGAGAAACATATCTGGCATCAAAACTTTGCTACACGATGACTTCTAAAGAAAAATCAAAATGGCAGCTGGAAGGAACATTCCCGACGTGATGGTGAGAGCTAATTGTGTGTGCGTCTGTGCGTCTCCCTGTACACATGTTTATCTTCTCCTGCAAGCACATAGACAGTCTGATTTATATAAGAAGGGGAAATCCTGTTAACATTTCCATTAAACTCATTTATAATCCTAGTGATCATTGCCACGGTTATCAGAAAAGATAAACGGAAGAAAAAGATTGCCAGAAGATTATTGTCCTATTTACTCAATTTCACTCAAAATGTTCAACATACGCATAAAAATATTATGACAAATTTGTACCATCTCAAAGTTCTGAAACACATTTAAATGGTTGGTTCTAACAACAATAATTCTGCACTCTGAAAGAGTATAAATGCCTTGGCTTAAAAAATACATATTTCGATATGCATATGAGTGCTTCTAAAGCTCTCGCATTCTTTTCATACACTCTAAGAAAGTGCTTCCCAAAGTACATCTCAAAGATCAACTGTAAATGATTACAAGAGGGTGAATATCATTAGTTGGTTAGCATTTCAGAGTCCAGTGTCTTGTACAAGATAAGCTGAATAAAAATGTCTTAGGTTCCCGGATATGATGTTGCCATCAAAACTTTTATGAAAATAAAATTTTTTATGGGTAATCTCTGGTTAAGGTCTTTTAAGGATTAATCTAGCAATAAATATCAATGTAGAAAGAAATTACTAAATAATAAAATTAGAAATTTACCTTGCTTCTTACTTTCATGTAAGAGAGAAGATTATATCAAAGAAGCAGGAAATATGCAAAAAAACTGCACACATAACTATAGCCTTTTATACATATTTAATTACAAAATTTTCTATACTTATTTACATTTTCTCTAACTTCCTACTAGGAAACAAGAACATTTCTGCTACAGAACGCTTCAATATGGAATGATAATATGCAAATCATTGGAGCCAAGGAAAAGTAACTCCTCAAGTCACTCTTCTTCATGTTCACAACACAAAGCAAAACTCATAGCATATTGAGAAAGAGAAGATAACTCATCCTGGACACTGAAACTCAATTCTGACACGCTGCAGAGTCCATGCAATTCTAATGCAATGAGAGGGAATGTTTTCCTACCAGGCTCCTTCTCAGGCCACGTCACTTGTAGTTCAGTGCCATATTCCTAGAATAAGTAGAATTAATAGGATACCCAGGTGCTAAGATCCAAGGGAATAAAAGCAGGTGTTACCTGGATCCACGCCGTGCAGTGATGCAGGTGGAAGAAACCGACCCCAATATGAGGGAGAAGTCGTCCACTCCAGTCGAAAATCCCTTAGGGGCTCCACCACGAGAAGCGAACTGCCTCTGAGTGAGGATACTCCGACTCAAAATGCTCTGCCCCTCCTGGTGAAGTGGTAGAGGAAACTGAATGATGAAAGCTGTTGTTTACAGGAAAGGAAAGAGGGTCATGCGCTGTGTCTTCCTCCATTTCAACTAATCAACCATTTAGCATTCTTTGCAAAATAGCACCCAAAACCAATATTTATGGACTGAAAAAGCTGAGCAACACATGGTTGTGGAAAACAAGATGAATGTCATTAACAGAAAGGTAACAGATATAAAGCAAACCACCAGTTAAAGAGATGGGCAAAATGTTTGTGTGTTTATACAACAAGGGACAGAACTCATTTCTTTAGCTCTTGGTTTAAATAATTCCCTCTCTGTTAGAAAGGTTCTGTTATATGTTGCTATTTTTTAAAGAAAGATTATTCCATTTTAGTTCATGTTTATTTCAGGTAAAATTGTTTTTAATTTTTTTTAAATATCTGCCATTCCACTATAAAATAATTCGGTTTATTTTCTTCCAGTATTTTTTGATAAATTATGTTTACTAGCAAAGCTTGTATCAATACATAGTGCTTCCACTTTAGATTTATTTTATTATTTTATTGCTAGAGTTACAGAGGCAGGTAGAGACAGAGAAAGAGGTCTTCTATCTACAAGTTCAATCTCCAATTGGCCATAAGAGCTACAGCTGGGCCAGGATGAAGCCAGGAGCCAGGATCTTCTTCCAGGACTCCCATGCTGGTACAGTGGCCCAAGCACTTGGGCCATCTTCCACTGCTCTCCCAGGCCATCAGCAGAGAGTTGCATCAGAAGTGGAGCAGCCAAGACTCAAACCTGCTCCCATATGGGTTACCAGTGCTGCAGGCCAGGGCTCTAAACTGCTGGACCACAGTGCTGGCCCCACTTTATTCTTTTCTAATAAGCAATAAGCATTTCTTCACTTTAAATGTATTCATGTAAAACACAAATATTTCAATTCAAAGCAACAGACAAAGACAGCTCTTCATCTGTTGGTTGACTCTCCAAATGCCCACAGCAGGCCTGGGCTGGGCTAAGAAGCCTGTGGTGGTTTAACCCTCTGCACCACAACAATCACCACTAAGACACAATTTAAAAACCATCATACTAATTACTCACATGGGTACACCCATAAGTTATTTAAGCAACCCCTTGCTATTGAATAATTAGCTTATTTTCCAGTTTTTTGCTACTTTAAAAAGTAATTGCCTTGTACTGTTGCATGTTTTGCTAGAAACTAACTTAAACACAAAGTTATGGGGTCACAGGGCATGTACATTTAAAGAACTGGGATATACATATTACTAAACACACCCTGGAAAAGTCATGCCTATTTGTATTCCACCAGTTGTGTGTGAAAATATTCACATTTAATTTTTTTAAGATTTATTATTTGAAAGGCAGAACTATAGGCAATAAGTATAAAATAGAGAAGGAGAGAGAGAGAGAGAGAGAGAGAGAGAGAGAGAGAGAGATCTTCCATGCACTGGTTCACTCCCTAAATGGCTACAACAGCCAGGGCTGGGCCAGGAACCAGGAACTACATCCAGGTCTCCCAGGTGGATGACACAGACTCAGTACTTGAGTACTGCTGCCTTCCCAAGCACATTAGCAGGAAGCTGGATTGGAAGTGGAGCAGCTGGGATGCTGTCATGACCCATTGTACAACAATTCCAGCCCTTCATGTTTGACTTGTGAGAAGAAATGCGGGTAAGTTATTCCTCTCCTTAGAGTCCAGAAATCTTAATTCTACTATCTGTCTCCACATCCTTCCAAGCCTCACTTTATCATATATGTTAGAGTTTAAAAAGACATTCATTTGTGTAACTCTGATACCACGAGCCAGACTCCTCAGAACATATTCAAATCTCACATTGAAGTTTGCTTTTTTTTTTTTTTATTTTTTACAGGCAGAGTGGACAGTGAGAAAGAGAGAGACAGAGAAACAGAGAGAAAGGTCTTCCTTTTAACATTGGTTCACCCCACAATGGCTTCTACGGCCGGTGCGTTGGGGCCAGCGCACTTCGTGGATCCACAGCCAGGAACCAGGTGCTTCCTCCTGGTCTCCAATACAGGTGCAGGGCCCAAGGACCTGGGCCATCCTCCACTGCACTCCTGGGCCACAGCAGAGAGCTGGACTGGAAGAGGAGCAACCTGGACAGAATCCGGCGCCCCGACCGGGACTAGAACCCGGGGTTCCGGTGCCACAGGCGGAGGAATAGCCTAGTGATCCATAGTGCCAGCCTGAAATTTGCTTTCATTTGATTGATGCCTTTTCAATCTTCTGACTACAGTTTCATGAAACCCATAAGGTGCAGTTGTTAAGATACTCCTTGGGATGCCCAGATCTGAGAGACTGAGTTCAGTCTAAGCTCTCTTACTGACTCCTGCTGCCCTCTGATGTGCACCCCAGTATCTGACCCCAGACTGAGATCTGGGCTCCTGGCTTCAGACTTGGCTCAGCCCTGCGCATTGCAGGCCTTTTGGAGAGAACTGATGGATAGAAGCGCTCTCTCTCTCTCTCTCTCTCTCTCTCTGTATGTGACTCTTTGCCTGCCTATTACCTAGTTAATTAAATAGGTCTTCAAGTGAGGTGGTAGTTGTTGATAGATTGTGGGCCTGGGAGTGAGGTGGAGAACAGCAGGGGAGATGCATTATGCAGAAACAGCCCCACCCCTGCTTCACCAGGTTTGACAAGTTCCTTGCTTATTCTTTGCTTCCTCACCAGCCTCCAGCCACTACTAAACCATCCTCTTCACAAAGCCTCCCTATCCTACAGCTGCCCCCACCTCCTGGCCAAACGACTGCACATAGTCCACTGCGTGTTCTGGCCTCAAGGACTCAGTATAGGTTGTATAGCCTGTTGACTCTATTTCTGTCCCTTGGCCTCATCCTTAATCTCTGAATCACCTTTGTCTCTGCCACTTGCCATCATGTGCGGGCAGTCAGCTGAAATAACCCCCAACATCAACCTAGACCAGCATAGCTCAATCACATAAGCAAAGTTTCATGGGTGGATCTGGCTGTTTCAGGAATATTTGCTGCTAAACTTGGATCAGCTTTGTTAAAGCCAAAAAAATAAAGGAAGGAAGTTGTGCTGAGAAGACAGAATGGGGAAGTGGAAGTAATCATGATGGCTGAAAAGGTGGCAGAGAGAGACACTCACTGTAGCGACTACTATGTACGGAGCCACACTTAAGCCTTGAGCACTGGATTTGGCTTATTATTGTCCTCATTTTACAAATGAAGGAATTAATGTTGAGGTTGAGATGCCTAAGGATGCATTATTGCTCATTTCTGGCCCATGTTAAAATAATGCCTGACTGAACACATACAGCACGCACAAACTGAGGATTCAGGAGGGCCTGGGTTTTCAACAAAGCTCTTGGCACAAAGTAGCAGACAGATGCGGCTTGAACTGCCAGCCCTAGCCCCCGTGTGTTATTTCAGGCAAATCTTCACTTCTATAAGCCTCGCATTCACCACAAAAATGTAATACCGTTTGCCTTCCAGGAAGCTATGGGGATTAAATAAGGTACATAAATAACAACGATCAATCATAATGTGGCATGTATATACTAGACTCACTGACCGTTAACTTTTGGTTATAGTCCATGATTCAAATCCTTCCTAGTCACAAAAACTTGACAAGTCCTTCTGAATCCTCAGCCTCAGTTTCCTCCCATGTCCAGTGAGAATATCACCCACTAAATAGGCATGGTGAAATTAGCACTCCAGAAAAGCTTTCGCTGTTTTGGGGAGCGTAGGTTTATTTGAGGAGGGCTTGGATTTCCACTCTTAAATTTCTGGAGATGGTGGAAGAGTGAGGACTGCAACCACAGATCCTGACACAATGCTGTGTTTTGCCCCCACCAAAACTCCTTCTGAAGCAGCCCCAGGAATTTGCTATTAGTGGGAGGTCTTTGCATCAAAGGGTGGAACCCCCGTGAATGGATGAATGACTGTCTCCAAAGAGTGAGTTCTCCCTCTCACAGGACCAGATTAGTGAGTTATAGGTTGTAAAGCAAGTCAAGCTTTCCCATCATGTCTTACGCACATGCACACAGTGTGGGAGCTGGGAAACATGGTAGCACAGCATAGCTTACAGTACTGCTCTAGAGAAAACTCCTGTAGCCTCAGATCTGTATATTTATATCCTGCTGCCCCATGGAGGTATTGGAGGGGATGTTGAGCTATTTTGTATCAAAAATTCAGATCTGTATAGCTGCTGAGAGATTGGAAAGTCCTCAGGATGGAAGCTGGTGAGTGCAGAGCACACGTGTTTACAACTCATATATCCCTTAAGAGTCCCACATCTGTGCTGCCCATTGTTGTCACAGCAGCACATTCAAGGTGTGATGCCTACGAGTGCACTTGCTGAAAAAAGTAGATAGTGTTAAGAGGAACTGACTCTAAAATCTACATTTTTGGTAGTTTTTTTACAAGGAGTATGAGACTAGGGATTAGAAAGCCAAACTGTAATTACTCCTTCTGAACTCTATTTTCTGTTTCTCACAAAGTTCTATATTTCTGAGAAAAGCAAATGTCCTCTTTAAGTGAGAAGGCAATCATCACAAGAAGTTAACAGGAGTTTAACACTGGACTAATGATGGGGCTGGTGCTGTGTCTTAGCAGGTAAAGCTGCTGCCTGTGATGCCAGCATCCTATATTGGCACCAGATTGTGCCCTGGCTGCTCCACTTCTGATCCAGCGGCCTGCTAATGGCCTGGGGAAAGCAGAGGAAGGTGGACCAATTTTTTGGGCTCTGTCATCCAGGTGGGAGACCTGGGTGAAGATCCTGGCTCCTGGCTCCTGCTCCTGGCTTTGGCATGGCCCAGATCTGGCCATTGAAGTCATCTGGGGAGTGAACCAATTGATGGAAGAACTCTTTGTCTCTCTCTCTCTCTCTCTCTCTCTCTCTCTGTCTCTCGCTCCCTCCCACCCACCCTAAAGAAATAAATATTTATAAAAAGATTGGATTAATTGAAGCTCCTGATACAACCCTTGGATAAAGTACAAACATGGATGTAATACTTTATCATGACCAAGGTTAATAAAGATGAAAATATTGAAGGATTTTTTAATGTACATTGTCTTCAGAATCCTCTTGTGCAAAACACACAATGTTGTAGACATATGTGTGCTCATAAGTGTGGAGGTGTCAAGCAGTCACTTATTTCCTGATTGCAAAAGACTTTTTTTCTTTAATTTGGGAAACCACATATTTACCATTCCCTTCCGCTTGCACAACTGGCTAGAAGCCTAGCACACAGCTTCTGGCCACATCTTGAAACCTCAGTGGCTTTATCGGGTCACAGGAGCTGTGGCTCTTCCTGTCCAGGCTGAGTGATGGACATCTGGACTAGACACACTCATGCAGCGAAGGCTGGTCTGAGTCACTGCATTTGGAGGAGTAACTGCCCAGGTTCCCACCTCCTTATTCGTTTGTCTCAATGCCTTTTTGCCACTGAGTGATTTTAAGTTTCCTGGCTTTTATGGTGGTAATTAGAAACCTCTGATTTGATATTTCCTGATCCTCTAGCCACTCCATTCATCCTTATCTTCCCAATAAAAGATAGTCTAATGGTCTAGAGGCAGAGAGGGGGCTGCTCTGTAGCACAGTATGTTAAACCACCACCTGCAAGGCTGGCATTCCACACCCCAGTGCCAGCTCAAGTCCCAGATGCTCTGGTCTGATTCAGCTCCCTGCTAATGGCCTGGGAAGGCAGAGGTTGATGGTTCAAGCACTTGGGCCGCTGCCACTCACGTGATGACCTGGATGGAATTTTGTGCTTCTGGTTTCTAAATCCTCAGATGCCTGCAACTAGACTGGACAAAAGTTGAAGCTAGGGGCCAGGAACTCAATTCAAGTCTTCCTTGTGGATGCCTGGAGCCCAATTTCTTCAGCCAGCACCAGAATCAAGAGATGGAACCAGGAACTGATGTGCAGCACAGGAGTTTTAATTGCCAGGCCCAGTGTTCGCTCCCTAATGGCCTAGATTTAAAATTCTGCATCGTCCCAACTGGGCCTCCAGTCCTCACACAGTAACCACCCTTCCTGTGATTTCTAAGTAACCAAATGAAAGAAACATTTTAGAAACTAAGAATAACAACAAAAAGGATTTCACATGACTATCTGGACTCTGTGCCACTAAGGGATAAAGTCTAAGCATAGGTTGAAAGGGAAAAATGATTAAACACCCATCAGCAAATAAATTTTTTTATTCTTTAATCACTTTCCACCTTATCATACTGTTCAGAGAAAGGGGACAAGGTAGATACCAGAGATCTTCAGCAGATTTCTTCAACCTGTTTACACTTTGTAGTGTTCTGAGGCAGACCCCACATTCCTCCTCAAATCATCTTTTACCTTTATTTTCATTAACCTTTAAAATTTTTCTATTCTAGCTAAGAATCCATAAAACAATCAGATGGATTAGCAACTGAACTTAAAGTATAGACTGTGTTAATGAATCTCACACATTCCACACCAAGACAAAGTAGCCTGCACAGATATATAATCTCAGCTCTCATTCATACTCATATTTAACTCTTATTTAAAATGTTCAAATGAATACACTCAATGAAGTTACCTGCTTGTATCAACTGCAAGAAGCAGAGGAACTACGACACTCAAACGATACATACGTAAAAACAGAATGGGAGGACAAAGCCTGAAGATCTTCCCAGTTCCCATGAGTCCTCCTTACAGTGCTCTGGCTGAGCTAAGCTCAAGTCCTCTGTTCAGACCAAACGTGAGAAATTACCATCAGTTTTACCACATCCAAAAGATACATCCTCATCTGTGTGTTGAAGTATACAGCTCTGTAGTGTTAACAATATGTAAATATGGAAAGCTTTGTGCTAACTGAAAGGTTTTTATAGCAACGTGTATCGGTTGGAATGAGCACAGAAAACAAGTTACATATAAAATATGAAATATATATACAAAATATACCTTGAAAAAAGATTTATTTATTTACAAGGAAGAATGAAAGAGAGGGAGAGACAGAGATCTTGCATCCCAATGGCTTACTCCCCAGTGTCCACAAGAGTTAAGGCAAGGCCAGACAAAGCCAGGAACTCTATCCAGGTCTCCTGCATGGGTGGCAGGCACCCAAGCACTGGAGCCATCATCCTGCTATCCCCCAGGAGCATTAGCAGGAACCTGATCAGAAATAGAGGCAGGACTCCATATCAGACACTGCAATATGAAATGTGGAAATCCTAAACCACAGCTTAATCCACTACAACACATGTATCCCTCAAATTAATTAATTTCTAATGATCATAACTATCAGCAGTTTACAATCAAGTAAGAGTCAGTTCAAACAAGCTAAAAGAAAACCAGAGAGAAAACTATAAAATGGGGCAGGTGTCGTGGCACGGATGGTTACACCACTGCCTGTGACACCAGCATCCCCTGTGGTGCTAACTGGAGTCCTGGCTGCTCCATTCCAAGCCAGCTCCCTGCTAATGCACCTGGGAAAGCAGCAGAAGATGGCTAAAGCACCTGGGCCCCTGCACCCATGTGAGAGATCTGGATGAAGATCCTGACTCCAGCCTGGCTCAGCCCTGGTCGTTGCAGCCATCTGGGGCAGTGAACCAGCGGATGGAAGATCTCCCTCTGTCTCCTTCACTCTGTAACTCTGCCTTTCAGAGAAATAAATAAATCTGAATATAAGTGTGCATATATATATATGTATGTATATATATAATATTCTAATGAACTTTCCATTCTTGGAATGAATGTAAGAAATTGCAGTAGATCAAAATTTCGAAATTAACACTAGGGAGAAGTTAGAGAATAGAGTCAAAGAATCAATATGTTAAAAGAATTTTTTTTAAATCTACTACAACTTTTCTCCCCAATTTTGCTCTATTTTGAATGGATTATCTAATTCTACAGGAGTCACAGAACGAAGAGTACTTGAAGGAACAACCAAAAAGGGAGCACACCAGCAGTTCAAAGAGTCATTCTTCCTCTTTAAGGCTGACATGTGAGAGAACTATGATTCTATGCTACATGTTCACCAATGTCTACAGCTGGAACATATTCAGCTTCATACAGGAGACCCGCGGGTGAGGACAGCGTAGTCTTGCACAGATGGGCTGACTCCCCCAGCAGACCTGACAGGAATGTCATGGGCTTCCGAGCAGTGGAGAAGGTCAGATGGGACTCAGAGGCAAAGAGGCTGTGGAGGCCTGCTCTCCAGCTACTCTGCCCAGGGGTAGCCACTAAACACATGGCCCTGATTGCAATCAAAACTGGTGTTCCTTAATTTTGTAGTCTATTGGCACATTATAACCACTAAGCAGAAAACCAACTGATGATTTATTATAATAGTCTCCTTACATAAAAAAAATGTATACAATCTAGGTTGGCCATGGAGTGTTTTCCTTACAATTATTTCAATGCTTTTGTACATTTGACAATTTTCATAATAAAGTGTTAAATAGCACTATGATTTCAATGACACTAGCTAGGCACATCTCAAGCAGCCACATGTGGCTAATGGCTACCCTATTAGACTGCAAAAATATACTTCTCCATTAGATAAAAAAGTTCATTGGACAGAAGATTCTAGAACCTATCTGCACAGGGCCCTACAAGCCTTCAGACTAATGCTTCCACCCTTAAGGCAATACTGACTGGTTGCTGGGGCCAGCAGACCCTACTACCAGGACAGCACAACTCCTGGGACTTTGGATGGAGCAGTGACAGAACCCTACAGGTTCTTTCAGACCACGCTACAGGCATGGTCACTTATACAACTAATGAAAGATGAACTCTATGAGAAAGAGATTGAAGACTGGGAAACACAAGTGGGAACTGTGCCCATCAGGAGTTATCCAAAAACATATGCACATACCTACATGTGTTTAAGTCTAGATTCTATACAACATATAAAGACAGGAACTGGTGTTTCTCACATAAACAAAATACAAATATTGTAAAATGAGTAATAAAGGCATAATCAACGATGTGCCTTGTCTGGGGTACTGACTTCACTCCTGTAACACTTTTTGTTTATACTAAAAAACAATTAAATGTGAATAATCTCTGAAGGCTTTGCAAATGTAAAAAACTCAGAATCTTTTATAACCAACTTCTGTAAGCACCAGAAAATCAAGTTCCATCAGGTATGAAATAAGGGACGGTCTTTGCATGGCTTCCATGGATGAGAATTGGGCTATACATTTCTATATGAAAGAACTCTGCCACAGGATGTGCTTACTAGAACAATCCCCAATTATCTTTAAAGTGAATCAGAGATAGAGAAAAGAAAAATTTTAAAAACCACTCTCCATTCAGGCTTTTGTATGTTTTATTGGAGAAAATTTTCAACAAAACATGGCTTTTATTTACAGATTTTAATGTGTGAGGGAACTGTGCGGCCCACTTGGACGCAAGTGAAGATGACTACTGAGCCTGTTTATGTATTTTCTTATTTTCAATGCACATACAAAAAAGGTTTTTCATAATCATAAATATCCCAATATTGTAATACAAACCCTCCCTTATCCACCCTCTATTAAATATATCAACAGCTTCAAAAATACACACTTAAATTGGTTTAATCTTGAAGTGTAATCCAATGAGACTGAAAACTAAACATTTCAGATCCTGTACCAAATAGTAGAATACACGAAGGCCTTCAGGATCCCTAAAATTTGAAAAGGTGAAAGTTACTTTTTGTTCCTAGAATGAAAGACAATTCTATAAATTCCTAAAATAAAGCAAGACCAAAATCATAAAACAATTTTGTCAATTGGTTTTAAGAGAAAGGAATGATTTTGCTGACAACTAAAAACAGATTGAACAACTGAAAAATTAACATCTCTTTTGCAAGAAAAAAATAGTTTCTTCATCACTATTCTCCTTAGGGAAGTAACAGCTATGTAAAACATAAAATAAAATATATATCTATTAATAAATATATTCAATACTGTATTGCCACCAATCTCATGCAGTAACTACATATTTTGGTGTCTACTTATTCTTGCAATGACAAAAATCATTCTGTACCCTTTTTCATATTACTTTTTTCCACAGCAATCAAAAATAATTCACGAAAATTTTTTAATTGATTTAATAATTATTATCTTAGGTAGTTTATTTTCCAATTCTAAATAATATTTCAATGAGCATCTTGTGCATAATACAATCTTCTAATATTGGAGAATATTTCTATAGAAGACAGGCTCAGAAATGAAATTAGTAGGTCAAAGATGAATGAAAACTGCTAACAGTTTATGCTGCTTATTATCAAACTGCTTTCCAAAAGCAGTGGACCAAATGACAACTCCAGTCACATATGACCATGACATCCTCACCACCTACAGGAAAATAAATCTGACAGTTTAAAAGTTTAAAAGTATAAGACACTTAGTATGTGCCAGTCACTATGCTAACTTGGGAGATAGAACAAGGTTTTCACAGAGCTTGTATTCAAACCGGTGAAGCAAACTAAGTGATTACAATTCAGGATGGGGACTTCTTGAGAAGCAGGAAGAAATTCCTTGGCTTAGACAAGGGCAATGGTCCGCAGAAGCCCTTAAAATGCCACCACAGAACCCACGGGACGTAGGAAGCCACAGGTACCTAAAGGTATTAAGCTTTACTGGATTTCTTCAAGTATAGGAGGAGAGTGATATGATTATAGGACTAATGACACTGGCATTCTTTCTTTAAATTTTGTGACACTGAACCTAGGTTTTTAGACAAAGTAGCTAATAAAGTTGGGGCATTATTATACAAAGCTGTTGGATTAACTTTGTTTATTTTGACAACCTGTGAAATGTCCTGTTACCTTCTTTGAGATACAAGATAGCAAGTCTTTAATGATATACAAAGCAGAATTACATCTGCATAAGAAACTGATAGGATGACACTGAAATAAGCTTAAATTAACTGCAGCTCTAACATGAGCCTGGTCTGTAGCAAAACTACAGACAAAACGTTGGAGCACAAGTTATAGGAATACCTATATAGGCATGAACCTATCTTACTATAATAAATACAAACACATTTTCCTTTCTGTAAGGTTCTACAAATAAAACATATAACATTAATAACTACCACAGTAGCACCTACCCTGTGTCTGATCCTGTTATTAGGGACTTTACACACATGCTCTGTAATCCTTAAAATAAAATTTATAAGGTAGGCTTTAAATTATTAGCCTTATCTTACAAATATGTAATCCAAAACTCTTAAGAATCAGGAAAACACTTACTGACATCAACAATCTCTAAGAAGTGATAGCAATATTTGCTCCTGGGACTCTCAAGATGTAAAGACTAATCCTCTTGACTTCACAAAACAATGAAAATTAGGAATTAGTAAAACACGGCTGGAGCTCTGGTACAGTGGGTTAAAGCCCCAGCCTGCAGTGCTGGCATCCCATGTGAGTGTAGGGTTCAAGTCCTGGCTGCTAACTTCTAATCCAGCTCCCTGTTATTGCTGCCAGGAAAGCAGTGGAGGATGGCCCAGGTGCTTGGACCCTGAACCTATATGGGAAACTGGGAAGAAGCTCCTGGCTCCTGGCTATGGCCTGGCCCAGCCCCAGTCTTGGCCTTTTGGGGAGTGAACCAGCAGATGGATGACCTCTCTCTATCTGTCTCTACCTCTCTCTGTAACTCTACCTCTCAAGTAAATAAATCTTTAAAAAAAAAAAAAAAACTAGTAAAAGAAATGCAACAGGTGTTCCCAGTGTACCTTGTTATTGTATAAATTTTTCTCTTATTATTTATCTGTACATCTAAAGCCAATAACTAAGAAACTATGTCTACAATGATTCTTCAAGTTAAACTAACAAGCAGATGCCATTAAAGGCATTCCTAGCTATTAATTTAATTTGAAGATCTAATTATGCACAATCTGTGACAGAGACCAAATGGAGAACTAAGATTCTCTATCAATCATAAAACATTGATACAAGAGGCAATTTCTACAGCTTGCCTACTTCTCCACAAACAGAACCCATAAACACATCATCAAGTGGGTGGAAGAAGCCCTAGGCTCTCCCTAAGTGGAAAAGATCCAAAAGGTTAGCTGAAGCTATGTCTAGTTTTTAGTACACACGCATATATAGATATATGCATAAGGAAATCTGAGAGCCAAATTTACATTTTGAAATGATATAATACATAAAACAAATACTGTTCCCTATACCTTCGTTTTCCTAAATAATTAAATAATGTTTCCTTAAATAGAAGAGTGAAGTACTGCTACAGAGTGTCAGCATCTGATAGATTTCTCCACATTTTCTTCCAGACAACGAAGGTGGTACGAAGTACAATCCTTGGGAATATATAAAAGTGAAATTGGATGTTTCTTTCTTCCAGGGGTCCAATCTCCTTTCTCCAAGAGGTGAAAAGATTCAATTCAGAAACCAAACTTTCTACAGCGTGAAACTGGGTCTTCAGATTTCTTCAGAAGCCCTTGGAGAAACATCAACAATTCTGAAGGGAACATGAGAGGCAAACACAACAGCCAGTGGGAACAAAGACATAATCAAATCTCTCTCTGGAGCATGAGGTGGCAAAAATAAGAATTCTGAAGGAAATGATTTTACACAGTCAAGGAGAATCCCACGTCTTAAATGAAACTAACAACACTGTAACTTACGTCCACTTTTTTTTTAAGATTTATTTATGTATTTTAGGGCTGGCTCTCTGGGGTAACAGGCAAAGCCGCCACCAGCAGTGCCAGCATCACATCTGGAAGTCAGTTCAAGTCCTGGCTGCTCCACTTCCAATCCAGCTCTCTGCTGTGACTTGGGAAAGCAGTAGAAGATGGTGCAAGTCCTTGGGCCCCTGCATTTGCGTAGGAGACCCAGAGGAAGCTCCTGGCTCCGAGCTTCAAACTAGCACAGCCCCAGCTTCTGCAGCCAGTTGTGGAATGAACCAGCAGATGGAAGACTTCTCTCTCTCTCTCTCTCTCTGCCTCACCTCTCTGTAACTCTTCCAAATAAATAAATCTTTTAAAAAGTATTTATCTATTTATTTGAAAGGCACTGTTGCAGAAAGGCAGAAGCAGAGAGAGAGAGAGAGAGAGAGAGAGAGGAGAGAGAGTCTTCCATCCACTTGTTCACCCCCTAGTGGATGCATCGGCCAGAACTACACTAATCCGAAGCCAGGAGCCAGGAACTTCTTCTGCTTCTCCAAAACAGATTCAGGGCCAAAGGACTTGGGCCATCTTCTGCTGCTTTCCCAGGCCAAAGCAGAGAGCTGGATCAGAAGTGGAGTAGGTGGGACTTGGGTGCCGGTGCTGCAAACTGGAACTTTAACCCACTGTGCCACAGTGCTCCCCCTCCCACAGCATACTTTTACGACATGGGTTAACAAAAAAATTTGTAACAATTTTAGGGAAATAATTTGTCTTTAGATAGTTATACGTGTAAAAAAGAGAGAGAAAATATAAGTTTTCACATATGAAGCCAGAAAGATGGAAGGAATTAAATTCAAAGTAAAAGGAAAGGAAAAAATGAAATAAAGAAGATATATAATGAACAAACACTAGAAAGAATAAATGAAAAGAAACACCAATTCATCAAAAAAAAAAAACAGTAAAATTGATATAAACTCTAGCTGTGCTGATCAAAGAAGGAAGCCACTTACACGGCAGGATCTTAGAAAGGAAGTGACTACAGGTTCTCCAGAAGTAAACAGGTGGTAAATGAACATGATTCTTATAGGTTGCACTGTGTCCTTCAAAAAACTATTTAAGTCCCAACCTCTATACCTGTGAGTACAGGCTTTTTATGCAATAGAGTCTTTGGAACTATACTTCAGCTAAGATGAGGTCATTAGGGTGCACCCTAATCTAGTATAACTGGTGTCCTTATTAGGACAGCAACCCACCTGTGAAAACAGAGACACAAGGGGAGAATGTGATGTGAGATGTCAGAGCCAGAAATTCGGGGATTCTGAAGGCCAAGAAGCACCAATGGGGGACCGGCATTGTGGCAAAACAAGTTAAGCTGCAGCCTGCAATGCCAGAAAACCATATGGATGATGGTTCGATGCCCATCTGCTCTACTTCCAATTCAGCTTCTGCTAATGTGCCTGAGAAGGCAGTGGCCTCTGCAGCCACTTGAGGAGTGAACCAGCAGATGGAAAATCTCTCTCAATCTTTCTTTCTGTAACTCTGCCTTTCAAATAGATATTTTTTTGGAAAGAAAAAAAGAAGTAGAAGTAGCAGCATCACCAAGGATCAAGGTTCGGTGACCACCACCAGATGCCAGGAAGGTGCAAGGGAGGATTCCACACAGGGTCACAGAGGGGATGTGGCCCTGTCACCATGATTTGGGTTTCTTTTATTTAATTATTTATTCTTAAGGTATATCTATTTATTTAAAATGCACAGTTACTGAGAGAGAATGAGACAGAGAGAGAGAGAGAGACAGAGAGAGAGAGAGAGAGAGAGAAAGAAGACAAAAAGAGAGAGCAAGCGATCTGCAATGGCTCCAAAGTAATCCAGTTGAGGAAGTCTTTGTAACAGTGCAAAAACAATTGCATCTCATAAGCCTCAACACTGTTCTCAGATACAAAATAACTAGAAATCGATGCAAACCATCCATGTAAACTAAAACTATATAAAATGTCTAAGAATAAGCATAGAGAAATATAACTTTAAAAACACCAGATGCCACTGAACACTGGCCACAAGAGCTAAAATGAAAATCTTGACAATGATGGGGAGCAATTGGAACTCATATTTCTTGCTACTGGGAGAGTAAAATGATGTAACTACATTAAAAATCAGTATATGAGCTTCTTATCAAATTAAACATGTACTTACCTATGATCCAGAAATCAGATTCTTAGAGAGTTATTAAAAAGAGACAGAAATATATCCCCACACAGAGACCCACACATAAATGTTCATGGCAGCTTTATTCACAGTAGCCAAAAATGAGAAACGTATCAACTGTCCATAACTGAGTGAACAGATGTGCTCTAGCTGAACAATAGAATACTAAATAACAAAGAGAGGGAACTGCTGATCCATGAAAAACCACTGATTAATTTTAAGCACATGCTGATCCAAAAGCAGCCAGGAAAAAAAATGCACAGGATGCATGTAGTTCTAGAATAAGCTAAACAAATTGATAGTAACAGAAAGAGCATCGCTGGTGGACAGGGGCCAGGTAGCTGGTGTGAGGCAGAATGGAAGTTCTGGAGCTGATGCAATGTTCTAGATTTTGATTTGCTAGCGTGTGAGAGGTAAACAGATTAACACCTATATCCCTCATTACTTAAAATGGGTACAGTCTATTGTAAGGATAGTCTAATTCAATAAGGTTGACGTTTTTTAATTTCAAGGTCAAGAAAGACAAAGAAAATTTAAACACTTATTCCAGATTAAAGGACATGTCATCGATATGATGATTAAATGCATTGTATTATTGTGAACATGGAGATAAATACCCATAAATGACAATATTAGGACAATGGACACATTGGATTGTGGTTTATAGATTAGATCATAATGCTGTATCATTGCTAAATTTCCTGATTTTGATAATTGCAGCATGGTTATATAAGACAAAGTCCTTTTCTTCGAAAATATTCAGAAACCAGGACATATCTTCAATTTATTTTCAGATGGATCGACAATGAAAAAAATGTGAAGGAGAAACAGGAAAACACAGCAAAATACAAATAACTGATAACTGTGGGTAAAAGTTGCATGGGTCTGTCTTGTAGTATTCTTTCAACTATTCAGTAAATTTGAATTTAAATTCTGTAACAAAATAGTTTTAAAGACGAGGTATGCTTCTACATAGTAAAAATATAACTATATCCTAGTTCTTAATTGTACTTCCACGGTCTGATATCACTGACATGTTTTATCCTATTGGTAAGGAAAAGATCCAGGCCACGCATTAGGATGCTCTAACAGGTCCCGGGTTGTTCTGGGAAGCGGGAAGAATGATCCCTCAGAACCACAATAGAGGAACAGCTGCTCCCAAAGATGAAGCTCCCACTCCCCACAGGAAGAAGATGGCGCCTGGCATCCTGATCAGGGCTCAGGAGAAGATGTGCTTCCTCTTCCAGCTCCTGTGTCCACACTGCACTGAGCCCTGCAGTCAGAAACAGGTGTTAGCAGTGACCCCAAATTACTACAGGACACAAAAGCAGGGCAGCATTTCCAATGTTACCTGTTCTTCTAAGTGCACATTGAAGAAGGGAAATTACAATTAATTCTCTGTTTACAGACACAACTGTAGGTTCTAGAGCAATTGCCATATGCTAATCTTGTTGAGGACAAAAATACACATTTTCCTCTCCTAGGAGGTGAACTCATCATTTTCAAATTCCTGCAGAACAGAAAATACAAAGGTCAACTGTTTAAATCCGAATTTTCCAATGACATCTTCATGAACGTTTTAAATTCTATTTCTTAAATTCCTAATAAATATAAATGTTCTTCATAACTTCAACATCGAAAGATTTTCTTTATTCGTAGCCCATTAAAGACATTTACCTAAAATCTCCCAGTTTGTTCCACACTCTGAACTTTTGGTCAGCAGAAAAATTACTTTGCAAAATGGCTTTGGGATCATAATATACCAAACCTACTTTCTTATTTTATTTGTTTAATAGAAGTGAGAATTTGAAAAGTAGAACTGAATTTCTGTGACACAGATAACCAGGTCTCATGAAAATATACTTTAAGGAGAAAAAAACAGAATGAAATACAGTCAGAGATTAGATAGTTTGATTGATGTTTTGGTTTATTTCTTTGTCTTCCCCATCGATAAATAGTAGTTAAGCTACACCATGGCAATCCACAGAAAACTATCAAAGCATGGTGTCTATCAAAAAAAAAAAAAAAAAGGTTCATTAGGTGGCAGAACTACTTTCCTACTTAGTTATAATGATGGATAAATAAGATGTTGCACCTCCTTGAATATGTTCATCAGTCAGCAAGAAGTAGATTCACACTTAGCCTGAGGCTTAAGTAGAGGCAGGAGTACATATGTGGGGTTTTTTGTGATTCTGAATTCTTAGGTGAGATTACTCTTTTTTCTCTTTTGCTTAAATGGAGGGCTCAAGACCATTCTAGAGTGTTTTTTTTTTAATGTTTATTTATTTGAGAGGTAGAGTTACAGACAGACAGGAAGAGACAGAGAGAGAGGTCTTCATCTGCTGCTTTGCTCCCCTAATGACCACAATGGACAGAGCTGGACCAATCTGACGCCAGGAGCCAGGAGCCAGGAGCTTCTTCCAGTCTCCCATGTATGTGCAGGGGTCAAGGACTTGGGCTGTCTTTAATGCTTTGCCAGGCCATAAGCAGAGAGCTGGATCAGGAGAGGAACAGCCAGGACATGAAATGTGCCCATATAGGATGCTGGTGCCACAGGCAGAGGCTTAACCCACTATGCCACAGCGCCCATGCCAGGAATAACTACTGTTAAGTCAGGATGGTACAATCACTTCATGTTTACCTAAACAATGACTGTGTTTCATTTTGTGTGTTTCATAACTCATACTGCATGTGTTTGGTATGCTTTTATCATTAATAATGCTATATAACACTTCTCTGTTAACACCACTTACTGAAATACTTTCTTCCTAATTATTCTGTTCTTACTAATGGACTCTACTTCAAAAAAAAAACAACAACTGTGTGAATGAGCAATGACTTGTTAGACACAATCCTTCCAACTCCCACACCAATGTTAGAGTCTGAATACATTTCAGAATCTTACATTCCAGGTGATGTGCCATCATCAATCCATTTCCATTTCCATTCCAAATCACTATATGACAATCCAATCCAATACATATTTCCATGAATCTGAAATTGAACAAATGCCTACAAAGGAAACAAAACACATCATGGGACTAAGTTCCCTTCTGTTGGAAGAATGAGAAGACAGACAGGTAGAGGGACAAAAGCTGTATCCACGGCCAGTACTCTGCCACTCTCCACAACACCCTTCATCCCTGCTTCCTAGAAAAATCTCTCATACTTCAAAACCTATATTTTCATTTTCCAAACTACATTTCCTTAGGAGATGATTTATATACATTAAAATCGGTTGCCAGTCTCATGAATTAGTTAAAGCATGGAAAATGTTTAAATTAAAATACCTACAAATAAGAAATTTGTTAAATAATGTATGGCACTTCAGAAAACTATTGAGACTCATGCTCCAAAAGAATATGTCATGGTGTAGAGAAGGTAGCACTGCATGACCTTAAATGAAAGAAGAAGTCTTCAAAACAAACTTCTTAAAATAAAAACTGATTGTGTGGGGGGTGTGCATTACACTCTTCACTCACAGAAGAAAGCCTTGCTTTTAGGTAAGTAGTTGGAAGAGATAAAAGGGAGGGAGTAAATGTTTGGGAATGTTAAAAATGTCTAAAATGTACTATAACCAGGCTGGTGCTGTGGTGCAGAGGGTTAAAGCGCTGGCCTGAAGCGCCGGCATCCCATATGGGAGCCAGTTCTAGCCCCAGCTGCTCCTCTTCTGATCCAGCGCTCCTAGACTATGCTGCACCCCACTGCTTGCCACCCCATAGGGAAAAAATAACTGTGGTTCTAGGGTACAGGCTACCAAAGGTTCAGATAAGTACTTCCTCCAAGGAAAGGCATATTTTCTTGTTAAGTGGCACTACTGCAAACTCCTTGGAGAGAGAGGATTACAAATTTCACCCTTCCTAATCATCGTCATAATAGATCATGTGCATTGAACACTCAATGAGTAGCAGGATCATATGCTTATTAGCAGACAGGGTTTCCAGGGAGATTCTGAACTCTACAATTTTCCCCACACAATAGGAAGAATAGCTGAAGATCCCTCTTTCTGGACCACCCTCCCCTTCGCAGCATCTTGGGTCACAGGGGAGAGACACATTCATGAGATTGAGGGTACATGCAGAAGTATGTGATACCAGTTCATGTTCATTGTCAATCTTCAAAAGGGAGGAACCGTAACTTTGGCAAGTTTGTTTACATTGCTCCCAGGTGTTATCTTGCAGAACAAAATAATAGCAGTTTACTCCATAACAGGACCAGTAGACTTCATGGACTTTACCTACAACAAGTGAGGACAGTCATTGAATTTCTTATTATCTAGTCATCTGTGAATGAGAACAATATGTTTATCAGCCACCCCTAACTGACACAAAGGCTCAAATCTATCTATAATAATTACTAGAGGCTGGTTAAGGTTGAGAGTGGAAGTTGGCAATGTGTAGAGAGAGGTTAGCTAAGTCCCAAAACACAGTCAGGTGCAGTATCAAGTTTTAGTGTTCCATCGGTCAGTAGGGTGACTAAACTTTACCAGGATAAATTATCACTGAAGAACTGGAAGAGGGGAGCTTGTGGGCTCCAAACACAAAGAAAGGACAGGAAATGAAAAGGCTAAATGTGATTGGTTTGCACCATGTTTATGTGTTAAAATATTAAATGAGACCCATACTATGTCCAAGTATTTTATTCTGAACAAAAATTTTTCAATAGAATAATTCTCTTAAAATGCTTAAAGAGTTACTACTGCATTAGATTGTGAGGATATAGTCTGAAAAGACAAGAGTCTCACAGTGTAGGGAGACACCAATACACGGGAGATAACTCCTCATGATTGCACTTCTCTGAGGTATCTGCACTGGCCAAACCCATGGGAAGACAGAATAGAAGGAGGTTGTCCAGAGCTGGTGGGCAGGGAAATGGAAAATTCTGTGCTCTGAGTGTAATCTTTCAGTTATGTGTGAGGAATAAGTTCCAGAGATCAGCAGTACAACATAGTGCCCACGGTGAGGGACGCTGTATCATACACTTAAATTTTTTTTTTTTTTTTTTTGGACAGGCAGAGTGGACAGTGAGAGAGAGAGACAGAGAGAAAGGTCTTCCTTTGCCGTTGGTTCACCCTCCAATGGCCGCCGCGGCCGGCGCGCTGCGGCCGGCGCACCGCGCTGATCCGATGGCAGGAGCCAGGAGCCAGGTGCTTTTCCTGGTCTCCCATGGGGTGCAGGGCCCAAGCACCTGGGCCATCCTCCACTGCACTCCTTGGCCACAGCAGAGGGCTGGCCTGGAAGAGGGGCAACCGGGACAGAATCCGGTGCCCCGACCGGGACTAGAACCCGGTGTGCCGGCGCCGCTAGGCGGAGGATTAGCCTATTGAGCCGCGGCGCCGGCCCATACACTTAAAATTTAAAGATCTCACAGTCAGTGTTCTTACCACAAGTGAACAACATAAGGACACGTTGGGAGGTGATATAAAAGTCTATTTTCCTTATTGTGGAGAGTGAGTCATGGTTGGATGCATGTGTCCATCTCGTCAAATCATGTATATTTAATCTATGCAGTTTTGGATGCTAATAATAGCTCAATAAAGATGTTTTAAAATAATAAAATATAGTCTAAGTTTTAAAAATATTCTAGGATGCTTCAAAATAATTAAAATAATCTAAGTTTTTAAAAAAATATTTTAGGATGCTTTCTAATTTAAAAATATATTTTGCTGACCGGCATTGTGGTGTAGTAGGCTGCGTCCACCTGAGGCCTTGGTACCCCATATGGGCTCCTGTTCATGTCCCTGGTGCTCCTCTTCAAATCCAACTCTCTGCTTATGGCCTGAGAAAGCAGTGAAGATGGCCCATGTGTTTTGGACACCTGCACCCTCATGGGAGACCCAGAAAAAGCTCCTGCCTTCTGGCTTCAGCTCAGCTTGGCTCCAGCCATGGGGCCAAGACCTTTCTCTCTGCTTCTCTGTCTCTCTGTCTCTCTCTCTCTGGTTCTATCTCTCTGGTTAGTGGGTAAAGCCACCACCTGCAGTGCCAGCATCCCATATGGGTGCAAGTTCAAGTCCCAGCTGCTCCAGTTCCGATCCAGCTCTCTGCTATGGCCTGGGAAAAACAGCAGAAGATGGACCAAGTCCTTCTACCTGCATTCCTGTGGGAGACCCGGATTAAGCTCCAGGCTCCTGGCTTCGGATTGGCTCCAGCTCTGCCCATTTTGGCAATCTGAAGAATGAACCAGCTGGTGAAAGACCTTTCCTCTCTCTCTCTCTACCTCTGCCTCTGCCTCTCTGTAACTCTGCCTTTTAAAGAAATAATCTTTAAAATAAAATCTCTAAAATTATATGTAGAAACATTTATCTACCCTTTATATATTTATATTTATAATATAAAAACTTATAAATAGAAACTAAATGTCTACTAAGTACTATAATTAAATATACAAAAGTTATTTTAAATATATGAATATTTACTGGTTGTTTATAAGTCTGGACAATTCATTCCATCATTAGTCAACATTTTAGTACTTACTGCATGAGATTTAATATTTTTATCTCTTGGGTGTTTGTATAAATGTCAACACTATGACAAATCTCGCAGATATCATGCAGGGAGTATATTATTACGGTACTTTCAAAAGCTCATGAAAAAAAGAAAAAGTGTTCATGAAAATATAAGCTTATTTGGGTGCCAATTTTTGAAATCCCTGTATAATTGTTTAATAAGGTGCATTTTCCATGAATCTTTAAAATTACACTGGTATTGGTGGTCACATATAGAACAAATATCTGAAGTCAAGGCAGACACACCAACATACACACACACACACACACACACATACCACAACATATCTCTATAGCAGCATTCAAATAAAACTGTTGCGCCCGTTGTAGGTAATATTTTTACTGAAAGCCTCTGCATTTTATGTGAGCAACACCCCAAGTCTCACAGGGCCAGATCAGGTGAATTGCTAGGGGTCTGGCATACTGTTTCACCATCTGGCAATAGAGAGGAGGCAAAAACTGCCATGGAGTCTGGGGAACCACAGGGCTCTACGCATGCAAATGTGGTTCCAGGGATTCCAACACCCTGCATCTGAAAGGCACAAATTCAAAGCTGTCCAGTACAGCCACAGATCACTAGGCATTAGCCTGATTATTAGACCTCAAGGCTTCTAAAGGGGAAGAAATGACCAAGACGACACAGTGAATCCTTCCAGATTTATTCCATACCTGGATTGTGCACAGATTTCGGGAAGGTATCCTTTTTTGCACAGCGTCCATTCTGTTTTAAAAAGGGTAACTTCAGTGCATTTTCCATTAGAAGGGTTTTATTTTTGAGAGTGTCATATTCTAAAGACTGATTTGCCAAGAGTTGCTTCTTTAAGTAGTCATCATTTTGCACGACGTGGTACATTTGAGTGAGGTTTCCTAGAATTTCCTGCTGTTGATGCTTTTCTTGAATAAGCTGTAAAACTAAAACGTGCAGCACAGATATCATAAAAATGCAATCAAGAGGTCCAACTGTGAAATTAGAGACAACAGGAAAAGTCTCACTTTAACAACCAACTCATATGATTATTTCAGTAATTTGACATTTAGAAAGTAACACCTCAGTGAACTGACCACAGAAATAGAAACATCAAATTTCTCACTAATAGCCACTAAAGGGTAGCATAAATAAAATACCTGGTGGCTAACATCATACCTTACAGTTCAGCTCATTTTAATACCACATCATTTACAAAGAAGTAGCAAATCAAAATTCAGTTAGTTAACATTTAATGATACATCTTCTGAAGATAAAAACCTAACCTAGCAGGCAGATGTTTGTGGACAGATGCCTGTGTCCCACGACTGAGCACCCGGGTACAGTGCAGTGCCCAAGCCCTGGCTCCTGACTCCAGCATCTTGAGAGGAGGCTGCAATAACTCAAGAAGTTGAGTTTCTGCCACCCATGTGGAAAACCTGGGCTGAGATCCTGGCTCCCAGCTGCAGGTATCTGCCAGAAGGGATTCTTTCTCTCTCTTTCTCTCTCTCACCCCACCTCAATTTAAAAAATAGTTGTAGCCTGAACTTAAAAACATGAAGATATAACACAATTATTATTGGAATAGATGAAATATCTGAAAATAGGTGATTTCATACAAATGTAGTATATCCATGTTTTTCCTTAAGATGAGAAAAACAGAGAAAGACAAGAAAAAAGCTTAAATTCCAGATCATCTTCTATGTGCATATTAATTCTTCTTACTGTTTCCTTATTATATACTTTGAAATAAATAAATAAACAGCCAAAGTATTTTTCTCAGACTGACAATGATCTCATCTCAATGGCAGAATCCTACACAATAACCTACCAAAAGCAATGTTCCCATGCACTATGCAGAATGAGACAGCTTCAGAGCCAGTGAACTAGGTAAGCAGAGTGAACACCACCGTGTGATGTGTTCCTGAAAAACTCACCAACAAAGTCCAGAACCCTCTGGGAGGTCCCCCGAGTTTCAACAGGGAGCAACACTGTTAGTATCTGCACAAAGCATGGTTACTGCAGGTCCTCAGACTAGAAAGATGGACTCCAGTACTCACTATTTGCCTCCAGCACTCTGACCATCACTGAGAGAAGTAAACAGAGAGTTCCAAGAATCACTGCAATGAGATGCCAGGGCACTGAGAACTCTTTAAAGAAAAAAGAGAGAGAGAGAGAGAGCCTGGTTACCACTTACCTCCATCAGGGACACTGTTTGAAGCAAAGGGAAGATCTTTAAAAATTTTATAAGACTACATCATTCAAAGTGATTTAAAATTTTAACCTATAAAATACAGTTTTAAAGTTTAAGGTTTCCAGTTGATGTGGGAGACATAGAAGAAGCTTCTGGCTCCCAGTTTTGGCCTGACACAGCTCCAGCTATATCAGCTCTCTGGGGAGGAACCAATATTTGCAAGATTCTCTCTCTCTCTCTCTCTCTCTCTCTCTCTCTCTCTTTCTCTCCCTCTCTCTCTCTCTCTTTCTCTCTCTCCTCTCTGTGAAAATCTGACTTTAAAATAAAATTTAAAAATCCCAAAAAAGAATTTCTGGCTGAGTACTCATCACAGAATTCCCCTGTACAGGAATAGTTCTTCAGGGTTTAAAAGCAGGCCCCTACTGAAGCACCACTGAAGCTGACGTAAGATGCACAGGGGAGTCCACAGTGACACGCGTCCTTCCTGTGATCACAGATAATCATGCAAAGGAAAAGCAGGCAATGGTCTTGAGTTCTGGGTTGCAAAAGGGATCACAGGCCATCCTGACAGGAGGTTCTAGAAATCCACTTTTCCTCCTTCACCATCAATTTGTTTTTCTGTAGACAATACTGTATCTATCCTTTTACTTTTGATGTCTGCATGTTGGAAAATTATATCATTGATGATCACCAAACTAAAATGATAAAAATTATTTTCAGCTTAGAGTTTAAATTGTGACAATATTTGAGGTACAGAGAAAACAGAAATATTAGAAAGTCCCTTTGATATGAAAATTTTTTCCTTCTTCATGGCCTTTAACATCAGATACATATTCTTAAGGTATCTAAAATGTGTTCTTTGAATAAATTTGTTTTTAACACATATTTTTCACTTTGTAAACATTCTCTAAGATATGCTACATTTTCTTGGAACACTTTTCTGCTTTTTTTTTTTTTTTTTGACAAGCAGAGTTAGTGAGAGAGAGAGACAGAGAGAAAGGTCTTCCTTTGCCATTGGTTCACACCCCCCACCCCGAGATGGCTGCTACGGCCAGCACACTGTGACCAGCGCACTGCGCCGATCAGAAGTCAGCAGCCAGGTGTTTCCTCCTGGTCTCCAATGCGGGTGCAGGGCCCAAGCACTTGGGCCATCCTCCACTGCCTTCCTGGGCCACAGCAGAGAGCTGGACTGGAAGAGGAGCAACCTGGACAGAATCCAGTGCCCCAACCAGGACTAGAACCTAGGGTGCCGGCGCTGCAGGCAGAGGGTTACCCAAGTGAGCCATGGCACTGGACATGTGTTTTATTTTTTAAAGGATTCACAAATCATTATTGACCAGATTTGAATAAAAGCAGTCTATTAGCTGCTCATAGGATTCATTAATTTCTCCATTCTGCCAACTGTCCTTTCAACTTTTCCGTTCTACTCTTCTGCCTTGTAATAGCTTATTATAACCATTAGTCAATCAGAAGTATCTATATGAACTTTTCCCAAGCCTCAAGTTTGCTAATCAATACAAGACAGGTGAATTTAGAGGCCTAAAATATATACACGGGGATAGGCATTGTGATGCAGTGGGTTAAGCAGCCGGTTTTTGCAATGCAGGCATCCCATATCACAATACCCATTCATGTCTCAGCTGCTCCACTTCTTATCCAGCTCCCTGTTAATGCACCTGAGAAAGCGGCAGAAGATCACTCAAGTATTTTGGTGTCTGCACTCTATGTGTGAGATCCTGAGAGAGTCCTAAGCTCCTGGCTTCTGCCTAGCCCAGCCACGGCTATTGCAGCATTTGGAGTAAACCAGTGGTCCTCTCTTTGTCTTTCTCTCTCTCTCTCTCTCTCTCTCTCTCTGTGTCTCTCTCTGTGCCAAACTACTTTTCAAATAAATAAATAAATTGTGTGTGTGTGTATATATATATATATATATATATATATACCTTTGTAATCAGTTTTTCCACTCCTTCGAGTGCCATCAGATCTTAATCTATTCTGCGATTCTGAAGAAGACTGAGGAAATCTCAAAGCTAAAAAAGTCTCCTCCTGATCACTCATCTCTAAAAGAAGAGAAACATATCTGGCATCAAAACTTTGCTACACGATGACTTCTAAAGAAAAATCAAAATGGCAGCTGGAAGGAACATTCCCGACGTGATGGTGAGAGCTAATTGTGTGTGCGTCTGTGCGTCTCCCTGTACACATGTTTATCTTCTCCTGCAAGCACATAGACAGTCTGATTTATATAAGAAGGGGAAATCCTGTTAACATTTCCATTAAACTCATTTATAATCCTAGTGATCATTGCCACGGTTATCAGAAAAGATAAACGGAAGAAAAAGATTGCCAGAAGATTATTGTCCTATTTACTCAATTTCACTCAAAATGTTCAACATACGCATAAAAATATTATGACAAATTTGTACCATCTCAAAGTTCTGAAACACATTTAAATGGTTGGTTCTAACAACAATAATTCTGCACTCTGAAAGAGTATAAATGCCTTGGCTTAAAAAATACATATTTCGATATGCATATGAGTGCTTCTAAAGCTCTCGCATTCTTTTCATACACTCTAAGAAAGTGCTTCCCAAAGTACATCTCAAAGATCAACTGTAAATGATTACAAGAGGGTGAATATCATTAGTTGGTTAGCATTTCAGAGTCCAGTGTCTTGTACAAGATAAGCTGAATAAAAATGTCTTAGGTTCCCGGATATGATGTTGCCATCAAAACTTTTATGAAAATAAAATTTTTTATGGGTAATCTCTGGTTAAGGTCTTTTAAGGATTAATCTAGCAATAAATATCAATGTAGAAAGAAATTACTAAATAATAAAATTAGAAATTTACCTTGCTTCTTACTTTCATGTAAGAGAGAAGATTATATCAAAGAAGCAGGAAATATGCAAAAAAACTGCACACATAACTATAGCCTTTTATACATATTTAATTACAAAATTTTCTATACTTATTTACATTTTCTCTAACTTCCTACTAGGAAACAAGAACATTTCTGCTACAGAACGCTTCAATATGGAATGATAATATGCAAATCATTGGAGCCAAGGAAAAGTAACTCCTCAAGTCACTCTTCTTCATGTTCACAACACAAAGCAAAACTCATAGCATATTGAGAAAGAGAAGATAACTCATCCTGGACACTGAAACTCAATTCTGACACGCTGCAGAGTCCATGCAATTCTAATGCAATGAGAGGGAATGTTTTCCTACCAGGCTCCTTCTCAGGCCACGTCACTTGTAGTTCAGTGCCATATTCCTAGAATAAGTAGAATTAATAGGATACCCAGGTGCTAAGATCCAAGGGAATAAAAGCAGGTGTTACCTGGATCCACGCCGTGCAGTGATGCAGGTGGAAGAAACCGACCCCAATATGAGGGAGAAGTCGTCCACTCCAGTCGAAAATCCCTTAGGGGCTCCACCACGAGAAGCGAACTGCCTCTGAGTGAGGATACTCCGACTCAAAATGCTCTGCCCCTCCTGGTGAAGTGGTAGAGGAAACTGAATGATGAAAGCTGTTGTTTACAGGAAAGGAAAGAGGGTCATGCGCTGTGTCTTCCTCCATTTCAACTAATCAACCATTTAGCATTCTTTGCAAAATAGCACCCAAAACCAATATTTATGGACTGAAAAAGCTGAGCAACACATGGTTGTGGAAAACAAGATGAATGTCATTAACAGAAAGGTAACAGATATAAAGCAAACCACCAGTTAAAGAGATGGGCAAAATGTTTGTGTGTTTATACAACAAGGGACAGAACTCATTTCTTTAGCTCTTGGTTTAAATAATTCCCTCTCTGTTAGAAAGCTTCTGTTATATGTTGCTATTTTTTAAAGAAAGATTATTCCATTTTAGTTCATGTTTATTTCAGGTAAAATTGTTTTTAATTTTTTTTAAATATCTGCCATTCCACTATAAAATAATTCGGTTTATTTTCTTCCAGTATTTTTTGATAAATTATGTTTACTAGCAAAGCTTGTATCAATACATAGTGCTTCCACTTTAGATTTATTTTATTATTTTATTGCTAGAGTTACAGAGGCAGGTAGAGACAGAGAAAGAGGTCTTCTATCTACAAGTTCAATCTCCAATTGGCCATAAGAGCTACAGCTGGGCCAGGATGAAGCCAGGAGCCAGGATCTTCTTCCAGGACTCCCATGCTGGTACAGTGGCCCAAGCACTTGGGCCATCTTCCACTGCTCTCCCAGGCCATCAGCAGAGAGTTGCATCAGAAGTGGAGCAGCCAAGACTCAAACCTGCTCCCATATGGGTTACCAGTGCTGCAGGCCAGGGCTCTAAACTGCTGGACCACAGTGCTGGCCCCACTTTATTCTTTTCTAATAAGCAATAAGCATTTCTTCACTTTAAATGTATTCATGTAAAACACAAATATTTCAATTCAAAGCAACAGACAAAGACAGCTCTTCATCTGTTGGTTGACTCTCCAAATGCCCACAGCAGGCCTGGGCTGGGCTAAGAAGCCTGTGGTGGTTTAACCCTCTGCACCACAACAATCACCACTAAGACACAATTTAAAAACCATCATACTAATTACTCACATGGGTACACCCATAAGTTATTTAAGCAACCCCTTGCTATTGAATAATTAGCTTATTTTCCAGTTTTTTGCTACTTTAAAAAGTAATTGCCTTGTACTGTTGCATGTTTTGCTAGAAACTAACTTAAACACAAAGTTATGGGGTCACAGGGCATGTACATTTAAAGAACTGGGATATACATATTACTAAACACACCCTGGAAAAGTCATGCCTATTTGTATTCCACCAGTTGTGTGTGAAAATATTCACATTTAATTTTTTTAAGATTTATTATTTGAAAGGCAGAACTATAGGCAATAAGTATAAAATAGAGAAGGAGAGAGAGAGAGAGAGAGAGAGAGAGAGAGAGAGAGAGAGAGATCTTCCATGCACTGGTTCACTCCCTAAATGGCTACAACAGCCAGGGCTGGGCCAGGAACCAGGAACTACATCCAGGTCTCCCAGGTGGATGACACAGACTCAGTACTTGAGTACTGCTGCCTTCCCAAGCACATTAGCAGGAAGCTGGATTGGAAGTGGAGCAGCTGGGATGCTGTCATGACCCATTGTACAACAATTCCAGCCCTTCATGTTTGACTTGTGAGAAGAAATGCGGGTAAGTTATTCCTCTCCTTAGAGTCCAGAAATCTTAATTCTACTATCTGTTTCCACATCCTTCCAAGCCTCACTTTATCATATATGTTAGAGTTTAAAAAGACATTCATTTGTGTAACTCTGATACCACGAGCCAGACTCCTCAGAACATATTCAAATCTCACATTGAAGTTTGCTTTTTTTTTTTTTATTTTTTACAGGCAGAGTGGACAGTGAGAAAGAGAGAGACAGAGAAACAGAGAGAAAGGTCTTCCTTTTAACATTGGTTCACCCCACAATGGCTTCTACGGCCGGTGCGTTGGGGCCAGCGCACTTCGTGGATCCACAGCCAGGAACCAGGTGCTTCCTCCTGGTCTCCAATACAGGTGCAGGGCCCAAGGACCTGGGCCATCCTCCACTGCACTCCTGGGCCACAGCAGAGAGCTGGACTGGAAGAGGAGCAACCTGGACAGAATCCGGCGCCCCGACCGGGACTAGAACCCGGGGTTCCGGTGCCACAGGCGGAGGAATAGCCTAGTGATCCATAGTGCCAGCCTGAAATTTGCTTTCATTTGATTGATGCCTTTTCAATCTTCTGACTACAGTTTCATGAAACCCATAAGGTGCAGTTGTTAAGATACTCCTTGGGATGCCCAGATCTGAGAGACTGAGTTCAGTCTAAGCTCTCTTACTGACTCCTGCTGCCCTCTGATGTGCACCCCAGTATCTGACCCCAGACTGAGATCTGGGCTCCTGGCTTCAGACTTGGCTCAGCCCTGCGCATTGCAGGCCTTTTGGAGAGAACTGATGGATAGAAGCGCTCTCTCTCTCTCTCTCTCTCTCTCTCTGTATGTGACTCTTTGCCTGCCTATTACCTAGTTAATTAAATAGGTCTTCAAGTGAGGTGGTAGTTGTTGATAGATTGTGGGCCTGGGAGTGAGGTGGAGAACAGCAGGGGAGATGCATTATGCAGAAACAGCCCCACCCCTGCTTCACCAGGTTTGACAAGTTCCTTGCTTATTCTTTGCTTCCTCACCAGCCTCCAGCCACTACTAAACCATCCTCTTCACAAAGCCTCCCTATCCTACAGCTGCCCCCACCTCCTGGCCAAACGACTGCACATAGTCCACTGCGTGTTCTGGCCTCAAGGACTCAGTATAGGTTGTATAGCCTGTTGACTCTATTTCTGTCCCTTGGCCTCATCCTTAATCTCTGAATCACCTTTGTCTCTGCCACTTGCCATCATGTGCGGGCAGTCAGCTGAAATAACCCCCAACATCAACCTAGACCAGCATAGCTCAATCACATAAGCAAAGTTTCATGGGTGGATCTGGCTGTTTCAGGAATATTTGCTGCTAAACTTGGATCAGCTTTGTTAAAGTCAACAAAATAAAGGAAGGAAGTTGTGCTGAGAAGACAGAATGGGGAAGTGGAAGTAATCATGATGGCTGAAAAGGTGGCAGAGAGAGACACTCACTGTAGCGACTACTATGTACGGAGCCACACTTAAGCCTTGAGCACTGGATTTGGCTTATTATTGTCCTCATTTTACAAATGAAGGAATTAATGTTGAGGTTGAGATGCCTAAGGATGCATTATTGCTCATTTCTGGCCCATGTTAAAATAATGCCTGACTGAACACATACAGCACGCACAAACTGAGGATTCAGGAGGGCCTGGGTTTTCAACAAAGCTCTTGGCACAAAGTAGCAGACAGATGCGGCTTGAACTGCCAGCCCTAGCCCCCGTGTGTTATTTCAGGCAAATCTTCACTTCTATAAGCCTCGCATTCACCACAAAAATGTAATACCGTTTGCCTTCCAGGAAGCTATGGGGATTAAATAAGGTACATAAATAACAACGATCAATCATAATGTGGCATGTATATACTAGACTCACTGACCGTTAACTTTTGGTTATAGTCCATGATTCAAATCCTTCCTAGTCACAAAAACTTGACAAGTCCTTCTGAATCCTCAGCCTCAGTTTCCTCCCATGTCCAGTGAGAATATCACCCACTAAATAGGCATGGTGAAATTAGCACTCCAGAAAAGCTTTCGCTGTTTTGGGGAGCGTAGGTTTATTTGAGGAGGGCTTGGATTTCCACTCTTAAATTTCTGGAGATGGTGGAAGAGTGAGGACTGCAACCACAGATCCTGACACAATGCTGTGTTTTGCCCCCACCAAAACTCCTTCTGAAGCAGCCCCAGGAATTTGCTATTAGTGGGAGGTCTTTGCATCAAAGGGTGGAACCCCCGTGAATGGATGAATGACTGTCTCCAAAGAGTGAGTTCTCCCTCTCACAGGACCAGATTAGTGAGTTATAGGTTGTAAAGCAAGTCAAGCTTTCCCATCATGTCTTACGCACATGCACACAGTGTGGGAGCTGGGAAACATGGTAGCACAGCATAGCTTACAGTACTGCTCTAGAGAAAACTCCTGTAGCCTCAGATCTGTATATTTATATCCTGCTGCCCCATGGAGGTATTGGAGGGGATGTTGAGCTATTTTGTATCAAAAATTCAGATCTGTATAGCTGCTGAGAGATTGGAAAGTCCTCAGGATGGAAGCTGGTGAGTGCAGAGCACACGTGTTTACAACTCATATATCCCTTAAGAGTCCCACATCTGTGCTGCCCATTGTTGTCACAGCAGCACATTCAAGGTGTGATGCCTACGAGTGCACTTGCTGAAAAAAGTAGATAGTGTTAAGAGGAACTGACTCTAAAATCTACATTTTTGGTAGTTTTTTTACAAGGAGTATGAGACTAGGGATTAGAAAGCCAAACTGTAATTACTCCTTCTGAACTCTATTTTCTGTTTCTCACAAAGTTCTATATTTCTGAGAAAAGCAAATGTCCTCTTTAAGTGAGAAGGCAATCATCACAAGAAGTTAACAGGAGTTTAACACTGGACTAATGATGGGGCTGGTGCTGTGTCTTAGCAGGTAAAGCTGCTGCCTGTGATGCCAGCATCCTATATTGGCACCAGATTGTGCCCTGGCTGCTCCACTTCTGATCCAGCGGCCTGCTAATGGCCTGGGGAAAGCAGAGGAAGGTGGACCAATTTTTTGGGCTCTGTCATCCAGGTGGGAGACCTGGGTGAAGATCCTGGCTCCTGGCTCCTGCTCCTGGCTTTGGCATGGCCCAGATCTGGCCATTGAAGTCATCTGGGGAGTGAACCAATTGATGGAAGAACTCTTTGTCTCTCTCTCTCTCTCTCTCTCTCTCTCTCTGTCTCTCGCTCCCTCCCACCCACCCTAAAGAAATAAATATTTATAAAAAGATTGGATTAATTGAAGCTCCTGATACAACCCTTGGATAAAGTACAAACATGGATGTAATACTTTATCATGACCAAGGTTAATAAAGATGAAAATATTGAAGGATTTTTTAATGTACATTGTCTTCAGAATCCTCTTGTGCAAAACACACAATGTTGTAGACATATGTGTGCTCATAAGTGTGGAGGTGTCAAGCAGTCACTTATTTCCTGATTGCAAAAGACTTTTTTTCTTTAATTTGGGAAACCACATATTTACCATTCCCTTCCGCTTGCACAACTGGCTAGAAGCCTAGCACACAGCTTCTGGCCACATCTTGAAACCTCAGTGGCTTTATCGGGTCACAGGAGCTGTGGCTCTTCCTGTCCAGGCTGAGTGATGGACATCTGGACTAGACACACTCATGCAGCGAAGGCTGGTCTGAGTCACTGCATTTGGAGGAGTAACTGCCCAGGTTCCCACCTCCTTATTCGTTTGTCTCAATGCCTTTTTGCCACTGAGTGATTTTAAGTTTCCTGGCTTTTATGGTGGTAATTAGAAACCTCTGATTTGATATTTCCTGATCCTCTAGCCACTCCATTCATCCTTATCTTCCCAATAAAAGATAGTCTAATGGTCTAGAGGCAGAGAGGGGGCTGCTCTGTAGCACAGTATGTTAAACCACCACCTGCAAGGCTGGCATTCCACACCCCAGTGCCAGCTCAAGTCCCAGATGCTCTGGTCTGATTCAGCTCCCTGCTAATGGCCTGGGAAGGCAGAGGTTGATGGTTCAAGCACTTGGGCCGCTGCCACTCACGTGATGACCTGGATGGAATTTTGTGCTTCTGGTTTCTAAATCCTCAGATGCCTGCAAATAGACTGGACAAAAGTTGAAGCTAGGGGCCAGGAACTCAATTCAAGTCTTCCTTGTGGATGCCTGGAGCCCAATTTCTTCAGCCAGCACCAGAATCAAGAGATGGAACCAGGAACTGATGTGCAGCACAGGAGTTTTAATTGCCAGGCCCAGTGTTCGCTCCCTAATGGCCTAGATTTAAAATTCTGCATCGTCCCAACTGGGCCTCCAGTCCTCACACAGTAACCACCCTTCCTGTGATTTCTAAGTAACCAAATGAAAGAAACATTTTAGAAACTAAGAATAACAACAAAAAGGATTTCACATGACTATCTGGACTCTGTGCCACTAAGGGATAAAGTCTAAGCATAGGTTGAAAGGGAAAAATGATTAAACACCCATCAGCAAATAAATTTTTTTATTCTTTAATCACTTTCCACCTTATCATACTGTTCAGAGAAAGGGGACAAGGTAGATACCAGAGATCTTCAGCAGATTTCTTCAACCTGTTTACACTTTGTAGTGTTCTGAGGCAGACCCCACATTCCTCCTCAAATCATCTTTTACCTTTATTTTCATTAACCTTTAAAATTTTTCTATTCTAGCTAAGAATCCATAAAACAATCAGATGGATTAGCAACTGAACTTAAAGTATAGACTGTGTTAATGAATCTCACACATTCCACACCAAGACAAAGTAGCCTGCACAGATATATAATCTCAGCTCTCATTCATACTCATATTTAACTCTTATTTAAAATGTTCAAATGAATACACTCAATGAAGTTACCTGCTTGTATCAACTGCAAGAAGCAGAGGAACTACGACACTCAAACGATACATACGTAAAAACAGAATGGGAGGACAAAGCCTGAAGATCTTCCCAGTTCCCATGAGTCCTCCTTACAGTGCTCTGGCTGAGCTAAGCTCAAGTCCTCTGTTCAGACCAAACGTGAGAAATTACCATCAGTTTTACCACATCCAAAAGATACATCCTCATCTGTGTGTTGAAGTATACAGCTCTGTAGTGTTAACAATATGTAAATATGGAAAGCTTTGTGCTAACTGAAAGGTTTTTATAGCAACGTGTATCGGTTGGAATGAGCACAGAAAACAAGTTACATATAAAATATGAAATATATATACAAAATATACCTTGAAAAAAGATTTATTTATTTACAAGGAAGAATGAAAGAGAGGGAGAGACAGAGATCTTGCATCCCAATGGCTTACTCCCCAGTGTCCACAAGAGTTAAGGCAAGGCCAGACAAAGCCAGGAACTCTATCCAGGTCTCCTGCATGGGTGGCAGGCACCCAAGCACTGGAGCCATCATCCTGCTATCCCCCAGGAGCATTAGCAGGAACCTGATCAGAAATAGAGGCAGGACTCCATATCAGACACTGCAATATGAAATGTGGAAATCCTAAACCACAGCTTAATCCACTACAACACATGTATCCCTCAAATTAATTAATTTCTAATGATCATAACTATCAGCAGTTTACAATCAAGTAAGAGTCAGTTCAAACAAGCTAAAAGAAAACCAGAGAGAAAACTATAAAATGGGGCAGGTGTCGTGGCACGGATGGTTACACCACTGCCTGTGACACCAGCATCCCCTGTGGTGCTAACTGGAGTCCTGGCTGCTCCATTCCAAGCCAGCTCCCTGCTAATGCACCTGGGAAAGCAGCAGAAGATGGCTAAAGCACCTGGGCCCCTGCACCCATGTGAGAGATCTGGATGAAGATCCTGACTCCAGCCTGGCTCAGCCCTGGTCGTTGCAGCCATCTGGGGCAGTGAACCAGCGGATGGAAGATCTCCCTCTGTCTCCTTCACTCTGTAACTCTGCCTTTCAGAGAAATAAATAAATCTGAATATAAGTGTGCATATATATATATATGTATGTATATATATAATATTCTAATGAACTTTCCATTCTTGGAATGAATGTAAGAAATTGCAGTAGATCAAAATTTCGAAATTAACACTAGGGAGAAGTTAGAGAATAGAGTCAAAGAATCAATATGTTAAAAGAATTTTTTTTAAATCTACTACAACTTTTCTCCCCAATTTTGCTCTATTTTGAATGGATTATCTAATTCTACAGGAGTCACAGAACGAAGAGTACTTGAAGGAACAACCAAAAAGGGAGCACACCAGCAGTTCAAAGAGTCATTCTTCCTCTTTAAGGCTGACATGTGAGAGAACTATGATTCTATGCTACATGTTCACCAATGTCTACAGCTGGAACATATTCAGCTTCATACAGGAGACCCGCGGGTGAGGACAGCGTAGTCTTGCACAGATGGGCTGACTCCCCCAGCAGACCTGACAGGAATGTCATGGGCTTCCGAGCAGTGGAGAAGGTCAGATGGGACTCAGAGGCAAAGAGGCTGTGGAGGCCTGCTCTCCAGCTACTCTGCCCAGGGGTAGCCACTAAACACATGGCCCTGATTGCAATCAAAACTGGTGTTCCTTAATTTTGTAGTCTATTGGCACATTATAACCACTAAGCAGAAAACCAACTGATGATTTATTATAATAGTCTCCTTACATAAAAAAAATGTATACAATCTAGGTTGGCCATGGAGTGTTTTCCTTACAATTATTTCAATGCTTTTGTACATTTGACAATTTTCATAATAAAGTGTTAAATAGCACTATGATTTCAATGACACTAGCTAGGCACATCTCAAGCAGCCACATGTGGCTAATGGCTACCCTATTAGACTGCAAAAATATACTTCTCCATTAGATAAAAAAGTTCATTGGACAGAAGATTCTAGAACCTATCTGCACAGGGCCCTACAAGCCTTCAGACTAATGCTTCCACCCTTAAGGCAATACTGACTGGTTGCTGGGGCCAGCAGACCCTACTACCAGGACAGCACAACTCCTGGGACTTTGGATGGAGCAGTGACAGAACCCTACAGGTTCTTTCAGACCACGCTACAGGCATGGTCACTTATACAACTAATGAAAGATGAACTCTATGAGAAAGAGATTGAAGACTGGGAAACACAAGTGGGAACTGTGCCCATCAGGAGTTATCCAAAAACATATGCACATACCTACATGTGTTTAAGTCTAGATTCTATACAACATATAAAGACAGGAACTGGTGTTTCTCACATAAACAAAATACAAATATTGTAAAATGAGTAATAAAGGCATAATCAACGATGTGCCTTGTCTGGGGTACTGACTTCACTCCTGTAACACTTTTTGTTTATACTAAAAAACAATTAAATGTGAATAATCTCTGAAGGCTTTGCAAATGTAAAAAACTCAGAATCTTTTATAACCAACTTCTGTAAGCACCAGAAAATCAAGTTCCATCAGGTATGAAATAAGGGACGGTCTTTGCATGGCTTCCATGGATGAGAATTGGGCTATACATTTCTATATGAAAGAACTCTGCCACAGGATGTGCTTACTAGAACAATCCCCAATTATCTTTAAAGTGAATCAGAGATAGAGAAAAGAAAAATTTTAAAAACCACTCTCCATTCAGGCTTTTGTATGTTTTATTGGAGAAAATTTTCAACAAAACATGGCTTTTATTTACAGATTTTAATGTGTGAGGGAACTGTGCGGCCCACTTGGACGCAAGTGAAGATGACTACTGAGCCTGTTTATGTATTTTCTTATTTTCAATGCACATACAAAAAAGGTTTTTCATAATCATAAATATCCCAATATTGTAATACAAACCCTCCCTTATCCACCCTCTATTAAATATATCAACAGCTTCAAAAATACACACTTAAATTGGTTTAATCTTGAAGTGTAATCCAATGAGACTGAAAACTAAACATTTCAGATCCTGTACCAAATAGTAGAATACACGAAGGCCTTCAGGATCCCTAAAATTTGAAAAGGTGAAAGTTACTTTTTGTTCCTAGAATGAAAGACAATTCTATAAATTCCTAAAATAAAGCAAGACCAAAATCATAAAACAATTTTGTCAATTGGTTTTAAGAGAAAGGAATGATTTTGCTGACAACTAAAAACAGATTGAACAACTGAAAAATTAACATCTCTTTTGCAAGAAAAAAATAGTTTCTTCATCACTATTCTCCTTAGGGAAGTAACAGCTATGTAAAACATAAAATAAAATATATATCTATTAATAAATATATTCAATACTGTATTGCCACCAATCTCATGCAGTAACTACATATTTTGGTGTCTACTTATTCTTGCAATGACAAAAATCATTCTGTACCCTTTTTCATATTACTTTTTTCCACAGCAATCAAAAATAATTCACGAAAATTTTTTAATTGATTTAATAATTATTATCTTAGGTAGTTTATTTTCCAATTCTAAATAATATTTCAATGAGCATCTTGTGCATAATACAATCTTCTAATATTGGAGAATATTTCTATAGAAGACAGGCTCAGAAATGAAATTAGTAGGTCAAAGATGAATGAAAACTGCTAACAGTTTATGCTGCTTATTATCAAACTGCTTTCCAAAAGCAGTGGACCAAATGACAACTCCAGTCACATATGACCATGACATCCTCACCACCTACAGGAAAATAAATCTGACAGTTTAAAAGTTTAAAAGTATAAGACACTTAGTATGTGCCAGTCACTATGCTAACTTGGGAGATAGAACAAGGTTTTCACAGAGCTTGTATTCAAACCGGTGAAGCAAACTAAGTGATTACAATTCAGGATGGGGACTTCTTGAGAAGCAGGAAGAAATTCCTTGGCTTAGACAAGGGCAATGGTCCGCAGAAGCCCTTAAAATGCCACCACAGAACCCACGGGACGTAGGAAGCCACAGGTACCTAAAGGTATTAAGCTTTACTGGATTTCTTCAAGTATAGGAGGAGAGTGATATGATTATAGGACTAATGACACTGGCATTCTTTCTTTAAATTTTGTGACACTGAACCTAGGTTTTTAGACAAAGTAGCTAATAAAGTTGGGGCATTATTATACAAAGCTGTTGGATTAACTTTGTTTATTTTGACAACCTGTGAAATGTCCTGTTACCTTCTTTGAGATACAAGATAGCAAGTCTTTAATGATATACAAAGCAGAATTACATCTGCATAAGAAACTGATAGGATGACACTGAAATAAGCTTAAATTAACTGCAGCTCTAACATGAGCCTGGTCTGTAGCAAAACTACAGACAAAACGTTGGAGCACAAGTTATAGGAATACCTATATAGGCATGAACCTATCTTACTATAATAAATACAAACACATTTTCCTTTCTGTAAGGTTCTACAAATAAAACATATAACATTAATAACTACCACAGTAGCACCTACCCTGTGTCTGATCCTGTTATTAGGGACTTTACACACATGCTCTGTAATCCTTAAAATAAAATTTATAAGGTAGGCTTTAAATTATTAGCCTTATCTTACAAATATGTAATCCAAAACTCTTAAGAATCAGGAAAACACTTACTGACATCAACAATCTCTAAGAAGTGATAGCAATATTTGCTCCTGGGACTCTCAAGATGTAAAGACTAATCCTCTTGACTTCACAAAACAATGAAAATTAGGAATTAGTAAAACACGGCTGGAGCTCTGGTACAGTGGGTTAAAGCCCCAGCCTGCAGTGCTGGCATCCCATGTGAGTGTAGGGTTCAAGTCCTGGCTGCTAACTTCTAATCCAGCTCCCTGTTATTGCTGCCAGGAAAGCAGTGGAGGATGGCCCAGGTGCTTGGACCCTGAACCTATATGGGAAACTGGGAAGAAGCTCCTGGCTCCTGGCTATGGCCTGGCCCAGCCCCAGTCTTGGCCTTTTGGGGAGTGAACCAGCAGATGGATGACCTCTCTCTATCTGTCTCTACCTCTCTCTGTAACTCTACCTCTCAAGTAAATAAATCTTTAAAAAAAAAAAAAAACTAGTAAAAGAAATGCAACAGGTGTTCCCAGTGTACCTTGTTATTGTATAAATTTTTCTCTTATTATTTATCTGTACATCTAAAGCCAATAACTAAGAAACTATGTCTACAATGATTCTTCAAGTTAAACTAACAAGCAGATGCCATTAAAGGCATTCCTAGCTATTAATTTAATTTGAAGATCTAATTATGCACAATCTGTGACAGAGACCAAATGGAGAACTAAGATTCTCTATCAATCATAAAACATTGATACAAGAGGCAATTTCTACAGCTTGCCTACTTCTCCACAAACAGAACCCATAAACACATCATCAAGTGGGTGGAAGAAGCCCTAGGCTCTCCCTAAGTGGAAAAGATCCAAAAGGTTAGCTGAAGCTATGTCTAGTTTTTAGTACACACGCATATATAGATATATGCATAAGGAAATCTGAGAGCCAAATTTACATTTTGAAATGATATAATACATAAAACAAATACTGTTCCCTATACCTTCGTTTTCCTAAATAATTAAATAATGTTTCCTTAAATAGAAGAGTGAAGTACTGCTACAGAGTGTCAGCATCTGATAGATTTCTCCACATTTTCTTCCAGACAACGAAGGTGGTACGAAGTACAATCCTTGGGAATATATAAAAGTGAAATTGGATGTTTCTTTCTTCCAGGGGTCCAATCTCCTTTCTCCAAGAGGTGAAAAGATTCAATTCAGAAACCAAACTTTCTACAGCGTGAAACTGGGTCTTCAGATTTCTTCAGAAGCCCTTGGAGAAACATCAACAATTCTGAAGGGAACATGAGAGGCAAACACAACAGCCAGTGGGAACAAAGACATAATCAAATCTCTCTCTGGAGCATGAGGTGGCAAAAATAAGAATTCTGAAGGAAATGATTTTACACAGTCAAGGAGAATCCCACGTCTTAAATGAAACTAACAACACTGTAACTTACGTCCACTTTTTTTTTAAGATTTATTTATGTATTTTAGGGCTGGCTCTCTGGGGTAACAGGCAAAGCCGCCACCAGCAGTGCCAGCATCACATCTGGAAGTCAGTTCAAGTCCTGGCTGCTCCACTTCCAATCCAGCTCTCTGCTGTGACTTGGGAAAGCAGTAGAAGATGGTGCAAGTCCTTGGGCCCCTGCATTTGCGTAGGAGACCCAGAGGAAGCTCCTGGCTCCGAGCTTCAAACTAGCACAGCCCCAGCTTCTGCAGCCAGTTGTGGAATGAACCAGCAGATGGAAGACTTCTCTCTCTCTCTCTCTCTCTGCCTCACCTCTCTGTAACTCTTCCAAATAAATAAATCTTTTAAAAAGTATTTATCTATTTATTTGAAAGGCACTGTTGCAGAAAGGCAGAAGCAGAGAGAGAGAGAGAGAGAGAGAGAGAGGAGAGAGAGTCTTCCATCCACTTGTTCACCCCCTAGTGGATGCATCGGCCAGAACTACACTAATCCGAAGCCAGGAGCCAGGAACTTCTTCTGCTTCTCCAAAACAGATTCAGGGCCAAAGGACTTGGGCCATCTTCTGCTGCTTTCCCAGGCCAAAGCAGAGAGCTGGATCAGAAGTGGAGTAGGTGGGACTTGGGTGCCGGTGCTGCAAACTGGAACTTTAACCCACTGTGCCACAGTGCTCCCCCTCCCACAGCATACTTTTACGACATGGGTTAACAAAAAAATTTGTAACAATTTTAGGGAAATAATTTGTCTTTAGATAGTTATACGTGTAAAAAAGAGAGAGAAAATATAAGTTTTCACATATGAAGCCAGAAAGATGGAAGGAATTAAATTCAAAGTAAAAGGAAAGGAAAAAATGAAATAAAGAAGATATATAATGAACAAACACTAGAAAGAATAAATGAAAAGAAACACCAATTCATCAAAAAAAAAAAAACAGTAAAATTGATATAAACTCTAGCTGTGCTGATCAAAGAAGGAAGCCACTTACACGGCAGGATCTTAGAAAGGAAGTGACTACAGGTTCTCCAGAAGTAAACAGGTGGTAAATGAACATGATTCTTATAGGTTGCACTGTGTCCTTCAAAAAACTATTTAAGTCCCAACCTCTATACCTGTGAGTACAGGCTTTTTATGCAATAGAGTCTTTGGAACTATACTTCAGCTAAGATGAGGTCATTAGGGTGCACCCTAATCTAGTATAACTGGTGTCCTTATTAGGACAGCAACCCACCTGTGAAAACAGAGACACAAGGGGAGAATGTGATGTGAGATGTCAGAGCCAGAAATTCGGGGATTCTGAAGGCCAAGAAGCACCAATGGGGGACCGGCATTGTGGCAAAACAAGTTAAGCTGCAGCCTGCAATGCCAGAAAACCATATGGATGATGGTTCGATGCCCATCTGCTCTACTTCCAATTCAGCTTCTGCTAATGTGCCTGAGAAGGCAGTGGCCTCTGCAGCCACTTGAGGAGTGAACCAGCAGATGGAAAATCTCTCTCAATCTTTCTTTCTGTAACTCTGCCTTTCAAATAGATATTTTTTTGGAAAGAAAAAAAGAAGTAGAAGTAGCAGCATCACCAAGGATCAAGGTTCGGTGACCACCACCAGATGCCAGGAAGGTGCAAGGGAGGATTCCACACAGGGTCACAGAGGGGATGTGGCCCTGTCACCATGATTTGGGTTTCTTTTATTTAATTATTTATTCTTAAGGTATATCTATTTATTTAAAATGCACAGTTACTGAGAGAGAATGAGACAGAGAGAGAGAGAGAGACAGAGAGAGAGAGAGAGAGAGAGAAAGAAGACAAAAAGAGAGAGCAAGCGATCTGCAATGGCTCCAAAGTAATCCAGTTGAGGAAGTCTTTGTAACAGTGCAAAAACAATTGCATCTCATAAGCCTCAACACTGTTCTCAGATACAAAATAACTAGAAATCGATGCAAACCATCCATGTAAACTAAAACTATATAAAATGTCTAAGAATAAGCATAGAGAAATATAACTTTAAAAACACCAGATGCCACTGAACACTGGCCACAAGAGCTAAAATGAAAATCTTGACAATGATGGGGAGCAATTGGAACTCATATTTCTTGCTACTGGGAGAGTAAAATGATGTAACTACATTAAAAATCAGTATATGAGCTTCTTATCAAATTAAACATGTACTTACCTATGATCCAGAAATCAGATTCTTAGAGAGTTATTAAAAAGAGACAGAAATATATCCCCACACAGAGACCCACACATAAATGTTCATGGCAGCTTTATTCACAGTAGCCAAAAATGAGAAACGTATCAACTGTCCATAACTGAGTGAACAGATGTGCTCTAGCTGAACAATAGAATACTAAATAACAAAGAGAGGGAACTGCTGATCCATGAAAAACCACTGATTAATTTTAAGCACATGCTGATCCAAAAGCAGCCAGGAAAAAAAATGCACAGGATGCATGTAGTTCTAGAATAAGCTAAACAAATTGATAGTAACAGAAAGAGCATCGCTGGTGGACAGGGGCCAGGTAGCTGGTGTGAGGCAGAATGGAAGTTCTGGAGCTGATGCAATGTTCTAGATTTTGATTTGCTAGCGTGTGAAAGGTAAACAGATTAACACCTATATCCCTCATTACTTAAAATGGGTACAGTCTATTGTAAGGATAGTCTAATTCAATAAGGTTGACGTTTTTTAATTTCAAGGTCAAGAAAGACAAAGAAAATTTAAACACTTATTCCAGATTAAAGGACATGTCATCGATATGATGATTAAATGCATTGTATTATTGTGAACATGGAGATAAATACCCATAAATGACAATATTAGGACAATGGACACATTGGATTGTGGTTTATAGATTAGATCATAATGCTGTATCATTGCTAAATTTCCTGATTTTGATAATTGCAGCATGGTTATATAAGACAAAGTCCTTTTCTTCGAAAATATTCAGAAACCAGGACATATCTTCAATTTATTTTCAGATGGATCGACAATGAAAAAAATGTGAAGGAGAAACAGGAAAACACAGCAAAATACAAATAACTGATAACTGTGGGTAAAAGTTGCATGGGTCTGTCTTGTAGTATTCTTTCAACTATTCAGTAAATTTGAATTTAAATTCTGTAACAAAATAGTTTTAAAGACGAGGTATGCTTCTACATAGTAAAAATATAACTATATCCTAGTTCTTAATTGTACTTCCACGGTCTGATATCACTGACATGTTTTATCCTATTGGTAAGGAAAAGATCCAGGCCACGCATTAGGATGCTCTAACAGGTCCCGGGTTGTTCTGGGAAGCGGGAAGAATGATCCCTCAGAACCACAATAGAGGAACAGCTGCTCCCAAAGATGAAGCTCCCACTCCCCACAGGAAGAAGATGGCGCCTGGCATCCTGATCAGGGCTCAGGAGAAGATGTGCTTCCTCTTCCAGCTCCTGTGTCCACACTGCACTGAGCCCTGCAGTCAGAAACAGGTGTTAGCAGTGACCCCAAATTACTACAGGACACAAAAGCAGGGCAGCATTTCCAATGTTACCTGTTCTTCTAAGTGCACATTGAAGAAGGGAAATTACAATTAATTCTCTGTTTACAGACACAACTGTAGGTTCTAGAGCAATTGCCATATGCTAATCTTGTTGAGGACAAAAATACACATTTTCCTCTCCTAGGAGGTGAACTCATCATTTTCAAATTCCTGCAGAACAGAAAATACAAAGGTCAACTGTTTAAATCCGAATTTTCCAATGACATCTTCATGAACGTTTTAAATTCTATTTCTTAAATTCCTAATAAATATAAATGTTCTTCATAACTTCAACATCGAAAGATTTTCTTTATTCGTAGCCCATTAAAGACATTTACCTAAAATCTCCCAGTTTGTTCCACACTCTGAACTTTTGGTCAGCAGAAAAATTACTTTGCAAAATGGCTTTGGGATCATAATATACCAAACCTACTTTCTTATTTTATTTGTTTAATAGAAGTGAGAATTTGAAAAGTAGAACTGAATTTCTGTGACACAGATAACCAGGTCTCATGAAAATATACTTTAAGGAGAAAAAAACAGAATGAAATACAGTCAGAGATTAGATAGTTTGATTGATGTTTTGGTTTATTTCTTTGTCTTCCCCATCGATAAATAGTAGTTAAGCTACACCATGGCAATCCACAGAAAACTATCAAAGCATGGTGTCTATCAAAAAAAAAAAAAAAAAGGTTCATTAGGTGGCAGAACTACTTTCCTACTTAGTTATAATGATGGATAAATAAGATGTTGCACCTCCTTGAATATGTTCATCAGTCAGCAAGAAGTAGATTCACACTTAGCCTGAGGCTTAAGTAGAGGCAGGAGTACATATGTGGGGTTTTTTGTGATTCTGAATTCTTAGGTGAGATTACTCTTTTTTCTCTTTTGCTTAAATGGAGGGCTCAAGACCATTCTAGAGTGTTTTTTTTTTAATGTTTATTTATTTGAGAGGTAGAGTTACAGACAGACAGGAAGAGACAGAGAGAGAGGTCTTCATCTGCTGCTTTGCTCCCCTAATGACCACAATGGACAGAGCTGGACCAATCTGACGCCAGGAGCCAGGAGCCAGGAGCTTCTTCCAGTCTCCCATGTATGTGCAGGGGTCAAGGACTTGGGCTGTCTTTAATGCTTTGCCAGGCCATAAGCAGAGAGCTGGATCAGGAGAGGAACAGCCAGGACATGAAATGTGCCCATATAGGATGCTGGTGCCACAGGCAGAGGCTTAACCCACTATGCCACAGCGCCCATGCCAGGAATAACTACTGTTAAGTCAGGATGGTACAATCACTTCATGTTTACCTAAACAATGACTGTGTTTCATTTTGTGTGTTTCATAACTCATACTGCATGTGTTTGGTATGCTTTTATCATTAATAATGCTATATAACACTTCTCTGTTAACACCACTTACTGAAATACTTTCTTCCTAATTATTCTGTTCTTACTAATGGACTCTACTTCAAAAAAAAAACAACAACTGTGTGAATGAGCAATGACTTGTTAGACACAATCCTTCCAACTCCCACACCAATGTTAGAGTCTGAATACATTTCAGAATCTTACATTCCAGGTGATGTGCCATCATCAATCCATTTCCATTTCCATTCCAAATCACTATATGACAATCCAATCCAATACATATTTCCATGAATCTGAAATTGAACAAATGCCTACAAAGGAAACAAAACACATCATGGGACTAAGTTCCCTTCTGTTGGAAGAATGAGAAGACAGACAGGTAGAGGGACAAAAGCTGTATCCACGGCCAGTACTCTGCCACTCTCCACAACACCCTTCATCCCTGCTTCCTAGAAAAATCTCTCATACTTCAAAACCTATATTTTCATTTTCCAAACTACATTTCCTTAGGAGATGATTTATATACATTAAAATCGGTTGCCAGTCTCATGAATTAGTTAAAGCATGGAAAATGTTTAAATTAAAATACCTACAAATAAGAAATTTGTTAAATAATGTATGGCACTTCAGAAAACTATTGAGACTCATGCTCCAAAAGAATATGTCATGGTGTAGAGAAGGTAGCACTGCATGACCTTAAATGAAAGAAGAAGTCTTCAAAACAAACTTCTTAAAATAAAAACTGATTGTGTGGGGGGTGTGCATTACACTCTTCACTCACAGAAGAAAGCCTTGCTTTTAGGTAAGTAGTTGGAAGAGATAAAAGGGAGGGAGTAAATGTTTGGGAATGTTAAAAATGTCTAAAATGTACTATAACCAGGCTGGTGCTGTGGTGCAGAGGGTTAAAGCGCTGGCCTGAAGCGCCGGCATCCCATATGGGAGCCAGTTCTAGCCCCAGCTGCTCCTCTTCTGATCCAGCGCTCCTAGACTATGCTGCACCCCACTGCTTGCCACCCCATAGGGAAAAAATAACTGTGGTTCTAGGGTACAGGCTACCAAAGGTTCAGATAAGTACTTCCTCCAAGGAAAGGCATATTTTCTTGTTAAGTGGCACTACTGCAAACTCCTTGGAGAGAGAGGATTACAAATTTCACCCTTCCTAATCATCGTCATAATAGATCATGTGCATTGAACACTCAATGAGTAGCAGGATCATATGCTTATTAGCAGACAGGGTTTCCAGGGAGATTCTGAACTCTACAATTTTCCCCACACAATAGGAAGAATAGCTGAAGATCCCTCTTTCTGGACCACCCTCCCCTTCGCAGCATCTTGGGTCACAGGGGAGAGACACATTCATGAGATTGAGGGTACATGCAGAAGTATGTGATACCAGTTCATGTTCATTGTCAATCTTCAAAAGGGAGGAACCGTAACTTTGGCAAGTTTGTTTACATTGCTCCCAGGTGTTATCTTGCAGAACAAAATAATAGCAGTTTACTCCATAACAGGACCAGTAGACTTCATGGACTTTACCTACAACAAGTGAGGACAGTCATTGAATTTCTTATTATCTAGTCATCTGTGAATGAGAACAATATGTTTATCAGCCACCCCTAACTGACACAAAGGCTCAAATCTATCTATAATAATTACTAGAGGCTGGTTAAGGTTGAGAGTGGAAGTTGGCAATGTGTAGAGAGAGGTTAGCTAAGTCCCAAAACACAGTCAGGTGCAGTATCAAGTTTTAGTGTTCCATCGGTCAGTAGGGTGACTAAACTTTACCAGGATAAATTATCACTGAAGAACTGGAAGAGGGGAGCTTGTGGGCTCCAAACACAAAGAAAGGACAGGAAATGAAAAGGCTAAATGTGATTGGTTTGCACCATGTTTATGTGTTAAAATATTAAATGAGACCCATACTATGTCCAAGTATTTTATTCTGAACAAAAATTTTTCAATAGAATAATTCTCTTAAAATGCTTAAAGAGTTACTACTGCATTAGATTGTGAGGATATAGTCTGAAAAGACAAGAGTCTCACAGTGTCGGGACACATCAGTACACGGGAGATAACTCCTCATGATTGCACTTCTCTGAGGTATCTGCACTGGCCAAACCCATGGGAAGACAGAATAGAAGGAGGTTGTCCAGAGCTGGTGGGCAGGGAAATGGAAAATTCTGTGCTCTGAGTGTAATCTTTCAGTTATGTGTGAGGAATAAGTTCCAGAGATCAGCAGTACAACATAGTGCCCACGGTGAGGGACGCTGTATCATACACTTAAATTTTTTTTTTTTTTTTTTTTTTGGACAGGCAGAGTGGACAGTGAGAGAGAGAGACAGAGAGAAAGGTCTTCCTTTGCCGTTGGTTCACCCTCCAATGGCCGCCGCGGCCGGCGCGCTGCGGCCGGCGCACCGCGCTGATCCGATGGCAGGAGCCAGGAGCCAGGTGCTTTTCCTGGTCTCCCATGGGGTGCAGGGCCCAAGCACCTGGGCCATCCTCCACTGCACTCCTTGGCCACAGCAGAGGGCTGGCCTGGAAGAGGGGCAACCGGGACAGAATCCGGTGCCCCGACCGGGACTAGAACCCGGTGTGCCGGCGCCGCTAGGCGGAGGATTAGCCTATTGAGCCGCGGCGCCGGCCCATACACTTAAAATTTAAAGATCTCACAGTCAGTGTTCTTACCACAAGTGAACAACATAAGGACACGTTGGGAGGTGATATAAAAGTCTATTTTCCTTATTGTGGAGAGTGAGTCATGGTTGGATGCATGTGTCCATCTCGTCAAATCATGTATATTTAATCTATGCAGTTTTGGATGCTAATAATAGCTCAATAAAGATGTTTTAAAATAATAAAATATAGTCTAAGTTTTAAAAATATTCTAGGATGCTTCAAAATAATTAAAATAATCTAAGTTTTTAAAAAAATATTTTAGGATGCTTTCTAATTTAAAAATATATTTTGCTGACCGGCATTGTGGTGTAGTAGGCTGCGTCCACCTGAGGCCTTGGTACCCCATATGGGCTCCTGTTCATGTCCCTGGTGCTCCTCTTCAAATCCAACTCTCTGCTTATGGCCTGAGAAAGCAGTGAAGATGGCCCATGTGTTTTGGACACCTGCACCCTCATGGGAGACCCAGAAAAAGCTCCTGCCTTCTGGCTTCAGCTCAGCTTGGCTCCAGCCATGGGGCCAAGACCTTTCTCTCTGCTTCTCTGTCTCTCTGTCTCTCTCTCTCTGGTTCTATCTCTCTGGTTAGTGGGTAAAGCCACCACCTGCAGTGCCAGCATCCCATATGGGTGCAAGTTCAAGTCCCAGCTGCTCCAGTTCCGATCCAGCTCTCTGCTATGGCCTGGGAAAAACAGCAGAAGATGGACCAAGTCCTTCTACCTGCATTCCTGTGGGAGACCCGGATTAAGCTCCAGGCTCCTGGCTTCGGATTGGCTCCAGCTCTGCCCATTTTGGCAATCTGAAGAGTGAACCAGCTGGTGAAAGACCTTTCCTCTCTCTCTCTCTACCTCTGCCTCTGCCTCTCTGTAACTCTGCCTTTTAAAGAAATAATCTTTAAAATAAAATCTCTAAAATTATATGTAGAAACATTTATCTACCCTTTATATATTTATATTTATAATATAAAAACTTATAAATAGAAACTAAATGTCTACTAAGTACTATAATTAAATATACAAAAGTTATTTTAAATATATGAATATTTACTGGTTGTTTATAAGTCTGGACAATTCATTCCATCATTAGTCAACATTTTAGTACTTACTGCATGAGATTTAATATTTTTATCTCTTGGGTGTTTGTATAAATGTCAACACTATGACAAATCTCGCAGATATCATGCAGGGAGTATATTATTACGGTACTTTCAAAAGCTCATGAAAAAAAGAAAAAGTGTTCATGAAAATATAAGCTTATTTGGGTGCCAATTTTTGAAATCCCTGTATAATTGTTTAATAAGGTGCATTTTCCATGAATCTTTAAAATTACACTGGTATTGGTGGTCACATATAGAACAAATATCTGAAGTCAAGGCAGACACACCAACATACACACACACACACACACACACATACCACAACATATCTCTATAGCAGCATTCAAATAAAACTGTTGCGCCCGTTGTAGGTAATATTTTTACTGAAAGCCTCTGCATTTTATGTGAGCAACACCCCAAGTCTCACAGGGCCAGATCAGGTGAATTGCTAGGGGTCTGGCATACTGTTTCACCATCTGGCAATAGAGAGGAGGCAAAAACTGCCATGGAGTCTGGGGAACCACAGGGCTCTACGCATGCAAATGTGGTTCCAGGGATTCCAACACCCTGCATCTGAAAGGCACAAATTCAAAGCTGTCCAGTACAGCCACAGATCACTAGGCATTAGCCTGATTATTAGACCTCAAGGCTTCTAAAGGGGAAGAAATGACCAAGACGACACAGTGAATCCTTCCAGATTTATTCCATACCTGGATTGTGCACAGATTTCGGGAAGGTATCCTTTTTTGCACAGCGTCCATTCTGTTTTAAAAAGGGTAACTTCAGTGCATTTTCCATTAGAAGGGTTTTATTTTTGAGAGTGTCATATTCTAAAGACTGATTTGCCAAGAGTTGCTTCTTTAAGTAGTCATCATTTTGCACGACGTGGTACATTTGAGTGAGGTTTCCTAGAATTTCCTGCTGTTGATGCTTTTCTTGAATAAGCTGTAAAACTAAAACGTGCAGCACAGATATCATAAAAATGCAATCAAGAGGTCCAACTGTGAAATTAGAGACAACAGGAAAAGTCTCACTTTAACAACCAACTCATATGATTATTTCAGTAATTTGACATTTAGAAAGTAACACCTCAGTGAACTGACCACAGAAATAGAAACATCAAATTTCTCACTAATAGCCACTAAAGGGTAGCATAAATAAAATACCTGGTGGCTAACATCATACCTTACAGTTCAGCTCATTTTAATACCACATCATTTACAAAGAAGTAGCAAATCAAAATTCAGTTAGTTAACATTTAATGATACATCTTCTGAAGATAAAAACCTAACCTAGCAGGCAGATGTTTGTGGACAGATGCCTGTGTCCCACGACTGAGTACCCGGGTACAGTGGAGTGCCCAAGCCCTGGCTCCTGACTCCAGCATCTTGAGAGGAGGCTGCAATAACTCAAGAAGTTGAGTTTCTGCCACCCATGTGGAAAACCTGGGCTGAGATCCTGGCTCCCAGCTGCAGGTATCTGCCAGAAGGGATTCTTTCTCTCTCTTTCTCTCTCTCACCCCACCTCAATTTAAAAAATAGTTGTAGCCTGAACTTAAAAACATGAAGATACAACACAATTATTATTGGAATAGATGAAATATCTGAAAATAGGTGATTTCATACAAATGTAGTATATCCATGTTTTTCCTTAAGATGAGAAAAACAGAGAAAGACAAGAAAAAAGCTTAAATTCCAGATCATCTTCTATGTGCATATTAATTCTTCTTACTGTTTCCTTATTATGTACTTTAAAATAAATAAATAAACAGCCAAAGTGTTTTTCTCAGACTGACAATGATCTCAACTCAATGGCAGAATCCTACACAATAACCTACCAAAAGCAATGTTCCCGTGCATTACGCAGAATGAGACAGCTCACCACAGCTTCAGAGCCAGTGAACTAGGTAAGCAGAGTGAACACCACCGTGTGATGTGTTCCTGAAAAACTCACCAACAGAGTCCAGAACCCTCTGGGAGGTCCCCTGAGTTTCAACAGGGAGCAACACTGTCAGTACCTGCACAAAGCATGGTTACTGCAGGTCCTCAGACTAGAAAGATGGACTCCAGTACTCACTCTTTGTCACCAACACTGCGACCGCCACTGAGAGAAGTAAACAGAGGATTCCAAGAGTCACTGCAAGGAGATGCCTGGGCACTGAGAACTCTTTAAAGAAAAAAGAGAGAGAGCGAGCGAGCCTGGTTACCACTTACCTCCATCAGGGACACTGTTTGAAGAAAAGGGAAGATCTTTAAAAATTTTATAAGACTACATCATTCAAAGTGATTTAAAAATTTAACCTATAAAATACAGTTTTGAAGTTTAAGGTTTCCGGTTGATGTGGAAGAGATAGAAGAAGCCTCTGGCTTCTGGCTTTGGCTGACCCAGCTCCAGCTATTGCAGCTCTCTGGGGAGGAACCAGTATCTGCAAGATTCTCTCTCTCTCTCTCTCTCTCTCTCTCTCTCTCTCTCAGTGTGTCTGTGTGTGTGTATGTGTGTGTGTGTGTAAATCTGACTTTCAAATAAAATAAATAAATCTCAAAAAGAAAAATTTCTGGCTGATGTACTCATTATAGAAATCCCCGTTCACAGGAATAGTTCTTCAGGGTTTCAAAAGCAGGCCCCTACTGAAGCTCCACAGACAGCTGATGTACGACGCACAGGGGAGTCCACAGTGACACGTGTCCTTCCTGTGATCACAGCTAATCATGGAAAGGAAAAGCAGGCAATGGTCTTGAATTCTGAGTTGCAAAAGGGATCACAGGACATCCTGACAGGAGGTTCTAGAAATTCACTTTTCCTCCATCACCATCAATCCTGTTTTTCTTGAGATAATACTGTATTTATCCTTTTACTATGATGTCACCATTTTGGAAAAGTTGTATCATTGATGATCACCAACTAAAATGGTAACAGTTATTTTCAGCTTAGAGATTAAACTGTGACAATATGTGAGGTGCAGAGAGAATAGAAAAATTAGAATGTCCCTTTGATATGAAGATCTTTTCCTTCTTCACGGCCTTTAGCATCACATATACACTCTTAAACACCTAAAATGTGTTGTCTGAATAACTTTGTTTTTAACACATATTTTTTCACTTTGTAAAAGTTCTCTAATATAGGCTATGTTTTATTGAGACATTTTTCTGAGTTTTACTATTAAAGGCTTCACAAATCATATTAACCAGACTTGATTAAAGCAGTCTATTAGCTGCTCATAGGATTCATTAATTTCTCCATTCTGCCAACTGTTCTTTCAAGTTTTCTGTTCTATTATCTGTCTCTTAATAGTGTCTTATAACCACTTGACAATCAGAAGCATCTATATGAACTTTTTCTAAGCCTCAGATTTGGCAGTCCATAAAAGACAGGTGAATTTCGAGGCATAAAATATACATGCTGGAGTTGACATTGTGATGCAGTGGGTTAAGCAGCCAGTTGCAATGCAGGCATCCCATATCACAATACCCATTCATGTCTCAGCTGCTCCACTTCTTATCCAGCTCCCTGTTAATGCCCCTGAGAAAGTGGCAGAAGATCACTCAAGTATTTTGGTGTCTGCCATCTATGTGGGAGACCAAGAGGGAGTCCTAAGCTCCTGGCTTCTGCCTAGCCCAGCACCGGCTACTGTGCCCATTTGTAATGAAACAGTGATTCTCTCTTTGTCTCTCCCTATCTGCCACTTTACCTTTAAAATAAATAAATGAATAAATTGTTTTTAAAATATTTTATATATACCTTTATCATCAGTTTTTCCACTCCTTCGAGTGCCATCAGGTCTTAGTCTATTCTGCGATTCTGAAGAAGACTGAGGAAATCTCAAAGCTGAATAAGTCACCTCCTGATCGCTCATCTCTAAAAGAAGAGAAACATATCTGGCATCAAAACTTCGCTACACGGTGGCTTCTAAAGAAAAGTCAAAATGGCAGCTTGAAGGAACATTCCCGACGTGATGGTGAGAGCTAATTGTGTGTGCGTCTGTGCGTCTCCCTGTACACAGGTTTAACTTCTCCTGCAAGTACACAGACAGTCTGATTTATATAAGAAGGGGAAATCCTGTTAACATTTCCATTAAACTCATTTATAATCCTAGTGATCATTGCCACGGTTATCAGAAAATATAAACAGAAGAAAAAGATTGCCATTAGATTATGTCCTAGTTACTCAATTTCACTCAAAATGTTCAACATATGCATAAAAATATTATGACAAATTAGTACCATCTCAAAGTTATGAAACACATTTAAATGGTTGGTTCTAACAACAATAATTCTGCACTCTGAAAGAGTATAAATGCCTTGGCTTAAAAAATAGATATTTTGATATGCATATAAGTGCTTTGAAAGCTCTCGCATTCTTTGCAAACACTCTAACAGAGTGTTGCCCAAAGTATATCTAAAGACCAACTGCAAATGATTATCTGAGGGTGAATATCACAAGTTGGTTAACATTTCAGAGTCCAGTGTCTTGTACAAGATAAGCTGAATAAAAATCTCTTAGGCTCCCAGATATGATGTTGCCATCAAAACTTGTGTGAAAATAAATTTTCTTATAGGTAATCTTCAGTTAATGACTTTTAAGGATTAATCTAGCAATAAATATCAATGTAGAAAGAAATTATTAAATAATAAAATTTCAAATTTACTTTGCTTCTTACATTCATGTCAGAGGGAAGATTATATCTAAGAAGCAGGAAATATGTAAAAAAACTGCACAAGTAACTATAGTCTTTTATACATTTTTAATTACAACTTTTCTATGCTTATTTACATTTTCTCTAACTTCCTACTAGGAAGTAGAAACATTTCTGCTACAGAATCCTTCAATATGGATGGATGATACATAAATCATTAGAGCCAAGGAAAAATATCTACTCAAATCACTCTTCTTCATGTTCATAACACAAAGCAAAACTCATAGCATATTGAGAAAGAGAAGATAACTCATCCTGGACGCTGAACCTCAATTCTGACACGCTGCAGAGTCCGTGCAATTCTAATGCAATGAGAGGGAATGTTTTCCTACCAGGCTCCTTCTCAGGCCACGTCACTTGTAGTTCAGTGCCATATTCCTAGAATAAGTCAAATTAATAGGATACCCAGGTGCTAAGATCCAAGGGAATAAAAGCAGGTGTTACCTGGATCCATGCCGTGCAGTGATGCAGGTGCAAGAAATGGACCCCAATATGAGGGAGAAGTCGTCCACTCCAGACTAAAATCCCCTAGGGGCTCTAGGACAAGAAGCGAATTGCCTGTGAGTGAGGATACTCCGACTCAAAATGCTCTGCCCTTCCTGGTGAAGTGGTAAGAGGAAACTGAATGATGAAAGCTGTTGTTTACAGGAAAGGAAAGATGGTCATGCGCTGTGTCTTCCTCCATTTCAACAAATCAACCATTTAGCATTTTTGCAAAATAGCACTCAAAACCAATATTTATGGACTGAAAAGACAGAAAACAAGATGTGGAAAACAAGATGAATATCATTAGCATAAAAGTAACAGATATAAAACAAACCACCAGTCAAAGAGATGGGCAAAATGTTGGTTTATACAAAAAGGGACAGAACTCATTTCTCTAGCTCTTAGTTAAAATAATGCCCTCTCGGTTACAAAGATTCTGTTATAAGTTACTAATTAAAAAAAAAGATTCTTTTTTCTTGATTAATGCTTATTTCAGGTAAATGTGTTTTTAAATTTTTTAAACATCTGTCTATAAAATTTGGTTTATTTTTTTCCAGTATATTTTTTATTTTTGATTCTCTTTATATACAGAAGATCAGTTTAGCATACATTAAGTAAAGATTTCAACAGTTTGCTCCCACACAGAAACATAAAGTGAAAAATACTGTTTGAGTACTAGTTATAGCATTAAATCTCAATGTACAGCACATTAAGGACAGAGATCCTACATGAGGAGTAAGTGCACAGTGACTCCTGTTGTGGACTTAACAAATTGACACTCTTGTTTATGGCATCAGTAATCACCCTAGGCTCTTGTCATGAGCTGCCAAGGCTATGGAAGCCCCCTGAGTTCACTGACTCTGATCATGTTTAGACAAGGCCATGGTCAAAGTGGAAGTTCTCTCCTCCCTTCAGAGAAAGGTACCTCCTTCTTTGATGACCCATTCTTTCCACTGGGATCTCACTCGCAGAGATCTTTCATTTAGGTTTTTGTTTCCCCCAGAGTGTCTTGGCTTTCCATGCCTGAAATACTCTCATGGGCATTTCAGCCGGATCCGCATGCCTTAAGGGCTGATTATGAGGCCAGAGTGCTGTTTAGGACATCTGCCATTCTATGGGTCTGCTGTGTATCTCACTTCCCATGTTGGATCATTCTCTCCCTTTTTGATTCTATCAGCTAGTATTTGCAGACACTGTTCTTGTTTATGTGATCCCTTTGGTTCTTAGTCCTATCATTATGATCAATTGTGAACAGAAATTGATCACTGGGACTAGTGAGATGGCATTGGTACATGCCACCTCGATAGGATTGAATTTGAATCCCCTGGTATGTTTCTAAGTCTACCGTTTGAGGTAAGTCAGCTTGAGCATGTCCCGAATTGCACATCTCTTCGCTCTCTTATTCCCACTCTTACATTTAACAGTGATCACTTTTCAGTTAAGTTTCAGCACTTAAGAAGAATTGTGTATTGATTACAGTATTCAACCAAAAGTATTAAGTAGAACAAACAAAAAAAATACTAAGAGGGATAACATATTAAGCTGCTCATCAACAGTCAGGGTGAGGGCTGATCAAGTCACTGTTTCTCATAGTGTTCATTTCACTTTAACAGGTTTCCTTTTTGGTGCTCAGTTAGTTGTCACCTATCAAGGAGAACAAGTGGTATTTGTCCCTTTGGGATTGGCTTATTTCACTCAACATAATGTTTTCCAAATTCCTAACAGGATTCACTCTTCAGTTAAAATTTAAACACCTAAGAATAATTGTGTGTTAATTACAGAGTTCAACCAATGGTACTAGAACAAAAAAAAAGACTAAAATGGATAAAATATTACATTGTACATCAACCATCAGGACAAGAGCTGATCAAGTCACTGTTTCTCATAGTGTCCATTTCACTTCAACAAGTTTCCCCTTTGGTGCTCAGTTAGTTGTCGCCGATCAGGGAGAACATATGATATTTGTCCCTTTGGGACTGGCTTAATTCACTCAGCATGATGTTTTCCAAATTCCTCCATCTTGTTGCAAATGACTGGATTTCGTTGTTTCTCACTGCGGTATAGTATTCGATAGAGTACATGTCCCATAATTTCTTTATCCAGTCGACTGTTGATGGGCATTTGGGTTGGTTCCAGGCTTAGCTATTGTGAATTGAGCTGCAATAAACATTAATGTGCAGACTGCTTTTTTGTTTGCCAATTTCATTTCCTTTGGGTAAATTCTAAGGAGTGGGATGGCTGGGTTGAATGGTAGGGTTATATTCAGGTTTCTGAGGAATCTCCAGACTGACTTCCATAGTGGCTTAACCAGTTTGCATTCCCACCAACAGTGGGTTAGTGTCCCTTTTTCCCCACATCCTCTCCAGCATCTATTGTTGGTAGATTTCTGAATGTGAGCCATTCTAACTGGGGTGAGGTGGAACCTCATTGTGGTTTTGATTTGCATTTCCCTGATTGCTAGTGACCTTGAACATTTTTTCATGTGCCTGTTGGCCATTTGGATTTCCTCTTTTGAAAAATGTCTATTGAGGTCCTTGGCCCATCTCTTAAGTGGGTTGTTGGTTTTGTTTTTGTGGAGTTTCTTGATCTCTTTGTAGATTCTGGTTATTAACCCTTTATCTCTTGCATAGTTTGCAAATATATTTTCCCATTCTGTCGGTTGTCTCTTCACTTTCCTGACTGTTTCTTTTGCAGTACAGAAACTTCTCAATTTGATGCAATCCCAAATGTTAATTTTCGCTTTGACTGCCTGTGCTTCTGGGGTGTTTTCCAAAAAGTCATTACCGGTACCTATATCTTGCAGGGTTTTTCCAATGCTCTCTAATAATTTGATGGTCGTAGATTTAAGTCTTTAATCCATGTTGAGTGGATTTTTGTGTAAGGTGAAAGGTAGGGGTCTTGCTTCATGATTCTGCACGTGGAAATCCAGTTTTCCCAGCACCATTTATTGAATAGACTGTCCTTACTCCAGGGATTGGTTTTGGATCCTTGATCAAATATAAGTTGGCTGTAGATGTTTGGATTGATTTCTGGTGTTTCAATTCTGTTCCATTGGTCTATCCATCTGTTTCTGTACCAGTACCATGCTGTTTTGATTACAACTGCCCTGTAGTATGTCCTGAAATCTGGTATTGTGATGCCTCCAGCTTTGTTTTTGTTGTACAAGATTGCTTTAGCTATTCGAGGTCTCCTATGTCTCCATATAAATTTCAGCACCATTTTTTCCAGATCTAAGAAGAAGGTCTTCGGTACCTTGATTGGTATTGCATTGAATCTATAAATTGCTTTTGGGAGAATGGACATTTTGATGATATTGATTCTTCCAATCCATGAGCATGGAAGATTTTTCCATTTCTTGGTATCCTCTTCTATTTCTTTCTTTAAGGTTTTGTAATTTTCATCATAGAGATCTTTAACGTCCTTGGTTAAGTTGATTCCAAGGTATTTGATTGTTTTTGTAGCTATTGTGAATGGGATTGATCTTAGAAGTTCTTCCTCAGCCATGGCATTGTCTGTGTATACAAAGGCTGTTGATTTTTGTGCATTGATTTTATACCCTGCTACTTTGCCAAACTCTTCTATGAGTTCCAATAGTCTCTTATAGAGTTCTTTGGGTCCCCTAAATAAAGAATCATATCATCTGTAAAGATGGATAGTTTGAGTTCTTCCTTCCCAATTTGTATCCCTTTAATTTCTTTTTCTTGCCTAATAGCTCTGGCTAGAACTTCCAGAACTATATTGAATAGCAGGGGTGAGAGAGGGCATCCCTGTCTGGTACCAGATCTCAGTGGAAATGCTTCCAGCTTTTCCCCATTCAATAGGATGTTGGCTGTGGGTTTGTCATAGATTGCTTTGATTGTATCGAGGAATGTTCCTTCCAAACCCAGTTTGCTTAGAGTTTTCATTATGAACAGGTGTTGTATTTTATCAAATGCTTTCTCGGCATCTATTGAGATAATCATATGGTTTTTCTTCTGCAGTCTGTTAATGTGGTGTATCACATTGATTGTTTTGCGCACATTAAACCATCCCTGCATACCAGGGATAAATCCCACTTGGTCTTGGTGGATGATCTTTCTGACGTGTTGCTGCATTCTATTGGCCAGAATTTTATTGAGGATTTTTGCATCTATGTTCATCATGGATATTGGTCTGTAATTCTCTTTCAGTGCTGCATCTTTTTCCAGCTTAGGAATTAAGGTGATGCTGGCTTCATAGAAAGAATTTGGGAGGATTCCCTCTTCTTCGATTGTTCTGAATAGTTTGAGAAGAATTGGAGTCAGTTCTTCTTTAAATGTCTGGTAGAATTCAGCAGTGAATCCATCTGGTCCTGGGCTTTTCTTTGTTGGGAGGGCCTTTATTACTGTTTCAATTTCTGTCTCAGTTATGGGTCTGTTTAGGTTTTCGATGTCTTCCTGGTTCAATTTAGGTAGGTTGCATGTGTCCAGGAATCTATCCATTTCTGATAGATTCCCTGTTTGCTAGCATACAAGTCCTTGTAGTAATTTCTGATGATCCTTTTTATTTCTGTGGTGTCTGTTGTTACATTTCCTTTTTCATCTCTGATTTTATTGATTTGGGTCTTTTCTTTTTTTAGTTAGTTGGGCCAATGGGGTGTCAATTTTGTTTATTTTTTCAAAAAACCAGCTCCTCGTTGGCTGACTTTTTGTAATTTTTTTTTTGGATTCAATCCTGTTGATTTCTTCTCTGATTTTAATTATTTCTCTTCTCCTACTAGATTTGGGTCTGGTTTGCTGTAGGTTTTCTAGATCATTGAGGTGAATTGAAACCTCATCTGTTTGGTGCCTTTCCAATTTCTTGATGTAGGCACCTATTGATATAAACTTTCCTCTTAACACTGCTTTTGCTGCATCCCATAAGTTTTGGTATGTTGTGCTGTTATCCTCATTTACTTCCAGAAAGTTTTTGATTTCTCTTTTGATTTCTTCTATGACCCATTGTTCATTCAGGAGCATGTTGCTCAATCTCCATGTGTTTGCGTATGCTCTAGGGATTCCTGAGTTGCTAATTTCCAACTTCATTCCTTTATGGTCTGAGAAGCTGCATGGTATGATTCTAATTCTTTTGAATTTGCTGAGACTTGCTTTATGGCCTAGTATGTGGTCAATCCTAGAGAAGGTTCCATGTACTGCTGAGAAGAATGTAAAATCTTTAGCTGTAGGATTGAAAGTTCTGTATATATCTGTTAGATCCATTTGGGCTATAGTGTCATTTAAATCTACTGTATCCTTGTTGATCTTCTGTCCTGTTGATCTGTCTATTTCTGAGAGTGGAGTATTGAAGTCCCCCAGTACTATTGTATTGGGGTCTAAGTCTCCCTTTAAGTCCCTTAACAAATCTTTTAGATAAACCGGTGCCCTGTAGTTAGGTGCATATACATTGATAATTGTTATATCTTCTTGTTGTATTGATCCCTTAATCATTATATAGTGTCCCTCTTTGTCTCTCTTAACAGTTTTTGTGGTAAAGTTTATGTTGTCCGATATTAACATGGCTACGCCTGCTCTTTTTTCATTTCTGTTGGCATGGTATATCTTTTTCCACCTTTCACTTTCAGTCTGTATGGATCTTTGTTGGAAAGATGTGTTTCTTGTAAGCAGCAAATAGATGGGTTTTGTTCCTTAACCCAATCAGCCAATCGGTGTCCTTTAACTGGACAGTTCAGGCCATTAACGTTCAATGTGACTATTGATAAGTGGTAACTTTGCCCTGCCAATTGCCAAAGATAAGTTCTAATATATGCTTTGAATTCCCTGTGATCTTTTGCTGTGAGGTTTCCTTCCTTTACCTTCTTTCATATTGATGACCATGTTTCTTTGTTTCTGTGTGTAACACATCTTTAAGCATCTGTTGCAGGGCTGGACGAGTGGCAACAAATTCTTTCAATTTCTGTTTGCTATGAAAAGTCTTTATTTCACCTTCATTCACAAATGAGAGCTTTGCAGGATATAATATTCTGGGCTGGCAGTTTTTCTCTCTTAGTACCTGGGCTATATCTCGCCATTCCCTCCTAGCTTGCAGAGTTTCTGATGAGAAGTCAGCTGTGAGTCTGATTGGAGATCCTCTGAGAGTATTCTGACGTTTCTCTCTTGCACATTTTAGGATCTTTTCTTTATGTTTCACTGTGGAGAGTTTAATTACAACATGTCGTGGTGAGGATCTCTTTTGGTCGTGTTTATTAGGGGTTCTGTGAGCTTCCTGTACTAGCATTTCTCTGTCCTTCTCCAAACCTGGGAAGTTCTCTGCTAATATCTCACTAAAAAAGCCTTCTAACCCTTTCTCCCTCTCCATGCCTTCAGGAACTCCTAGAACCTGAACGTTGGTTTTTTTAATAGTATCCTGCAGATTCCTGACAATATTTTTTGATTTCTAATTTCCTCTTCTTTTCTTTGGTCTGACTGTATCCTTTCCTGTTCTCTGTCTTCTAAGTCCGATATTCTCTCTTCTGCTTCACGCATTCTGTTCATAAGGCTCTCTATTGTGTTTTTCATTTGATCTATTGAATTCTTCACTTCATTATGATTTCTCGTCACTATCACAGTTTCCTGTTGTACTAGTTGTTTCGTTTCATTTTGATTCCTCCTTAATATTTCATTTTCACGAGAGAGATTTTCTATCTTGTCCATTAAGGATTTCTGTAGTTCAAGAATTTGTTTTTGAGAACTTCTTAATGTTCTTATCAATTTTTTTAGATCTGCTTCTTGCATTACTTCTATCTCATCATCTTCATAATCTTGAATTGGGGTGTCTTTTTCATTTGGGGGTGTCATGGTGACTTCCTTGTTTTTATTACCTCGGTTTTTGCGTTTGTTATTTGGCATATTGGAGATATTTGGTTTCTTCACTGTGGTGCTTTTTCTTGTTATACTATGACTCTAGATTAAGTGGACTGAATGTTTTTGATGGAGCCTTAGAGGCTTGAGATGGGTGTGGCCTGAGAGCTCTGTTTGGTGTGCCAAAGGTGACACTCCCAGGTTAGGCGTGGTAGATCTCTCTCTCTCTCTTTCTTTCTTTCTTTTTTTGATTCAAAAGGGAAGTAATTCCTCATAGCTGAACGAAGTTGGAGGTAGTTAGCAGGCAAATGATATACCCACAGGAGCCAGAGATCAGAAGCTCTTTCCCAAGGACCACACAGGGAATCTGTTCTGCCCTCAGAGTGGGCTCAAATTCTCCTTCAGTCTCCCACTGGGTTGCCAAAGTTATGGAATTGTAGTGTCTCTGGAGAGTACTCACGTGAATTCTGTGAGTTCTCTCCCCCACCGTCTCTTTTTTCACAGTCTCAGTTCAGTAGCACCACAAATTTACTAGGTCCTAATCTCCTGTTAATTCGCCCCGCCCAGAGTCAGGTTTTTCTGCTAGGCTCAGGGCCAGTGCAGACCTGAGGTCGCTCTGCTTATGATGTATGTCCAAGATGGCGCCTGCTCTTTGTCTTGCTCGCCCTTGAGAGGTGAGCGGAGAGAGAGAAACCCGTGTCCGTACCAGTCACCTTTTTTTTTCTCTTTCTCTCTCTCTCTTCCAGTTAGCCTGCTGAGCTTCCCCCCCGCCCCCCCGGGGGTCGTTCCCTCTAGTCTCCTCTCTCCGCTTGCCTGCCGGTGTCTCGGGCTATTGAGGTTCGGCTCACCTCACGTTCCAGCACTGGTGTGTTGAGTCTGCCGCTGGTGTCCCGAACTATGGGCTCCCACGCTCACCACGCAGGTCCACTGTGAATCACGCGTTCTGGAAGAGTTTGTTCTGCTGTTTCCTCCCCTACTCTTCCTTGAACCTGCAGTATCTCCACTTTTATTAAACTGTCTCTCCCCGGACTATCAGTGTGCTCCCTTCCTATTCCGCCATCTTGCCCACATTCTTTTTCCAGTATTTTTTGATAAATATGATTACTAGCAAAGCTGTTATCATTACAAAGTGCTTGCACTTTATTCTTTTTTTTTTCAGATTTATTTTAATATTTTAGTGGTAGAGTTACAGAGACAGGTAGAGACAGAGAAGTCTTCCAACTACAAGTGCAATCTCCAAATGGCCACATCAGCTGGAGCTGGGCCAGGCTGAAGCCAGGAGCCAGGGCCATCTACCAGGACTCCAATGCTGGTACAGTGACCCAAGCACTTGGGCCATCTTCCACTGCTCTCCCAGGCCATCAGCAGAGAGTTGCATCAGAAGTGGAGCAGCCAAGACTCAAACCTGCTCCCATATGGGTTACCTGCACTGCAGGCCAGGGCTCTAAATGGCTGGACCACAGTGCTGGCCCCACTTTTTCATTTCTAATAAGTAATTAGCATTTCTTCACTTTAAATGTATTCATGTAAAACACAAATCACTCATTTTTATGGATTTGAATTCAAAGCAACAGACAAAGACAGCTCTTCATCTGCTGTTTGACTTTCCAAATGCCCACAGCAGGCCTGGGCTGGGCTAGGCAAAAGCCAGTGGTGGTTTAACATTCTGCACCACAACAATCACCACTAAGACATGATTTAAAAACCATCATACTAATTACCCACATGGGTACACCCATAATTTATTTAAGCAACCCCTTGCTATTCAACATTTAAGGTTTTTTTTCTAGGATTTTGCTAGTGTAAAAAATAATTGGCCTGTTCTTGCATGTTTTGCTAGAAACTAAGTTAAACACAAAATTATGGAGCCAAAGGGCACGTACATTTAAAGAAATGGGCAAATACTAAACACCTTCTGGAAAAGCTGTTCCCATTTATATTGGACCAGGTATGTGAGAAAATATTCACATTTAATTTTTTTTAAGATTTGTTCATTTGAAAGGCAGAACCACATGGAGAGAGGGTGAGAAAGAGAGAGAGGGGGAGAGAGAGATCTTCCATGCACTGGTTCACTCCCTAAATGGCTGCAACAGCCAGGGCTGGGCCAGGAACCAGGAACTACATCCAGGTCTCCCATGTGGATGGCACAGACTCAGTACTTGAGTACTGCTGCCTTCCCAAGCACATTAGCAGGAAGCTGGATTGGAAGTGGAGCAGCTGGGATGCCGCCATGTCCCATTGTACCACAATTCCAGCCCCTCATGTTTGAATTTTGAGAAGAAATTCTGGTAAGTTATTCCTCTCCTTGAGTTTTGTCCACAAATCTTACTTCTCATAGCTGTCTCAGTATCCTTCCAGGCTTCATGTTTTCATATATGTTAGAGTTTAAAAAGAAATTCATTTGTGTAACTCTGATACCAAGAGCCAAACTCTGCAGAACATATTCAAATCTCACACTGAAATTTGCTTTCATTGGATTGATGCCTTTTCAGTCTTCTGACTACAGTTTCATGAAACCCATAAGGTGCAGTGGTTAAGATACTCCTTGGGATGCCCAGATCTGAGAGCCTGAGTTCAAGTCTAAGCCCTCTTACTGACTCCAGCTGCCTTCTATGTGCACCCTGGAATGTAGCGGTGGTGGCTCCAGTATCAGACCCCCAGTTTGAGGTCTGGGCTCCTGGCTTCAGCCTTGGCCCAGCTCTGCACATTGCAGGCCTTTGAGGAGTGAACTGGTGGATGGAAGCTCTCTAAGTATGTGACTCTCTGCCTGCTAATTACAAAGTAAATAAATGGTTCTTCAAGTGAGGTGATAGCTGTTAATAAATTGTATGGGCATGGGAGTGAGGTGGAGAACAGCAGGGGAGATGGATTATGCAGAAAGAGCTCCACCCCTGCTTCACCAGGTTTGACAAGTTCCTTGCTTATTCTTTGCTTCCCTAACCATCCTCTTCACAAGGCCTCCCTATCCTCCAGCCTCCCCCAACCTCCCTTCCAAACGACTGCATGTAGTCCCCTGCATGTTACAGCCTCCAACACCTGTGTAGGTCATAGAGCCGCTTGACTCTTCTTCATTCCCTTGGCATCTTCCTCAATTTCTGAATCACCTTTGCGTCCCCCACTTGTCATCATGTGCGGGCAATCAGCTGAAATACTGCCCCCCCCCCCCACAAACCAAGGGAGACCAGCTTAGCTCAATCACATGAGCAAAGTTTCATGGGTGGAGTCTGGCTGTTTCAGGAATATTTGCTGCTAAATTGGATCAGCTTTGTCAATGCCAAGTAATAAAGGAAGGAAGTTGTGCTGAGACGACAGAATGGGGAGGTGGAAGTAGTCATGATGGTGGAAAAGGTGGCACAGAGAGACACTCACTGGAGCACCAACTGTGTGCAGAGCCACACTAAACCCTTGAGCACTGGCTCTGGCTTATTATTATTATTTTTGCCACTGAGTGATTTTAAGTTTCCTGGCTTTTATGGTAGTAAATAGAAACCTCTGGTTTGATATGTCCTGTTCCTCTAGCCCTACATTTATGCTAATTTTCCCAGTCAAAGATATTCAAAATGGTCTAGATTTATTTTATGATTGTAGTTATTTAAGAGGCAGAGAAGAGGGCCTGCTTTGTAGCACAGTATGTTAAACCACCACCTGCAAGGCTGGCATTCCACACCAGAGTGCCAACTCAGGTCCCAGCTGCTCTGGTCTGATCCAGCTCCCTGCTAATAGCTCAGGAAGGCATTAGTTGATGGTCCAAGTACTTGGACCTCTGCCACTCCTGTGTTGAACTAGATAGAATTTTGCTCTTTTGGTTTCTAAACTCTTCCAATGCCTGCAACTAGATTGGACAAAAGTTGAAGCTAGGAGCCAGGAACTTGAAAGTCTTCCTTGTGGATGCCTGGAGCCAATTTCTTGAGCCAGCACCAAAATCAAGAGATGGAACAGGAACTGATGTGCAATACAGGAGACCTAATTGCCAGGCCCAGTGTTTGCTCCCTAGTGGTCTACATAATCCCAACTTGACCTCCAGTCCTCACACAGTAACCACCTTTCCTGTGATTTCTAAGATTTGATTAAATGAAAGAAACATTTCAAAAACTAAGAATAACAGCAAGAAGGATTCATATGGCTATCTGGACTCTGTGCCACTAAGGGATAAAGTCTAAGCATAGGTTGAAAGGGAAAAATAATTAAACACTCATCAGCAAGTAAGATTTTTTGATTCTTTAATCACTTTCCACCTTATCATATAATTCAGGGAAAGGGGACAAGGCAGATACCAGAGATCTGAAGGGCATTTCTACAACCTGTCTACACTTTGTAGTGTCTTTTGAGGCAGACCCCACAGTCATCCTCAAATCATTCATTTACCTTTGTTTTCTCTAATCTTTCAAATTTTTCTATGCTAGCTAAGAATCCATAAAATAATCAGATGGATCGACAACTGAACTTAAAGCGTAGACTATGTTCACGAATCCCACACATTCCACACCAAGACAAAGTAGCCTGCACAGATATATAATCTCAGCTCCCATTAATACTCATATGTAAACCTTTACTTAAAATGTTCACATGGATACACTCAGTGCAGCTACCTGCTTGTATCAACTGCAAGAAGCAGAGGAACTAAGACACTCAAATGATACATACGTAAAAACAGAATGGGAGGACAAAGCCTGAAGATCTTCCCAGTTCCCATGAGTCCTCCTTACAGTGCTCTGGCTGAGCTAAGCTCAAGTCCTCTGTTCAGACCAAACGTGAGAAATTACCATCAGTTTTACCACATCCAAAAGATACATCCTCATCTGTGTGTTGAAGTATACAGCTCTGTAGTGTTAACAGTATGTAAATATGGAAAGATTTGTGCTAACTGAAAGGTTTTTATAGCAACATGTATCGGTTGGAATGAACACAGAAAACAAGTTTCATATAAAATATGAAATATATATACAAAATATACCTTGAAAAAAGATTTATTTATTTACAAGGAAGAATGAAAGAGAAGGAGAGACAGAGATGTTGTATCCCAATGGCTTACTCCCCAGTGTCCACAAGAGTTAAGGCAAGGCCAGACAAAGCCAGGAACACTATCTCAATCTCCTGCATGGGTGGCAGGCACCCAAGCACTGGAGCCATCATCCTGCTATCACCCAGGAGCATTAGCAGGAACCTGATCAGAAATAGAGGCAGGACTCCATATCAGACACTGCAATATGAGATGTGGAAATCCTAAACCACAGCTTAATCCACTACAACAAATCAACCCCTCAATTAATAAATTTCTAATGATTATTAACTATCAACAGTTTACAATCAAGTAAGAGTCAGTTCAAACAAGCTAAAAGAAAACCAGAGAGAAAACTATAAAATGGGGCAGGTGTCGTGGCACGGAGGGTTACACCACTGCCTGTGACACCAGCATCCCCTGTGGTGCTAACTGGAGTCCTGGCTGCTCCATTCCAAACCAGCTCCCTGCTAATGCACCTGGGAAAGCAGCAGAAGATGGCTAAAGCACCTGGGCCCCTGCACCCATGTGAGAGATCTGGATGAAGATCCTGACTCCAGCCTGGCTCAGCCCTGGTCGTTGCAGCCATCTGGGGGAGTGAACCAGCGGATGGAAGATCTCCCTCTGTCTCCTTCACTCTGTAACTCTGCCTTTCAGAGAAATAAATACATCTGAATATAAGTGAATATAATCTGAACATGTGATATTCTAATGACCCTACCATTCTTGGAATGAATATAAAAAATTGCAGTAGTTCAAAATTTCTAAATTAATACTAGGGAGAAGCTACAGAATAGTCAAAGAATCAATATGTTAAAAGAATTTTTTTTTAAATCTACTAAAACTATTCTCCCTAATTTTGCTCTACTTTGAATGGATTATCTAATTCTACAGGAGTCACAGAATGAAGAGTACTTGAAGAAACAACCAAAAAGGGAGCACACCAGCAGCTCAAAGAGTCATTCTTCCTCTTTAAGGCTGACATGTGAGAGAACCATGATTCTGTGCTACATGTTCATCAATGTCTACAGCTGGAACATATTCAGCTTCATACAGGAGACCCGCAGGTGAGGACAGCGTAGTCTTGCACAGATGGGCTGATTTCCCCAGCAGACCTGACAGGAATGTCATGGGCTTCCAAGCAGTGGAGAAGGTCAGATGGGACTCCGAGGCAAAGAGGCTGTGGAGGCCTGCTCTCCAGCTACTCTGCCCAGGGGTAGCCACTAAACACATGGCTCTGATTGCAATCAAAACCAGTGTTCCTTAATTTTGTGTCTATTGGCACATTATAACCAGTAAGCAGAAAACCAACTAATGATTTATTATAATAGTCTCCTTACATAAAAAAAAGTTGAGTATGCAATCTAGATTGGCCATAGGAGTGTTTCCTTACAATTATTTCAATGCTTTTGTACATTTGACAATTTTCATAATAAAGTGTTAAATAGCACCAATGACACTAGGCACATCTCAAGCAGCCACATGTGGCTAATGGCTATGCTATTAGACTGCAAAAATATACATCTCCATTATATTAAAAAGTTCATTAGACAGAGGATTCTAGAACCTATCTTCAAAGGGTCCTACAAGCCTTCACACTAATGCTTCCACCCTAAAGGCAGTACTGACTGGTTGCTGGGGCCAGCAGACCCTACTACCAGGACAGCACAGCTTCCTGGGACTTTGGCTGGAGCAGTGACAGAACCTAAAGGTTCTTTCAGACCATGCTACAGGAATGGTCGCTTATACAACTAATGAAAGATGAACTCTATGAGAAAGAGATTGAAGGCTGGGAAACACAAGTGGGAACTGTGCCCACAAGGAGTTATCAAAAAACATATGCACACATCTACATGTATTTAAGTCAAGACTCTATACAACGTATAAAGATGGGAACTGGTGTTTCTCACATAAACAAAATACAAATATTGTAAAATGAGTAATAAAGGCATAATCAAAGATATGCCTGGGCCGGCACCATGGCTCACTCGGCTAATCTTCCGCTTGTGGCGCCAGCACCCGATTTCTAGTCCCAGTTACTCCTCTTCCAGTCCAGCTCTTTGCTGTGGCCCAGGAGAGTACAGGAGGATGGTCCAAGTGCTTGGGTCCCTGCACCTGCATGGGAGACCGGGAGCAAGTACCCGACTCCTGACTTTGGATCCACACAGCACCAGCATAGCGGACTTTAGGGGAGTGAACCAACAGAAGAAAGACCTCTCTCTCTCTCACTGTCTGTAACTCGCTCTCTGTCTCTCTCTCACTGTCCAACTCTGCCTGGCAAAAAAATAAAAATAAAATAAAATAAAATAAAAACATAAATAAAAAAGATATGCCTGACCGGGATACTGACTTCACTCTAGTAACACTTTTTGTTTATACCAAAATTAATTAAATGTGAATAATCTCTGAGGGCTTTGCAAATGTAAAAAACTCAGAATCTTCTATAAGCAATTTCTGTAAGTACCAGAAAATTAAATTCTACTAGGTATTAAACAAGGGATGATCTAGAGATGGCTTCCATGGATGAGAATTGGGCTATACATTTCTATATGAAAGAACTCTGCCACAGGATGTGCTTACTAGAACAATTCCCAATTATCTTTAAAGTGAATCAGAGATATAGAGAAGAAAAATATAAAAAACACTCCCATTCAGGTTTCTGTATGTTTTATTGAAGAAAAATTTCAACAAAACATGGCTTTTATTTACAGAATTGAATGTGTGAGGGAACTGTCCAGCCCACTTGGACCCAAGTGAAGATGACTACTGAGCCTGTTTATGTGTTTTCTTATTTTCAATGCACATACAAAAAAGGTTTTTCATATTCATAAAAATCCCAATATTGTAATACAAACCCTCCCTTATCCACCCTCCATTAAATATATCAACAGCTTCAAAAATACACACTTAAATTGGTTTAATCTTGAAGTGTAATCCAATGAGACTGAAAACTAAACATTTCAGATCCTGTACCAAATAGTAAAATACACGAAGGCCTTCAGGATCCCTAAAATTTGAAAAGGTGAAAGTTACTTTTTGTTCCTAGAATGAAAGACAATTCTATAAATTCCTAAAATAAAGCAAGACCAAAATCATAAAACAATTTTGTCAACTGAATTTAGGAGAAAGGAATGATTTTGCTGACAACTAAAAACAGATTGAACAACTGAAAAATTAACATCTCTTCTGCAAGAAAAAAATAGTTTCTTCATCAATATTCTCCTTAGGAAAGTAACAGCTATGTAAAACAAAATAAAATATATATATATATAAAAATATATTCAGTACTGTAATGTCACCAATCTCATGCAATAACTACATATTTTGGTGTCTACTTATTCTTACAATGACAAAAATCATTCTGTACCCTTTTTCATATTACTTTTTTCCACAGCAATCAAAAAATAATTCACTAAAAATTTTTAATTGATTTAATAATTATTATCTTAGGTAGTTTATTTTCCAATTCTAAATAACATTTCAATGAGCATCATGTGCATAATACAACTTTTCTAATATTGGAGAATATTTCTAAAGAAGACAGGCTCAGAAATGAAATTAGTAGGTCAAAGATGAATGAAAACTGCTAATAGTTTATGCTGCTTATTATCAAACTGCTTTCCAAAAGCAGTGGACCAATCCACAACTCCAGTCAGATATGACCATGACATCCTCACCACCTACAGGAAAATAAATCTGACAGTTTAAAAGTTTAAAAGTATAAGACACTTAGTATGTGCCAGGCACTATGCTAACTTGGGAAATAGAACAAGGTTTTCACAGAGCTTGCATTCAAACTGGTGAAGCAAACTAAGTGATTACAATCCAGGGTGGGGACTTCTTGAGAAGCAGGAAGAAATTCCTTGGCTTAGACAAGGGCAACGGTCCGCAGAAGCCCTCACAAATTCCCCCACAGAAGACACAGGACGTAGGAAGCCACAGGTACCTAAAAGTATTAAGCTATAATGCATTTCTTCAAGTATAGGAGGAGAGTGATATGATTATAGGACTAATTACATTGGCATTCTTTCTTTAAATTTTATGACACTGAACCTAGGTTTTTAGACAAAGTAGCTAAAAAGTTGGGGCATTATTATACAAAGCTGTTGGATTAACTTTGTTTATTTTGACAACCTGTGAAATGTCCTGTTACCTTCTTTGAGATACAAGATAGCAAGTCTTTAATGATATAAAAAGCAGAATTACATCTGCATAAGAAACTGATAGGATGACACTGAAATAAGCTTAAATTGACTGCAGCTCTAACATGAGCCTGGTCTGTAGCAAACCTACAGACAAAACGTTGCAGCACAAGTTATAGGAATAACTATAGAGGCATTAACCTATCTTACTATAATAAATACAAACACATTTTCCTTTCTGTAAGGTTCTACAAATAAAACATATAACATTAGTAACTACCACAGTAGCACCTACCCTGTGTCTGATCCTGTTATTAGGGACTTTACACACATGCTCTGTAATCCTTAAAATAAAATTTATAAGGTAGGCTTTAAACTATTAGCCTTATCTTATAAATGTGTAATTCAAAACTCTTAAGAATCAGGAAAACACTTATTGACATCAACAATAGTGATGTCACTAAGACATAATAGTGATATCACTAAGAAGTGATAGCAATATTTGCCCCTGGGACTCTCAAGGTGTAAAGACTAACCCTCTTGACTTCACAAAACAATGAAAATTAAGAATTAGTAAAACAGGGCTGGAGCTCTGGTACAGTGGGTTAAAGCCCCAGCCTGCAGTGCTGGCATCCCATGTGAGTGTAGTGTTCAAGTCCTGGCTGCTAACTTCTAATCCAGCTCCCTGTTATTGCTGCCAGGAAAGCAGTGGAGAATGGCCCAGGTGCTTGGATCCTGAAACTGGGAAGAAGCTCCTGGCTCCTGGCTTTGGCCTGGCCCAGCCCCAGTCTTGGCCTTTTGGGGAGTGAACCAGCAGATGGATGACCTCTCTCTATCTGTCTCTACCTCTCTCTGTATCTCTACCTCTCAAGTAAATAAATCTTTAAAAAAAAAAAACTAGTAATAGAAATGCAACAGGTGTTCCCAGTGTACCTTGTTATTGTATAAATTTTTCTCTTATTATTTACCTGCACATCTAAAGCCAATAACTAAGAAACTATGTCTACAATGATTCTTCAAGTTAAACTAACAAACAGATGCCATTAAAGGCATTCCTAGCTATTAATTTAATTTGAAGATCTAATTATGCACAATCTGTGGCAGAGACCAAATGGAGAACGAAGATTCTCTATCAATCATAAAACATTGACACAAGAGGCAATTTCTACAGCTTGCCTACTTCTCCACAAACAGAACCCATAAACACATCATCAAGTGGGTGGAAGAAGCCCTAGGCTCTCCCTAAGTGGAAAAGATCCAAAAGGTTAGCTGAAGCTGTGTCTGGTTCTTAGTACACACACACATATATAGATATATGCATAAGGAAATCTGAGAGACAAATTTACTTTTTGAAATGATATAATACATAAAACAAATACTGTTCCCTATACCTTCGTTTTCCTAAATAATTAAATAATGTTTCCTTAAATAGAAGAGTTAAGTACTGCTACAGAGTGTCAGCATCTGATAGATTTCTCCACATTTTCTTCCAGACAACGAAGGTGGTACAAAGTACAATCCTTGGGAATATATAAAAGTGAAATTCAATGTTTCTTCCTTCCAGGGATCCGATCTCCTTTCTCCAAGAGGTGAAAAGACCCAATTCAGAAACCAAACTTTCTACAGCGTGAAACTGGGCCTTCAGAGTTCTTCAGAAGCCCTTGGAGAAACATCAACGATTCTGAAGGGAACATGAGAGGCAAACACAACAGCCAGTGGGAACAAAGACATAATCAAATCTCTCTCTGGAGCATGAGGTAGCAAAAATAAGAATTCTGAAGGAAATGATTTTACACAGTCAAGGAGAATCCCACGTCTTAAATGAAACTAACAACACTGTAACTTACGTCCACTTTTTTTTTAAGATTTATTTATGTATTTTAGGGCTGGCTCTCTGGGGTAACAGGCAAAGCCGCCGCCAGCAGTGCCAGCATCACATCTGGAAGTCAGTTCAAGTCCTGGCTGCTCCACTTCCAATCCAGCTCTCTGCTGTGGCCTGGGAAAGCAGTAGAAGATGGTGCAAGTCCTTGGGCCCCTGCATTTGCGTAGGAGACCCAGAGGAAGCTCCTGGCTCCGAGCTTCAGACTAGCACAGCCCCAGCTTCTGCAGCCAGTTGGGAATGAACCAGCAGATGGAAGACCTCTCTCTCTCTCTCTCTGCCTCACCTCTCTGTAACTCTTCCAAATAAATAAATCTTTTAAAAAGTATTTATCTATTTATTTGAAAGGCACTGTTGCAGAAAGGCAGAAGCAGAGAGAGAGAGAGAGAGAGAGAGAGAGAGAGAGAGAGAGAGAAGAGAGAGAGAGAGTCTTCCATCCACTTGTTCACCCCCTAGTGGATGCATCGGCCAGAACTACACTAATCCGAAGCCAGGAGCCAGGAACTTCTTCTGCTTCTCCAAAACAGATTCAGGGCCAAAGGACTTGGGCCATCTTCTGCTGCTTTCCCAGGCCATAGCAGAGAGCTGGATCAGAAGTGGAGTAGGTGAGACTTGAGTGCCGGTGCTGCAAACTGGAACTTTAACCCGCTGTGCCACAGTGCTCCCCCTCCCACAGCATACTTTTACGACATGGGTTAACAAAAAAATTTGTAACAATTTTAGGGAAATAATTTGTCTTTAGATAGTTATACGTGTAAAAAAGAGAGAGAAAATATAAGCTTTCACATATGAAGCCAGAAAGATGGAAGGAATTAAATTCAAAGTAAAAGGAAAGGAAAAAATGAAATAAAGAAGATATATAATGGACAAACACTAGAAAGAATAAATGAAAAGAAACACCAATTCATCAAAAAAAAAACAGTACAATTGATATAAACTCTAGCTGCGCTGATCAAAGAAGGAAGCCACTTACACGGCAGGATCTTAGAAAGGAAGTGACTACAGGTTCTCCAGAAGTAAACAGGTGGTAAATGAACATGATTGTTATAGGTTGTACTGTGTCCTTCAAAAAATTATTTAAGTCCCAACCTCTATACCTGTGAGTACAGGCTTTTTATGCAATAGAGTCTTTGGAAATATACTTCAGCTAAGATGAGGTCATTAGGGTGCACCCTAATGTAGTATAACTGGTGTCCTTATTAGGACAGCAACCCACCTGTGAAAACAGAGACACAAGGGGAGAATGTGATGTGAGATGTCAGAGCCAGAAATTCAGGGATTCTGAAGGCCAAGAAGCACCAATGGGGGACCGGCATTGTGGCAAAACAAGTTAAGCTGCAGCCTGCAATGCCAGAAAACCATATGGATGATGGTTCGATTCCCATCGGCTCTACTTCCAATTCAGCATTCTGCTAATGTGCTTGAGAAGGCAGTGGCCTCTGCAGCCACTTGAGGAGTGAACCGGCAGATGGAAAATCTCTCTCAATCTTTCTTTCTGTAACTCTGCCTTTCAAATAGATATTTTTTTGGGAAAAAAATGTAGAAGAAGCAGCATCACCAAGGATCAAGGATAGGTGACCACCACCAGATGCCAGGAAGGTGCAAGGGAGGAGTCCACACAGGGTCACAGAGGGGATGTGGCCCTGTCAAGATGATTTGGGTTTCTTCTATTTAGTTATTTATTCTTAAGGTATATCTATTTATTTAAAATGCACAGTTACTGAGAGAGAATGAGACAGAGTGAGAGTGAGAGAGAGAGAAGACAAAAAGAGAGAGCAAGCGATCTGCAATGGCTCCAAAGTAATCCAGTGGAAAAAGGAAAGGTTTTGTAACAGTGCAAAAACAATTGCATCTCATAAGCCTCAACACTGTTCTCAGATACAAAATAACTAGAAATCGATGCAAACCATCCATGTAAACTAAAACTATATAAAATGTCTAAGAATAAGCATAGAGAAATATAACTTTAAAAACACCAGATGCCACTGAACACTGGCCACAAGAGCTAAAATGAAAATGTTGACAATGATGGGGAGCAATTGGAACTCATATTTCTTGCTACTGGGAGAGTAAAATGATGTAACTACATTGAAAATCAGTATATGAGCTTCTTATCAAATTAAACATGTACTTACCTATGATCCAGAAATCAGATTCTTAGAGAGTTATTAAAAAGAGACAGAAATATATCCCCACACACAGAGACCCACACATAATGTCCATGGCAGCTTTATTCACAGTAGCCAAAAATGAGAAACGTATCAAATGTCCTTAACTGAGTGAACAGATGTACTCTAGCTGAACAATAGAATACTAAATAACAAAGAGAGGGAACTACTGATCCATGAAAAACCACTGATTAATTTTAAACACATGCTGATCCAAAAGCAGCCAGGAAAAAATGCACAGGATGCATGTAGTTCTGGAATAAGCTAAACAAATTGATAGTGACAGAAGAGCATCGCTGGTGGACAGAGGCCAGGTGGCTGGGGTGAGGCAGAATGGAAGATCTGGAGCTGATGCGAATGTTCTAGATTTTGATTTGCTAGCGTGTGAGAGGTAACCAGATTCACACCTATATCCCCCATGACTTAAAATGGGTACAGTCTATTGTATGGATAGTCTAACTCAATAAGGTTGACTTTTTTTCATTTCAAGGTCAAGAAAGACAAAGAAAATTTAAACACTTATTCCAGATTAAAGGACATGCCATCGATATGATGATTAAATACATTGTATTATTGTGAACATGGAGAAAAATACCCATAAATGACAATATTAGGACAATGGACACATTGGAATATGGTTTATAGATTAGATCATAATACTGTATCATTGCTAAATTTCCTGATTTTGATAATTGCAGCATGGTTATATAAGACAAAGTCCTTTTCTTCGAAAATATTCAGAAACCAGGACATATCTTCAATTTATTTTCAGGTGAATCGACAATGAAAAAAAGGTGAAGGAGAAACAGGAAAACACAGCAAAATACAAACAACTGATAACTGTGGGTAAAAGTTACATGGGCGTGTCTTGTAGTATTCTTTCAACTATTCAGTAAATTTGAATTTAAATTCTGTAACAAAATAGTTTTAAAGACAAAGTATGCTTCTATATAGTAAAAATATAACTATATCCTAGTTCTTAATTGTACTTCCAGGGTATGATAACATTGACATGTTTTATCCTATTGGTAAGGAAAAGATCCAGGGCACGCATTAGGATACTCTAACAGGTCCCGGGTTGTTCAGGGAAGCGGGAAGAATGATCCCTCAGAACCACAAAAGAGGAGCAGCTGCTCCCAAAGATGAAGCTCCCACTCCCCACAGGAAGAAGATGGTGACTGGCCTCCTGATCAGGGCTCAGGAGAAGATGTGCTTCCTCTTCCAGCTCCTGTGTCCACACTGCACTGAGCCCTGCAGTCAGAAACAGGTGTTAGCAGTGACCCCAAATTACTACAGGATACAAAAGCAGGGCAGCATTTCCAATGTTACCTGTTCTTCTAAGTGCACATTGAAGAAGGGAAATTACAATTAATTCTCTTTTTACAGACACAACTGTAGGTTCTAGAGCAATTGCCATATGCTAATCTTGTTGAGGCCAAAAATACACATTTTTCTTTCCTAGAAGGTGAGCTCATCATTTTCAAATTCCTGCAGAACAGAAAATACAAAGGTCAACTGTTTAAATCCGAATTTTCCAATGACATCTTCATGAACGTTTTAAATTCTATTTCTTAAATTCCTAATAAATATAAGTGTTCTTCAAAACTTCAACATCGAAAGATTTTGTTTATTCTTAGCCCATTAAACACATTTACCTAAAATCTCCTAGTTTATTCCAAACTGGCAACTTTTGGTCAACAGAAAAAATTACTTTGCAAAATGGCTTTTGAATTATAATATACCAAAACTACTTTCTTATTTTATTTTTTTAATAGAAGTGATAAATTTAAAAGTAGAACTGAATTTCTGTGACACAGATAACATGTCTCATGTACATATACTTTAAGGAGAAAAAACTGAATGAAATATAGTCAGGGATTAGATAGTTTCATTGATGTTTTGGTTTATTTCTTGTTTTTTTTTTTTCTTTTTTTTTTCTTTTCTTTTTTTTTTTTTTTTTTTTTTTGAAAGACAGAGTGGACAGTGAGAGAGGGAGAGACAGAAAGGTCTTCCTTTGCCGTTGGTTCACCCTCCAATGGCCGCCACGGCCGGTGCGCTGTGGCCAGTGCACCATAGCCAGTGCACCTTGCTCATCCCAAGGCAGAAGTCAGGTGCTTCTCCTGGTCTCCCATGGAGTGCAGGGCCCAAGCACTTGGGCCATCAACCACTACACTCCCGGACCATAGCAGAGAGCTGGCCTGGAAGAGGGGCAACCGGGACAGAATCCGGCGCCCCGACTGGGACTAGAACCCGGTGTGCCAACGCTGCTAGGCGGAGGATTAGCCTGTTGAGCCACGGCGCCAGCTTGTTTTGGTTTATTTCTTTGTCTTCCCCATCAATAAATAGTAGTTAAGCTAAACCATGGCAATCCACAGAAAACTATCAAAGCATGGTGTCTATCAAAAAAAAAAAAAGGTTCATTAGGTGGCAGAACTACTTTCCTACTTAGTTAAAATGATGGATAAATAAGATGTTGCACCTCCTTGAATATGTTCATCAGTCAGCAAGAAGTAGATTCACACTTAGCCTGAGGCTTAAGTAGAGGCAGGAGTACATATGTGGGGTTTTTTTGTGATTCTGAATTCTTAGGTGAGATTATTCTTTTTTCACTTTGGCTTAAACGGAGGGCTCAAGACCATTCTAGAATGTTTTTTTTTAATGTTTATTTATTTATTTGAGAGGTAGAGTTACAGACAGAGACAGGGAGAGACAGAGAAAGAGGTCTTCATCTGCTGCTTCGCTCCCCTAATGACCACAATGGACAGAGCTGGACCAATCTGACGCCAGGAGCCAAGAGTTTCTTCCAGGTCTCCCATGTGTGTGCAGGGGTCAAGGACTTGGGCTGTCTTCCAATGCTTTGCCAGGCCATAAGCAGAGAGCTGGATCAGAAGAGGAACAGCCAGGACATGAAATGTGCCCATATAGGATGCTGGTGCCACAGGCAGAGGCTTAACCCACTATGCCACAGCGCCCATGCCAGGAATAACTACTGTTAAGTCAGGATGGTACAATCACTTCATATTTCCCTAGATAACGACTGTGTTTCATTTTGTTTGTTTCATAACTCATACTGCATGTGTTTGGTATGCTTTTATCATTAATAATGCTAAACATCACTTCTCTGTTAACACCACTTACTGAAATACTTTCTTCCTAATTCTTCTGTTCTTACTAATGGACTCTACTTCAAAAAAAAAAAAAAACTGTGTGAATGAGCAATGACTATTTAGACACAATCCTTCCAACTCCCACACCAATGTTACAGTCTAAATACATTTCAGAATCTTACATTCCAGGTGATGTGCCATCATCAAGCCATTTCCATTTGCATTCCACATCACTATATGACAATCCAATCCAATACATATTTCCATGAATCTGAAATTGAACAAATGCCTACAAAGGAAACAAAACACATCATGGAAATAAGTTCCCATCTGTTGGAAGAGTGGGAAGAAAAACAGGTAGAGGGACAAAAGCTGTATCCACAGCCAGTACTCTGTCAGTCTCCACAACACCCTTCATCCCTGCTTCCTAGAAAAATCTCTCATTCTACAAAGCCTACATTTTCATTTTCCAAAGAACATTTCCTTAGGAGATGATTTATATACATTAAAATCGGTTGCCAGTCTCATGAATTAGTTAAAGCATGGAAAATGTTTAAATTAAAATACCTACAAATAAGAAATTTGTTAAATAATGTATGACACTTCAGAAAACTATTCAGACTCATGCTCCAAAAGAATATGTCATGGTGTAGAGAATGTAGCACTGCATGATCTTAAATGAAAGAAGAAGTCTTCAAAACAAATTTCTTAAATAAAAACTGATTGTGATCACATCAAGGTGTCATGTACCAATGCCATCTCACTAGTCCAAGTGATCAATTTCAGTTCACAATTGATCATAATGAAAGGACTAAGAGTCAAAGGGAGCACATAAACAAGTCTAGTACGTGCTAACACTAACCGATAGAATAAATAAAGGGGAGAGTGATCCAACATGGGAAGCGAGATACTCAGCAGACTCATAGAATGGCAGATGTCCTAAATAGCACTCTGGCCTCAGAATCAGCCCTAAAGCCATTCGGATCTGGCTGAAAAGCCCATGAGAGTATTTCAGGCATGGAAAGCCAAGACACTCTGGCAAAAAGATCTCTGTGAGTGAGATCCCAGTGGAAAGAACAGGTCTTCAAAGAAGGAGGTACCTTTCTCTGAAGGGAGGAGAGAACCTCCACTTTGACTATGACCTTGTCTAAACAAGATAAGAGTCGGAGAACTCAGAGGGCTTCCATAGCCTTGGAAACTCATGACTGGAGCATAGGGAGATTACTGAGGCCATAAACAAGAGTGTCAATTTGTAAAGTCAACAACAGGAGTCACTGTGCACTTACTCCTCATGTAGGATCTCTGTCCTTAGTGTGCTGTACATTGAGATTTAATGCTATAACGAGTACTCAAACAACATATTTCACTTTGTGTTTCTATGGGGGTGCAAACTGTTGAAATCTTTACTTAATGCATACTAAACTGATCTTCTGTAAAAAAAAAAATTATCAATTCCCAACTTGACTCTCACTGGGATTAAATATGACAATAGGTCTGATCTGATTTCATCATCATGTAAAAAATCATCTATCATTTTTCACTTTATGTTTCTGTGTGGGAGCAAACTGTTGAAATCTTTACTTAACGTATACTAAGCTGATCTTCTGTATATTAAGATAATCGAAAATGAATCTTGATGTGAATGGAAGGGGAGAGGGAGTGGGAAAGGGGAGGGTTGTGGGTGGGAGGGACGTTATGGGGGGGAAGCCATTGTAATCCATAAGTCGTACTTTGGAAATTTATATTCATTATATAAAAGTTAAAAAAATTTCAAAAAAAAAAAAAACTGATTGTGTGGGGGGTGTGCATTACACTCTTCACTCACAGAAGAAAGCCTTGCTTTTAGGTAAGTAGTTGGAAGAGATAAAAGGAGGGGAGTAAGTGTTTGGGAATATTAAAAATGTCTAAAATTTACTATAACAGCCAGCGCTGTGGTGCAGCGGGTTAAAGCGCTGGCCTGAAGCGCTGGCATCCCATATGGGAGCCAGTTCTAGTCCCAGATGCTCCTCTTCTGATCCAGCGCTCCTGGACTATGCTGCAACCCCACTGCTTGCCACCCCATAGGGAAAAAATAACTGTGGTTCTAGGGCACAGGTTACCAAAGGTTCAGATAAGTACTTCCTCCAAGGAAAGGCATATTTTCTTGTAAGTGGCACTACTGCAGTCTCCTTGAAGAGAGAGGATACAAACTTCACCCTTCATAATCATCATCATAATAGATCATGTGCATTGAACACTCAATGAGTAGCAGGATCATATGCTTATTAGCAGACAGGGTTTCCAGGGAGATTCTGAACTCTATAATCTTCCCCACAGAATAGGAAGAATAGCTGAAGATCCCTCTTTCTGGACCACCCTCCCCTTCGCAGCATCTTGGGTCACAGGGGAGAGACACATTCATGAGATTCAGAGTACATGGAGGAGTCTGTGATACCAGTTCATGTTCATTGTCAATCTTCAAAAGGGAGGAACCGTAACTTTGGCAGGTTTGTTTACATTGCTCCCAGGTGTTATCTTGCAGAATAAAATAATAGCAGTTTACTCCATAACAGGACCAGTAGTCTTCATGGACTTTACCTACAACAAGTGAGGACAGTCATTGAATTTCTTATTATCTAGTCATCTGTGAATGAGAACAATATATTTATCAGCCACCCCTAACTGACACAAAGGCTCAAGCCTATCTATAATAATTACTAGTGGCTGGTTAAGGTTGAGGGTGGAGGTTGGCAATGTGTAGAGAGAGGTTAGCTAAGTCCCAAAACACAGTCAGGTGCAGTATCAAGTTTTAGTGTTCCTTCAGTCAGTACGGTGACCAGACTTCACCAGGATGAATTATCACTGAAGAACTGGAAGAGGGGAGCTTGTGGGCTCCAAACACAAAGAAAGGACAGGAAAATGAAAAGTCTAAATGTGATTGGTTTGCACCATGTTTATGTGTTAAAATATTACATGAGACCCATACTATGTCCAAGTAGTATGTTCTGTCAAAAATTTTTAAATAGAATAATTCTCTTAAAATGCTTAAAGAGTTACAACTGCATTTGATTGTGAGGATATAGTCTGAAAAGACAAGAGTCTCACAGTGTCGGGACACATCAGTACACGGGAGATAACTCCTCATGATTGCACTTCTCTGTGGTATCTGCAGTGGCCAAACCCATGGGAAGACAGAATAGAAGGAGGTTGTGCAGAGGTGGTGGGCAGGGAAATGGAAAATTTTGTTCTCTGAGTGTAATCTTTCAGTTATGTGTGAGGAACAAGTTCCAGAGATCTACTGTACAACATAGTGCCCACGGTGAGGGACGCTGTATCATACACTTAAAATTTAAAGATCTCACAGTCAGTGTTCTTACCACGGTGAACAACAAAGGACACGTTGGGAGGTGATATAAAAGTCTATTTTCCTTATTATGGAGATTGAGTCATGGTTGGATGCATGTGTCCATTCGTCAAATCATGTATATTTAATCTATGAAGTTTTGGATGCTAATAATAGCTCAATAAAGATGTTTTAAAATAATAAAAAAATAGTCTAAGTTTTTAAAAATATTCTAGGATGCTTCAAAATAATTAAAATAATCTAAGTTTTTCAAAAATATTTTAAGATGCTTTCTAATTTAAAAGTATATTTTGGTGACCGGCATTGTGGTATAGTAGGCTAAGTGTCCACCTGAGGCCCTGGTACTCCATATGGGCTCCTGTTCATGTCCCTGGTGCTCCTCTTCAAATCCAACTCTCTGCTTATGGCCTGAGAAAGCAGTGAAGATGGCCCATGTGTTTTGGACCCCTGCACCCTCATGGGAGACCCAGAAGAAGCTCCTGCCTTCTGGCTTTGGCTCAGCTTGGCTCCAGCCATGGGGCCAAGACCTTTCTCTCTGCTTCTCTCTCTCTCTCTCTCTATCTCTCTCTCTCTCTGGTTAGGTGGTAAAGCCACCACCTGCAGTGCCAGCATCCCATATGGGTGCAAGTTCAAGTCCCAGCTGCTCCAGTTCCGATCCAGCTCTCTGCTATGGCCTGGGAAAAACAGCAGAAGATGGACCAAGTCCTTCTACCTGCATTCCTGTGGGAGACCTGGATTAAGCTCCAGGCTCCTGGCTTCGGATTGGCTCCAGCTCTGCCCATTTTGGCAATCTGAAGAATGAACCAGCTGGTGAAAGACCTTTCCTCTCTCTCTGTGCCTCTGCCTCTCTGTAACTCTGCCTTTCAAAGAAATAATCTTTAAAATAAAATCTCTAAAATTATATGTAGAAATATTTCTCTTCCCTTTATATATTTATATTTATAGTATAAAAATGTATAAATAGAAACTAAATGTCTACTAAGTACTATAATTAAATATACAAAAGATATTTTAAATATATGAATATTTACTGGTTGTTTATAATCTGGACAATTCATTCCATCATTAGGCAACATTTTAGTACTTACTGCATGAGATTTAATATTTTTATCTCTTGGGTGTTTGTATAAATGTCAACACTAGGACAAATCTTGCAGATATCTTGCAGGGAGTATATTATTACGGTACTTTCAAAAGCTCATGAAAAAAAGAAAAAGTGTTCATGAAAATATAAGCTTCTTTGGGTGCCAATTTTTTGAAATCCCTGTAGAATTGTTTAATAAGGTGCATTTTCCATGAATCTTTAAAATTACACTGGTATTGGTGGTCACATATAGAGCAAATATCTGAAGTCAAGGCAGACACACCAACATACACACACACACACACACACACACATACCACAATATATCTCTATAGCAGCATTCAAATAAAACTGTTGTGCCCGTTGTAGGTAATATTTTTACTGAAAGCCTCTGCATTTTATGTGAGCAACACCCCAAGTCTCACAGGGCCAGATCAGCTGAATTGCTAGGGGTCTGGCATACTGTTTCACCATCTGGGAATAGAGAGGAGGCAAAAACTGCCATGGAGTCTGGGGAACCACAGGGCTCTACGCATGCAAATGTGGTTCCAGGGATTCCAACACCCTGCATCTGAAAGGCACAAATTCAAAGCTGTCCAGTGGAGCCATAGATCACTAGGCATAAGTGTGCTTATTAGATGTCAAGGCTTCTAGAGGGGAAGAAATGACCAAGACGACACAGTGAATCCTTCCACATTTCTTCCATACCTGGATTGTGCACAGATTTCGGGACGGTATCTTTTTTTGCACAGCGTCCATTCTGTTTTAAAAAGGGTGACTTCAGTGCATTTTCCATTAGAAGGGTTTTATTTTTGAGAGTGTCATATTCTAAAGACTGATTTGCCAAGAGTTGCTTCTTTAAGTAGTCATCATTTTGCACGACGTGGTACATTTGAGTGAGGTTTCCTAGAATTTCCTGCTGTTGATGCTTTTCTTGAATAAGCTGTAAAACTAAAACGTGCAGCACAGATATCATAAAAATACAATCATGAGGTCCAACTGTGAAATTAGAGACAACAGGAAAAGTCTCACTTTAACAACCAACTCATATGATTATTTCAGTAATTTGACATTTAGAAAGTAACACCTCAGTGAACTGACCACAGAAATGGAAACATCAAATTTCTCACTAATAGCCACTGAAGGGTAGCCTAAATAAAATACCTGATGGCTAACACCATACCTTACAGTTCAGCTCATTTTAATAGCACATCATTTACAAATAAATAGCAAATCAAAGTTCAGTTAATTAACATTTAATGATACATCTTCTGAAGATAAAAACCTAACCTAGCAGGCAGATGTTTGTGGACAGATGCCTGTGTCCCACGACTGAGTACCCGGGTACAGTGCAGTGCCCAAGCCCTGGCTCCTGACTCCAGAGTCTTGAGAGGAGGCTGCAATAACACAAGAAGTTGAGTTTCTGCCACCCATGTGGAAAACCTGGGCTGAGATCCTGGCTCCCAGCTGCAGGTATTGTTGGGTGAACTGCCAGAAGGGATTCTTTCTCTCTCTTTTTCTCTCTCTCACCCCACCTCAATTAAAAAAATAGTTGTAGCCTGAACTTAAAAACATGAAGATATAATACAATTATTATTGGAAAAGATGATAAGTCAGAAAATAGGTGATTTCATACAAGGGTAGTATATCCATGGTTTTCCTTAAGATGAGAAAAACAGAGAAAGACAAGAAAAAAGCTTACATTCCAGATCATCTTCTATGTGCATATTAATTCTTCTTACTGTTTCCTTATTATGTACATCAAAATAAATAAATAAACAGCCAAAGTGTTTTTCTCAGACTGACAATGATCTCAACTCAATGGCAGAATCCTACACAACAACCTACCAGAAGCAATGTTCCCGTGCATTATGCAGAATGAGACAGCTCACCACAGCTTCAGAGCCAGTGAACTAGGTAAGCAGAGTGAACACCACCGTGAGATGTGTTCCTGAAAAACTCACCAACAGAGTCCAGAACCCTCTGGGAGGTCCCCAAGTTTCAACATGGAGCAACACTGTTAGTATCTGCACAAAGCATGGTTACTGCAGGTCCTCAGACTAGAAAGATGGACTCCAGTACTCACTATTTGCCTCCAGCACTCTGACCATCACTGAGAGAAGTAAACAGAGAGTTCCAAGAATCACTGCAAGGAGATGCCAGGGCACTGAGAACTCTTTAAAGAAAAAAGAGAGAGAGAGAGAGAGCCTGGTTACCACTTACCTGCATCAGGGACGCTGTTTGAAGCAAAGGGAAGATCTTTAAAAATTTTATAAGACTACATCATTCAAAGTGATTTAAAATTTTAACCTATAAAATACAGTTTTAAAGTTTAAGGTTTCCAGTTGATGTGGGAGACATAGAAGAAGCTTCTGGCTCCCAGCTTTGGCCTGACCCAGCTCCAGCTATTGCAGCTCTCTGGGGAGGAACCAATATTTGCAAGATTCTCTCTCTCTCTCTCTCTCTCTCTCTCTCTCTATCTCTTTCTCTCTCTTTCTCTCTCTTTCTCTCTCTTTCTCTCTCTCCTCTCTGTGAAAATCTGACTTTCAAATAAAATAAAAAAAATCCCAAAAAAGAATTTCTGACTGATGTACTCATCACAGAATTCCCCTGTACAGGAATAGTTCTTCAGGGTTTAAAAGCGGGCCCCTACTGAAGCACCACTGACAGCTGATGTAAGACACACAGGGGAGTCCACAGTGACACGCATCCTTCCTGTGATCACAGATAATCATGCAAAGGAAAAGCAGGCAATGGTCTTGAGTCTGGGTTGCAAAAGGGATCACAGGCCATCCTGACAGGAGGTTCTGGAAATCCACTTTTCCTGCTTCACCATCAATTTGTTTTTCTGTAGACAATACTATATCCTTTCACTTTTGATGTCTGCATATTAGAAAATTATATCATTGATGATCACCAAACTAAAATGATAAAAGTTATTTTCAGCTTAGAGTTTATACTGTGACAATATTTGAGGTACAGAGAAAACAGAAATATTAGAAAGTCCCTTTGATTTGAAAATTTTTTCCTTCTTCATGGCCTTTAACATCAGATATATATTCTTAAGGTATCTAAAATGTGTTCTTTGAATAAATTTGTTTTTAACACATATTTTTCACTCTGTAAACATTCTCTAAGATATGCTACATTTTCTTGGAACACTTTTCTGCCTTTTTTTTTTTTTTTGGACAGGCAGAGTTAGTGAGAGAGAGAGAGACGGAGAGAAAGGTCTTCCTTTGCCATTGGTTCACCCCCCCGGATGGCTGCTATGGCCAGCACACTTTGACCAGCGCACTGCGCCAATCCAAAGCCAGCAGCCAGGTGTTTCCTCCTGGTCTCCAATGCGGGTGCAGGGCCCAAGCACTTGGGCCATCCTCCACTGCCTTCCTGGGCCACAGCAGAGAGCTGGACTGGAAGAGGAGCAACCTGGACAGAATCCAGTGCCCCAACCAGGACTAGAACCCAGGGTGCCGGCGCTGCAGGCGGAGGGTTACCCAAGTGAGCCGTGGCACTGGACATGTTTTATTTTTTAAAGGATTCACAAATCATTATTGACCAGATTTGAATAAAAGCAGTCTATTAGCTGCTCATAGGATTCATTAATTTCTCCATTCTGCCAACTGTCCTTTCAAGATTTCCGTTCTACTATTCTGCCTTGTAATAGCTTATTATAGCCATTAGACAATCAGAAGTATCTATATGAACTTTTCCCAAGCCTCAAGTTTGCTAATCAATACAAGACAGGTGAATTTAGAGGCCTAAAATATATACACGGGGATAGGCATTGTGATGCAGTGGGTTAAGCAGCCGGTTTTTGCAATGCAGGCATCCCATATCACAATACCCATTCATGTCTCAGCTGCTCCACTTCTTATATAGCTCCCTCTTAATGCACCCGAGAAAGCAGCAGAAGATCACTCAAGCATTTTGGTGTCTGCACTCTATGTGTGAGATCCTAAGACAGTCCTAAGCTCCTGGCTTCTGCCTAGCCCAGCCACGGCTGTTGCGGCGTTTGGAGTAAACCAGTGGTCCTCTCTTTGTCTTTCTCTCTCTCTCTCTCTGTCTCTCTGTCTTTCTGTGTGCCACTCTACTTTTCAAATAAAAAAAAATAAATTGTGTGTATATATATATATATATATATCTACCTTTGTAATCAGTTTTTCCACACCTTCGAGTGCCATCAGGTCTTAGTCTATTCTGCGACTCTGAAGAAGACTGGGGAAATCTCAAAGCTGAATAAGTCTCCTCCTGATGGCTCATCTCTAAAAGAAGAGAAACATATCTGGCATCAAAACTTTGCTATACGATGGCTTCTAAAGAAAAATCAAAATGGCAGCTTGAAGGAACATTCCCGACGTGATGGTGAGAGCTAATTGTGTGTGTCTCCCTGTACACATGTTTATCTTCTCCTGCAAGCACGCAGACAGTCTGATTTATATAAGAAGGGGAAATCCTGTTAACATTTCCATTAAACTCATTTAGAATCCTAGTGATCATTGCCACGGTTATCAGAAAAGATAAACGGAAGAAAAAGATTGCCGGAAGATTATTGTCCCATTTACTCAATTTCACTCAAAATGTTCAACATACGCAAAAAATATTATGACAAAGTAGTACCATCTCAAAGCTCTGAAACACATTTAAATGGTTGATTCTTTTTTTTTTTTTTTTTTTTTTTTTTTGTTTATTTTTGACAGGCAGAGTGGACAGTGAGAGAGAGAGACAGAGAGAAAGGTCTTCCTTTGCCGTTGGTTCACCCTCCAATGGCCACCGCGGCCAGCGTGCTGCGGCCGGCGTACCACGCTGATCCGATGGCAGGAGCCAGGAGCCAGGTGCTTTTCCTGGTCTCCCATGGGGTGCAGGGCCCAAGCACCTGGGCCATCCTCCACTGCATTCCCTGGCCACAGCAGAGAGCTGGCCTGGAAGAGGGGCAACCGGGACAGAATCCGGCGCCCCGACCGGGACTAGAACCCGGTGTGCCGGCGCCGCTAGGCGGAGGATTAGCCTAGTGAGCCGCGGCGCCGGCTTAAATGGTTGATTCTAACAACAATAAATCTGCACTCTGAAAGAGTATAAATGCCTTGGCTTAAAAAATACATATTTCGATATGCATATGAGTGCTTTTAAAGCTCTTGCATTCTTTTCATACACTCTAAGAAAGTGCTTCCCAAAGTACATCTTGAAGATCAACTGTAAATGATTACAAGAGGGTGAATATCATTAGTTGGTTAGCATTTCAGAGTCCAGTGTCTTGTACAAGATAAGCTGAATAAAAATGTCTTAGGTTCCCGGATATGATGTTGCCATCAAAACTTTTGTGAAAATAAAATTTTTATGGGTAATCTCTTGTTAAGGTCTTTTAAGGATTAATCTAGCAATAAATATCAATGTAGAAAGAAATTATCAAATAATAAAATTGGAAATTTACCTTGCTTCTTACATTCATGTAAGTGAGAAGATTATATCAAAGAAGCAGGAAATATGCAAAAAAACTGCACACATAACTATAACCTTTTATACATATTTAATTACAAAATTTTCTATACTTATTTACATTTTCTCTAACTTCCTACTAGGAAACAAGAACATTTCTGCTACAGAATGCTTCAATATGGAATGATAATATGCAAATCATTGGAGCCAAGGAAAAGTAACTCCTCAAGTCACTCTTCTTTATGTTCACAACACAAAGCAAAACTCATAGCATATTGAGAAAGAGAAGATAACTCATCCTGGACGCTGAACCTCAATTTTGACACACTGCAGAGTCCATGCAATTCTAATGCAATGAGAGGCAATGCTTTCCTGCCATGCTAATTCTCAGGCCACGTCACTTGTAGTTCAGTGCCATATTCCTAGAATAAGTAGAATTAATAGGATACCCAGGTGCTAAGATCCAAGGGAGTAAAAGCAGGTGTTACCTGGATCCATGCCGTGCAGTGATGCAGGTGGAAGAAACCGACCCCAATATGAGGGAGAAGTCGTCCACTCCAGTCGAAAATCCCCTAGGGGCTCCACGACGAGAAGCAAACTGCCTCTGAGTGAGGATACTCCGACTCAAAATGCTCTGCCCCTCCTGGTGAAGTGGTAGAGGAAACTGAATGATGAAAGCTGTTGTTTACAGGAAAGGAAAGATGGTCATGCGCTGTGTCTTCCTCCATTTCAACTAATCAACCATTTAGCATTTTTGCAAAACAGCACTCAAAACCAATATTTATGGACTGAAAAAGCTGAGCAACACATGGTTGTGGAAAACAAGATGAATGTCATTAACAGAAAAGTAACAGATATAAAGCAAACCACCAAAGAGATGGGCAAAACATTTGTGTGTTTATACAACTAGGGACAGGACTCATTTCTTTAGCTCTTGGTTTAAATAATTCCCTCTCTGTTAGAAAGCTTCTGTTATATGTTGCTATTTTTTAAAGAAAGATTATTCCATTTTAGTTCATGTTTATTTCAGGTAAAATTGTTTTTAAATTTTTTTAAAATACCTGCCATTCCACTATAAAAAATTTGGTTTATTTTCTTCCAGCATTTTTTGATAAATTATGTTTACTAGCAAAGCTTGTATCAATACATAGTGCTTCCACTTTAGATTTATTTTATTATTTTATTGCTAGAGTTACAGAGACAGGTAGAGACAGAGAAAGAGGTCTTCTATCTACAAGTTCAATCTCCAGTTGGCCATAAGAGCTACAGCTGGGCCAGGCTGAAGCCAGAAGCCAGGATCTTCTTACATGACTCCCATGCTGGTACAGTGGCCCAAGCACTTGGGCCATCTTCCACTGTTCTCCCAGGCCATCAGCAGAGAGTTGCATCAGAAGTGGAGCAGCCAAGACTCAAACCTGCTCCCATATGGATTACCAGTGCTGCAGGCCAGGGCACTAACTGGTTGGACCACAGTGCTGGCCCCACTTTATTCTTTTCTAATAAGTAATAAGCATTTCTTCACTTTAAATGTATTCATGTAAAACACAAATCATTCATTTTTATGGATTTGAATTCAAAGCAACAGACAAAGACAGCTCTTCATCTGTTGGTTGACTCTCCAAATGCCCACAGCAGGCCTGGGCTGGGCTAGGCAGAAGCCAGTGGTGATTTAACCCTCTGCACCACAACAACCACCCCTAAGACATGATTTAAAAACCATCATACTAATTACCCACATGGGTACACCCATAATTTATTTAAGCAACCCCTTGCTATTGAATAATTAGCTTATTTTCCAGTTTTTTGCTACTTTAAAAACTAATTGCCCTGTACTGTTGCATGTTTTGCTAGAAACTAACTTAAACACAAAGTTATGGTGTCACAGGGCATGTACATTTAAAGAACTGGGATATACATATTACTAAACACACCCTGGAAAAGTCATGCCTATTTGTATTCCACCGGTTGTGTGTGAAAATATTCACATTTAATTTTTTTTAAGATTTGTTCATTTGAAAGGCAGAACTATAGGGAATAAGTGTAAAACAGAGAAGGAGAGAGAGAGAGAGAGCAAGATCTTCCATGCACTGGTTCACTCCCTAAATGGCTGCAACAGCCGGGGCTGGGCCAGGAGCCAGGAACTACATCCAGGTCTCCCATGGGGATGGCACAGACTCAGTACTTGAGTACTGCTGCCTTCCCAAGCACATTAGCAGGAAGCTGGATTGGAAGTGGAGCAGCTGGGATGCTGTCATGACCCATTGTACAACAATTCCAGCCCTTCATGTTTGACTTGTGAGAAGAAATGCGGATAAGTTATTCCTTTCCTTAGAGTCCAGAAATCTTAATTCTACTATCTGTCTCCACATCCTTCCAAGCCTCACTTTATCATATATGTTAGAGTTTAAAAAGACATTCATTTGTGTAACTCTGATACCACGAGCCAGACCCTGCATAACATATTCAAATCTCACATTCAAGTTTGCTTTTTTTTTTTTTTTTTTTTTTGACAGGCAGAGTGGACAGTGAGAGACAGAGAGAAAGGTCTTCCTTTTTCCATTGGTTCACCCCACAATGGCTTCTACTGCCGGTGCGTTGGGGCCAGCGCACTTCGTGGATCCACAGCCAGGAACCAGGTGCTTCCTCCTGGTCTCCAATGCAGGTACAGGGCCCAAGGACCTGGGCCATCCTCCACTGCAATCCTGGGCCACAGCAGAGAGCTGGACTGGAAGAGGAGCAACCTGGACAGAACCCGGCGCCCCGACCAGGACTAGAACCCGGGGTTCCGGTGCCACAGGCGGAGGAATAGCCTAGTGAGCCATGGCGCCAGCCTGAAATTTGCTTTCATTTGATTGATGCCTTTTCAATCTTCTGACTACAGTTTCATGAAACCCATAAGGTGCAGTGGTTAAGATACTCCTTGGGATGCCCAGATCTGAGAGCCTGTGTTCAGTCTAAGCCCTCTTACTAACTCCTGCTGCCCTCTGATGTGCACCCCAGTATCTGACCCCCAGACTGAGATCTGGGCTCCTGGCTTCAGACTTGGCTCAGCCCTGCGCATTGCAGGCCTTTTGGAGAGAACTGGTGGATGGAAGCTCTCTCTCTCTCTCTCTCTCTGTATGTGACTCTTTGCCTGCCTATTACCTAGTTAATTAAATAGGTCTTCAAGTGAGGTGATAGTTGTTGATAGATTGCGTGGGCCTGGGAGTGAGGTGGAGAACAGCAGGGGAGATGCATTATGCAGAAACAGCCCCACCCCTGCTTCACTAGGTTTGACAAGTTCCTTGCTTATTCTCTGCTTCCCTCACCAGCCTCCAGCCACTACTAAGCCATGCTCTTCACAAGGCCTCCCTATCTTACGGCTGCCCCTACCTCCCGGCGAAATGACTGCACATAGTCCACTGGGTGTTCTGGCCTCAAGGACTCAGTATAGGTTGTATAGCCTGTTGACTACTTTTGTCCCTTGGCCTCATCCTTAATCTCTGCATCACCTTTGTCTATTCCACTTGCCATCATGTGCGGGCAGTCAGCTGAAATAACCCCCAACATCAACCTAGACCAGCATAGCTCAATCACATAAGCAAAGTTTCATGGGTGGATCTGGCTGTTTCAGGAATATTTGCTGCTAAACTTGGATCAGCTTTGTCAAAGTCAACAAAATAAAGGAAGGAAGTTGTGCTGAGAAGACAGAATGGGGAAGTGGAAGTAATCATGATGGCTGAAAAGGTGGCAGAGAGAGACACTCACTGTAGCGACTACTATGTACGGAGCCACACTTAAGCCTTGAGCACTGGATTTGGCTTATTATTGTCCTCATTTTACAAATGATGGAATTAATGTTGAGGTTGAGATGCCTAGGGATGCATTATTGCTCATTTTTGGCCCATGTTAAAATAATGCCTGACTGAACACATACAGCACGCACAAACTGAGGATTCAGGAGGGCCTGGGTTTTCAACAAAGCTCTTGGCACAAAGTAGCAGACAGATGCGGCTTGAACTGCCAGCCCTAGCCCCCGTGTGTTATTTCAGGCAAGTCTTCACTTCTCTAAGCCTCGCATTCACCACAAGAATGTAATATCGTTTGCCTTCCAGGAAGCTATGGGGATTAAATAAGGTACATAAATAACAATGATCAATAATAATGTGGCATGTATATACTAGATTCACTGACCGTTAACTTTTCGTTATAGTCCATGATTCAAATCCTTCCTAGTCACAAAAACTTGACAAGTCCTTCTGAATCCTCAGCCTCAGTTTCCTCCCATGTCCAGTGAGAATATCACCCACTAAATAGGCATGGTGAAATTAGCACTCCAGAAAAGCTTTTGCTGTTTTTGGGGAGCGTAGGTTTATTTGAGGAGGGCTTGGATTTCCACTCTTAAATTTCTGGAGATGGTGGAAGAGTGAGGACTGCAACCACAGATCCTGACACAATGCTGTGTTTTGCCCCCACCAAAACTCCTTCTGAAGCAGCCCCAGGAATTTGCTATTAGTGGGAGGTGTTTGCATCAAAGGGTGGAGCCCCCGTGAATGCATGAATGACTGTCTCCAAAGAGTGAGTTCTCCCTCTCACAGGACCATCATGTCTTACGCACATGCACACAGTGTGGGAGCTGGGAAACCTGGTAGCACAGCATAGCTTACAGTACTGCTCTAGAGAAAACTCCTGAAGCCTCACATCTGTGTATTTATATCCTGCTGCTCCATGGAGGTAGTGGAGGGGATGTTGAAGCTATTTTGTATCAAAAATTCAGATCTGTATAGCTGCAGAGAGGTTGGACAGTCCTCAGGATGGAAGCTGGTGAGTGCAGAGCACACGTGTTTACAACTCATATATCCCTTCAGAGTCCCACATCTGTACTGTCCATTGTTGTCAATGCAGCACATTCAAGGTGTGATGCCTACAAGTGCACTTGCTGAACAAAGTAGATAGTGTTAAGAGGAACTGACTCTAAAATCTACATTTTTGGTAGTTTTTTTAGAAGGAGTATGAGACTAGGGATTAGAAAGCCAAGCTGTAATTACTCCTTCTGAACTCTATTTTCTGTTTCTCCCAAAGTTCTATATTTCTGAGAAAAGCAAATGTCCTCTTTAAGTGAAAAGGCAATCATCACAAGAAGACGACAGGAATTTAACACTGGACTAATGATGGGGCTGGTGCTGTGTCTTAGCAGGTAAAGCTGCTGCCTGTGATGCCAGCATCCTATATTGGCACCAGTTTGTGTCCTGGCTGCTCCACTTCTGATCCAGCTGCCTGCTAATGGCCTGGGGGAAGCAGAGGAAGATGGGCCAACTGTTTGGGCTTCTGAATCCGGGTGGGAGACCTGGGTGAAGATCCTGGCTCATGGCTCCTGGCTCCTGGCTTTGGCCTGGCCCAGATCTGGCCATTGAAGTCATCTGGGGAGTGAACCAATTGATGGAAGAACTCTTTCCTCTCTCTTTCTCTTTCTCTCTCTCTCTCTCTGACTCTCTCTCCCTCCTTACCACTCTAAAGAAATAAATATTTATAAAAAGATTGGATTAATTGAAGCTCCTGATACAACCCTTGGATAAAGTACAAACATGGATGTAATACTTTATCATGACCACTGTTAATAAAGATGAAAATATTGAAGGATTTTTTAATGTACATTGTCAGAATCCTCTTGTGCAAAACACACAATGTTGTAGACATATGTGTGCTCATAAGTGTGGAGGTGTCAAGCAGTCACTTATTTCCTGATTGCAAAAAACTTTTTTTCTTTAATTTGGGAAACCACATATTTACCATTCCCTTCCGCTTGCACAACTGGCTAGAAGCCTAGCACACAGCTTCTGGCCACATCTTGAAACCTCAGTGGCTTTATCGGGTCACAGTAGCTGTGGCTCTTCCTGTCCAAGGCTGAGTGATGGACATCTGGAAAAGACACACTCATGCAGCGAAGGCTGGTCTGAGTCACTGCCTTTGGAGGAGTAACCACCCAGGTTCCCACCTCCTTATTCATTTGTCTCAATGCCTTTTTACCACTGAGTGATTTTAAGTTTCCTGGCTTTTATGGTGGTAATTAGAAACCTCTGGTTTGATATGTCCTGTTCCTCTAGCCACTCCATTCATCCTTATCTTCCCAATCAAGGATAGTCTAATGGTCTAGATTTATGTTATGGTTGTAGTTATTCAAGAGGCAGAGAGGGGGCTGCTCTGTAGCACAGTATGTTAAACCACCACCTGCAAGGCTGGCATTCCACACCCGAGTGCCAGCTCAAGTCCCAGCTGCTCTGGTCTGATTCAGCTCCCTGCTAATGGCCTGGGAAGGCAGAGGTTGATGGTTCAAGCACTTGGGCCGCTGCCACTCACGTGGTGCCCTGGATGGAATTTTGTGCTTCTGGTTTCTAAATCCTCAGATGCCTGCAACTAGACTGGACAAAAGTTGAAGCTAGGGGCCAGGAACTCAATTCAAGTCTTCCTTGGGGCTGCCTGGAGCCCAATTTCTTCAGCCAGCACCAGAATCAAGAGATGGAACCAGGAACTGATGTGCAGCACAGGAGTTTCAATTGCCAGGCCCAGTGTTCGCTCCCTAATGGCCTAGATTTAAAATTCTGCATCGTCCCAACTGGGCCTCCAGTCCTCACACAGTTGATTTCTAAGTAACCAAATGAAAGAAACGTTTTAGAAACTAAGAATAACAACAAAAAGGATTTCACATGACTATCTGGACTCTGTGCCACTAAGGGATAAAGTCTAAGCATAGGTTGAAAGGGAAAAATGATTAAACACCCATCAGCAAATAATTTTTTTTATTCTTTAATCACTTTCCACCTTATCATACTGTTCAGAGAAATGGGACAAGGTAGATACCAGAGATCTTCAGCAGATTTCTTCAACCTGTTTACACTTTGTAGTGTCTTCTGCGGCAGACCCCACATTCCTCCTCAAATCATCTTTTACCTTATTTTCATTAACCTTTAAAATTTTTCTATTCTAGCTAAGAATCCATAAAACAATCAGATGGATTAGCAACTGAACTTAAAGTATAGACTATGTTCATGAATCTCACACATTCCACACCAAGACAAAGTAGCCTGCACAGATATATAATCTCAGCTCTCATTCATACTCATATTTAACTCTTATTTAAATGTTCAAATGAATACACTCAATGAAGTTCCCTGCTTGTATCAACTGCAAGAAGCAGAGGAACTAAGACACTCAAACGATACATACGTAAAAACAGAATGGGAGGACAAAGCCTGAAGATCTTCCCAGTTCCCATGAGTCCTCCTTACAGTGCTCTGGCTGAGCTAAGCTCAAGTCCTCTGTTCAGACCAAACGTGAGAAATTACCATCAGTTTTACCACATCCAAAAGATACATCCTCATCTGTGTGTTGAAGTATACAGCTCTGTAGTGTTAACAGTATGTAAATATGAAAAGATTTGTGGTAACTGAAAGGTTTTTATAGCAACGTGTATCAGTTGGACTGAGCACAGAAAACAAGTTTCATATAAAATATGAAATAGATATACAAAATATACCTTGAAAAAAGATTTATTTATTTACAAGAATGAAAGAGAGGGAGAGACAGAGATCTTGCATCCCAATGGCTTACTCCCCAGTGTCCACAAGAGTTAAGGCAAGGCCAGACAAAGCCAGGAACACTATCTAGATCTCCTGCATGGGTGGCAGGCACCCAAGCACTGGAGCCATCATCCTGCTATCACCCAGGAGCATTAGCAGGAACCTGATCAGAAGTAGAGGCAGGATTCAATATCAGACACTGCAATATGAGATGTGGAAATCCTAAACCACAGTTTAATCCACTACAACACATCTACCCTTCAAATTAATTAATTTCTAATGATCATAACTATCAGCAGTTTACAATCAAGTAAGAGTCAGTTCAAACTAGCTAAAAGAAAACCAGAGAGAAAACTATAAAATGGGGCAGGTGTCGTGGCACGGAGGGTTACACCACTGCCTGTGACACCAGCATCCCCTGTGGTGCTAACTGGCGTCCTGGCTGCTCCATTCCAAACCAGCTCCCTGCTAATGCACCTGGGAAAGCAGCAGAAGATGGCTAAAGCACCTGGGCCCCTGCACCCATGTGAGAGATCTGGATGAAGATCCTGACTCCAGCCTGGCTCAGCCCTGGTCGTTGCAGCCATCTGGGGGAGTGAACCAGCGGATGGAAGATCTCCCTCTGTCTCCTTCACTCTGTAACTCTGCCTTTCAGAGAAATAACTAAATCTGAATATAAGTGTGCATATATATATGTATGTATATATATAATATTCTAATGAACTTTCCATTCTTGGAATGAATGTAAGAAATTACAGTAGATCAAAATTTCTAAATTAACACTAGGGAGAAGTTAGAGAATAGAGTCAAAGAATCAATATGTTAAAAGGCTTTTTTAATCTACTACAACTTTTCTCCCTAATTTTGCTCTATTTTGAATGGATTATCTAATTCTACAGGAGTCACAGAACGAAGAGTACTTGAAGGAACAACCAAAAAGGGAGCACACCAGCAGCTCAAAGAGTCATTCTTCCTCTTTAAGGCTGACATGTGAGAGAACTATGATTCTGTGCTACATGTTCACCAAAGTCTACAGCTGGAACATATTCAGCTTCATACAGGAGACCCGCGGGTGAGGACAGCGTAGTCTTGCACAGATGGGCTGACTCCCCCAGCAGACCTGACAGGAAAGTCATGGGCTTCCAAGCAGTGGAGAAGGTCAGATGGGACTCCGAGGCAAAGAGACTGTGGAGCCCTGCTCTCCAGCTACTCTGCCCAGGGGTAGCCACTAAACACATGGCCCTGATAGCAATCAAAACTGGTGTTCCTTAATTTTGTAGTCTATTGGCACATTATAACCACTAAGCAGAAAACCAACTGATGATTTATTATAATAGTCTCCTTACATAAAAAAAATGTATACAATCTAGGTTGGCCATGGAGTGTTTTTCTTACAATTATTTCACTGCTTTTGTACATTTGACAATTTTCATAATAAAGTGTTAAATAGCACTATGATTTCAATGACACTAGGCACATCTCAAGCAGCCACATGTGGCTAATGGCTACCCTATTAGACTGCAAAAATATACTTCTCCATTAGATAAAAAAGTTCATTGGACAGAAGATTCTAGAACCTATCTGCTCAGGGCCCTACAAGCCTTCAAACTAATGCTTCCACCCTAAAGTCAGTACTGACTGGTTGCTGGGGCCAGCAGACCCTACTACCAGGACAGCACAACTCCTGGGACTTTGGATGGAGCAGTGACAGAACCCTACAGGTTCTTTCAGACCACGCTACAGGCATGGTCACTTATACAACTAATGAAAGATGAACTCTATGAGAAAGAGATTGAAGACTGGGAAACACAAGTGGGAACTGTGCCCATCAGGAGTTATCAAAAAACATAAGCACATACCTACATGTATTTAAGTCTAGATTCTATACAACATATAAAGACAGGAACTGGTGTTTCTCACATAAACAAAATACAAATATTGTAAAATGAGTAATAAAGGCATAATCAACGATGTGCCTTGTCTGGGGTACTGACTTCACTCCTGTAACACTTTTTGTTTATACCAAAAAGCAATTAAATGTGAATAATCTCTGAGGGCTTTGCAAATGTAAAAAACTCAGAATCTTTTATAACCAACTTCTGTAAGCACCAGAAAATCAAGTTCTATCAGGTATGAAATAAGGGACGGTCTTTGCATGGCTTCCGTGGATGAGAATTGGGCTATACATTTCTATATGAAAGAACTCTGCCACAGGATGTGCTTACTAGAACAATTCCTAATTATCTTTAAAGTGAATCAGAGATAGAGAAAAGAAAAATTTTAAAACCCACTCTCCATTCAGGCTTTTATATGTTTTATTGGAGAAAAATTTCAACAAAACATGGCTTTTATTTACAGAATTTAATGTGTGAGGGAACTGTCCAGCCCACTTGGACACTAGTGAAGATAACTACTGAGCCTGTTTATGTATTTTCTTATTTTCAATTCACATACAAAAAAGGTTTTTCATATTCATAAAAATCCCAATATTGTAATACAAACCCTCCCTTATCCACCCTCAATTAAATATACCAACAGCTTCAAAAATACACATTAAATTGGTTTAATCTTGAAGTGTAATCCAATGAGACTGAAAACTAAACATTTCAGATCCTGTACCAAATAGTAGAATACACGAAGGCCTTCAGGATCCCTAAAATTTGAAAAGGTGAAAGTTACTTTTTGTTCCTGGAATGAAAGACAATTCTATAAATTCCTAAAATAAAGCAAGACCAAAATCATAAAACAATTTTGTCAATTGGTTTTAAGAGAAAGGAATGATTTTGCTGACAACTAAAAACAGATTGAACAACTGAAAAATTAACATCTCTTCAGCAAGAAAAAAATAGTTTCTTCATCAATATTCTCCTTAGGGAAGTAACAGCTATGTAAAACATAAAATAAAAAATATATCTATTAATAAATATATTCAATACTGTATTGCCACCAATCTCATGTAGTAACTACATATTTTGGTGTCTACTTTTTCTTACAATGACTAAAATCACTCTGTGCCCTATTTCATATTACTTTTTTCCACAGCAATCAAAAATAATTCACTAATATTTTTTCATTTATTTAATAATTCTCATCTTAATATAAATAAGTAATATTTCAATGAGCACCTTGTGCATAATACAATCTTCTAATATTGGAGAATATTTCTATAGAAGACAGGCTCAGAAATGAAATTAGTAGATCAAAGGTGAATGAAAACTGCTAACAGTTTATGCTGCTTATTATCAAACTGCTTTCCAAAAGCAGTGGACCAAATGACAACTCCAGTCAGAAATGACCGTGACATCCTCACCACCTACAGGAAAATAAATCTGACAGTTTAAAAGTATAAGACACTTAGTATGTGCCAGGCACTATTGCTAACTTGGGAGATAGAGCAAGGTTTTCACAGAGCTCGCATTCAAACTGGTGAAGCAAACTAAGTGATTACAATTCAGGATGGGGACTTCTTGAGAAGCAGGAAGAAATTTCTTGGCTTAGACAAGGGCAGTGGTCTGCAGAGGCCTTTACAATGCCCCCACAGAAGACACGGGACGTAGGAAGCCACAGGTACCTAAAAGTATTAAGCTTTACTGGATTTCTTCAAGTATAGGAGGAGAGTGATATGATTATAGGACTAATGACACTGGCATTCTTTCTTTAAATTTTGTGACACTGAACCTCGGTTTTTAGATAAAATAGCTAATAAAGTTGGGGCATTATTATACAAAGCTGTTGGATTAACTCTGTTTATTTTGACAATCTGTGAAATTCCCTGTTACCTTCTCTGAGATACCAGATAGCAAGTCTTCAATGATATAAAAAGCAGAATTTCATCTGCATAAGAAACTGATATGATGCCACTGAAATAAGCTTAAATTGACTGCAGCTCTAAAATAAGCCTGGTATAAATTATGCCAAATTCAGTTAAAATGCTTTAACATACTTACTTTGACTGATTTATATCAATAAGAGAACCTATTTTTGATGTTGTAAAAGAAATGTGTCCATCGCCAATAACAATTTCAAGCTCCTGAAAAAAATAAAATTTCAAGCATTTTTAATGCAGACAAATGTAATTATTTCAAAATGTATCCTACAGATAACTATATTCTTGCTACAAAGAAATACCAATTTCAGATGCAAGTTTCCCAGTGTTCAAGGGGAAGATAAAAAACAAACCTTGATCTATTCGACATAGACTTTGTACTTAAATTAAAATTTGCTCATACGCAATATCCTTGATTTTAAGATCAAGAATTTGCTTTCCAGAGACATCATGGATAGTATAAAATGAGATGACACAGAAATGTTCTTTGTAATGTCAGCAAAACTACAGACAAAACATTGGACCACAAGTTATAGGAATAACTATAGAGGCATGAACCTATCTTACTATAATAAATACAAACACATTTTCCCTTTCTGTAAGGTTCTACAAGTAAAACATATAACATTAGTAACTACCACAGTAGCACCTACCCTGTGTCTGATCCTGTTATTAGGGACTTTACACACATGTTCTGTAATCCTTAAAATAAAATTTATAAGGTAGGCTTTAAATTATTAGCCTTATCTTACAAATGTGTAATCCAAAACTCTTAAGAATCAGGAAAACACTTATTGACATCAACAATCTCTAAGAAGTGATAGCAATATTTGCTCCTGGGACTCTCAAGATGTAAAGACTAACCCTCTTGACTTCACAAAACAATGAAAATTAAGAATTAGTAAAACACGGCTGGAGCTCTGGTACAGTGGGTTAAAGCCCCAGCCTGCAGTGCTGGCATCCCATGTGAGTGTAGGGTTCAAGTCCTGGCTGCTAACTTCTAATCCAGCTCCCTGTTATTGCTGTCAGGAAAGCAGTGGAGGATGGCCCAGGTGCTTGGACCTTGAACCTATATGGGAAACAGGGAAGAAGCTCCTGGCTCCTGGCTTTGGCCTGGCCCAGCCCCAGTCTTGGCCTTTTGGGGAGTGAACCAGCAGATGGATGACCTCTCTCTATCTGTCTCTACCTCTCTCTGTAACTCTACCTATCAAGTAAATAAATCTTTAAAAAAAAAAAAAAAACTAGTAAAAGAAATGCAACAGGTGTTCCCAGTGTACCTTGTTATTGTATAAATTTTTCTCTTATTATTTACCTGCACATCTAAAGCCAATAACTAAGAAACTATGTCTACAATGATTCTTCAAGTTAAACTAACAAGCAGATGCCATTAAAGGCATTCCTAGCTATTAATTTAATTTGAAGATCTAATTATGCACAATCTGTGACAGAGACCAAATGGAGAACTAAGATTCTCTATCAATCATAAAACATTGACACAAGAGGCAATTTCTACAGCTTGCCTACTTCTCCACAAACAGAACCCATAAACACATCATCAAGTGGGTGGAAGAAGCCCTAGGCTCTCCCTAAGTGGAAAAGATCCAAAAGGTTAGCTGAAGCTATGTCTAGTTTTTAGTACACACGTATATATAGATATATGCATAAGGAAATCTGAGAGCCAAATTTACATTTTGAAATGATATAATACATAAAACAAATACTGTTCCCTATACCTTCGTTTTCCTAAATAATTAAATAATGTTTCCTTAAATAGAAGAGTGAAGTACTGCTACAGAGTGTCAGCATCTGATAGATTTCTCCACATTTTCTTCCAGACAACGAAGGTGGTACGAAGTACAATCCTTGGGAATATATAAAAGTGAAATTGGATGTTTCTTTCTTCCAGGGGTCCAATCTCCTTTCTCCAAGAGGTGAAAAGATTCAATTCAGAAACCAAACTTTCTACAGCGTGAAACTGGGTCTTCAGATTTCTTCAGAAGCCCTTGGAGAAACATCAACAATTCTGAAGGGAACATGAGAGGCAAACACAACAGCCAGTGGGAACAAAGACATAATCAAATCTCTCTCTGGAGCATGAGGTGGCAAAAATAAGAATTCTGAAGGAAATGATTTTACACAGTCAAGGAGAACCCTAAGTCTTAAATGAAACTAACAACACTGTAACTTACGTCCACTTTTTTTTTAAGATTTATTTATGTATTTTAGGGCTGGCTCTCTGGGGTAACAGGCAAAGCCGCCGCCAGCAGTGCCAGCATCACATCTGGAAGTCAGTTCAAGTCCTGGCTGCTCCACTTCCAATCCAGCTCTCTGCTGTGACTTGGGAAAGCAGTAGAAGATGGTGCAAGTCCTTGGGCCCCTGCATTTGCGTAGGAGACCCAGAGGAAGCTCCTGGCTCCGAGCTTCAGACTAGCACAGCCCCAGCTTCTGCAGCCAGTTGGGGAATGAACCAGCAGATGGAAGACCTCTCTCTCTCTCTCTCTCTGCCTCACCTCTCTGTAACTCTTCCAAATAAATAAATCTTTTAAAAAGTATTTATCTATTTATTTGAAAGGCACTGTTGCAGAAAGGCAGAAGCAGAGAGAGAGAGAGAGAGAGAGAGAGAGAGAGAGAAGAGAGAGAGAGAGTCTTCCATCCACTTGTTCACCCCCTAGTGGATGCATCGGCCAGAACTACACTAATCCGAAGCCAGGAGCCAGGAACTTCTTCTGCTTCTCAAAAACAGATTCAGGGCCAAAGGACTTGGGTCATCTTCTACTGCTTTCCAAGGCCATAGCAGAGAGCTGGATCAGAAGTGGAGTAGGTGGGACTTGGGTGCCGGTGCTGCAAACTGGAACTTTAACCCACTGTGCCACAGTGCTCCCCCTCCCACAGCATACTTTTACGACATGGGTTAACAAAAAAATTTGTAGCAATTTTAGGGAAATAATTTGTCTTTAGATAGTTATACGTGAAAAAAAGAGAGAGAAAATATAAGCTTTCACATATGAAGCCAGAAATATGGAAGGAATTAAATTCAAAGTAAAAGGAAAGGAAAAAATGAAATAAGGAAGATATATAATGGACAAACACTAGAAAGAATAAATGAAAAGAAACACCAATTCATCAAAAAAAAACAGTACAATTGATATAAACTCTAGCTGCGCTGATCAAAGAAGGAAGCCACTTACACGGCAGGATCTTAGAAAGGAAGTGACTACAGGTTCTCCAGAAGTAAACAGTTGGTAAATGAACATGATTGTTATAGGTTGCACTGTGTCCTTCAAAAAACTATTTAAGTCTCAACCTCTATACCTGTGAGTACAGGCTTTTTATGCAATAGAGTCTTTGGAACTATACTTCAGCTAAGATGAGGTCATTAGGGTGCACCCTAATCTAATATAACTGGTGTCCTTATTAGGACAGCAACCCACCTGTGAAAACAGAGACACAAGGGGAGAATGTGATGTGAGATGTCAGAGCCAGAAATTCGGGGATCCTGAAGGCCAAGAAGCACCAATGGGGGACCGGCATTGTGGCAAAACAGGTTAAGCTGCAGCCTGCAATGCCAGAAAACCATATGGATGATGGTTCGATGCCCATCTGCTCTACTTCCAATTCAGCTTCTGCTAATGTGCCTGAGAAGGCAGTGGCCTCTGCAGCCACTTGAGGAGTGAACCAGCAGATGGAAAATCTCTCTCAATCTTTCTTTCTGTAACTCTGCCTTTCAAATAGATATTTTTTTGGAAAAAAAAAAAAAGAAGTAGAAGTAGCAGCATCACCAAGGATCAAGGTTCGGTGACCACCACCAGATGCCAGGAAGGTGCAAGGGAGGAGTCCACACAGGGTCACAGAGGGGATGTGGCCCTGTCAAGATGATTTGGGTTTCTTTTATTTAGTTATTTTTTCTTAAGGTAAATCTATTTATTTAAAATGCACAGTTACTGAGAGAGAATGAGACAGAGTGAGAGAGAGAGAGAGAGAGAGAGTGAGAGAGAGAGAAGACAAAAAGAGAGAGCAAGCGATCTGCAATGGCTCCAAAGTAATCCAGTGGAAAAAGGAAAGGTTTTGTAACAGTGCAAAAACAATTGCATCTCATAAGCCTCAACACTGTTCTCAGATACAAAATAACTAGAAATCGATGGAAACCATCCATGTAAACTAAAACTATATAAAATGTCTAAGAATAAGCATAGAGAAATATAAATTTAAAAACACCAGATGCCACTGCACACTGGCCACAATAGCTAAAATGAAAATGTTGACAATGATGGGGAGCAATTGGAACTCACATTTGTTGCTACTGGGAGAGTAAAAATGATGTAACTACATTGAAAATCAGTATATGAGCTTCTTATCAAATTAAACATGTACTTACCTATGATCCAGAAATCAGATTCTTAGATAGTTATTAAAAAGAGACAGAAATATATCCCCACACACAGAGACCCACACATAAATTTCATGGCAGCTTTATTCACAGTAGCCAAAAATGAGAAATGTATCCAATGTCCATAACTGAGTGAACAGATGTGCTCTAGCTGAACAATAGAATACTAAATAACAAAGAGAGGGAACTGCTGATCCATGAAAAACCACTGATTAATTTTAAACACATGCTGATCCAAAAGCAGCCAGGAAAAAAAAATCCACAGGATGCATGTAGTTCTAGAATAAGCTAAACAAATTGATAGTGACAGAAAGAGCATCGCTGGTGGACAGAGGCCAGGTGGCTGGTGTGAGGCAGAATGGAAGTTCTGGAGCTGATGCAAATGTTCTAGATTTTGATTTGCTAGCATGTGAGAGGTAAACAGATTAAAACCTATATCCCCCATGACTTAAAATGGGTACAGTCTATTGTATGGATAGTCTAACTCAATAAGGTTGAGTTTTTTTCATTTCAAGGTCAAAAGACAAAGAAAATTTAAACACTTATTCCAGATTAAAGGACATGTCATCAATATGATGATTAAATGCATTGTATTATTGTGAACATGGAGAAAAATACCCATAAATGACAATATTAGGACAATGGACAAATTGGAATGTGGTTTATAGATTAGATCATAATGCTGTATCATTGCTAAATTTCCTGATTTTCATAATTGCAGCATGGTTATATTAGACAAAGTCCTTTTCTTCAAAAATATTCAGAAACCAGGGCATATCTTCAATTTATTTTCAGATGGATCGACAATGAGAAAAATGTGAAAGAGAAACAGGAAAACACAGCAAAATACAAATAACTGATAACTGTGGGTAAAAGTTGCATGGGTCTGTCTTGTAGTATTCTTTCAACTATTCAGTAAATTTGAATTTAAATTCTATAACAAAATAGTTTTAAAGACGAGGTATGCTTCTACATAGTAAAAATATAACTATATCCTAGTTCTTAATTGTACTTCCATGGTCTGATAACATTGACATGTTTTATCCTATTGATAAGGAAAGATCGAGGCCATGCATTAGGATGCTCTAACAGGTCCCGGGTTGTTCAGGGAAGCGGGAAGAGTGATGCCTGAGAACCACAATAGAGGAGCAGCTGCTCCCAAAGATGAAGCTCCCACTCCCCACAGGAAGAAGATGGCGTCTGGCCTCCTGATCAGGGCTCAGGAGAAGATGTGCTTCCTCTTCCAGCTCCTGTGTCCACACTGCACTGAACCCTGCAGTCAGAAACAGGTGTTAGCAGTGACCCCAAATTACTACAGGACACAAAAGCAGGGCAGCATTTCCAATGTTACCTGTTCTTCTAAGTGCACATTGAAGAAGGGAAATTACAATTAATTCTCTTTTTACAGACACAACTGTAGGTTCTAGAGCAATCGCCATATGCTAATCTTGTTGTGGCCAAAAATACACATTTTTCTTTCCTAGGAGGTGAACTCATCATTTTCAAATTCCTGCAGAACAGAAAATACAAAGGTCAACTGTTTAAATCCGAATTTTCCAATGACATCTTCATGAACGTTTTAAATTCTATTTCTTAAATTCCTAATAAATATAAATGTTCTTCATAACTTCAACATCGAAATATTTTCTTTATTCTTAGCCCATTAAACACATTTACCTAAAATCTCCCAGTTTGTTCCACACTCTGAACTTTTGGTCAGCAGAAAAAATTACTTTGCAAAATGGCTTTGGGATCATAATATACCAAACCTACTTTCTTACTTTATTTTTTTAATAGAAGTGAGAAATTTAAAAGTAGAACTGAATTTCTGTGACACAGACAACCAGGTCTCACGTGCATATACTTTAAGGAGAAAAAACAGAATGAAATATAGTCAGAGATTAGATAGTTTGATTGATGTTTTGGTTTATTTCTTTGTCTTCCCCATCAACAAACAGTAGTTAAGCAAAACCATGGCAGTCCACAGAAAACTATCAAAGCATGGTGTCTATCTAAAAAAAAGGTTCATTAGGTGGCAGAACTACTTTCCTACTTAGTTAAAATGATAGATAAATAAGATGTTGCACCTCCTTGAATATGTTCATCAGTCAGAAAGTAGATTCACACTTAGGCTGAGGCTTAAGTAGAGGCAGGAGTACATATGTGGTGGTTTTTTTTTGTGATTCTGAATTCTTAGGTGAGATTATTCTTTTTTCTCTTTTGCTTAAATGGAGGGCTCAAGACCATTCTAGAGTGTTTTTTTTTTATGTTTATTTATTTATTTGAGAGGTAGAGTTACAGACAGAGACAGGGAGAGACAGAGAGAGAGGTCTTCATCTGCTGCTTTGCTCCCCTAATGACCACAATGGACAGAGCTGGACCAATCTGATGCCAGGAGCCCGGAGACAGGCGCTTCTTCCAGTCTCCCATGTGTGTGCAGGGGTCAAGGACTTGGGCTGTCTTCCAATGCTTTGCCAGGCCATAAGCAGAGAGCTGGATCAGGAGAGGAACAGCCAGGACATAAAATGTGCCCATATAGGATGCTGGTGCCACAGGCAGAGGCTTAACCCACTGTGCCACAGCGCCCATGCCAGGAATAACTACTATTTAGTCAGGATGGTACAATCACTTCATATTTACCTAAACAATGACTGTGTTTCATTTTGTTTGTTTCATAACTCATACTGCATGTGTTTGGTATGCTTTTATCATTACTAATGCCAAATATCTCTTCTCTATTAACACCACTTACTAAAATACTTTCTTCCTAATTCTTCTTTTATTAAATGGAATTTACTTCAAAAAAAAAAAAACTGTGAAATGAGCAATGACTTGTTAGACACAATCCTTCCAACTCCCACACCAATGTTAGAGTCTGAATACATTTCAGAATCTTACATTCCAGGTGATGTGCCATCATCAAGCCATTTCCATTTGCATTCCACATCACTATATGACAATCCAATCCAATACATATTTCCATGAATCTGAAATTGAACAAATGCCTACAAAGGAAACAAAACACATCATGGGAATGAGTTCCCTTCTGTTGGAAGAGTGGGAAGAAAAACAGGTAGAGGGACAAAAGCTGTATCCACAGCCAGTACTCTGTCAGTCTCCACAACACCCTTCACCCCTGATTCATAGAAAAATCTCTCATTCTACAAAGCCTACATTTTCATTTTCCAAAGAACATTTCCTTAGGAGATGATTTATATACATTAAAATCGGTTGCCAGTCTCATGAATTAGTTAAAGCATGGAAAATGTTTAAATTAAAATACCTACAAATAAGAAATTTGTTAGATAATGTATGACACTTCAGAAAACTATTCAAACTCATGATCCAAAAGAATATGTCATGGTGTAGAGAAGGTAGCACTGCATGATCTTAAATGAAAGAAGAAGTCTTCAAAACAAACTTCTTAAAAGAAAAACTGATTGTGTGGGGGGTGTGCATTACACTCTTCACTCACAGAAGAAAGCCTTGCTTTTAGGTAAGTAGTTGGAAGAGATAAAAGGGGGGGAGTAAGTGTTTGGGAATATTAAAAATGTCTAAAATTTACTATAACAGCCAGCGCTGTGGTGCAGCGGGTTAAAGCGCTGGCCTGAAGCGCTGGCATCCCATATGGGCACCAGTTCTAGTCCCAGATGCTCCTCTTCTGATCCAGCGCTCCTGGACTATGCTGCACCCCCACTGCTTGCCACCCCATAGGGAAAAAATAACTGTGGTTCTAGGGTACAGGCTACCAAAGGTTCAGATAAGTACTTCCTCCAAGGAAAGGCATATTTTCTTGTAAGTGGCACTACTGCAGTCTCCTTGAAGAGAGAGGATTACAAACTTCACCCTTCATAATCATCGTCATAATAGATCATGTGCATTGAACACTCAATGAGTAGCAGGATCATATGCTTATTAGCAGACAGGGTTTCCAGGGAGATTCTGAACTCTATAATCTTCCCCACAGAATAGGAAGAATAGCTGAAGATCCCTCTTTCTGGACCACCCTCCCCTTCGCAGCATCTTGGGTCACAGGGGAGACACATTCATGAGATTCAGAGTACATGGAGGAGTCTGTGATACCTGTTCATGTTCATTGTCAATCTTCAAAAGGGAGGAACCGTAACTTTGGCAGGTTTGTTTACATTGCTCCCAGGTGTTATCTTGCAGAATAAAATAATAGCAGTTTACTCCATAACAGGACCAGTAGTCTTCATGGACTTTACCTACAACAAGTGAGGACAGTCATTGAATTTCTTATTATCTAGTCATCTGTGAATGAGAACAATATATTTATCAGCCACCCCTAACTGACACAAAGGCTCAAGCCTATCTATAATAATTAGTGGCTGGTTAAGGTTGAGGGTGGAGGTTGGCAATGTGTAGAGAGAGGTTAGCTAAGTCCCAAAACACAGTCAGGTGCAGTATCAAGTTTTAGTGTTCCTTCAGTCAGTACGGTGACCAGACTTCACCAGGATGAATTATCACTGAAGAACTGGAAGAGGGGAGCTTGTGGGCTCCAAACACAAAGAAAGGACAGGAAAATGAAAAGTCTAAATGTGATTGGTTTGCACCATGTTTATGTGTTAAAATATTACATGAGACCCATACTATGTCCAAGTAGTATGTTCTGATCAAAAATTTTTAAATAGAATAATTCTCTTAAAATGCTTAAAGAGTTACAACTGCATTTGATTGTGAGGATATAGTCTGAAAAGACAAGAGTCTCACAGTGTCGGGACACATCAGTACACGGGAGATAACTCCTCATGATTGCACTTCTCTGTGGTATCTGCAGTGGCCAAACCCATGGGAAGACAGAATAGAAGGAGGTTGTGCAGAGGTGGTGGGCAGGGAAATGGAAAATTTTGTTCTCTGAGTGTAATCTTTCAGTTATGTGTGAGGAACAAGTTCCAGAGATCTACTGTACAACATAGTGCCCACGGTGAGGGACGCTGTATCATACACTTAAAATTTAAAGATCTCACAGTCAGTGTTCTTACCACGGTGAACAACAAAGGACACGTTGGGAGGTGATATAAAAGTCTATTTTCCTTATTATGGAGATTGAGTCATGGTTGGATGCATGTGTCCATTCGTCAAATCATGTATATTTAATCTATGAAGTTTTGGATGCTAATAATAGCTCAATAAAGATGTTTTAAAATAATAAAAAAATAGTCTAAGTTTTTAAAAATATTCTAGGATGCTTCAAAATAATAAAAATAATCTAAGTTTTTCAAAAATATTTTAAGATGCTTTCTAATTTAAAAGTATATTTTGGTGACCGGCATTGTGGTATAGTAGGCTAAGTGTCCACCTGAGGCCCTGGTACTCCATATGGGCTCCGGTTCATGTCCCTGGTGCTCCTCTTCAAATCCAACTCTCTGCTTATGGCCTGAGAAAGCAGTGAAGATGGCCCATGTGTTTTGGACCCCTGCACCCTCATGGGAGACCCAGAAGAAGCTCCTGCCTTCTGGCTTTGGCTCAGCTTGGCTCCAGCCATGGGGCCAAGACCTTTCTCTCTGCTTCTCTCTCTCTCTCTCTCTATCTCTCTCTCTCTCTGGTTAGGTGGTAAAGCCACCACCTGCAGTGCCAGCATCCCATATGGGTGCAAGTTCAAGTCCCAGCTGCTCCAGTTCCGATCCAGCTCTCTGCTATGGCCTGGGAAAAACAGCAGAAGATGGACCAAGTCCTTCTACCTGCATTCCTGTGGGAGACCTGGATTAAGCTCCAGGCTCCTGGCTTCGGATTGGCTCCAGCTCTGCCCATTTTGGCAATCTGAAGAATGAACCAGCTGGTGAAAGACCTTTCCTCTCTCTCTGTGTCTCTGCCTCTCTGTAACTCTGCCTTTCAAAGAAATAATCTTTAAAATAAAATCTCTAAAATTATATGTAGAAACATTTCTCTTCCCTTTATATATTTATATTTATAGTATAAAAACTTATAAATGGAAACTAAATTTCTACTAAGTAATATAATTAAATATACAAAAGTTATTTTAAATATATGAATATTTACTGGTTGTTTATAATCTGGACAATTCATTCCATCATTAGGCAACATTTTAGTACTTACTGCATGAGATTTAATATTTTTATCTCTTGGGTGTTTGTATAAATGTCAACACTAGGACAAATCTCGCAGATATCTTGCAGGGAGTATATTATTACGGTACTTTCAAAAGCTCATGAAAAAAAGAAAAAGTGTTCATGAAAATATAAGCTTCTTTGGGTGCCAATTTTTTGAAATCCCTGTAGAATTGTTTAATAAGGTGCATTTTCCATGAATCTTTAAAATTACACTGGTATTGGTGGTCACATATAGAAAAAATATCTGAAGTCAAGGCAGACACACCAACATACACACACACACACACATACCACAAAATATCTCTACAGCAGCATTCAAATAAAACTGTTGTGCCCGTTGTAGGTAATATTTTTACTGAAAGCCTCTGCATTTTATGTGAGCAACACCCCAAGTCTCACAGGGCCAGATCAGCTGAATTGCTAGGGGTCTGGCATACTGTTTCACCATCTGGGAATAGAGAGGAGGCAAAAACTGCCATGGAGTCTGGGGAACCACAGGGCTCTACACATGCAAATGTGGTTCCAGGGATTCCAACACCCTGCATCTGAAAGGCACAAATTCAAAGCTGTCCAGTAGACCCATAGATCACTAGGCATAGATGGCAAGGCTTCTAGAGGGGAAGAAATGACCAAGACGACACAGTGAATCCTCCCACATTTCTTCCATACCTGGATTGTGCACAGATTTCGGGACGGTATCTTTTTTTGCACAGCGTCCATTCTGTTTTAAAAAGGGTGACTTCAGTGCATTTTCCATTAGAAGGGTTTTATTTTTGAGAGTGTCATATTCTAAAGACTTATTTGCCAAGAGTTGCTTCTTTAAGTAGTCATCGTTTTGCACGACGTGGTACATTTGAGTGAGGTTTCCTAGAATTTCCTGCTGTTGATGCTTTTCTTGAATAAGCTGTAAAACTAAAACGTGCAGCACTGATATCATAAAAATACAATCATGAGGTCCAACTGTGAAATTAGAGACAACAGGAAAAGTCTCACTTTAACAACCAACTCATATGATTATTTCAGTAATTTGACACTTAGAAAGTAACACCTCAGTGAACTGACCACAGAAATGGAAACATCAAATTTCTCACTAATAGCCACTGAAGAGTAGCCTAAATAAAATACCTGATGGCTAACACCGTACTTTACAGTTTAGCTCATTTTTAATAGCACATCATTTATAAATAAGTAGCAAATCAAAATTCAGTTAGTTAACATTTAATGATACATCTTCTGAAGATAAAAACCTAACCTAGCAGGCAGATGTTTGTGGACAGATGCCCGTGTCCCACGACTGAGTACCCTGGTACAGTGTACTGCCCAACCCTGGCTCCTGACTCCAGAGTCTTGGGAGGAGGCTGTGATGACTCAAGAAGCTGAGTTTCTGCCACCCATGTGGAAAACCTGGGCTGAGATCCTGGCTCCCAGCTGCAGGTATCTGGGGGTGAACTCCCAGAAAGGATTCTTTCTCCATCTCTCTTTCTCTCTCTCTCACCCCACCTCAATTAAAAAAATCGTTTTAGCCTGAACTTAAAAATATGAAGATAAAATACAATTATTATTGGAATAGATTAAATATCCGAAAATAGGTGATTTCATACCAATGTAGTATATCCATGGTTTTCCTTAAGATGAGAAAAAAAGAGAAAGAAAAAAGCTTAAATTCCAGATCATCTTCTATGTGCATATTAATTCTTCTTACTGTTTCCTTATTATGTACATCAAAATAAATAAATAAACAGCCAAAGTGTTTTTCTCAGACTGACAATGATCTCAACTCAATGGCAGAATCCTACACAACAACCTACCAAAAGAAATGTTCCCGTGCATTTTGCAGAATGAGACAGCTCACCACAGCTTCAGAGCCAGTGAACTAGGTAAGCAGAGTGAACACCACCGTGTGATGTGTTCCTGAAAAACTCACCAACAAAGTCCAGAACCCTCTGGGAGGTCCCCGAGTTTCAACAGGGAGCAACACTGTTAGTATCTGCACAAAGCATGGTTACTGCAGGTCCTCAGACTAGAAAGATGGACTCCAGTACTCACTCTTTGTCACCAACACTGCGACCGCCACTGAGAGAAGTAAACAGAGGATTCCAAGAGTCACTGCAAGGAGATGCCTGGGCACTGAGAACTCTTTAAAGAAAAAAGAGAGAGAGAGAGAGCCTGGTTACCACTTACCTCCATCAGGGACACTGTTTGAAGCAAAGGGAAGATCTTTAAAAATTTTGCAAGATAATATCTACCAAGTGATTTAAAATTTTAACATATAAAATACAGTTTTAAAGTTTAAGGTTTCCGGTTGATGTGGAGGAGATAGAAGAATCTTCCGGCTCCCAGCTTTGGACTGACCTAGCTTCAGCTATTGCAGCTCTCTGGGGAGGAACCAGTATTTGCAAGATCTCCTTCTCTCTCTGTCTCTCCTTCTCTCTGTGTAAATCTGACTTTCAAATAAAATAAATAAATCTCAAAAAAAAAATTCTGATTGATATACTCATCACAGAAGTCCCCATGCACAGGAATAGTTCTTCAGGGTTTCAAAAGCAGGCCCCTACTAAGGCACCACCGACAGCTGACGTAAGACCGCAGGGGAGTCCACAGTGACACGTGTCCTTCCTGTGATCACAGCTAATCATGCAAAGGAAAAGCAGGCAATGGTCTTGAGTTCTGGGTTGCAAAAGGGATCACAGGCCATCCTGACAGGAGGGTCTAGAAATCCACTTTTCCTGCTTCACCATCAATCCTGTTTTTCTGGAGACAATACTATATTTATCCTTTTACTATGATGTCGCCATATTGGAAAAATTGTATCATTGATTATCACCAAACTAAAATCATAAAAGTTATTTTCAGCTTAGAATTTAAATTGTGACAATATTTGAGGTACAGAGAGAATAGAAAAATTAGAAAGTCTCTTTGATATGAAGATTTTTTTCCTTCTTCATAGCATTTAAGGTCAGATATATATGCTTTTCTTATTATTTAATAAATGTGAATTTACAAAGTGCAACTTTTGTATTGTTGTGGTACCCCCCCAACCTCCCTCCCTCCCGTGGTCCTCCCCTCTCCTACTCCCTCTCCCATCCCACCCTTCATCGAGTTTCATTTTCAATCACCTTCATATACAGAAGATCAACTTAGTATATACTAAGCAGGGATTTCAACAGGCTGCCCTCACACAACCGCACAAGGTATAGGGTATTGTTCGACTAGTAGTGTTGTTTTTAAGTTTCATAGTAGAACACATTAAGGACATAGATCCTACGTGGGGAGCCTGTACCCAGTGACTCCTGTTGTAGATTTAACAATTGGCACTCTTATTTATGGTGTCAGCAATCCCCCGAGGCTCTTGCCGTGAGCTGTCTAGGCTATGGAAGCCCCTTGAGTTCACCAACTCTGAACTTGTTTAGTCAAGGCCATATCACAGTGGAGGTTCCTTTCTCCCTTCGGAGAAAGGCGCCTCCCTCCTTGATGGCCTGTTCCTTCCGCTGGGGTCTTGTTCTCCAGGATCTTTTATTTAGATTGTTTTTGCCACCGTGTCATGGCTTTCCATGCCTGTGAGACTCTCATGGACCTTTTAGCCAGATCCGAATGCCCCAAGGGTTGATTCTGAGGCCAGAGTGCTGTTTTGGGCGTTTGGAAGACAGTTTGAAGAGTCCTCAGAAACCTGAATGTAGCACTACCATAGGACCCAGCCATCCCATTCCTTGGAATTTACCCAAATGGAATTAAAGGGGAGAAAAAAAGAGCCATTTGCACCTCAATATTTGTTGCAGCTCAATTCACAATAGCTAAGACATGGAAGCAACCTAAATGTCCATCAACAGATGACTGGATAAACTATGGGATATGTACTCTATGGAACACTATACAGCAGTAAAAAACAATGAAATCTGGGCATTTACAACAAAATGGAGGAAGCTGGAAAATATCATGCTGAGTGAAATAAGCCAGTCCAAAAGGGACAAATATCATATGTTCTCCCTGATTGATGGCAACTAAATGAGCATCTAAAATGATACCCATTGAAGTGAAATGGAGACTATGAGAGACAATGACATGATCAGCCCTTGTCTAGACTGTTGAGGAACAACTTACTATTTTATTCCTTTTAGTATTTTGTTGTTGTTGTTGTTGCTGCTGCTCTGTTTGTTCTACTTAATAACATTGGTTGAACTCTGTAATCAATACACAATCATTCTTAGGCATGTAAAAATTAAAATAAAAGTGATCTCTGTTAAACACAGGAGTGGGAATAAGAGAGGGAGGAGATATATAGGTCGGCACAGGCTCACTCGGACTTACCTAAATGGTGGAACTAGAAATGTGCCAGGGGATTTCAACTCAATCTTATCAAGAAGGCATGTAACAATGCCAGCCCACTTGGTAAAGTGATAAGTATAAGTACACAACCGATCAAAAAGATAGGGTAAGTGTCGAAGAGATTTTACAAACAAGACCAGTGTAAGCAGATATATATTCTTAAGGCGCCTAAAATGTGTTGTCTGAATAACTTTGTTTTTAACACATATTTTTCACTTTGTAAACATTCCCTAAGATATGCTACATTTTCTTGGGACATTTTTCTGTGTTTTACTTTTAAAGGCCTCACAAATCATATTGACCAAACTTGCATAAAAGCAGTCTATTAGCTGCTCATAGGATTCATTAATTTCTCCATCCTGCCAACTGTCCTTTCAAGTTTTCTGTTCTACTATTCTGCCTCGTTATAGTGTCTTATAACCACTTGACAATCAGAAGCATCTAAATGAACTTTTTCTAGGCCTCAAGTTTGGCAATCCATAAACAACAGGTGAATTTAGAGGCATAAAATATATACATTGGGGTCAGCATTATGATGTGGTGGGTTAAGCAGCCAGTTGCAATGCAGGCATCCCATATCACAATACCCATTCATGTCTCAGCTGCTCCACTTCTTATCCAGCTCTCTGTTAATGCCCCTGAGAAAGCCTCAGAAGATCACTCAAGCATTTTGGTGTCTGCCACCCATGTGGGAGACCCAGAGGGAGTCCTAAGCTCATGGCTTCTGCCTAACCCAACCCCGGCTACTGTGCCCATTTATAGTGAACCAGTGGTTCTCTCTTTGTCTCTCCCTCTCTGCCACTTTACCTTTAAAATAAATAAATGAATAAATTGTTTTTAAAATATTTTTATATATACCTTTATCATCAGTTTTTCCGCTCCTTCGAGTGCCATCAGGTCTTAATCCATTTTGCGATTCTGAAGAAGACTGAGGAAATCTTAAAGCTGAATAAGTCACCTCCTGATCGCTCATCTCTAAAAGAAGAGAAACATATCTGGCATCAAAACTTTGCTACACGGTGGCTTCTAAAGAAAAATCAAAATGGAAGCTTCAAGGAACATTCCCGACGTGATGGTGAGAGCTAATTGTGTGTGTGTTTGTGCATCTCTGTGTACATCTTTATCTACTCCTGCAAGTACACAGACAGTCTGATTTATATTAGAAGTGGAAATCCTGTTAACATTTCCATTAAAATCATTTATAATCCTAGTGATCACTGCCATGGTTATCAGAAAACACAAACGAAAGAAAAAGATTGCCAGTAGATTATTGTCCTATTTACTCAATTTCACTCAAAATGTTCAACATACATCTAAAAATATTATGACAAATTAGTTCCATCTCAAAACTCTGAAACACGTTTAAATGGTTGATTCTAACAACAATAATTCTTCATTCTGAAAGAGTATAAATGGTTTGGCTTAAAAATACATATTTTGATATGCATATAAGTTAAAAGCTCTTGTATTCTTTTGAAACACTCTAATAGAGTATTTCCCAAAGTATATCTGAAAGACCAACTGGAAATGATTATCTGAGGGTGAATATCACAAGTTGGTTAACATTTCAGAGTCCAGTGTCTTGTACAAGATAAGCTGAATAAAAATCTCTTAGGTTCCCATATATGATGTTGCTTTTGTGAAAATAAAATTCATTATAGCTAATCTTTAGTTAATGCCTTTTAGTTAATCTAGCAATAAATATCAATGTAGAAAGAAATTACAAAGTAATCAAATTTTAAATTTACCTTGCTTCTTACATTCATGTCAGAGAGAAGATTATATCTAAGAAGCAGGAAATCTGTAAAAAAAACTGAACATTTCTGCTACAGAATCCTTCAATATGGATGGATGATACATAAATCATTAGAGCCAAGGAAAAATATCTACTCAAATCACTCTTCTTCATGTTCATAACACAAAGCAAAACTCATAGCATATTGAGAAAGAGAAGATAACTCATCCTGGACGCTGAACCTCAATTTTGACACACTGCAGAGTCCATGCAATTCTAATGCAATGAGAGGGAATGCTTTCCTACCAGGCTCCTTCTCAGGTCATGTCACTTGTAGTTCAGTGCCATATTCCTAGAATAAGTAGAATTAATAGGATACCCAGGTGCTAAGATCCAAGGGAATAAAAGCAGGTGTTACCTGGATCCATGCCGTGCAGTGATGCAGGTGGAAGAAACCGACCCCAATATGAGGGAGAAGTCGTCCACGCCGGTCCAAAATCCCCTAGGGGCTCTACGACAAGAAGCAAATTGCCTCTGAGTGAGGATACTCCGACTCAAAATGCTCTGCCCCTCCTGGTGAAGTGGTAGAGGAAACTGAATGATGAAAGCTGTTGTTTACAGGAAAGGAAAGATGGTCATGCACTGTGTCTTCCTCCATTTCAACTAATCAACCATTTAGCATTTTTGCAAAATAGCACTCAAAACCAATATTTACGGACTGAAAAGACAGAGAAACACATGGTTGTGGAAAACAAGATGAATATCATTAACATAAAAGTAACAGATGCAAAACAAACCACCAGTCAAAGGGATGGGCAAAACATTTGTGTGTTTATACAAAAAGGGACAGAACTCATTTCTTGAGCTCTTGGTTTAAATAATTCCCTCTCTGTTAGAAAGCTTCTGTTATAAGTTACTATTTAAAAAAAAAAAGATTATCCTTTTTGGTTCATTTTTATTTCAGGTAAATGTGTTTTTAATTTTTTTTAAAAAACACCTGTCTATAAAAATTTGGTTTATATTCTTCAAGTATTTTGTTGATACATTATGCTGGTATCATTACACAGTGCTTCCCCTTTATTATTTTTTTAAAGATTTATTTTATTATTTTAATGGTAGAGCTACAGAGGCTGGTAGAGACAGAGAGGTCTTCCATCTACAAGTTCAATCTCCAAATGGCCACATCAGCCAGAGTTGGGCCAGGCTGACGCCAGGAGCCAGGACCTTCTTCCAGGTCTTCTGGCAGGTACAGGGGCCCAAGCACTTGGGCCATCTTCGATTGCTCTCCCAGGCCATCAGAAGAGAGTTGAATCGGAAGTGGAGCAGCCAAGACTCAAACCTGCTCCAATATGGGATACCAGTGCTGCAGGACAGGGCACTAACTGGTTGGGCCACAGTGCGGGCCCCACTTTATTCTTTTCTAATAATAAGCACTTCTTCACTTTAAATGTATTCATGTAAAACAAAAAACAGGCCGGCGCCGTGGCTCAATAGGCTAATCTTCCGCCTTGCGGCACCGGCACACCGGGTTCTAGTCCCGGTCGGGGCACTGGATTCTGTCCCGGTTGCCCCTCTTCCAGGCCAGCTCTCTGCTATGGCCAGGGAGTGCAGTGGAGGATGGCCCAGGTCCTTGGGCCCTGCACCCGCATGGGAGACCAGGAGAAGCACCTGGCTCCTGCCTTCGGATCAGCGCGATGCGCTGGCCGCAGCGCGCCAGCCTCGGTGGCCATTGGAAGGGTGAACCTACGGCAAAAGGAAGACCTTTCTCTCTGTCTCTCTCTCTCTCTCACTGTCCACTCTGCCTGTCAAAAAAAAAAAAAAAAGCACACAAATCATTCATTTTTATGTATTTGAAGGGCAAAGCAACAAAGACAGCTCTTTATCTGCTGGTTCAATCTCCAAATGCCCACAGCAGGCCTGGGCTGGGCTAGGTATAAACCATTGTTGGTCTAACCCTCTGCACCACAACAACCACCTCTAAGACATGATTTAAAAACCATCATAGTAATTACCCACATGGGTACACCCATAGTTTATTTAAGCAACCCTTTGCTATTGAACATTTAAGTTGTTTTACAGTCTTTGCTAGTGTAAAAAGTAATTTGCCGGTACTTTTGCATGTTTTGTTAGAAACTAAGTTAGGCCTGCACTGCGGCTCACTAGGCTAATCCTCCGCCTGCGACGCTGGCACACCGGGTTCTAGTCCCGGTCGGGGTGCCACATTCTGTCCCGATTGCCCCTCTTCCAGGCCAGCTCTCTGCTATGGCCAGGGAGTGCAGTGGAGGATGGCCCAAGTCCTTGGGTCCTGCACCCGCATGGGAGACCAGGAAAAGCACATGGCTCCTGACTTCGGATCAGCGTGATGCGCGGGCCGCGGCGGCCATTGGAGGGTGAACCAACGGTAAAGGAGGACCTTTGTCTCTGTCTCTCTCTCCACTCTGCCTGTCAAAAAAAAAAAAAAGAAAGAAAGAAAGAAAGAAAAAAAATAAAGCTGCTACTATAAAATGATTTAAAAAAAACTAAGTTAAACACAAAATTATGGGGTTAAGAGCATGTGCATTAATGAACCCATTTGTTTCCACCAGTTGTGTGTGAAAATATTCACATTTAAATTTTTTTGATTTATTTATTTGAAAGGCAGAACTATAGGGAGAGGGGTGAGAAAGAAAGAGAAAGAGAGAGAGAGAAAGAGAGAGAGAATCTTCCATGCACTGGTTCACTCCCTAAATGGCTGCAACAGCCAGGGCTGGGCCAGGAACCAGGAACTACATCCAGGTCTCCATGTGGATGGCACAGACTCAGTACTTGGGTACTGCTGCCTTCCCAAGCACATTAGCAGGAAGCTGGATTGAAAGTGGAGCAGCTGGCATGCCGCCATGTCCCATCGTACCACAATTCCAACTCCTCACGTTTGATTTTTGAGAAGAAATGCTGATAAGTTATTCCTCTCCTTGAGTTTGGTCCTCAAATCTTACTTCTAATAGCTGTCTCCACATTTTTCAGGCCTCACGTTTTCATATATATTAGAGTTTAAAAAGAAATTCATTTGTGTAACTCTGATACCACGAGCCAGACTCTGCAGGACATATTCACATCTCACACTGAAATTTGCTTTCACTTGATTGATGTCTTTTCAATCTTCTGACTACAGTTTCATGAAACCCATAAGGTGCAGTGGTTAAGATACTCCTTGGGATGCCCAGATCTGAGAGCCTGAGTTCAGTCTAAGCTCTCTTACTGACTCTCGCTGCCCTCTGATGTGCACCCCAGTATCTGACCCCCAGACTGAGGTCTGGGCTCCTGGCTTCAGCCTTGGCCCAGCCCTGCACATTGCAAGCCTTTGGGGAGAGAACTGGTGGATGGAAGCTCTCTCTCTCTCTCTCTCTATGTGACTCTCTACCTGCCTATTACTTAGCTGATTAAATGGTTCTTCAAGTGAGGTGATAGTTGTTAATAAATTGTGTGGGCATGCGAGTGAGGTGGAGAACAGCAGGGGAGATGCATTATGCAGAAACAGCCTCATCCCTGCTTCGCTAGGTTTGACAAGTTCCTTGCTTATTCTTTGCTTCCCTCACCAGCCTCCAGCCACTACTAAGCCATCCTCTTCACAAGGCCTCCCTATGCTCCAGCCTCCCCCACCTCCCTTCCAAAATGACTGCACACAGTCCACTGCGTGTTCTGGCCTCAAGCACCCAGTGTAGGTTGTATAGTCTGTTACTCTAAATCTGTCCCTTGGCCTCATCCTTAATCTCTGAATCACCTTTGTGTCTGACACTTGTCATCATGTGGGGGCAGTCAGCTGAAATGCCCCACAAACCCCAACTGAGACCAGCATAGCTCAATCACATGAGCAAAGTTTCATGGGTGGAGTCTGGCTGTTTCAGGAATACTTTCTGCTAACCTTAGATCAGCTTTGTCCATCCCAAACCAAGAAATGAGGTATCCAAAGCCAAAAAATAAAGAAAGGGATTTGTGCTGAGAAGACAGATGGGGAGGTGGAAGTAATCATGATAGTAGAAAATGTGGCAGAGAGACACACTCACTGGAGCACCTCCTGTGTACAGAGCTGCATTAAATCCTTCAGCACTGCCTCCAGCTTATTATTGTTCTCATTTTACAATGAAGGAATTAAGGTGAAGAGGTTAGTTTAGATGCCTTAGGATGCATTATTGCTATTTTTGGGCAATGTTTAAAATAATGCCTGATGAGCACATACAGCATGCACAAACTGAGGATTCAGAATGGCCCGGGTTTTCAACAAAGCCTTGGCACAAAGTTTGAGTTCTAGAACCAGACGGATATGGCTTGAACTGACGGCCCTAGCCCCTCTGTGTTATTTCAGGCAAATTCAGTTCTCTAAGCCTTGCATTCACCACAGTAAAATGTAATACTGTTTGCCTTCCAAGGAAGATATGAAGATTAAAGATTAAATAAGGTACATAAATAAAAATGATCAATAATAACATGGCATGTATGTAGTAGACTCTCACCGAACATTAATGTTTGTTTATAGTCCATGATCCAAATCCTTCCTAGTTTCAAAAAATTAACAAGGCTTTCTGAATTCTTAGCCTCAGTTTCTTCCCATGTCCAGTGAGAATATCACCCACTTCATAGGCACACAAGAACCTGATGAAGTTAGCACTTGAGAAAGGCTTTCACTGTATTGGGGGGAGTGGATTTATTTGAGGAGGGCTTGGTTTTCCACTCCCATATTTCTGCAGATGGTGGAAATGTGAGGACTGCAAGTCACAGATCCTGACACACTGCTGTGTTTTGTCCCACCAAAACTCCTCCTGAGGCAGCGCCAGGAAGTGGGTTGTTAGTGGGAGGTGTTTGCATCAAGGGGTGGAGCCCCCGTGAATGGATGAATGACTGTCGTACTTCTGTGAGTTCTCCCTCTCACATGACTAGATTAGTTAGTGCAGAACAGGTTGTAAAGCAAGTCTGGCTTTCCTGTCCTGTCTTCCGCACATGCACACACCTGCTTGTCCTTCCATTTCCTGCCACGAGTTGAAGCATCATGAAGCCTAACCGGATGTGGCCACCGATCTTGAACTTCCCAGCCTCCAGAACCATAAGCCAAAACAATCTTTTCCTTGCATGTGATGCAGTCTCTGGTGTTCTTGTATAGCAAAGAACATGGACACAGACACACACACTAGGCTGGATTGTCTATCCAACCGCACTGGGCTCAGAGTGCAAGTGTTGGGAAGAACATCTCATTAACACAGTGTGGGAGCTGGGAAACATGGTAGCACAGCATAGCTTACAGTACTGCTCTAGAAAAACCTCCTGTAGCCTCACATCTGTGTATTTATATCTTGCTGCCCCATGGAGGTAGTGGAGGGAATGTTGAGGCTACTTTCGTGTCTTGATTCCCATCTGTATAGCTGCAGAGAGGTTGGACAGTCCTCAGGATGGGATGGAAGCTGGTGAGTGCAGAGCACATGTTTTTTTTTTTTGTTTTTGTATTTTTTTTTTTTTTTGACAGAGTGGACAGTGAGAGAGAGAGAGAGAGAGGAAGAGAGAAAGGTCTTCCTTTGCCATTGGTTCACCCTCCAATGGCCACCGCGGCCGGCACGCTGCGGCCAGGGCACCCTGCTGATCAGAAGGCCAGGTGCTTATCCTGGTCTCCCATGGAGTGCAGGGCCCAAGCACTTGGGGCATCCTCCACTGCACTCCCTGGCCACAGCAGAGAGCTGGCCTGGAAGAGGGACAACGGGAACAGAATCCAGCACCCCAAAGCACATGTTTTTACAACTCGTATATCCCTTCAGAGTTCCACATCTGTGCTGCCCATTGTTGTCACAGCAGCACATTCAAGGTGTGATGCCTACAAGTGCACTTGCTGAACAAAGTGGATAGTGTTAAGAGGAACTGACTCTAAAAGCTACATTTTTGGTAGTTTTTTTAGAAGGAGTATGAGACTAGGGATTAGAAAGCCAAACTGTAATTACTCCTTCTGAACTCTATTTTCTGTTTCTTACAAAGTTCTATATTTCTGAGAAAAGCAAATGTCCTCTTTAAGTGAGAAGGCAATCATCACAAGAAGTTAACAGGAGTTTAACACTGGACTAATGATGGGGCTGGTGCTGTGTCTTAGCAGGTAAAGCTGCTGCCTGTGATGCCAGCATCCTATATTGGCACCAGTTTGTGTCCTGGCTGCTCCACTTCTGATCCAGCTCCCTGCTAATGGCCTGGGGAAAGCAGAGGAAGGTGGACCAATTTTTTGGGCTTCTGCATCCGGGTGGGAGACCTGGGTGAAGATCCTGGCTCCTGGCTCCTGGCTCCTGGCTTTGGCCTGGCCCAGATCTGGCCATTGCAGTCATCTGATGAGTGAACCAACTGATAAAAGAACTCTCTCTCTCTCTCTCCCTCCCATCCACCCTAAAGAAATAAATATTTATAAAAAGATTGGATTAATTGAAACACCTGATACAGCCCTTGGATCAAAGTACAAACATGGAAGTATTACTTTATCAGACCACTGTTAATAAAGAAAGATGAAATATTGAAGATTTTTTTAATGTTCTTGTACATTGTCTTCAGAATTCTCCTGTGCTAAACACACAACGTTGTAGACATATGTGTGCTCACAAGTATGGAGGTGACAAGCAGTCACTTATTTCCTGATTACAAGACTTTTTTTTTTTAATTTGGGAAACCACATATTTACCATTCCCTTCAGCTTGCACAACTGGCTAGAAGCCTAGCACACAGCTTCTGGCCACATCTTGAAACCTCAGTGGCTTTATCGGTTCACAGTAGCTGTGGCGCTTCCTGTCAAGGCTGAGTGATGGACATCTGGAAAAGACACACTCATGCAGCGAAGGCTGGTCTGAGTCACTGCCTTTGGAGGAGTAACCGCCCAGGTTTCTGCCTCCTTATTCATTTGTCTTAATGCTTTTTTTTTTTTTTCTTTTTTTTTTTTTGCCACTGAGTGATTTTAAGTTTCCTAGCTTTTATGGTGGTAAATGGAACCTCTGGTTTGATATTTCCTGTTCCTCTAGCCACTCCATTTATCCTTATCTTCCCAATCACAGATATTCTAATGGTCTAGATTTATTTTATGATTGTAGTTATTCAAGAGGCAGAGAGGGGGCTGCTCTATAGCACAGTATGTTAAACCACCACCTGCAAGGCTGGCATTCCACTCCCGAGTGCCAGCTCAAGTCCCAGCTGCTCTGGTCTGATTCAGCTCCCTGCTAATGACCTGGGAAGGCAGAGGTTGATGGTTCAAGCACTTGGGCCGCTGCCACTCACGTGGTGCCCTGGATGGAATTTTGTGCTTCTGGTTTCTAAATCCTCAGATGCCTGCAACTAGACTGGACAAAAGTTGAAGCTAGGGGCCAGGAACTCAATTCAAGTCTTCCTTGTGGATGCCTGGAGCCCAATTTCTTCAGCCAGCACCAGAATCAAGAGATGGAACCAGGAACTGATGTGCAGCACAGGAGTCTTAATTGCCGGGCCCAGTGTTTGCTCCCTAATGGCCTAGATTTAAAATTCTGCATCGTCCCAACTGGGCCTCCAGTCCTCACACAGTAACCACCCTTCCTGTGATTTCTAAGTAACCAAATGAAAGAAACGTTTTAGAAACTAAGAATAACAACAAAAAGGATTTCACATGACTATCTGGACTCTGTGCTACTAAGGGATAAAGTCTAAGCATAGGTTGAAAAGGAAAAATTAAAAACACTCATCAGCAAATAAGTTTTTTTTTTATTCTTTAATCACTTTCCACCTTATCATACAGTTCAGAGAAAGGGGACAAGGTAGATACCAGATATCTTAAGCGGACTTCTTCAACCTGTCTACAATTCGTAGTGTCTTCTGAGGCAGACCCTACAGTCATCTTCAAACCATTCATTTACCTTTGTTTTCATTAATCTTAGCAGCAACATATGCCTGAGGGCTACCCGATTAGACTGCAAAAATACATCTCCATTATATTAAAAAGTTCATTAGACAGAGGATTCTAGAACCTATCTTCAAAGGGTCCTACAAGCCTTCAGACTAATGCTTCCACCCTAAAGGCAGTACTGACTGGTTGCTGGGGCAAGCAGACCCTAACAACCAGGACAGCACAGCTTCCTGGGACTTTGGCTGGAGCAGTGACAGAACCCTACAGGTTCTTTCAGACCATGCTACAGGAATGGTCGCTTATACAACTAATGAAAGATGAACTCTATGAGAAAGAGATTGCAGGCTGGGAAACACAAGTGGGAACTGTGCCCATCAGGAGTTATCAAAAAACATATGCACATACCTACATGTATTTAAGTCAAGACTCTATACAACATATAAAGATGGGAACTGGTGTTTCTCACATAAAAAATACAAATATTATAAAATATGTAATAAAGGCATAATCAAAGATATGCCAGGGCCGGCCCCGTGGCTCACTAGGCTAATCTTCCGCTTGTGGCGCCAGCACCCGATTTCTAGTCCCGGTTACTCCTCTTCCAGTCCAGCTCTTTGCTGTGGCCCAGGAGGGTAGAGGAGGATGGCCCAAGTGCTTGGGTCCCTGCACCTGCAGGTGAGACCAGGAGGAAGTACCCGACTCCTGGCTTTGGATCCACACAGCACCAGCATAGCGGCCATTAGGGGAGTGAACCAACAGACCTATCTCTCTCACTGTCTATAACTCTCTCTCTGTCTCTCTCTCTCTTACTGTCTAACTCTGCCTGGAAAAAAAATAAAATAAAATAAATAAAATTAAAAAAAGATATGCCTGACCGGGGTACTGACTTCGCTCTTGTAACACTGTTTGTTTATACCAAAAATAATTAAATGGGAATAATCTCTGAGAGCTTTGCAAATGTAAAAAACTCAGAATCTTCCATAAGCAATTTCTGTAAGTATCAGAAAATTAAATTCTATTAAGTATGAAATAAGGGACAATCTATAGATGGCTTATATGGATGAGATTTTGGCTATATAATTCTATATGAAAGAACTCTGCCACAGGATATGCTTACTAGAACAATTCCTAATTATCTTTAAAGTGAATCAGAGATAGACATAAGAAAAATATAAAAACCCACTCTCCATTCAGGCTTTAATATGTTTTATTGGAGAAAAATTTCAACAAAACATGGCTTTTATTTACAGAATTTAATGTGTGAGGGACTTCCAGCCCACATGGACCCAAGTGAAGATGACTACTGAGCCTGTTTATGTGTTTTCTTATTTTTAATGCACATACAAAAAAGGTTTTTCATATTCATAAAAATCCCAATATTGTAATGACAAACCCTCCCATATCCACCCTCTATTAAATATATCAACAGCTTCAAAAATACACAATTAAATTGGTTTAATCTTGAAGTGTAATCCAATGAGACTGAAAACTAAACATTTCAGATCCTGTACCAAATAGTAAAACACACGAAGGCCTTCAGGATCCCTAAAATTAGAAAAGGTGAAAGTTACTTTTTGTTCCTAGAATGAAAGACAATTTTATAAACTCCTAAAATAAAGCAAGACCAAAATCATAAAACAATTTTGCCAACTGGATTTAGGAGAAAGGAATGATTTTGCTGACAACTAAAAACAGATTGAACAACTGAAAAATTAACATCTCTTCTGCAAGAAAAAATAGTTTCTTCATCAATATTCTTCTTAGGGAAGTAACAGCTATGTAAAACATAAAGTGATATATATAAACATATATATATATTCAATACTGTAATGCCACAAACCTCATGTAGTAACTAAATATTTTAGTGCCTACTTTTTCTTACAATGACAAAAATCATTCTGTACCCTTTTTCATATTACTTTTTTCCACAGCAATCAAAAAATAATTCACTAATATTTTTAATTGATTTAATAATTCTCATCATAGGTAGTTTATTTTCCAATTATAAATAATATTTCAATGAGCATCATGTGCATAATACAATTTTCTAATATTGGAGAATATTTCTATAGAAGACAGGCTCAGAAATGAAATTAGTAGGTCAAAGATGAATGAAAACTGCTAATAGTTTATGCTGCTTATTATCAAACTGCTTTCCAAAAGCAGTGGACCAATCTACAACTCCAGTCATATATGACCGTGACAACCTCACCACCTACAGGAAAATAAATCTGACAGTTTAAAAGTTTAAAAGTATAAGACACTTAGTATGTGCCAGGCACTATGCTAACTTGGGAGATAGAACAAGGTTTTCACAGAGCTTGCATTCAAACCGGTGAAGCAAACTAAGTGATTACAATTCAGGATGGGGACTTCTTGAAAAGCAGGAAGAAATTTCTTGGCTTAGACAAGGGCAACGGTCCGCAGAAGCCCTTACAAATGCCCCCACAGAAGACACAGGACGTAGGAAGCCACAGGGACCTAAAAGTATTAAGCTTTACTGGATTTCTTCAAGTATAGGAGGAGAGTGATATGATTATAGGACTAATGACACTGGCATTCTTTCTTTAAATTTTGTGACACTGAACCTAGGTTTTTAGACAAAGTAGCTAATAAAGTTGGCGCATTATTATACAAAGCTGTTGGATTAACTTTGTTTACTTTGACAATCTGTGATATGTCCTGTTTGCTTCTTTGAGATACAAGATAACAAGTCTTTAATGATATAAAAAGCAGAATTACATCTGCATAAGAAACTGATAGGATGACACTGAAATATGCTTAAATTGACTGCAGCTCTAAAATAAGCCTGGTATAAATTATGCCAAATTCAGTTAAAATGCTTTAACATACTTACTTTGACTGATTTACATCAATAAGAGAACCTATTTTTGATGTTGTAAAAGAAATGTGTTCATCACCAATAACAATTTCAAGCTCCTGAAAAAAATAAAATTAAAAAAAATTTTAATGCAGACAAATGTAGTTAATTCAAAAATGTATCCTACAGATATCTATATTCTTGCTACAAAGTAATATCAATTTCAGATGCAAGTTTCCCAGCGTTGAAGGGGAAGATAAAAAACAAACCTTGATCTATTAGACACAGACCATGTACTTAAATTAAAATTTGCTCATATGCAATATCCTTGATTTTAAGATCAAGAATTTGCTTTCCAGAGACATCAGATAGTATAAAATGAGATGACACAGAAATGTTCTTTGTAATGTCAGCAAAACTACAGACATCATTTTGGAGCACAAGTTATAGGAATAACTATATAGGTATGAACCTATCTTACTATAATAAATACTAACACATTTTCCCTTTCTGTAAGGTTCTACAAGTAAAACATATAACATTAATAACTACCACAGTAGCACCTACCCTGTGTCTGATCCTGTTATTAGGAACTTTACACACATGCTCTGTAATTCTTAAAATAAAATTTATAAGGTAGGCTTTATTATTAGCCTTATCTTTCAAATGTGTAATCCAAAACTCTTTAAGAATCAGGAAAACACTTATTGACATCTACTATCTCTAAGAAGTGATAGCAATATTTGCTCCATGGATTCTCAAGATTAAAGACTAATCCTCTTGACTTCACAAAACAATTAAAATTAAGAACTATTAAAACAGTGGTGGTGCTGTGGTACAGTGGGTTAAAGCCCCAGCCTGCAGTGCTGACATCCTATATGAGTATAGTGTTCAAGTCATGGCTGCTACATTTTTGATCCAGCTCCCTGCTACTTCTGCTGGGAAAGCAGTGGAGGATGGCCCAGGTGCTTGGGTCCCTGAACCTATATGAGAAAGTGGGAAGAAGCTCCTGGCTCCTGGCTTTGGCCTGGCCCAGCCCCAGTCTTGGCCTTTGGCCTTTTGGGGGAGTGAACCAGCAGATGGACAATCTCTTTCTATCTGTCTTGACCTCTCTCTTTAACTCTAACTCTCAAATAAATCTTTAAAAAAAAAAAAAAAAAAGAAAGAAAGAAACTAGTAAAAGAAATGCAACAGGTGTTCCCAGTGTACCTTGTTATTGTATAAATTTTTCTCTTATTATTTATCTGTACATCTAAAGCCAATAACTAAGAAACTATGTCTACAATGATTCTTCAAGTTAAACTAACAAGCAGATGCCATTAAAGGCATTCCTAGCTATCAATTTGAAGATCTAATTATGCACAATCTGTGGCAGAGACCAAATGGAGAACTAAGATTCTCTATCAATCATAAAACATTGACACAAGAGGCAATTTCTACAGCTTGCCTACTTCTCCACAAACAGAAACCCATAAACACATCATCAAGTGGGTGGAAGAAGCCCTAGGCTCTCCCTAAGTGGAAAAGATCCAAAAGGTTAGCTGAAGCTGTGTCTGGTTTTTAGTACACACAAACATATATAGATATATGCATAAGGAAATCTGAGAGCCAAATGTACTTTCTAAAAGTGATATAATACATAAAAACAAATACTGTTCCCTATACCTTCATTTTCCTAAATAATTAAATAATGTTTCCTTAAATAGAAGAGTGAAGTACTGCTACAGAGTGTCAGCATCTGATAGATTTCTCCACATTTTCTTCCAGACAACGAAGGTGGTACAAAGTATAATCCTTGGGAATATATAAAAGTGAAATTCAATGTTTCTTCCTTCCAGGGATCCGATCTCCTTTCTCCAAGAGGTGAAAAGACCCAATTCAGAAACCAAACTTTCTACAGCGTGAAACTGGGCCTTCAGAGTTCTTCAGAAGCCCTTGGAGAAACATCAACGATTCTGAAGGGAACATGAGAGGCAAACACAACAGCCAGTGGGAACAAAGACATCAATCAAATCTCTCTCTGGAGCATGAGGTGGCAAAAATAAGAATTCTGAAGGAAATGATTTTACACAGTCAAGGAGAATCCCACGTCTTAAATGAAACTAACAGCACTGCTACATATGCCTAAAAACTGATTAAGACGTAAGAGGGGCCGACACCGTGGCTCACTAGGCTAATCCTCCGCCTGAGGCGCCGGCACCACGGGTTCTAGTCCTGGCTGGGGTGCCGGGTTCTAGTCCCGGTTGCTCCTCTTCCAGTTCAGCTCTCTGCTGCGGCCTGGGAGGGCAGTGGTTGATGGCCCAAGTGCCTGGGCCTTGCACCCACATGGGAGACTAGGAGGAAGCACCTGGCTCCTGGCTTCGGATCGGTTCAGTGCACCAGCCATAGCAGCCATTTAGTGGGTGAATCAATGGAAGGAAGACCTTTCTCTCTGTCTCTCTCTCTCTCTCACTGTCTAACTCTGCCTGGAAAAAAAAAAAAAAAAAAAAGATGTAAGAGGAATCATGTTTAACAGTGTGAAAACATCCTAATTTGGGCTGAGGTGGCTACAGAGAAGACTGTTGGGAAAGACATCTAAATTCAGAGCTATGTGCTGCTCCTTTACTGCTAGCAGGCAGCACAGAAAACAAAGCGAAGTGAAATAAAAGTACAGTGTATTTACCAGGAGCCCAGTAAATGCAGAGCCAAAGAATGAGGAAGCATTCTTCATAAATAAAGGGAAACACAGTTATATTACCAGTTTTACATATGCATGCATTTAAAGAGCCCACTGAATACAAACCTGTCGGCCAACCCTGTCAGGGGGAGGCCATAAGGCATCATCTTCTTTTGTAATTTCACTGTCATCAATAATCCTCTTCAGTTCTTCCATTACACTCTTGTGCACGTAAGCCTGAAAATGAATTCCATGAAAATTTCATAATGTCCTTCCACGTCTTCCCAGTATTCAGCAGAAAATGACAGAACAGTTATAAACCCTGAATATTCAAACACAACAGAGAAAAAATTCATTCTAAAAATACAGGATGAAAACTATTCATCCTTCCTGTGAACATTATTTTCTTTTCTAACATATTTACTTTCCCCTCTTTCATCAGCAGCCCCCTTTGAAAACCCTGTATTCTTTCTGTGTAACATGAGAATTCAAGTACCTCCAAGTGGTTAATGGTGATAACGCAAGGTCTTCTGACACAGAGACAAATACAAGTACACATCAGCTATTTCCTCATCCTTAATTTTTAAGCCCCTCATTTAAAAACCGTACTATGTTTATATCATGATTAGAAATTAGCTTTAACAGTGAATAAAGTAAAAGGACAAAGTTAATTACAAAGTGAATTAAATGATATATTCAAACACGAGACTCATTTGTTGTAACATATGCTACTATGATAACCAATTTAAAAGGAATCTCATTTCAATCTACAAATTGGTTTTCTCCTTATAATATAGCCTTAGATGTACTTTTGCAAATTCATTAAAGACACGAGGAAAATGGACTAAACATGAAAAACTAAACATTCAAAAAGAACTTACCTCTTTTCTGATCATGACATCATTTTTGTAATTACTATTATTGGCATATCTAAGCTTTCCTGTGGGAAGAGGAAAAAACTTCAATCTGTAACAAGTAAACACAGCTAAGATAAACAAATGACACCATAACCAGCTTTGAAGGTAAAGACCATTTTAAACTCCCATTTTTATTAATATTTCCTCCCTCTTAGATCAATGTTAGACACGTAGACACTCAGTAAACATTTGTTGGTAAATTGGTTGAAGTTAAACTAGCCAAATTTTTAAATATGTCAGGACCTCAACACATAATGGGTTATTTTTAAAGGCCTATTTTCTCAAGCTACATCATGAACTAGAAAGGGAAGAGCAAAGCAACTAGCATTTCTTTTAAACTTTGTTGTACATCTGTACTGGTGCTAAACACATTACCTAGAGCACTTAATCCAACCTGTAAAAAAACCCTAAAAGGCAGATTTTATTCTCACCTATTCAGTTAAGTAATGAGTCCAAGTTCACACCAGATTCAGACATAGCTCCACTTTCTTCTAATACTCACGCTGTCTCCACTAAACCAAAACATTTTCTTTTAATAATTTCCCTTCAAATTACTGTCTATCAATCATGGCAAAGCATTGTAAGTGGGAAGCACACAGTGTATTGCTTCTGGATACAAACTTGATACAAATGGGGGAGAGTGCAGATGAATAAAGTGATTAAGGTTTCCAAATAATTACAGGGCTGTAGTTACCTTGAGTTCTGCCTGAAATGCCTGACACTTCCCTCGTCTCACATGTGATTTCCCCTCTAAATCTTGTTTCAGACTCTCACAGAACCTTGTCCAAAACAAGCACAGAGTACTTACTATCCACACCGCTTTATGCTTTGTTACACGTCTTTATCTCCCACCACGACATAACTCCTTGAGGGAAATTAAAGCCTTCTTCATTAATGTATTCTCAATTTTGGTATTTACATCTTGCTCAGCATTTGGTGTGCAAACAATGAAAACCTATCCAGTTGAACGGCCCTTGTTGGAGGTCAACTGCGTTCAACGGACAATAACACGCTCTAAAGAGGAGTCAAAAGACAGAGCTGCTGGCGGCCAACAGGTAGCAGTCTCACCGAGCCGTCAGCTCATGGTCTCAGTCTATTTCCCTCTCAAAGGTCAACAAAAAACACCTAGTATCACTCATTACAAGGGTCGGGTCAGGCGCTCATCCTATGAGAACCCCTCCTCCCCCGCCCCCCACCCCAGTAGAACCAGCCTCTCTCTCTCTTTTTTTTTTTTTTTTCCACTCTTAATGCACTCCACGGCGAACTGCAATTAAGCACATAGATAAAACTCATTCTCTTCATTTGTTTACCCGGCGGTCTGCTTCCGCACACAGGCCTGATGAAGAAAATGAATGAATGGGTGGGCAGAAAGTTGCTGGCGTCACAGTTATGAAGTTACTTGGTGGGGGCGCTCTTAAAAATGTTCAAGCATGAGGTCGACGACCTACTTACTCCACGCCTCTCAAAATCCTTTCTAGGGCGCGGATTCCAGGATTCTGACTACTGACTACATTTCAGTCCGCGGCAGGGTTAGTTTTCCTCGCTCAATGTACAGCAGTTCCCTTTTATTCGCAGACACCGCGAGGGTCTCCTATACGCTTAGACTCTTCTTTATTTCAAGGGAAGCAGGGGCAAGCTACGAGCCCACCGAGGCGCGCTCACCCCATCCTGGGAGCCTCCTCCGCTGCCTCTCCGCCTGCCTTTCTTTTCAGTGTAGCGGTGCCAGCGGCCCCGACATTGCTTACCGTCCGGCCGAAACTCGAACTCCAGAAACTCGTGTCCAAACTTGCCTTTGTGCCCTACATAGTAGCGCAGGTAGAAATCACTAGCCATAGACATCTTTGCTCCCAGACAAGCCCGCCCAAAGCCCGGCCAACGTGCCTCCCGGCGCCCGGCAGTGACGTCATCCGCGCAGGCTAAGTGCGTCATCGCGGGCGCGTCCCTTGCGTCTCCGGGAAGGCCCGGAGGTGAGCGTGAAAGGCCCGGAGTGGGATTCCTTTAGTAGGATCGAACACGTACTGTTTGCAAAATGAAGTAGCTTACTTTACATTAGCAAAGAATGTAAGTGTGAAAATATAATAGCATTTTGAAACTAAATAGCTTTTCTGGGGGGTGCCGGGGGGGGGGGGGGCTCCCAGTTCTCGCGATAGGCTGTGACGTGGGTGTGGCTTCATTCCCCTCTAGCCGGTGGGAGGAGGAAAGATAAAGGCCAGAGGTGGGGTAGCTGACCCGAGGGTGCGGCTTGTTTCTCCTTCCTGGTTGGGTCCTACTTGGGGCCTTCCCCGTTTGGATAACGATGCTGGTTATCCATCGGACGAGAGGCTGGAGGTTTTGAAAAACACGTGAAGCTGAAAGGACCCGGCAGTCTGTCAGAGTCCTTTCAATAGTAGAACATCGAGGTACTTCGTTCATTCGGTAAGGGCTTAGAAGCCTGTGGAGTGTTTGCGGTTTGACTTAGAGCAAGTAAGGTTTGGAATCCGTGCATTGGGAATAGGAAAGAACACTCCTGTGTGGGATAGTTTTAGAGGGCAGAGGAGAGCAGGATGGATTTTTATACAAAGTCTGCTTTCACCGTTCCTGATTACCCCTTCTTAGCAATGCACAGAGGAAACTTATCTATTGGAGGACAAACAGACTTCGGTGGGATTGAGTAAAAGTCGTAGAAGACGGAGATTCAATCCCAACAGTAGCCCTACCGAATCTTGGGCAAGTCACTTCCTCTAAGCTTGTTTGTCAGAGAATTGTGTGGTAATGGACTTTGCCAAGCCCACAGACTGTTGAGAAGATTGGATGAGATTATTATGTTTAAAAAAAAAAACAAAACTGCAATTTGTAAGACATGAGTCTTAGCAGACATTTCCTGTGTGCCAGAGACAGTTGGACAATGGTAGTAAAAAGAAAAAAGCCGTTTGCACTGTAGCCTAGAAAAGAAAGCAAACATGTAAGACAAACCCGAGCACAAGGGGGCGACTGCTATAATAAAGTGCTAAGTGTAAAACAGCTGGTAACACAGCACAGGAAGCCATTCTGCTGTGCAGTAGGAAAATTCGAAGAAAGGGAAGTATCAGAGAAGGCTTGTGAAAAGAGATGTTATTTGAACTGGGCCTTGATGTGTGAATTCTGTATGCCAATGGAAAAGCATTCCAACCAGAGGATGAGCTAAAACAAGGTGGTGTGAAAACGCATGCCAAGAAACTCAGGGTAGCTGGAAGGTAAAGTTCATGGAAGTGGAGTGACTAGAAAGGATGATTCAGCCAGATTATTTTGAGACTATGTTAACAGTTGTATAATTACTTATCAGGAAAAATGATTCAGTTCTTACTATAGACCACCATTTGAAAACACAAAAGAAAAATAAAGCACCAAGCCATACCACTAGGTTAAGTTGCCAGTCCAATTTGCCCTGGATTGTGCAGGTTCCTGTGATATGAAACTTCCTGCTTTAAAACCTGGAGAGTCCCAGGAAAGATGGGGTGAGTTGGTTACCCAGGATTAATTCACATAAACTTGAGCATAATATTTCATAGTATTTCTGAAAATACTGGTTGTGGTCCATCTAGTTGAATTACATGAGAAGCTTCATTCAATATCTTCAGATTCTCTGATGTATATTCTTCAGATTTTGGCACATGGCCCATGTTTATTTTTAGGTATGCCTAAATACAGCTGTGGATACCAGAATTTGTGACTATGTAAATAGAATTTATGGAATGCACTGATCTTTGTAGATCAGTTACTGTGTTGATCCCCTAAGAAGACTTAAGAGTTCAAGACTAATCCACTTTTTAAAGATGAAATACAGAACTATATTTACCTGACTATTCATATCTTTTTTTTTTTTAAAGATTTGTTTATTTGAAAGGCAGAGTTACTGAGAGAAAGGGGGAAGAGATAGATCTTCCATCCTCTGCTTCACTCCGCAAATGGCTGCAACAACCAAAGCCAGGAGCTTCTTCCAGGTCTCCCACATGGGTGCAGGGGCTCAAGCACTTGGACTATGTTCTGCTGCTTTCCTAGGCACATTGGCAGGGAGCTGGACTGGAAGTGCAGCAGCTGGGACTAGAACCCATGCTTGTATGGGATGCCACTACTGAAGGTGATGGCTTTTTCTGCTGTGCCACAGCACTGGCCTCCAACTATTCATATCTTAAAGCAAAAGTGTACCCATTGTGTCAGGACAAGAACTACAAAGTGATCACACTTTGATCACATGTGCCTCATGTCACTGAATAACTGAATTCTTTCATATTTTTATTTATTATTTTTAAATGCTCATTCCATTTGAAAGGCAGAAAGACAAAGATCTTCCACCTGCTGGCTTACTCTCAAATGCTCGCAATACCCAGCCAGAAATCAATCTGGGTCTCCCATATGGTGGCCTGGAACCAAGTACTTGAGCCATCACCTGCTGCCTCCCAGGGTGTGCATTACTAGAATGCTGAATTGGAAGCAGAGGGGCTTGGGACTCTCTCCAACCAGGCACTCTGATAATAAGATGTGGGCATCTCAAGTGGCGTCTTAAATCTCTGTGCCAAATGCCTGCCCCAGGAACAGAATTCCTAATTTGATTAATTTTGATTACCAGTTAAAGAACTCCACGTGACTAGTAGCTATTGTGTTGGTCAGCACAGATATAGGAAACTTTTCATGAAAATATTTTGTGGGTGTTTTTATAAACAAAAGTTATGTATGTATGTATTTGAAAGAGAGGGAAGGAGAGAGGGAGGCGTGGGGGGAGAGAGAGGTATCTTTCAATCATTGGTTTACTCAAATGGCTATAACATCCAAGACTGTGCCAAGCAGAAGCAAGGAGCCACGAACTCCACCTGAGTCTCCCACATGAGTAGCACAAGCCCAGGTACTTGAGCCATCCTCAGCTGCCTTCCCAGGTAAATTAATAGGGAGCTGGATTGGGACCAGAGATTTGGGATTTGAACTGGCATTCTGATATTGGAGGCCAGTGTAGCAAGCCATGGTGGCTAAACCCACTGTGCTATAACACTGGCCCCTGTAACTGTTTTTCAATCTCAGTTGCTTCAAATTAGTGCAGACTTAATGATAACTCCACAGTTTACTTATGGAAAAAAAAAAGTTTGAGCTACTAAAATGAAGCCAAAGCACTATTTTTGTCCTTGCTAACAGAGTGGTCAACTTCAAAGCACCTGTGAAGTAGATAAGGAATGTTTTATTACCAATTCTAACTGAAATGGAGCCTAATATTTGTTCAGGTATACAATATTCATTGACACAATAATGATTCTTCTGTAGAGTTTCTATGTTCTTTTCCTTGAGCTTCAAGGTGATGAATCAATTTAGGGGGCTATCACCAAAGAAAGTTATATCTTATAATTGTTAACATTTAAAATGTTCTACTGATTTTTCCTACATAGAAAGTTCTCTCTTCATTTGATCACACTTTTATGTCTCATGTGTCCTCCAAATTCTTTTTTGCCTCTTTATTTAAAAGAGCCAAATTATTCTGACTTCTGATTTTCAGAAGTATGTTCTACCTTCATTGTAATAAACACTGTAGATAATAGTCTAATGTTTTTGTTTGGTTTACTGTATCATTATTTTTTGATTAGCTTTGACTTTGTGAAAGCAGTCAGGCCTATCTCATCCCGTTAAATGGATCAGAGTAGTAAGTCAAATATATATGTTCTAACAGAGCATGCTAATAAAGTGGTTTAAAATGAGAAAAAGGAAGAATGAGTTAGCCTCTTTCGGTCCTTATTCCATCTACCTACCTTTCTCTTTTTTGTAATGGACATCCCTTATGGATTTTAGCCTATCTTTTGTTTGTTTTAAACTACTCAGCGATATTTCTTTCTAAGTAAGAGACTCACCATCATGCAGAAACATCAAACTTACCATATCATTTTTTTATCAGATATGTTTATGTATGGTGAGCACATGGAGCTATATCTAGGTTATAATGATATGATGCTATATTTAATTCCATTATCCAATCTAAGAACTTTTTTTGCAGAGTACAGCTTCAAAGACATAGCATAACCTTTAACTATTGTGCTTCAAATAGATTGTTAAATTAAGAATAATAGGAGGTCCTCTGGTCTTCCATTGTAATAGCTACTTGATTATTTAAGTAAATCAGTGTGGTAAAGCAAAAAAAATTTTTTTGAATTAGGTCAACAAGCTTAAGTTCAAGAAACTTCTATTAACTTTTTTCTTTTAAAAATGGTGAAAAGTGCCACTATTATTCAGTTTCCATAACAGTAACTGCCAGTTCATATTATTCTATGCAAAACTAGATTGTTAAGTTTCCTTTAGCCGCTTTACCTAGGCATATGTTTGCCCAGTTCCTAACTGTTGTTATTTTTTTAATATAGAGCATAAAAACAAAACTGTAGGAAGGCTGTTCAAAACAATAAAAATATGAATTCCACTTGATTAAATGGTGACTGTTTTAATTCTGTTTTGCATTCATTACCTTTGAAGTACCTAGTTTTGTCTATAAAATATCTAGATACCAGAAATAAAACCTCAGATATGTGGCCAGCGCTGTGGCACAGCAGGTTAAAGCCCTGGCCTGAAGCCGGCATTCCATATGGGCACCGGTTCTAGTCCTGGCTGTTCCTCTTCCATCCGGCTCTCTGCTATGGCCTAGAATAGCAGTACAAGATGGCCCAAGTCATTGGGCCCCTGCACCACATGGGAGACCTGGAAGAAGCTCCTGGCTCCTGGCTTTGGATTGGCGCAGCTCCAGCCATTGCAGCCCTCTGGGGAGTGAACCAGTGGATGGAAGACCTCTCTCTCTGCCTCCACCTCTCTCTGTAACTCTGTTGTTCAAATAAATAAAATAAATCTTTAAAAAAAAAAAAAACCCTCAGACACAAAATCCTCCTTTCAAAAAAAGCCAAGTGAGGAGAAGTTACTGGTTTCTAAGGATCAGAGTTCCTGTTTCCATTTTTCCAGGCCTATATTCAGGAAAATAAATAAATTAGGGTAAAGTTTAAAATGCTAATTGTCTGCTTCTTTCCCTCCTACCAAAACAAATATGCATGGATCCTTTGAAAGGTTCATTCTGCATTTCACTGTACCACTATCCCTCTCACCATGTGCAGCCCCTATGCTTCCTTGAAGTTCCTCAAACAATGCTTCTTGCCCTGGAGTTTTCACCAATGTAGTGCATTCCTGGAAGGCTCTTCCCACTGTCTTCCCTACCCATCCCTAAGGTCTCAAGTTAAATGCTGTATCTTCAAAGATACAGCATACTTCTTTCTATCCTATGATTTCTTTTGATAGTGCTTAATATAATTTGTAACTAAAAGATACCCACACAAATAAATATACAGTCTCTTAGCTTCTGAACTAATCAAAAATCTCCTTGTTTTTATTTATTTATTTTTTTATCCAACACCTGGCATCCAGTGTCTGGCACAGTGAGTCAGTATTCAGTATCTGTGTGACTATGGCAGCGCAGTGGGAGAAGTTGCTGTTTGGGATGCTGCATCCCATATTGGAGTGCCTGCATTGAAGTCTCATCGCCACTTCCTATCCAGATTCCTGTTAATCTGTGCACCCTGGGAGGAAGCAGATGATGGCTCAAGTGCTTGGGGTCTGCAACCCCTGTGGGAGACCCAGATAGGATCCCTTTTTTGAAAAACATTGACTTTACCATTTTATTCATGTGTTGTTTGTTGTCTCCTGACTTAAGCCTGCCCCAGCCTCTGCTGTCGTGGGCATTTGGGGAATGAACTCACAGATGGAAGACTTCTCAATATTTCTGCTTCCTTATCATTGTCTCTCCCTTTCAAATGAATAAATAAACATTTAAAAGTTTCATTTTAAGTACGTGAACAAATAAATACTTTGTAAATTTGACTTAAAGGAACATCTGAGAAACAATGGAATTTCCCCAGAAACTTATTGTTTGTTCCAAGCCACTCTACCTCCCTTCTATTGCCATCCACTGCCCATTTAAATCCCAACAAATCATTGAGAAGTTTCCAGGAGTAACAGAATCAGTCTTTATTTGGCTAACTCATCATGACTCCATCAAGTTTCCAACTCCTACATCATTTTTAGCTGTCATTTTTCCTTCAGCAGCTTTAGATCCCAGCATTCTATTTTTTTTTTAATTTACTTACTTGGACAGTCAGAGTTAGAGAGATGGAGAGAGAGAGTGAGAGACAGAGATCTTCCATCTTTTGGTTCACACCTCACATGGCCACAAGAGCCAGGGCTGGACCAGGCCAAAGCCAGGAGCTTCATCCAGGTCTCCCAAACAGTTGAGCCATGCTCTGCTGCTTTTTGTGCACAATAGCAGAGAGCTGGATCAGAAGTGGAGCCAAGCAGCCAGGACACAAACCGGCGCCCATATGGGATGCTGGGGTCACAGGCAGCAGCTTTACCTGCTATGCCACAATGTTGGCCTCCAGCCCAGTGTTCTTTAAAATTACAGATCATCATATTCAACAGATTTGCTCTCATCATGATACTTTTAATATTTTTTAAAATTTTTGTATTTATTTATTTGAGAGACAGAGATGGAGAGACAGAGAAAGGTCTTCCATCCACTGATTCACTCCCCAGTGGCCCCAACAGCCAGAACTGAGCTAATCCGAAGCCAGGACCCAAGAGCTGGATTGGAAGAGGAGCCAGGACACAAACCAGCACCTATATAGGATGCCAGTGCTGCAGGCAGAGGCCCAGCCTACTATGCCACAGTGCCGACCCCTATCTTTAATATTTTGAAATAGGAATATTATTGTCATCCAGAAGTTCACACAAAAATGGTGACATCAGGGGCAGCAGTTAAGATAGCACTTGGGATGCCTGTATCCCATATGGGAGTGTGGGGTTTGAGTCCTGACTCTGCTTTAGACTCCAGCTTCCTGCTAATGCACATCCTGGGAGGCTGCGGGTGATGGCTGAAGCACTTTGATCTCTGCCACCCATGTGGGAGACCCAGATTGAGTTCTCAGCTCCTGATTTTGGCCTGGCCCAGCACCAGCTCTTACAGGCATGAGGGTAAACCAGTGGATAGGATGTCTTGATATTCTCTATTTCCCTCTCTCTCTCTCTCTCTCTCTCTCTCTCAAATACATACATACTTTTTTGAAAAACATTGACTTTACCATTTTATTCATGTGTTGTTTGTTGTACCATGCCATTATCTACAGGCCTTTCCAGCTTTGTACTGTCACAGACCAAGGCTTTCTTCTGGGTCACAGATTTTATATGAAATCTATTTGGAAGATTCTGGGTTAGGAAGGGCACAAGACAGGAAACTAACATTTATTGAGCACTGTTTTATGCCAGACACTGCACAAATACATACTCTCATTCAATCCTTCTGTGAGTTGGATATTATCCCCATTTCACACATAAAGAATCCCTTTTCTGACAATGTAGGTTGTCCCTTAAATTTTTCTGTTGAATTAACTTCTAGGCATTTACCTTTATCTTCTCTATTGTAGAAATACTTTGGCAGCTGTGAACCAGAAAATCGTACTTCCATTTAATGAGTATTAATTTAATGATATTTCACCATGAAGCTACCATCCTTCCATATCAGATTACATACATGCTTTTCTAACCCCTCTTAAAGACTTCTAAACCACCAAACCTTCATACTTAGCCATCACAATCCTTATTCATTACACCCATGTGCATACACACAAACACACACACACATACACAGATTTGGGTCCACACCTACACTCCTGAAGCAAATTAAATCTTGTATATTCTTTCTCATCCACTCTCTCATTGGATTTCTGTTCCTCTGGACTTTGTAGGAGTCTAGATAAAAACATTCTTCAGGAGTAAACTAACCTTGGGTGGGAGATACCAGCTCATGTTTGTCATGTCCCAACAAACACTGCAGATTTCTGATACCTGCTGGGCTGTAACGTTTTCCACCACTGCTCCCCCAGGGTCTATCAAAATGGGACTGATAACGAATTCCTGAGCTCAAAGAGATATGTGTGGAGAGCCTCATCCAACATCATTTTAGAATTCTAGGGAAATGGTTAGGGAGAGATCCAGAATGCTTGTCCCATTTCTCCCTTTATCTCTCCCCCAGAAAGTCTGTTCTTTGTTCTTGGAGGAAAACTGTTTCGAAGAGCATACAGTCGTCCATGAGTGTTTCCTGCTGGAGTGGGGGGTGGGGCCGTCAAAGGATGCTGTAGCTGTAGGAGAGGCTGTTTACACTGATGCCGGCCACGGCTGCATACAGTTCAGGCACCACCAACTCTGGCACTTGCAACACAGCCTTGTCATCTGCAGTTCTAGCAGCAGCTTCAAGGCGCACACGCAGCTCTCTAGGCAGAGGGCGGCTGTCCTCACTCCAGCGCCAGCAGGACTTCATAATATTATACCTGAGAGGCGAACAAGAGAAATTTGACTAGGCAAGTGTATGAGGAGAGAGAGTACCCCTTCCCACAAACATTCACAACAACATCACTCTGGTTTCCTCTCATTTACTGGACAATGCAGAGTGGAAAAAAGTGTTCTGCCATACTCTTTGTAGTTTAAAAAATGCATAGTGTATGCTAAACCAGCAGTGCTAGGACTGGATGTATACCTTTTTTATTCTGTAATACAAGATGGAGCTTTTAACCATTTACTGTATCGCCCCACACTTTATGTTGGCTTTTCATGTGATTTCAGTGATCTCCTCATTAAAGCATTAAGTTCTGGCCAGCGCCGCGGCTCACTAGGCTAATCCTCCACCTAGCGGCGCCGGCACACCAAGTTCTAGTCCTGGTCGGGGCACCGGATTCTGTCCTGGTTTCCCTTCTTCCGGGCCAGCTCTCTGCTGTGGCCAGGAAGTGCAGTGGAGGATGGCCCAAGTACTTGGGCCCTGCACCCCATGGGAGACCAGGATGGGTACCTGGCTCCTGCCATCGGATCAGCGCGGTGCACGGCCGCAGCGCACCGGCTGTGGCAGCCATTGGAGGGTGAACCAACGGCAAAGGAAGACCTTTCTCTCTCTCTCTCTCTCTCTCACTGTCCACTCTGCCTGTCGAAAAAAAAAAAAAGTTTCTCTCTCTCTCTCTCTCTCTCTCTCTCTCTCTCCACCTCTCCCCCCTCTCTGTTTCCCCTCTCTTTCTCCCTTTTCCTTCTTCTCTGTAACTCTGCTTTTCAAAAAAAAAAAAAAATTAAGTTCTGTAAGGTCATGCACTTTGTCAGGTGTCTCCCCTAGTATAAAGAACAGCCTTTAAAAAATTATATATTTCAGCCGGTGCCGCGGCTCAATAGGCTAATCCTCCACCTGCAGCACCGGCATCCCGGGTTCTAGTCCTGGTTGGGGTATCGGGTTCTGTCCCGGTTGCTCCTCTTCCAGTCCAGCTCTCTGCTGTGGCCGGGAAGTGCAGTGGAGAGTGGCCCAAGTCCTTGGGCCCTGCACCCACATGGGAGACCAGGGGAAGCATCTGGCTCCTGGCTTCCAATCAGCGGGGTGCGCCAGCCGCAATGCGCCGGCAGCAGTGGCCATTGGAGGGTGAACCAACGGAAAAGGAAGACCTTTCTCTCTGTCTCTCTCACTGTCCACTCTGCCTGTCAAAAAAGTATATATTTCAGAGGCAGAGAGACATACGGACAGAGAGACAGAGATAGAAAGAGCTCCCATCATTGATTCAGCTAGGCTGAAGCTGGGAGCCAGGAACTCAATCCAAGTCTCCCCTGTGGGCAGTAGGAGCCCAATTATTTAAGCCATCATCACTGCCTCCCAAGGTTTGCATTAGCAGGAAACTAAGATCAGGAGCTGCGGATCACACATAGGCATACTAATAATGGCGTGCTTGCATCCTAACCAGCATCTTAGCTGTAAGGCTAAGCTTCCACCGCAAGGACAGCCATACAAGAAAACATAGAAGAAATACCTGTCAGCCAGAATTATTACACTCTGTGTGTGTGTGCTTGTAGTTAAGATATTTAAACATTATAATCAGCTCAATACAGTAACTGTTTATTGTAGGGAAAACCAGGTGTTGGAAACTTAACCCTTCCATGCTGACAAATTACAAAATAGCAACAGTTGTCATACAAATATTCATTAGCATATTAGTTGCCTTCCTAGACACAATTGAAACTTTCCTTATGTTTTCTAATAGTCCCTTTTAAACTACTGGTGGTAATTTTGTTTCACTGTCTGCTTCCAAGTTGGTTTACCAGCTGTCCCTTCCTGCCGACACTATTGGATCCTCCTGTTGCTGCTTTCTAATTTCTTCTTACTTTCCCTCTTCTGTTAGGCTTCTATCTGCTGGGAGCTGGGAAAACACAAGTCATTAGTTTCAAAAAGTTAAATATTAAATAAGAGCCATTATAGCCAGAATGAGTAATTGCAATGCAATGAATTTTATCATCTGCTATCTTTGAACTGAAGCTGGCAGCACACTGATATTTAGACAAGTAAAACACCATTGCTCTTGCACTGAGTTTGGTCTGCACTCTATCAATTTTCAAACGTCCCTGTGGAACTAAATTTGATCAAACTCAGATTTCTCATATGCTTCTCAGTGGTTGCTTCAACATCAGAGGGGAACAGAAATATATATATATATATATATGCACACACACAAACATACATACATATATGTATATATAAGAGGGTACTTTTAAAAACTGGTGGAAATTAAGTTAACATACAAGTTCATTTTGGTGCAAAAAAAAAATGAAATCCATGTATATATGAGGGCTGGTGCTGTGGCACAGTAGGTTAAGCCTTCACCTGTGATACTGGCATCCCATATGGGCTCTGGTTCATGTCCCAGCTGCTGCTTTTCTGATTCAGCTCTCTGCTATGGCCTGGGAAAGCAGTAGAAGATGGCTCAAGCGCTTGGGCCCCTCCATCCACGTGAGACACCTGGTAGAAGTTCCTGGCTCCTGGCTTCAGATCATCTCAGCTCTGGCCGTTGCAGTCATTTGGGAGTGAACCAGCAGAGAAAAGACCTCTCTGTCTCTGTCTGTAACTCTCTCTCTCAAATAAATAAATAAATAAATCTTTTTAAAAAATATTCGTGGAAAATGCACATTATGAAAACCTATGCATGGAATTCAAAAATATCTTATATTAAAATAACTTATCCTTTAATTCCATTTTCCATAAATTTTTCAAGTATCTTGATATGTGTATAGGATGTGTATGCATCCGTGACATAGGAGCAGACATGTTTTCACTGTATGGGTTTGGTCGAAGGCTACAAATTATCATCTAAGGACAGCTGAGGGTCATCTAAGTCACTTTGAAAACGGCACACTGGGTAGGGAGCAAGAAAGATTTGAATTGAGCAAAGAGAAGGCCTTTAAAACCCACGTACATGGTGTGTTTGCAGCTACTGGGTCTCTTCATGATTTTCCTTCTCTGGAGATGCTGCAGGATGCTGGTGGGAGGGACTTCAGGATATGGTGGTGCTCCTGGCAGCACAGGAAGAACCCGAAAAGCAAAAGAGTTTAGAGCTTAACACACTAAAGTATTAATGATAACTAACATTACTGTCCATTCCCTTAATCACCCACAGAAGGTATAGTCACAGGAAAAATACTGGATCCAATATAGTTGCTCCCAGTGATCAGGTAAGGATGTAGTTTAGAAAATTTTGAGGAAAGATGTTTTGGGGAAAAACTGATAAAAGAGAAATTTTGAGTCTTTAAGAAAGTGATAAAATAATGCAAAGGAATAAGGCCTACCACCTACTACCCATAACATGAAAAGGTGCTACAATTTCTCAATAAAATGGATTAAAAAGCCTGAATAAAATATTTTTTATGTTTATGCAAGATCACTTTGGAAATTATTCTTCGGATTTGAAAACATCCCTTGAAATTGGTGAAGGAAGGAAGGAAGGAAGGAAAGAAGGAAGGAAGAAGAGAGAGAAGAGGAAGAGAGTAAAAGTTAAGAGAAGGACAAAGAGGGAGGGTGGGAGGAGGGGGGGGACAATCACTTTGCAACACTTCTCAGGTATCAGTCTTGAATTTCATGTTAATCCAATTCATACTTCAAGGCTTATACCGAAACCCTTTCTCAAAGCACACATCCTCCAGCCCCCAAATAAACATTCTTGCTTATCTGCACAATGCTTTGGGGACCACTCTTACCTAGAGTCACCATCTCATATAGCAGGATCCCAAAAGACCAACTGCAAGAGAAACAAATCCACCCATTTAATGTCTACTTTTGCCTTCCCTAAAGACACTTAAGTATCTGAAGCCTTCAGTAAGAACCCCGTCAGGAAGATAATGACAGAGAACCCAGGGTGTCTGATAAAACAAGCAGAGTAATAATACCATTAGAAGGCATTTGAAGACTGTATCAGTGTCTCTTTCCTATCTCACATGAATATTCACAAAAACAGACATTTACTATTCTTTGCCAACACACAAATGCACATGTGTGCAATCACACACACTCACCTAAACATAAAAAATTTCTCTCTGTGTCATTTTCATCCTTCCAATCCCTCTCCACTGAGGTTCCACCAACATTTAGTCTTAGTACAAGGCCTGTTTATCCACTATTTCCTTAGTATAGCTCATTGTTTGAACCTAGGAAAGCTATTAACAGAGCAATCTTTAAATGTAGTTGCAATAGGTATTTACCTAAGGAATATGACTTGAGAAATGTATGTCGCTATTTTACAATAGCATCATTGAATCAGTATTCCCATTACCTCCAGATGTCTATCACAAAGAAGATGTCAGTGAAGCAGCAGTGGAAGTCTTTTAATTGACCCTCCGTATTAACAGGTGTCCTATATTTCCTCTGCTGCTTATGATGATCATGGCTAATGGGACAGTCAGCATGACACCTATGCGCTTCTTCAAGCAGCTGAGTTCTGAGTGTTTTTTGTTTTTTGTTTGTTTGTTTGTTTTGTCAGGCAGAGTGGATAGTGAGAGAGAGAGACAGAAAGGTCTTCCTTTTGCCATTGGTTCACCCTCCAATGTCTGCCATGGCTGGCACGCTGCGGCCGGTGCACCGCGCTGATCCAAAGGCAGGAGCCAGGTGCTTCTGGTCTCCCATGGGGTGCAGGGCCCAAGCACTTGGGCCACCCTCCACTGCACTCCCGGGCCACAGCAGAGAGCTGGCCTGGAAGAGGGGCAACCGGGACAGAATCTGGTGCCCCAACCGGGACTAGAACCCAGTGTGCCGGCGCCGCTAGGTGGAGGATTAGCCTATTGAGCCACAGCGCCAGCCCAAGCAGCTGAGTTGTGTAGTCACCGATAGTCATTTGTGATTCTTTTCAATCCTGTTCATGTCTGTTGTACAACTGATTGTAATTAGGGTAATTATGTAATCCAGTAAACAGTATACAAATGATTAAATATGAATGCACAAGAGTGTTATCGCCCTGAAAACTAAGTTTACTGCTTTAAAGTATTCCAAACAAATATGCTGCTAAAAACAGGTGTTGTGATTTGAGACAAGTAGAACATTCAGAAAAATTGAAAGACTGACAAATAAAAGTATGTCATTGTAAAAGTTAAAAGAAAAATAAGAAAGGAAGGAGGGAGGGAGGGTAGGGTGGGGAGTATCATTATGCTCTTAAAACTGTATATATGAAATATATGAAATGTGTTCCCTTTATATAAATAAAAAAATTCTAAAAGATTGGCAAATATACATTTATATATTCTAGGTTAAAATAAATTATTTGAGGTATGTATATTATTTTGCTAATTCCTAGTTTGCCTGGCCTTTGGAACAACTGGCCTCACCTTCTTTAGATAAGAGATTCTGCTGGGCTAAGTCCTCAGATACTGGTGTGAGTAATCATTTCGTTTTTCTTTCCTAATGAAGGCTGCTAAAGCAGAAGGAATACCGAAAAGGCACTAACAAAGAGTGCAGCCAGATGCAAGACATGAGCTCCATCACACTGCTTTTCTGACTTCTCAGTAGAGCTTTCATTTGTAGATGCAATGGGCAACAAACCCAGTCATGTTCAGGAAAGATACCAGCCCATAAAGGAAAGAAACTTATGGGCAGAAACAAACCATACATGTCTGCTCTGATGCCAGCAGGTCTCTGGAGAAGTCGTTCTGGGGAGAGCCACTTGAGAGGTATGGTCCGAGCGGAGGAGATGGCCCCTTGGGTGTGGACTTCGTAAGCCAAGCCCAGCCCACAGAGCTTAGCAGTTAGATCACTTTGGATCAGGATGTTCCTGGCTGCCACATCCCCATGGAACAGATGCTTATCCTCCAGGAATTCCTACGGACCGAACACATGAACATGATCAGGGCTTGGGTCAGAGACGAGGAAAGACAGTGCTAGGGAGCCTCAGTGAGGCGAGGGCATTTTCTACTATGCACGAGTATCATTTAGAATGACAAGTCACTTCCAAACCACGCTGATGAATCAGACATTTTTGCAGGCTGTTCAGGTTCACCAAACTGAGCACATAATCCAAATGACACTAATACTGCATTTTGAAAAGCATATTCACCTGCTCTGAGTCAAACCTTGACCCTTGCTTTCTCTCACTTTCCTGTCTGGTAGATTCCTGCTAGAAACTGGAAAAGAGAACAGGTTCTAAGTTTTTAGCAGTAGTCCCAAAAATGAAAAAATAAATACATAATGAAGTTGAATGTCATAACAATGAATTTATATAAAGATTTAAATGGTTTAAATAAGTGGATGGAGTGAGTTTGGAAAGTATCTTTTATTTTTTCCATGGTTATTTTTGTTTTATTTATTTATTAGAGTGACAGAGAGAGATAGGGAGATTGAGATCTTCCATCCACTGATTCACTCCCCAAATATCCACAACTGAGATGGCCAAAGCCAAGAACCAAGAACTCCATCTGAGTCTCTCAAGTGGGAGGCAGGAACCCAAGTGCTTGGACCATTATCTGCTGCCTCCCAAGTGTATGGGTAGAAAGCTGGATCAGATACAGGGGATTAATTAATATGATCAGATATCTCCTTTCTCCCATGGAAACTTTCCCTTTTCTCACCTCACTGCCTCATTTTTTCCCCTCAGACTTCTTGATTCCATTGTGATCCCTAGTATATTTCACTCTTCTAGGTTGTAAAATGAATCAAATACTTAAAATAGTTTCATAGAGCCCTGATATTTTATAGAAAATGTTACTTTTAAGCACAATTATTGAAATAATTTCACAGAAATAATCATCTAAATTTTCAGGATAATTCTGGTAAAGGTGATTTTTTTCCTCTAAAATTCTGAGTTTTTTTTTTTTTGTCTTACCTCCTAAATTGGCTTAAAATGAAGGAATTATTTCATTGTCACCCCTTGTCACTCCTTTTCTTCCACTTGTTCTTCCTCCTCTCTTGAAGTATATGTAGTCCTTATCATATCAGTTGCAAATGCAAGTCTCCAGTGAAATGTGTTCTGAACTAGTTTTTCTTGTTCTTGAGGTGTAAAATTGCTTCCCTCCTCCTGATTCAGTAGTCTGTCACCTCTCATTTTCTCTTCCACTGTCATCTCCCAACTTGCTTTCCTATTTGCCCCTTTTACAGCTGGTTTAGTTATATATACAGAGAAGTAAGAGTATCAGATAAATGAGCACACAACTTTGGCCCAGCTTTTGACCTTTAAGACTAAGCTACCTGATAAAATCCTTCTTGTTTCTCCTATAACCTAAATAGACTTTTTGTCTAGAGTTACCAATCCTGTACTATATTATCTAAATAATTTCATAATGAAGGGATTAGAAGTGATATATCAATACTTGAGTTTTTGCACCTAACTTCTATATACTTTTCTTTAAAATATATAACCCATTTTGTAATATGAATGTGGGAAATATGGCATCAAATATCAGGCTAACAAGAGATAACCCTAGCAGCCATTGTCACTTTGGGCAGTCTTACCAGAGCCAAAAGGACCTGCTTTCCAATGTGGTACACTTGTTTTTCTGTGATATCATAGAGAAGGCCATCCATGGTCATCACATCCTAAAGAGAGGGAAGGAAGAAAACCCACAATATCAAAGTGGCATTCACAGATTAGAAATAATATAGGGCAGAGACACTCTCAAATGCAGATATCAAAGCTAAGGAAAATATATAGAAATATAGGAATAGAGACTCAAGGAGAGGCTTCTATGAGAGGTTTTCAGTTATGCAGAGGTTTTCACTGGAATGAAAAAAAATGAAGAATGTTGATGACTAGCAAGGATGAAAGACAAATATCTTCATATATGACTATGCACTGAACAAAGTAGCCACTTTTCTGGAGATGTGTATGTCCCTGAGAGAGAGAGAGAGAGAGAGAGAGAGATTATCCACTCTAACTGAACATTTCTTTGTTGCATGCCTGCCATATACCAGAGCTCATGTTAGAACTTGGATCTACACAAGTGAGCAAAGTAAACATTAGCTGCTGCCTCTGGGGCTTATTGTGAGCCAAAGACTCATGAATAAATAAATGGTTACATACAAGGGTATTTCAAAAAGTTTGTGCAAAATGGAATTAAAAGATGCATTATTATTTTGATGCAAAAACTATTTTTTAAAGATTTTTAAAATTTTATTTGAAAGATGGAGTTACACAGATTGGGGGGGGGGGGGAGAGAAAGAGATCTTCCACCTGCTGGTTCACTCCCCAAATGTTCACAATAGCCAGGACTGGGCCAGGCACCAGGCCGAAGTCAGGAACCAAGAGCTTCATCCAAGTGTACCACATGGATGCAGGGGCCCAAGTACTTGGACCATCTTCTGCTGCTTTCCCAGGTACATCAGCAGGGAGCCGGATCAGAAGTGAAGCAGCCTGGATTCAAACCAGTGCCCACAGGGGTTGCCAGCGCTGCAGGCAGTGGCTTAACCTGCTACACTACAATGCCATTCCTAATGCAAATAGTTTTTGAAATCCATGTTATGCTATGATGGTGTCTCTGTATTTTATAATTTTTCATTCTAATTGGCATGTGAACAGCTAATACATCAAGTAAATCCTTTCACTTCTAATATCTCCAGCCCACTGCTCACCCGGCGACAGGTCCAAAGAAAGCTGAGCAGGTCCCCCTGGGCTACATCCTCCAACACCATATACAGCGGCAGCCTCTCTGTGCAGCAGCCTTCCAGTTGCACCAGGTTCTTGTGTTTCCCCAGGTACTGATAGAATTGGATTTGTCCTAAGAAATTCTGCACCTCGTGGAGCCCAGCTGACTCTGCAAGGGAGAGAAGAGCCGGGGCAGGGAGTAGTCAGAGCATGGAGCAGGAAGTACCTTCAGATGATCGTCAAGGTCCCAGAGAGGAAGTAGTGCTGACAAAACATAAGTAGAATGGGGACCAATTAGAATAAGACAATGCTCAAAGTCACTGATATTTCATCAAAGGTCACACAGAATCATAAGCCTTAGAACTGGGTAACCTTTCATCTTCCTAAAATTATAGACAAATGTCCTTTTCATATTAAAATATCATGACTGTCTAAGCCTTTTGATTGATATTCTTGCTTTTTCTTATCTCATTTCTATTTTAGGTACCCTGCATTGCTGGTCTGTATTATGAGAGGAGGAGGAGGAGAGGAAGAGGAACACAGTACTAGGAAAGGGTATGGAATATTGGAGACAATAGCCTCAATCCTGGTCCAAGTAACATCCAATATGGAAAAACCAGTTCTAACAGCCTCAGTTGGCAAGAATAAGTGAGGAAAATAAAGAATACAAAAAGAACATTCTGTCTCAAGCTTCCATCCTCTGTTCCCTTCTTCTTCTGTACACAGTCATAATCCTAAGTATCTACTGGATCCACGTCTTGTGTTTACAGAGCCTGTTAACATTTACTGAGAATGGCTCACAGTAGAAAAGTAAATAGGAGGCAGGTAAGTATAATACTTTTCATTTCACCTTTCAAAGCTTTGAGGACAACACTCTTGGGTTTAGCAGAAGAGTCCCCACTGTTCCTCTTGGCTCGATAGATGGGCCCACAACTACCATTGTAGATCTGCTCCAGAACTTCAGAGAGTTGCTCCCGGGGCACCTGCAGCTTATCCAGGACAGGTGCTCTAGCTCGTAGAAAGCTCTCCACTGAAGTCTCCTTAAGAGGCACACACACATTTCCTCCTTGCCCAGCTTCTTCCCAGCGTAGGCCTCTGGATGATGGCATGGGAGCAATGCCTAGAACCAAAGGGGAAAAAAAAGGTATCAAGCAGGTTTTCATGTCTGGGAACTCCAGGAAAGCAGAGCCTGGAACAAAAAAGGGAAGAAAATTCCTCCAGTAAAGTTTTCTATAGCCTAAGTGGATATGTCTTCCAATCCTTCTCTAAGAACTGGCACCAACAACAAGCTTGTAGAAGCTTTGCAGTCATCCTCATTACTTCTAAAGCATCACAAGACAGATCCCTTGTAAGTGATCACAACATTTCCTTTCTGTTTTCCTCAGCATTACAACTTGGCATAACTTGCTAGCATGGTCTGGAGACAATTACAGAAGTTACTGAATAGATCCTTACACCATAGATTGTATAACTATTGGTGAGGATGATCATTGAAGTCAAACAGCTTCCAAAACTGGAGGAAAGGTATGGACAACTAGTCAGCTATAAGCTGTGATTTATTATTACTCCCTCAAGACATCCCAGAAGTCAAATTTTTCCATATTTCCCTGAGTCTTGGTCAAGAATTTCTTCTGGTTCTTTCCCTCTCTTAGCCAGCATGAATTTTCCTCTAATTAGAAAAGAGAGGTCCATTCTTATTAGATATCCATTCATTCATTAATTCATCCACTTATATAACAAATATCACCTCCTGCCTGCCAGGTGCTGTTCCAGGTGTCGGGAATAGGTAACAAGGAAAACAGATCATAAAATACCAAGCAATGAGTGATATGGAGGAAAATAACAAAAGGAGAGGAAGCATTGCTGAGGCTATTTTATATAAGGATGTCAAGAAGCAATGAGGAAGTAAACCAATCTTGTGTCAGGAAGAGCACTGTAGGCAAAGGGAATGAGAAGTTCAAAAGCACTGAGGAAAGAGCATCCTTCATACATTTGAGGAAGAGTACAGAAAACAACGCAGATACAGGCAAGCATGATCATTGGAGAATTAGTCATATGAGATAAGATCAGTCAGGCTCAGATCTTGTAAGGCCACCAAAAGAATTTTGCCTGTTTCCTTTGTGAGCAAGTCAGGAAGTTACTGGTGAACTTGAAGCAGAGGACTGGCAGTATTGACGTGTGACTTAAGAGAACATTTTAAGCGTAAATCATAAAGAGTAGAGGAAAAAGCAGGGAAAGAGTTTAGGAATATATTACAATGATCTGTGAGAGGTGAGAGTGATGGGTTTATTTTGAAGATGGCACGACAGGATTTGCTTATGGATTGGATATGGAATGTGAGAGAGCGAGGGGTAGTGAAGGATATCTTCAAAGTTTTCAACTGAACACCTAGAAGATTGGACTTGCCATTTACTAAGATACAAAAGACTATTTGGGGAGGACATTCATGAGAGAATTTCAGGACCTCTGTTTTGGACATAGCACATATGATATGCATATTTTATCTAAATAAATAGTGGGTGATATGCATTTTATATCCAAACTGCCAAGTAGATGGCTTGATATAAGAATCTAGAGTTCAGCCGGCGCCACATCTCAATAGGCTAATCCTCCACCTGCGTTCTAGTCCCGGTCGGGGCACCGGATTCTGTCCCGGTTGCCTCTCTTCCAGGCCAGCTCTCTGCTGTGGCCCTGGAGTGCAGTGGAGGGTGGCCCAAGTGCTTGGGCCCTGCGCCCCATGGGAGACCAGGAGAAGTACCTGGCTCCTGCCATCAGATCAGCGCGGTGTGCCGGCCGCAGCACGCCAGCCGCAGCACGCTGGCCGTGACGGCCATTGGAGGGTGAACCAACAGCAAAGGAAGACCTTTCTCTCTGTCTCTCTCACTGTCCACTCTGCCCGTCAAAAAAAAAAAAAAAGAATCTAGAGTTCAAGGGATCATAATTAGATTAAGAAAAGTAGTTAATCTATAAAACTTAAAATTATACCATTTAGAAAGTGATTTTAGGTTTTTAAAAATATGTATTTTAAGAAAGAGGATGTGCAAAAGTGTTTCAAATGCTTTTGACAGGTCAAATGAGATAAAGACAGAACTAATCGTTGGATTTGTCAAGTAGGCTGTCTTAATGAGTTTGGAAACAGCTGTTTTGGTGGAATGACAAGGATAAAAGCCTTATTTTAGTGGGTTTAAAGAGAATGTGACTAGTAAAAGAGGGAGTTTAGACAACTTTGAAAAAATTTCTATAAAAATTAAGTACTAGGGAGTTGGAATAAAATGTAAACAGGGCATTAGGATCAGCCATTATCAGGCTTCATATCACTATAAGTATTTATTGTTTGATCTGATTCTTTCATTATATGTTCAATGGTGCTGCCAGTCAGTCTGTTGTCATCCCGTACCTAATACTTTAAAGACTAGTTGACAGTCACTCCCTTTCATCATGCATTTGGAGGCAGAGAATAGGAATGGAATGTACCAAGGAAGAATGTCATACTCCACGGATGTTAATAAAACCTTTGGCTTTACCCCTAAGTCTTACTTGTCCATCCTTAGACATTCATGTAGTCAAAGGCTTGATAGTCCAATAGGACAGAGAGGACAGAACTTGTCACTTGAGGCCTCTTTTGCTACTCTTTGTTAAGTCAACAAGTTTGTAATGAGTTTCCAACTCAAGACCCCCCCCCCATCCCCCACCAATTCCAAAGGAGGAAATCCATGCCTCTCTCGTCAAAGTTACCCAGACTCCTAGACTTGAGCACATTGAAACTAGGACTGTGCTTTTCTTTCTCCATCTTCTATTTGCCCCTTCCCTTCCCAAATTTTGAGCTTCACCTTGGCGTCCAGAGCGCTGCTGTTGGGCTCTTTGTCCTCTGATAAAAAGCCACAGGATGACTCCAAGGAGGATGAGGAAGGCACCAACAAAGAGAGCTGGGACGATGATCACTTCATACTGCCCCTCTTGGACAACTGGGTAGGCAATCAAGCAGGAAGAGAAGAAAATAAAGAAATCTTACCTGATGGCCGTACAATCTATACCCTCTACCCCCTCCCCACCACACACACACACACACACACACACGCACACACCAGTCCTCAGCACATCTTGCACGAAAGGGCATCACCTTTATCTTCTCTGCTACCGCTCAACAGCACTACTAGAAAAACTCTCTAATCAGAAGCCCTGCACTGTGCCTCCTTTGTCATTTTTCCTACAGAGACAGCAATATGACATCTGCATCTCTGATTGACACTCCTCCCACCAAGGACAATGGCTTCCAGTCTCCATTCTTTTATTACTACTGTTTTCATTTCTACTAGAAATTAAATCGTCTTCCTAGAAACTATTCACACATCAGTCTCTATAACCCCAAGATCAGATGATGGACATCTTACTTACCACACAACTTGTCACTGAAACTGCATTCTAGCAGCTTCCGTGTCATGACCCTCCTGTCTCCCATTGCCACAAGGGAGACACTTCCCTACTAGGTCCACAGAGATGCACAGGACACAACTGTCAGCAATTTCCAAGGACTGAATGGTTCTGGAAAAAAACGAAATGGAGCACACATAAAATTTTTAAATGGCTCTACAGAGCTCTAGTTCCTAAGTACATGGCTGCCTCTCTGAGCCACCCACTTACCTCTGTCCATCTGCTTGACATTCCTGCCTTCTTCTGCCTGCCACTTTTCTGCCCCAATCTTGTCTTGTCCTTTCACCCCATGGTTACTGAAATTATTTTAAAGGCTCCTCTCCCACCCAAGACATCGATTCCCATGCTCAAGTACAGATTGATAGCACCTGTCTGAACAACTGTGGTCCATGAGTTCTGTGGGCAAGATCTACCTCCCCTACCATCCTTACACACATCTTTAGCTATGGGTCACATTTAAACAGAACACAATTTTTATACAAAGTTAGACATGAATAAATAGTTGGTTCATGTCAAGACAGCTAATTTATGTAGTTGCTTTCTCTGTCTGAAATATCTGCACCCTCACAACCAAGGGACAGACAGCATGAAATAGTAAGAATTGTTTCATTTCTTAGTTCTCTGAGATTCAAGGAGTTTCTGCTGCTCCTATCAGGTATAGACACAGATGCTCCCCTTAGCAAGATAAAAATTAAAGGAAGCCACCTTCTGTTTCTCTTAAATATTTATTTATCTACTTATTTGCTTATATAATTTGTTGATTTCTATTTATTTATTTTCACTTTACTGGAAAGACAGAAAGGCAGAGACACAAGGAGAAATAGTCCACCTGCTGGTTCACTACCCAAATGCTCACAATATCTGGGGCTGGAGCTGGCAGAAACCAGGAGCCCAGAGCTCAGGTCCCCAGGTGGCATGGACTCAAGGACCTGGGCCATCATCTGCTGGCTTCCAAGGGCTCATTAGTGGGAAGCTAGATCAGAAGTTGAGGAGGTGGGACTGGAACCATGCACTCTGATAGAAGATGTGGGCAGTCAAGTGGTAACTTAACCACTGCGCCAAACACTGCCCCCAACTCTTTATTTGAAAGGAAACATATTCATACAAATGAAAAATAAAAGTGAAAAATGGGTGGCATAAAAATCTTTTCCCCGCCCCACTCTCCTCCATTTTTCTAGTTTCCAGTTCTCCTTAAGTGAATGACAGTTCTGAAGTTCTTGTTTATCTGAAAAAAGATTCACTTTACAGTCTGTATAAATCAACATATATTTCAAATGACACCTCTCAACACTTGATTCTTTCTAAAGTGAGCTGGTGGCTACTACTTCCATCTATCTACCCACTGTCTATGCTGCCCTTGCTTGAGAAACCTCCCCCATGGCTCCATGGTTGGCAAGGCCTACTTCTTTGATTCTGATGAATCTGAAACAAAATAGAGTATTCTGCTAAGTCATCATAATATGTCATCCCATTTTGTAGTGACTGATGAAAAAAATATTAAAATACCAATAGAGGTTTGGAGCAGTGCTTAATTTGCCACTTGGGATGCCGATATCCCATAGCCAAGTGCTTGGATTTAAGTCAGAGTGCCACTTGCGATTCCAACTTCCTGCTAATGTATACTCTTGGAGGAAGCAGGGGATGGCACAAGTATTGGCTCCCTGCCACCCATGTGGGAGACTTGGATTGAGTTCCTAGACTCTGTCTTCCCCCAGACCTGGCTGTTGTAGGTATATGGTGAATGAACCACTGGATGGAATATCTCTCTGTCATTTTCTCTGCCTTTCAAAAAATAAAAATTGAAAAATAAACACAAAATCAGAAGTATAGCTTATTTGACACAATACTGTATTGTACATATGTTTCATTAGCCATATTACATTACCTTCTATTGTTATATTACATGTTGGGTTTTATGACTGACACCAGCAAGCACATTGCTAGTTAATGAGACAGACTCTCAGTGTCTGATAGACCTGTGTCAAGAAGCCTCCCAATGCCCATCTCACCACTTTTACATTTTTCAATAGGTTGTACGTGGGGTTTATAGTTAGATGTTCCCTTAGAACTTAAAAGAGAGATAGGTGTGTAATTGATTGACAGAAGACTGTAACCAGAGGAGGAGCCAGAAGGTGAAAACTGCAGAGAGCAGAGGCAAATTCTTATCTGTGGGTTTGTCCATGGCCAGGTATCTATGAAGGCAAGAGTAGTTAGACAGCAAAGTCCAACTCATCTATCTCATAAGCCAAAAAGGCAAGGAGAAAGGTAGTTGAAAAAGTTTTCACAATTCCCAATGCAAAGAATGCCATTAGCAATAGTGCAAGAAGAGAGCCTTGAGAGAGTACAGCAAAGGACAAGGTCTTCAAAATAAACCATTAACTTGGCTAGGTGAATTGAGAAGCTATCTGGATACATGGCCCTGCCATTCTCGTTCTTATTTCCTTTCCTTTTGTTTCCTTTCCAGAACATTATCAGATGTAATTATTTTCATTCAGGGAGCAGCCAGTTTAACGAGTTTGGCTCTCTGGGAAGTAGGTTGCGCCAGCAAGCACAATCTTTCTACCTTAGTACAAGTGGAAAAAGAGGGCCAGTCAGCAGCCAGCTCAGACCTGTGGGTTCTGCCCAGAAACTAAACTACACACCCACTAAAACGCACCGAAGGAGGTCATTTGAAGTCCTGTGTGCACTTATGTCCACACACAGAACTGAAAATAGTGGGCACGCTCACCTGCAGGTGCATGGTCAAACACACCTCTCCCCAGGGTCTCAAACCCATGTTTGTAGCCCCTTGCACATTGATCACCTATGGATACAATACGATGTTCTGCCACATTTTGTCACCATCACTTTTGTTTGTTCCTGAGTAGTTTAAAGAGGTTAGGCACATTCACACCAAACAGCCTAGTGAAATTTGAAGCTAAAGCAAATAGATAAATATGTAGGGCACTGAGCTTCACTCAGTGAAATTGTTTTCTTTCTGATGATTGCAGTTTGGCTAGAGACTAGGGAATGAGTCCAGGATTGTTAATGTACACACACCAGGTGTACTCACATATCCACAGAAGCCTGCATGGGCAAACTCATTACGAAGAGCCCATTCCGCTCAGATATCAGAAAATGCTCATATGTGCTTGTAGCAACAATATTTCCCTTTACAGGACTCTTCTCCCTGTAATTCATATTCAATGGCTCTGTGACTTGCCCTGTCCACTCTGGGTCAAGCTGAGAAAAAGAATGCTCAATGCCGTAAACCTCCTAGGGCAACTTTTCTCGTGAGTTAGATTCTAGGCCACTTGATTGTTAGAAAAATGCTCCTAGTCAATATTTCTGTACAATTTGACCAATACTCTGTCCCCATTTAATTATACCTAGGCAGTTTTCCCACTGTGTTAAAAATCTCTGTGTCAGAGCTGGTGTTGTGCAGTGAGTTAAATTGCCAGCTGTGACGCCAACATCTCATATGAGCATCACTTTGAGTCTCGGCTCCTCAGCTTCTAATCCAGCTCCCTGCTAATGCACCTGGGAAAGCAGAGGGGAAGATGGTCCAAGTTCCTGGACCCCTGAACCTACGTGGGAAATCTGGATGGAATTCAAGGTTCCTGGCTTTGGCCTGGTCCAGTCTCAGCCATTGTGGCCATTTTTGGAGAGTGAACCAGCAGATGAAAGATTCTCTCTTTCTCTCTCTCGTCTCTGTAGCTCTGCCTTGCAAATAAATGAACAAAATAAGTTTTTTGAAAAAAAAAAAAAGTAAACGCTGGCTACTTCTCCTTCTTATGTAGACTGACTATAAAATCCTTAAGTATATAAAGCATTATCCCCCAGTTCTATCTTTTGTGCTATGTATAATAAACTCAGAGCATTGGTAACAAGGATCTAATGAAATGTTTATTCTAATAATTTATTTGACAAATGCCTGCCTTTTGTGTACACATACCTGTCTCTACTGTGCCAAATCTCTTCAGCAAGGATTCTAATTAAAACAATGTCAGTGCTTCACTTGAGGTTATCACTCATTAATTTTTCTCTTCAGGACAAAAACTGCTTCAGGCTATTTCCTGGCACAGTATAAGGTTTAGGTCCCCTCTTGAAGTGAGAATCCCAGAGGCAGGAATAGCACAATGAGGAAGCCATGCAAATAGGAAGAAAAGGAGAATGAAAACGGGAGTGAAGTCCACCCAACTCTTTACAGAGACCACAGCAATGAATGATTATGACTATAACTGAATTAAATATTAACTCTCCAAACCTTTACACATACTCACAAGCATGTGCAAGCATAATGCCACACTATATTTCTACACCTGTTTTAAATTCAAAGACAGTTTTACGTGTAGCCATAACACAATGCTTATCAGTGACATTTCTGTTCAATTAGCACAGCATTTTCTCCAGAAATTAGAAATCTACCCATGAGTTTCCAAAAGCAGCTCTTTCTACCAAAGTGCATCTATGAAAAGGACTTTTAAAATCAGCTTCATTCTCTTGTACTCTGCTGGCTTGTGCGTTGTGAGACATTTCCTTGCTAGACCTCAGTATTACATCTGGCCCTGTTCCAGTCGGGTTTGATCAAATCTGTTGTGCCAGCCTCACCTTCGACCTGACCATGTGGATCTACAGCCATGTTCCTTTTCAGTAGACAGGCAACCCACCCTCCCCAGTGGGTGCCACCTGCATTAAGGGAGGTCACGGGCTACAGGGCAGAGGACTCAGAGGTTGGAGGTCAGAAAGGTAAAATATAGGGGGCGTGGCAGGGCCCTGCCTGGGAGAGTATCTTCTTACCTAAGCTCTCAGCTGCTTTCCTCCAGCTTTCGTTCTTACCCTTGAGCTACCTAGCCAATAAAATCTCCTTTAACAGAGTAAACATGGTAAATTCCAAGTGGGTCAGAGAACTGCTCAGATCTAGCGAAGTCCAGAATTACTTATCTCTAACATCCTGAAAAGTAAGCTGCCCTTCCTGTTTCTAGATCTAACAACGTATGTTGAGCAACTGCAGGGCACCAGGCACATTCACATAAAGGAGCAAAGGCAGAAACCGAGGGACTCAGTTAGGAATTAGCCAGGCTGAAAACAAAACAAAACAAAAGATAAGTGAAGAGCAAAGCACAGTTTCATACACGGCTCTTTCACTTACAAACCTGATGTTCTTTTTAATTTATTTCTCTATTTATTTTAAAGATTTATTTGAAAGGCAGAGTGACAGAAAAAGAAAGGGATAGAGAGAAAGAGATCTTCATTCCATTGGATCACTCCCCAGTTGGCTGCAACAACCCAGCCTGGACCAGGCTGAAACCAGGTGCCTGGATCTCCAACTGAGCCTCCCATGTAAGTGGACGGGCCCAAGTAGTTGGGCCATGTTCTGCTGCCTTCCCAGGTACATTAGCAGGGAGCTGGATTGGAGTTTGGGATGCTAGCATTGCAGGTGGCAGCGTAACCCCCTGTGCCATAACGCCAGCCCCAAACCCAGGGCTCTCTAAACTATTTTCCTATACATATGTACGTGTCATTCAGATGAACACGGCCAACAGTGTCAAGAAGAAAGCACCATGCTAAAACCAGATTTTACCAGGAGGTACATCATAACATGTTTTCTTGAAAGTCTTTGTAGGGGTGTAGTGATGTCTACATATCTGTGTTCAGAATAAGGGCAACATCATACATTTTTTCTAGTACTCACCAGAATATGGAATCTAGGATTGTTTCCTTGGTTCATTTTCCTGGGTCTGACCTCACTCCTGTTTCCACCTTTGGCTTTCTGAGTGCAATGACTCACTTCCCAAGACTATCAGTCTTTCACCGTGAGCCTGGGGGCCAGGAAGGAGCCAGTAACCCCAGGGAATAGAGCACCAGTTGAGGAATTAGGATCCCCAGGCTGGAGCTGTCAGTGCCCCAGGCTCCACCTTTCTATGGAAGCAAATCTGTCAGAAGACAAGGAGTGAATTGAAGATCACTTTTAAATCCCGAGAAGCAGTCTTGTGCAGATAACTTGCCTTCCGCCCTGTGAGCGCTCCCAGTGTGAGGTGGACAGGAGAGGAGGCAACATTGCCCTCCCCTGCTCTGCTCAGGAACTGAGGGATGTGAATGTTGTGATCTGCACCCATCCCTACCTTCCTGGAGACCCTGGGTTTGGAATGAACCTCGAACTCTGAACAGGGAGTCTGGAACCTGTTTAAACAGATCTTTCTACAATAACATTCAGGGGCATCAGCTTTTCTTGCTTCTGACTTTCACCTGTATCCAGGGATTCCTGGAACAGGTGTGATCTACAGTGGAGATGACGAAGACTGATTTGTATCCTGGTACCTCACAAATGTTTACCTTGTAGAGGAGCACTAGAGATAGGCCTTGTAATATCTAAGCAAGAAATTCAGTGCTCACAGACACGACAAACAGCATTTTATTATTTTTTAAAGATTTATTTATTTATTGGAAAGGCAGAGTTATAGAGAAGCAGAGGCAGAGAGATAGAGAGAGAGGTCTTCCATCCACTGGTTCACTCCCCAGATGGCTGTAACGGCCGGAGCTGTGTTGATCTGAAGCCAGGAGCCAGGAGCTTCTTCCAGGTCTCCCACAAATGGGTGCAGGGGCCCACGAACTTGGGCCATCTTCTACTGCTTTCCCATGCCATAGCAGAGAGCTGGATTGGAAGTGGAGCAGGGGCTGGCACACTGGCGTAGCAGGTAAAGCTGCCGCCTGCAGTGCCAGTATCCCATATGGGTGCCAGTGTGAGTCCTGGATGCTCCACTTCTAATCCAGCTCTATGCTATGGCCTGGGATGGCCCAGGTCCTTGGACCCCTGCACTTGTGTGGGAGATCTAGAAGAAGCTCCTGGCTCCTGGCTTCAGATCGATGCAGCTCCGGCCGTTGAGGCCAATTGGGGAGTGAACCAGCAGATGGAAGACCTCTCTCTCTCTCTCTCTCTCTGCCTTTCCTTCTCTCTGTGTGTAACTGTGACCTTCAAGTAAAATAAATAAATCATAAATCTTAAAAAAAAAAAAAAAAAAGGAAGTGGAGCAGCCAGGTCTTGAATCAGCACCCATGTGGGATGCCAGCACTGCGGATTGGGGATTTAACCCGCTGTGCCACAATACCAGCCCCAAACAGCATTTTAACAGGGAAGATGTGGCTTGAGATGCCTGCATCCACATCAGAGTGCTTGCACTGGAGTCCCAGCTCCACTTCTGATTCCAGTTTCCTGCTGACACACACCCTAGAAGGCAGCAGATGATGGCTCACATAATTGAGTCCCTGCCATCCATGTGGGAGACCTGGCTCCTGGCTCGAGCCTGGCCCAGATCTAGCTGTTTCAGGTATTTGGGGAGTAAACCATCAGTTGGGAGATCTCTATATATCTCTGCCTTTCAAATAAATAAATATCATATAGATAGTTCATTTCTTCTGGTGTGTTATAAATATTTAAGGCATCTCATTTCACTTTTACTCTAATTATAATTCCATTTTTCATTTTCCAGATTCCATAATCCTTTGTCTACATTTGAGCAACTAAAAGCTCAGAAGTAAATCAGATATTTTTCTGCTGATTATTTCCTCTTCCTGGGATTAATAATCCAAAACAATTTCCCAGGGCCCCTGAATCCCCAGCCCAGAATAATGGCTATGGATAATAAGGAAGGGAACAAGAACACAGAGCCACTACCCACGCTAAACACAACAGCTTTTGACCCTTCTGTGTCTCCGCCGGCCCATCTGGCTGCTGCACCAGAGACAGCTGCATGCGCATCCTGGGGCTTGCCTTTTTCAAGCACGGTGACCCTGCCGCTGTCAGGTACATTGCAATTCCGAGGATTGGTCCTCCTTTTTGCCACTCTTCTTGGGGGTGTTTCTTTCTAAGGGGGAAGTTTTGGGGAAGCTCCCTAAAAAAATAGCCTGGAGTTTCCCTCCAACAGTAAACAAGTCTGCTTAGTTTTCTGGCCACATCTCCAGCCTGTTCTAGCACACCAGAGGAGGCCAGGCTACAAAGGATAGTGGGAAGACATGCACTCGCGTGCGTACACACACACACACACACACACACACACACATTCTCACTCTCACATAAATAAATTCCAGACCCAGGCAGGCAGAGAGACAGACAGACAGAAGATTCCACAACCAGGAAATTAACTCACTGCCCTTTACCTCAGTGCTGTGTCGCATGGGGTGTGTCACCGCAAAGACTCTATGCATATCCTACAATCCCAGGTGAACAATCACAAACACTCCCACAGGATGAAAAGGCTACCTCTGTGAACAGAGAAATGAAATGCCTCCTTCTGCACAGCCTGGGGCTGGTAGCCAATTCCCCTCCCCAGGGATTGCGTGGTTCACCACTGTGCTGTCTAGGAACTGGGTGGGAGGGGGAGGCTGCACTGGCTTGGTGGGAACAAAGTCAGAGGTTTGAAGTTCTAGCCCCATGGGTGGTGATGCATTGAGCATCCAGAGACAAATCACCTGATCTCGCCTTTCCTTCTCTTCCTGAGAAGCCAGGAAACCTGCATCTCTCCTAAAGGCAGTCAACACACACACACACAGAGCAGCATGGCGTAAATTACACCAGCAAAGGTGCTTCCAAACCATGTCTCCTTAGCCAGTAACGCCCCCTCCCTCTTCCCTGCAGGGGTCTCAAATTCTTCTGTTGACCTGTACTTTTCTCCCCAGACCATGACAGCCTCAGAACCTCTGAGGGGCCTATTCTTACCCTACAGCTTCCTATGGTGGAGTGTAAGAAAAGAGGCTTTGGGGTTTGTTTGACTTCTCTTTGAATCTCACTTCTACCATTCATTGTGATTTTGTGCAAGGTATTTAAGCTTTCAAGCCTCTGTGTTCCCATCTGCAAAGTGGCAATGAGGAAAACTACCTTTGAAAGTGTTGAGAGTTGCAGAGCACAATTTATGTAAAGCAACTAGGACACAACAGGTCCCCTGCAGACAGCGTGTGTTAGTCTCTCTCTCCCTTCCTCCCTTCCTTCTTCATCTGCCTCTGAGGTTAGGAGGTAGTCACATAGCTGCATTGTTCAGGCAAACACATCTAACTAGAATTCACAATGGAAACAGAAAACTTTTCATCTACACATTTGTAGTGTTTGTGGATATGTTTAATCAGTCTTGAGTGTGGAGAGGAAGTTAAAGTGATAATAAAATTAATGTGAGTTTTAAAACTCTTCATACTTCATTTAATGGCTTTGGTATAAAGGCTGCTGATAGAGCTTTGAATCTGACATTCATGTTAAGCGGGAGAGATTTAAACCAGATGGACCAAATGGCATAATATTGTGGAGTAAGGTATAAAAATAGGAAGAATTCTAAATAGTGGTATATAAATGAACCAGGAACTAGTTCTTCAATGCCAGCCCCAATTATATTACACCTAAATTTCTCAGCTCCTTGTAGATGGGGCCATTGATGATACAGAATACATGCTGGGTTAATTTCTGACTAGTTCATGAGCCAACAATGATGGTGACGATAAGGATGTCAACCATCTCAGCCCCCTTCTTTCCATTCTTACCGCACTCCCCAGTTTGGGAAGGCATCACTTTGATCCACTCTTTCAAGGTCTGCGTGGTTACTCATGCTTAGTATCCAAACTCTACATCTGGAGTCCTATCCTGAATGCCACCCAGAATGGGACCTTGTCATCCTCTGCCTAATGCATTCCTCCTAAATGATATTAAAACTTTGTTTTATACTCCTCCAGTTACTGAACTCTTAATACAAGAGAAAAAACCTCCCGGCTATATCCAACCATGCTAATGTCTAATTACTGACTGTCTTAGTCCATTTTTCCTGTTGCTGTGTCTGAATGCCACAGACAATGTAATGTATAAAGAACAGAAGTTTATTAGCTCCTGGTTCTGGAGACTGGGAGGTCCAAGGTTGAGAGACCCAATCTGGTGAGGGCCTTCCTGCTGGTGGGACCCTCTGCAGAGGTCCAAGGCAGCACAGGGCATGACATGGTGACAGGAGTGCTTCCAAGAGACAGAGCTTAACTGGCTTTAACTCTTTGGAAGACCCATTAGCCCATTAACCCAGGAACGGCTCTGCCCCCATGACCTTAGCCCCTCTTAAAGGTCCCACCTGGTCCTACCTCTTAATGACTCACAATGGGGATTAAATTTCAACAAGAGTTTTGGTGGGGGATGCATTGACTGTCATCTCACTTTCCTTTTACTTCATTCTCCCCTATACACCCCTGAACCCATTGTCCTGTGCTCTGTCAACCATGCAGGAAACCCAGGTTGGTAATTCTTGCCTGAAGTTTACTCTACATCTGATCTGTCTGCATCTATCAGAGTCTACCTCTATAGTCTAGCTAGTTTATTTGATCATTTGCTTGTAAGGTCCGGTCTCCTCTTCCTTGGATACCATGTGATGTTTAGATAGATGTATACATTGTAGTAAGTTCCATCATGGTAAATATATCCATGCCTCAAACATTTAACACTGCTATATGATGAAAACGTTCAAACTCTAGTTTAAAAAAAAAAAAACAGAGAAATATGACATTAACATTACTTACAATCATCCTACTGTGCAATAAAAGTGCCCACTCCTAGGTAAAACTTAGCAACCATGAATCAATCTCTCCCCATGCTTACTTCTCCCCTTCCCTCCCTACTCATATGTGGAGTCAAAAAAAGAAAAACAAAAGTAGGCAACAGGTGTTCATTCCTCATCCTCTTAGAGAGTGTGATAAAGATGAGCCCCATAGATCCTCACTTCACCTGTCAGCATTCACTAAAGGAAGTGATTCCCAGGAGGTACTATTGTTCAGCTAGGATTGAGAACTACTGAGATTTATTATGGTGTCACTTAACTGGTGTTTAGGCAATGGATTTCTTATTTGATAAAAATAATTTAGACCTTTGTTTCATGCCTACACGAAATAAGAGTTACCTGGAAAAGCAACTATGTGTTTTAAGAAGCACAAAAGAAAAAAAAGTAGTATAAATTTTATTGGAGTGGCAATGACTTCTTAAGTTTAAAGAAAATTCCTTCCAGGGAGGACGATTGGCGTAATGGTTAAGGTTCCAGTGGGAGACCTGCATCCCTTATCTCAGTGCCTGTGTTTGAGTGCTGGTTCTTCTTCTATTCCAGTTTCCTACTGACGTGCACCCTGAGAGGTGATGGCTTAGGTAGTTGGGTCCCTGCCACCTATGTGGGAGACCTGGATTGAGTCCTTGGCTCCTGGCTTTGGCTCTGCCGCTCCTCAGCTGTTGCAGGTATTTGGAGAGTAAAACAGCAGTTGAGAATCCTATCTCTCTCTCTCTCCTTCTCTCTCTCTTTCTCCCTCCTTTTTTCCCATTCTTTCAAATGAATAAAATAAATGTTTTTTAAAAAGATTTTCATCCTAACTAGTAATTTAAAACATACTTTAAAAGAAAGCAAGATGCGATTTTTCAACTATCCATTTAAAAAAAATGATTCAAAAAAGTGAATTATAATGCTCCGAAGAACTTTATTTTAAAGACTATTTTTATATGATTGAGAAGGAATCTAAATTTATACTCTTATGGAAAATAATTTGGCAATATATAAACCAAGAGTCTCAAAGTCATTTTTTTTAAAAGAGGTTTTTTAAATTCATTTATTTGAAAGGCAGAGTTCCAGAGACAGAGAAGGAGAGACAGACAGAAAGAGAGCCTCCATCTTCTGATTCACTCCCCATGGCCAAAGCCAGGAACCAGGAGCTTCTTCCAGGTCTCCCACATGGGTGCGTGGGCTCTAGCACCTGCGCCATCATCCACTGCCTTCCCAGTAGCATTAGCAGAGAACAGATCGGAAGCGAAGTGGCCAGGACTTTAAGCACAGCCCCTATGAGTTGTCAGCACTGCCGGCTGAGGCTTCATCTGCTACACTGCAGGACCCACCTCAGAGTCACTTATACTTTTGACCCGAGAATTTTTCTCTGAGGAGTCAATTATAAGGAAAACATTTTTTAGGGGTGGATGTTTGGCCTAGAGGTGAAGCCACTGGTTAAGATAGCTGTGACCCGGCTGGCGCCGCGGCTCACTAGGCTAATCCTCTGCCTTGCGGCGCCGGCACACCGGGTTCTAGTCCCGGTCGGGGTACCGGATTCTGTCCTGGTTGCCCCTCTTCCAGGACAGCTCTGTGCCAGGGAGTGCAGTGGAGGATGGCCCAAGTCCTTGGGCCCTGCACCCCATGAGAGACCAGGAAAAGTACCTGGCTCTTGCCATCGGATCAGCGCGGTGCGCCGGCCGCAGCGTGCCAGCCATGGCGACCATTGGAGGGTGAACCAACGGCAAAGGAAGACCTTTCTCTCTGTCTCTCTCTCTCACTGTCCACTCTGCCTGTCAAAAAAAAAAAAAAAAAAATAGCTGTGACCCATGTTGTAGCGCAGTGCATGGGTGCAAGTCCCAGCTTCAGCTCCAATTCTAGCTTACTGCTAATGCCAGCCCTGGGTAATGGTCATGGCTCAAGTAACTGTGTCTCTGCCACCCACCTGAGAGACCTGGACTAAGTTCCTGGCTCCCAGCTTCAGCTTGGCCCAGTCCCCACTACCACAGGCATCTGGGGCATGAACCAGGGGATAGGAGCGCTATTTCTGTCTGTCTCTGTGTGAACTTCTCTGCCTCTCAAAACAACAACATACTGTTTAAAATGGAAGGTATTTCTGAACATAAAAGGTATTTATCACACTCATTAACTTTTTTAAAAACACAAAGAGGGATTTGCTTCAAAACAGCCACAGCCTGGAGTGAAGATATTTATAACACAAGATTGGTCATATGTTGAATTCAGGTGATGAACATGTGGGAGTCATTCTACTATTCTTGTTGTTTTTGTGTATGTTTGAAATTTTCTTAAAATAGAAAGCTAAAAATAGAAATAACAAATTTTAATAAGAGGAGGGACATCTCAACTTGTTTTTATATAGGTGAACAATAGAATATTTAAAATCTTTCAAATTTAGGTTCACAAAAATGCCTAATAAATGATTTTTTGTTCATTAAATTAAATAGCAAATTTTAAAGATGTACATATTGTAAGAAGAGCATAACAAAACGGGTTAGAAGAAAACACTGGTGCAGAGAATTCTCAAAGAAAATAATATCAGAACTCCACAACAGCAATGGTGATGGTCATCATGACTTTTTCCTCTGACTACTCTATTTTCCTGGTCAAATGAATGGCACTTTATTTTCTAATAACAAAATACTAAGGAAGAAAGATGAGAAGGGAAAGAAGTTTGAAAGCAGAGTTATCAACAGAGAAAATTAGCTGAGGGTGACAGAAAAGAGAAGAGCAGGAAACTAAATCTCCCTAAAGAACCAGTAATCAGAATTAAAGATCACAGAGGACCTTTAGATCAAGATGTATGGCTTCCAAGAGAGCTTCTCTGGCCTAAAATCAAGGTGAAGACCTGGAGTTTAACAAGTTCTTCTTTGTTGCTTGCTGGAGGCATTATCTTGCCAACCTGGGAGACAGCCAAGTTGGAATTGCCAGGAACAAAGTTAATGTATTATCTCCATCTAACTGTAGTCTCACAGAAAGGTCTCAGGGATCCAAGCCAGTAGGATGGATTTTTCTCAAACTATTGAAGCCTATTGAAAGCTCCTAATCAATAGAGCGGAGATAATCATGCCTGTCGATATCAGAGGAGTCTGTGAGAATTAATGAGAATGTAAAAGTGTTCTTCAATGGTAGTAGTTACAAGTACCTCCTGAAGCAAGAATTTATTTGTATAACATAATTACTTTTCAGAGCAAAGGTCGCAACTTCGTGTTCCTGAATATTGCATTTTACTTGAGGTTCTCTAATTTTGATTAACTACTGCCCCATCAAAATGGTCTCTGGAGTACAGCTTTCCTTCAATGCATGTGGATAAAATTCCTTTCCTCTTAACACATGGCCAATAAAATAAAAGCACCGAAAAGTTTGCAAAATGTTAAGAGACAATAGTTGGAGAATAAATTCAGTGAGCAAAAAGTGCAGAACTGGAGTGCGTGCCAGTGTGGATGCGGGTGTGTAAAGTGTGTGTATTTTCCTAAGTAGAAACTTACAATTCTGTCTCCTTATCCGCAGAATCCACACTGTAGCCTAAGAGCTGGCCCAACCACTGTCACCTGTGTTTGTTTTTTACTTCACCTGTCATGAGCTTGTATGCATAAGAAAGAGGCTGCGGCTGCGTTAAAGAGCTTCTGTCCTTTCAGTATTTAAGAGCTGCCATGGTAAGGTATATTTATAGTGCACATGTCTAGATTTCAGCTTTCAATTTTTATTCTGAACCAGAAGCATCAGCCCAGCTCATTTCTAAAATCCAATATATCTGTCTTTGTTACTATTTAACTGTGTACTCTTTTTTTTTTTTAAGATTTTTTTAAAAATTTTATTTATATATTTGAGAGGCAGAGTTACAGACAGAAAAAGGGAGAGACAGAAAGGTCTTCCATTCACTGCACTCCTCAACTGGCTGCAATGGCTGGAGCTGGGCCGATCTGAAACCAGGAGCTAGGAGCTTCTTCTGGGTCTCCCACGGTAGATGCAGGGGCCCAAAGACCTGGGCCATCTTCCGCTGCTTTCCCAGGCCATAGCAGAGAGCTGGTTCAGAAGAGGAATAGCTGGGACACAAATTGGTGCCCATATGGGATGCCAGCGCTGCAAGCGGAGGCTTAGCCTACTATACCACAGTCCTAGCCCAAGCTGTGTACTCTTGAATATATTAGTACACCGTTCCTAAACCTCAGTTTTTCTCATCTGCTAAACTGAGTTTGCAGTACTACCTCCCTCAAGAATCATTGAAAAAGTAAATAATTTAACACACATAAAGCACTTAGAGTGATACCTAGCACATGGTAAACAGTGGCTTTTCCTAATTATTCTTAATGACAATTATAGAAATATTTTTATTCTTCTTCTTCCATTAGTGTTATTATTCCTGACACTGTAACATCTTCAAATGACCTCTCCTTTTGGGAAAGACCTTCATCCTATGTAATATCAGTATAATAATACAATACCACAGTTAGAACACTCATATTTCCATGTCTCACATAGGAATAAAAGAATCATTTCCTGATGTCTAAGTTTAATATGCCCTTACAGTAAATATGACCTAGCTTCTAGTACAGTTTTTTCACCCTCTGTATGCAGTGTCTGCTTTTTAAAAATATACCTTTTTAACTGTCTTATTCTCTTTTGGTACATTGCTTCACATTTTTTGAATCTAAAATATCATATATGAGGTGACTTCAAAATGTGTGTGGAAGGTAGCATTAAAATTAGTTTATTTAATGAGAAATTCTGGGATACATGCACATAGTTTTTTCAAAAAGTTCATGGAGGGCTGGCTTTGTTGTACAGTGGGTTAAGCTGCCCCTTGTGATGCCATATCCTCTTATTGGAGTACTGGTTCAAGTCCTGGCTGATCCAATTCTGACCCAGCTCCCTGCTAATGTGCCTAGGAAAGCAAAAAGATGATGGCTCAAGTGCAGGGCTTCTACCTTGATGGAGTTCCTGGCTCCTAGCCTTGGCCTGGCCCAGCCTGGCTATTGTGGCCAACTGGGGAGTGAACCAGTGGATAGAGATCTTTTTCTCTGTCTCCTTTTCTCTCTCTGTCATTCTGCCTTTCAAATAAACGTAAGTAAATAAATCTTTTTTAAAAAAAAAAAAGTTCATGGAAATCCATCTTATGAACAAAATTATCCATGGATTTTAATTTTTTGCACCAAAATAAATTTGTCTTCTCATTTCATTTTTCCATGAACTTATGATGTGCCCTTGTACTTATTAAAGTGAATTGGCGGAGCCGGCGCCGTGGCTCAATAGGCTAATCCTCCACCTTGCGGCGCCGGCACACCGGGTTCTAGTCCCGGTTGGGGTGCCGGATTCTGTCCCGGTTGCCCCTCTTCCAGGCCAGCTCTCTGCTATGGCCAGGGAGTGCAGTGGAGGATGGCCCAGGTGCTTGGGCCCTGCACCCCATGGGAGACCAGGAAAAGCACCTGGCTCCTGGCTCCTGCCAGGATCAGCGCGGTGCGCCGGCTGCAGCGGCGGCCATTGGAGGGTGAACCAGCGGCAAAGGAAGACCTTTCTCTCTCTGTCTCTCTCTCTCACTGTCCACTCTGCCTGTCAAAAAAAAAAAAAAAAAAAAAATAAATAAATAAATAAATAAAGTGAATTGGCGGATTCTGGACTTCTTTTCTTAGAATCTATTTGCAAATTTAAACAAGTGCTTCTACTTCAGGAGTTTTATAAAATTCATTGCCTTGGATACATCTCAACCAATTAAATCAGAATCGGACTCTCTGAGAATGGGAATCAGGTTTTGAGATTTTTTAAGGCCCCCAAGGTAATTCCAATGTGCAGCCAATTTTGGCAGCCCTGCCTTAAACCCTGGTTGTCTCCCATACACTCCTAATCAAGAGGAAATTCACCAGGCTCTAATTTAATAGGTAAGATTCAATATTGGCAACCAACATTCTGGTATCTTTCTTTCTTCTCGTCCTGTTTCCTTCCAACTCTCATTGTACAATGCAATTTTGGGCATTTCATCACTCCCCTAGGTTTAAATTCCTAATTTATAAAATAATAGATCACAATCCAGCATAACATAATCAGAGACATTCTAACAGAGCAAATGAGACAAAACAGATGGAAAGCACATTAAAGTTTTAGAACAAAAATTAGAAATCCCAGGTAGGATTATCACACCACCCACACCACTCCCCAACTCTCTTTCCCCATAAACATGCCCACTGCCGTCTCTTCTGAAATAATCTTGCTTCCTGAAGTTAAAGATTTTTTATAATAAATGACTTGGGGGTTTGTTAAGTTGTTAATGCTGCTATTTCAGAGAATTTCTTTTTTTTTCTTTTTTTAAATGTTTTTAATTTTTTATTTTTTTGACAGGCAGAGTGGACAGTGAGAGAGAGAGACAGAGAGAAAGGTCTTCCTTTGCCGTTGGTTCACCCTCCAATGGCTGCCGCCGCTGGCATGCTGCGGCCGGCGCACCGCGCTGATCCGATGGCAAGAGCCAGGTACTTATCCTGGTCTCTCATGGGGTGCAGGGCCCAAGGACTTGGGCCATCCTCCACTGCACTCCCGGGCCACAGCAGAGAGCTGGCCTGGAAGAGGGGCAACCGGGACAGAATCCGGTGCCCTGACTGGGACTAGAACCCGGTGTGCCGGCGCCGCTAGGTGGAGGATTAGCCTAGTGAGCAGCGGCGCCAGCCTATTTCAGAGAATTTCAAGCCAATTCTACCCATTGTTCTATCATTTGGCAACCATTCTCTTCTCTCTCATATTATTACTCCTAATCTTTCAAGAATCACAGATTAATGCATCTAAAGAGAAGTGATATGAGATGAACTTTGGAGAAAAATCTGTGATTGCATGAACTATAAGTAAGGTTAGTTGTGTCCCAGTGTGGTCTCCAGTAAAACGAGGCTCTGGCATTCTTCACTTTGACCTCCACTGCCTTCTGCCCTGAAATTCGTCATGGTTTCCTCACCTAGATTATTTCTTAATAGAAAGTTCTAGGAGAGGGGCTGACGCCATGGCTCGTTTGGTTAATCCTCCGCCTGAGGCACTGGCATCCCATATGGGTGCCAGGTTCTAGTCCCGGTTGCTCCTCTTCCAGTCCAGCTCTCTGCTGTGGCCCAGAATGGCAGTGGAGGATGGCCCAAGTGCTTGGGCCCTGCACCTGCACGGGAGACCAGGAGGAAGCACCTGGCTCCTGGCTTCGGATCGGTGCAACGCCAGCCGTAGCAGCCATTTGGGGAGTGAACCAATGGAAGGAAGACCTTTCTCTCTGTCTCTCTCTCTCTCACTGTCTATAACTCTACCTGTCAAATAAATTAAAAAAAAAAAAAAGTTCTAGGAGAAATGTATGGTGAAATGAAAGACTGTTTCCCTGAAATAGGAAGGAGTCATGACAGCTCAACTGTGACCCTGGCCTGGCAGCTTACTGCGTGACCTCAGCAAACCAATTAACATCTCTTTGTCCAACGTTGTATGTGAATACAATATATAAGGAGCAGTAAAAATAGAAGTCATTGTAGTGAGTTATTGATACCTCATGGGAAATAGTCAAGAAAGCAGAACTACATATAATGAAACAAAGCTATATGAGCATAAGATAGATCTGCAGAAGACAATTCAGAAGTATAAAACCAGAGGAAAGGTAGGCAATAGAGTTTTTCTCCATCCTTTCAAGTAGGGAATTTAATACCTTCTATCACTTCCTCATAATGGGTTTGCTAATGACCCCTCCTGCTTGCCCTCTGTACACAGAAAGAGAGCTACAGCAGAGTCGAGAATTGCAAGTGTACCCCATGAAAATGCAGACAGCAGTGATCGTGAATACTGCTAGGAACACCTGCCACCATCGTGGATTCTTGATTTGTCCTGTGAATGAAACTTGTTGCAGTGGTATTAAACCTTGTAGACTGTGTTAACCTTACACTTTGAAATAAAAGACCAACAAACATCTCAAGTAAAAAAGATATGTCTGTATCAAGAGGAAGAAGATTGTGAGTTTACTGCCTAAATTCCAGAGGAAAGCCACCAAAATGTCTGCCTAATCTTTACGCTGAACAGCAAAGTTACGTTGTTACAGTTCACCATCCCTTGCTTCTCTTTTTAGCTTCCCCTAACATATTTTTGGACCATCTTCCAGGACCCAGGTTTTGTATCTTTGATGTATACCATCTCTTCCTCCTACTACACTAAACCCGGGATGGTTTCACCTATCAAGACAGAACAAAGTTCAGATAAAAAATCAAGTGAAGCTGTTTGCTTCCGACTCCACTTGGCTCTGCTCCTCCTTAACTGACATTTGTGTCCAGCACAATCTCTCTCTCTCTCTCAAAATTTATTCATTCGTAAGTCAGAGTTACACAAAGGAGAGGCAGAGAGAGAGAGAGGTCTTCCATCATGCTAATTCACTCCCTAATTGGCCGCAACAGCCAGGTTGCACCTCTCCGAAACCAGGAGCCAGGAGCTGCTTCCAGGTCTCCCATGTGGGTGCAGGGTTCCAAGGACTTTGGCCATCTTTCACTGTTTTCCCAGGCCATAGCAGAGAGCTGGATCAGAAGTGGAGCAGCTGGGACTCGAACCGGTGCCCATATGGGATGCCAGCACTACCAGCGGCAGCTTTACACACTATGCCACAGCACTGGCTCCCACAAGCTTCTCTCATACTGGCTTTGCTTCCCACTGCTGCATTGTACAGTTTATTGAATACAGTTATACCAGCAAACATTTATGCAGCACTCGCCACATGTTGCCTACTCCTCTAAGCACCTACTGGGGAACGGAGAGGTTAAGTAGTTTGTTCCAGATCACACAGCTGATAAACAGGACAGGATTCCAACCCATGTCATTTGGCTTTAGAGTCCATGTGTACTATACTGTACTGCCTCTCCAGGGTATTCTCAAAAACCAATTTTCTTATAAGATTACAATTCTCTTTGATATTGCTTCTATTTTTTAAATTGAGATACAATTCCAACACCAGAAATGCCACCCTTTTTAGAGTGTACAATCTGGGGTTTTCATTGTGATCACAACAGTAGGTGGCTATCCTCAGTGTCTTGTTCAGAATATCACACTTTCTCTTTATTGCTCCCTTCCCCAAGCCCTTGGCAATCATGAACTGCTTTCTGTCTTTACCGATTAGCCTATTCTGGACATTGCATATAAAATGAATCATGCAACATGTGACCTTTTGTGCCTTGTTTTCTTCACTTAGCAAAATGTTTTCAAGGTTGATCCATGTTGTTGTGTGATCAGTATTCATGCCTTTTTTCAGCTGAATATTGCACCATATGGATATAACAAACTTCATTATCCAGTCCTCAGCTGATGGACATTTGGCTAAGTGTCCACTTTCCCCATTATGAATAGTCAGACCAAAGTTTTAAAATGGTCATTTGTTTTCATTTCTCTTCAGTACATGTGTAAGAGTGTAGCGGCTGATACGGTAACTGTTTAAATTTGAGGAACTGCCAACTATTTTCCAAAGTGAATGTATCATTTTACATTCCCAACAGAGAGAAGGAGAAGGAGGAAGGGAGGGAGGGAGAGAGGGAAAAAGAGAGAGAGAGAGAGATTCCATCTTCCACCCATTGGTTTAGTCCCCAGATACCTGCAACAGCCTGGTCTGGGCCGGGCTGAAGCCAGGAGTCCGGAACTCTATTCTGGTCTCCCACGTGGGTGTCAGGGGCCCAAGTCCTTGAGCCATCTTCTGTTGCCTTCTCGGAACAATAGGAGAAAGCCTGATCAGAAGCACAGCAGCCAAGACTCCAGCTGGCATTCCAATATGAGATGGTAGTGTCGCAAGCAGCAGCTTAACCGGCTGCACCACAATGCCGGCCCCGGGTTCTTTCCTTTCATCCTACTCTTCTCCTAGAACTTTCCATTGAGAAATAATCTATGTGAAGAAGACATGACTAATTTCAGGGCAAAAGGCAGTGGAAGTCAAAGTGAGGATGAATGCCAAGGCCACGTTGTACTGGAGACCACACCTGTGCACATGTTGCACTACTTATAGTTCATTTGACCACAATACTGGCCCCAGGAACTAAGGGTTAAGTGAAAAAATGAGTTGCCTAAGGTCAGAAAAGAAATCAGACAACTAATTCAATTTGAGACCTCCTGATCATGAATCCATTAGATCATCCTTAAGTTAGGAAACACAGGGAGGGAAAGAAAGGGAAACTAAAGCCACTTGTGGTTGCGGGAGCTGCTTGGGTTTCAGGAAGATACGCAAGCACAGAAGGCTGCTCTGTGTCAGAAAAACGAATCCACACACACACACTGGAGATGTAGTAACCACCCCATACCTTCCGTGCCACTCTAGCCACAACTCCTTGCTAAAGAAACAAAAAATAGCAAAAAGAACAATCCTGCCATCATTTCTTAATCTCCTTGACAAACACATTACGAAATACAGCAGGTGCTTCAAAGGGGCCAGGGAATCTTAAATATGTAAGGAAAAGAGTTCTTTGCAGGCAACACCAGCACCAACAAGGAACTCTATCCTCCATAATTTACTGATGGGAAAATGAAGTACAGAGGTGAGATGCCTTCCAGCAGTTAATTAGCCCCAAAGCTGAGACCAGTATTGTGTGTCTTGAGCCTCCATTGAATGCTCTTTCTGCTTCCCACCATATACAATGCTGCCTGGAGATTTGCCTCTTGTAGAGATGAGAATGAGGAAGAAGATCCTGGTTCTTAGAATTCATACTGCCTGTATACTTCAATTTCTTCTGCCCACCGGGACTTTGGTTTGTGTGTGTGCCTGGGTTGGTCTCTGCAGATCGCTGGCCCACACATGCCCAGAGTGGAAGGCTGGAGAACTTCCATTCCCAGGTGTGTTCTTGTTACTTTAAGAACATTTGAATGAATACTCCGCTCTGCTCCTTCTTTTTCTCCTAAAACTGATTCTGATTTATGCTTAGATATCAGCTCCAAGGAACACTAAAGGGCTCAGATATTGAGACCCATGGGAAAAGAACACAGAAGGTAGAAGACAGGGCAGCCCTTTGCTTTCAGACCCAGCAGGCATGATTTATGGAATCCGATTATATATCCAATGGAAAACAGGGTAGACAAGACAGATTTTCAGCCTCTCCTTCACCCCTCCCCTGCTTCCTTTTACCAGATTCAGCCCTATCACTTTCACTACTCGGTCCAACAAGTGCTTTCCTGCTGCTGTAGCCTCTATCTGGCCAGTAGCAACCCTCAGCCCGGGCTCAGGTGGAGAGGCATCACAGAGCACTCGCAAGAGTCCATCAGAATCTTTCCCTGTCTGGGCCAAGCCAGCCCAGCAAGAGGGACTTTGGAGAAATGCATCCTAAGCCCTTTCTTGCTGACAAAACAGGGGGAGGCTTTAACCTACTACGGGTCCTATTAGCTTATAGTTGTCATAAGGGAAAAAGTGCTTGGGGTCAAATTCCCTAAACCTTGAATTATCACCTTTGGGAAATGTTTTTCACCATTTCGTTGGCCAGATAATTAAAATAACACAATGTTGTCTCCTGGAGTTGCCCAATACAACACCCTGCATTTATCCACCATTCAACAGCTGAGTGTACAACCAAATGGAATAATTACACAGCTTTTGTCAGAAAGGCACCTGACTTCAAATGCCAGCATTATTTGTGTATCAGTGAGAGTTTCCTATAACCACAATGTACATTTGAAACACAGTTTTTCCTTTAATCTTTAACACCTATTTCTATGTGTTCTTTTTAAATTTTTAAAATTTATTTATTTTAATTTGAAAAGCAGAGATAAAGACACACACACACACACACAGAGAGAGAGAGAGAGAGAGAGAGAGAGAGAGGATCTTCTAGCCGCTGGATCCCTTAAACTGAAAACAGCTGGAGCTGGGCCAGGCCTAAGCCAGGAGCTGGGAACTCAATCTGAGTGTCCCATGGGAGCGACAGGGAGCCAAGTACTTAAGTACTACTGCCTCCCTGGGTGCGTATTAGCAGGAAGATGGAATCAGGAGCAGAGCCAGGATTGAATACAAGCATTCTAACATGCCACGTGGGCAGCCCAAATAGTGTTTTAGTGCTAGGTCAAATGTCTGCTGCTACAATATGTTCTTATTAGAATTTTAACCTATGCTAAATTTAATTTAGGTCAAAATAGCACCATATTTTTATGTATTCTATTACTGACGATTTAAAAAATCACACTTAAATATATAAAGACATAGCTATTTACCATAGCTGAGGCTATACGATGTTAACAGTTGTAGAAGGAAAAAGTTAGCCGGCGCCGTGGCTCAATAGGCTAATCCTCCACCTTGCGGCGCCGGCACACCGGGTTCTAGTCCCGGTTGGGGCGCCGGATTCTGTCCCGGTTGCCCCTCTTCCAGGCCAGCTCTCTGCTATGGCCAGGGAGTGCAGTGGAGGATGGCCCAGGTGCTTGGGCCCTGCACCCCACGGGAGACCAGGAAAAGCACCTGGCTCCTGGCTCCTGCCAGGATCAGCACGGTGCGCCGGCTGCAGCGGCGGCCATTGGAGGGTGAACCAGCGGCAAAGGAAGACCTTTCTCTCTCTGTCTCTCTCTCTCACTGTCCACTCTGCCTGTCAAAAAAAAAAAAAAACAAAACAAAAAAAAAAACAGTTGTAGAAGGAAAAAGTAAAACAGGTTTTAATTTCATGTAGAACTTTAGCCAGGAATTTAGGAAAAGCATGAAACCTTCATGAGGACAAAAATTGAGGGAGCTTTGGCTATTTTGTTCATTGTTGTATCCCTAGTTCCTAGGCACAGAGTGTCTGGCACATATCAGGATTCAAATGCGTGCTTAATAAGTAGCCAAATTTGCCCATTAAAATAGCACTGGGGAGTGATTAGTTAGGCTAGCCTTAGGACACCCAAGTCCCACAGTGGATGCTTGTGTTTGATTCCTAAACCTGGCTCCCTCCCTACTACAGCTTCAACCTTTGTGGACTGTGTATGGGCGGGGGTGCAGGAGGCAAGGATGGAGGGGAGTAGCAGGTGATGGTTCAAGTAGCTGGGTTCTGTCCCTCACCCCACATAGGAGATCTGGACTGTGATCCTGGCTCCCAGCTTTGGCCCCAACTCAGCCCAGCCACTGCAGACATTTGGAGAGTGAACTGTAGATCAGAACCCTGTGTCCGTCTCTTTGTCTCTTCTCCCTCCCTTCCTCCCTGTCCCTCTGCCTTTCAAATAAATAAATAAAACTGCGAAGTAATTGAGAAGTGCATTTTTCTTAAAAAAAAAAAAAAAGGAAAGAAACTTAACAGCAAGAAAACAAATAACCCAATTTAAAAAATAGACAAAATACCTAAATACATTTTTCCAAAAAACCTACACATAAACAAAAGGTATATGAAAAAATGTGCAATATCACTAATTATCAGAGAAATGGAAATTGAATCCTCCTACCTCTTAAAATGGCTATTACCAAAAAGACAAGAGATAAATATTGGTGAGGATGCAGAATATGCTACATGCTGTTGGTATAAATGAATATAAATTAGCATAGCTGTTATGGAAAACAATACAGAGCTTCCTCAAAAGCTAAAAATAGAATTATCCTATGATCCCATAACCCCGCTTGCTGGGTATATACTAGTATATACAGGGTTTATACTAAAAGGAAAGTAAATCTGTGTGCTCCTATGTTCATTGCTGCATTATTCAGAATAGCCAAGACATGAAATCAACCTCAAGGTCTACCAACAGATAAAAGGATGGACCCCCACCATCCATGTGGGAGGCCCGGAAGAAGCTCCGGGTGTGGTGGAACACGTACACAAAGGAATAGCACTCAGCCTTAAAAAAAGAAAGAAAATCTTGCCATTTGTGAAAATATGTATGAACCTGGCAGACACTGTGCTAAGTGACACAAGCCAGGTGCAGAAACACAAACACCACACGATTCACTTGCATGTGGAGTCTTTAACATATACAAAAACAAAATCCTGAACCTCATCAAATACGATTATTATATGTCGATTAAAGGTATGATTTTAAAAATATCAATAAATATACAGAAACAAATTTAAAGCTAAACTCGTAGAAATAAGGAGTAGAATGGTGGTTACCAGGGACTGGAAATGGTGGGGTTGGGGGGATGTTGGCCAAAGGATACAAAATTTCAATTAGACAGGAGGAACAAGTTGGAAAGATCCATTGTACACTTTGACTTGGCCCACGCAGCCCTGGCTGTTAGGGCCATCTGGGGAGTATAGCAGCAGATGGAAACACTGATTCTCTCTCTCTCTCTCTCTCTCTCTCTCTCTCTCATGTGCTGCCTTTATAAGTATATACATAAATCTTTTTCAAAAATGTGTTTACAATATATTGACTATGGTGAATAACAATTAACTATATATATTCTTAAAATTTCAGAAAATACATTTCAAATGATAGCACCAAAAATAAAACGATAGGTATGTGAGGAAATGCACACATTAATTAATTGAATGTTCCCTTCCCTGATGTACATATATTTCAAAACAAGATGTTGTGTGTGATAAATGTGCATATTTTTAACGATATATTTATTTATTTTTGAAAGAGAAAGAGAGACAGGAGACAGAGAAAGATATCTTCAAATCTGCCAGGTCTCCCCAAACAGCTACAACAGCTGGGACTGATTCCAGGCCAAAGCCAGGAGCCAGGAGCTTCTTCCGGGTCTCCCACACGGATGGTGGGGGTCCAAGCACTTGGGACATCCCCTGCTGCTCTCCCAGGAGCATTAGCAGAGAGCTGGATTGGAAGCAGAGCAGCTGGGATTCAAACAAGCGTTCTGATATCGGATACCCAACATGCTGAGCCCCAAGGCCAGTCCCCATATACTCACTTTTTAATTTGTCATTTACAAAACCAGTTTTGTAAAACACGAATAAGAACGGTCAGAGAACGCTCCTGTGCAGCAGGCAGAGTACCAGCTCCCTGAAGACGACTGTGTCCTCAAATCCGGAACCCAGAATTCCTTTTTACTAGGGTTAAAGTCGCAAAGGGGAGCCAAGGTTGCGCATGGATCAATTTACTGACTTCAAAATCGGAAGAGTATCCTGGATTACTTGGTGACTCCATGGTAATCACAAGGATTCGACGGGGAGGAGGAGGAAGGCAGTGTGGAGGTGTTGGCGTCCCTGGCCATCCCTGGCTTTGCAGACGGAGGAGGTGGCTCTCGAGCCAGGGAAAGCCGGCAGCCTCGGGAAAGTCGAGGCAGGAAGGCTGGTTCTCCTGAGCCTGCAGGAGGAACACAGACCGGCCTGACCTGCCTGCCTGTGCTGACCCGTGACCTCCAGCACGGTAAGAGGAAAATCTGTGCTGTCTGAAGTCACCCAGTCTCAAACAAAACTGAGCGGCAGGACCGCAGAACTCCCGGTGGACTGTGAGGGGGAAATCGACCCAACCACCTCTGAGCATGCGCATGGGGGCTGCGGGGGCCTTCCGCCCAAATTCACTTTGTTGAAGTCTTAAACCGCACTATCTCATAGCATGACCTTTTGGGAGAAGCAGTCTTTACAAAGACCCTCGAGATAAAATGAGGTGGAGTGGGCCCTGATGCAATACAACAGGCATTCTTATAAAAATGGTGGGCATGTGGCGTAAGGGTTAAGACATAGTTTGGGGGGGGGGGGGCTGGCGGTGGGGTCTGCAATGCCGGCATCCCATATGGGTGCTGGTTCTGGTCCCAGCTGCTCCACTTCCTATCCAGCTCTCTGCTACAGCCTGGGAAAGCAGTATAAGATGGCCCAAGTCCTTGGGCCCCTGCACTCGCATGGGAGACATGGAAGAAGCTTCTGGCTCCTGGCTTCGGATCAGCACAGTTCTGGCTGTTGCGGCCAATTGGGGAGTGAACCAGCAGATGGAAGACCTCATCTCCCTGCCTCTCCTTCTCTCTCTGTGTAACTCTTTCAAATAAATAATTAAATCATTAAAAAAAAAAAAGACATAGCTTGGGACATCTGTATCCCATAACAGAGTGCCTGGGGTCAAGTCCCGACTGTGCTTCCAATTCCAGCTTCCTGTTGATACCACCCTGGGAGGCAGCAGCGGGCAGTTCAAGTGCCTGGGTCCCTGACACCCACGTTGGAGATCCAGGTTGAGTTCCCAAGGCTGGCTGCTGTGTGGGCATTTGAGAAGTGAATCAGTAAATGGGAGATCTCTCTCTCTGTCCGCACATTTTATTTATTTTTTTTGACAGGCAGAGTGGACAGTGAGAGAGACAGAGAGAAAGGTCTTCCTTTTGCCATTCGTTCACCCTCCAATGGCCGTCACGGCCAGCGTGCTGCGGCCAGCGCATCAAGCTGATCTGAAGCCAGGAGCCAGGTGCTTCTCCTGGTCTCCCATGCGGGTACAGGGCCCAAGGACCTGGGCCATCCTCCACTGCACTCCCGGGCCATAGCAGAGAGCTGGCCTGGAAGAGGGGCAACTAGGACAGAATCCGGCGCCCTGACCGGGACTAGAACCCAGTGTGCCGGCACCTCAAGGCGGAGGATTAGCCTATTGAGCCATGGCGCCGGCCTGTCCGCACATTTTAAATAAATAAATAAGCAAGGGGGAAATTTGAGACAGGCACATATATAGGGAGAGTACCATATAAACATGAAACAAGCCAAGGAACTAGGCCTCCAATGAATCCTTCCCTCATAGTCCTCAGAAGGAAGCCAGTGCTGTCCACCCTTTAGTGTCCGTCTGCAAGCCTTCTGAACCCTGACACTATCATTCCGGCTCCTTAAGCCACCCAGTTCCTAGTCCCTGGTTATGGCAGTCCCTGCCAACTCACTCAGTAACGGAGGCACTGAAGGAAAAATGCATGCTGATCAAGGAAACATATACTTCCTGACGCCTCACCGTTCTCTAGCAGGCTGTGAGTGAAGACCCTGGTGCCCTGAGAGCTCTGGCCAGGCAGCCAGCACCAAGTCCAGGTGCGCTGCAGGTTAGGTGTGCCGCTGCATGAGCCAGTCACTCAACCCTCCACCTCCACAACACTAGGGAGTGGGGAGAAGGGCTGCCCCTGAGTCCAGGAAGCTCAGACAGGCACAGGATCCCATACAGAAGAAAGCAACAGCCGCAGAAATGAAAGGGAAAGAAAGAGACAGAACGGGGATGAGGATGAGGGGTTGACAGCGAACAGGAAGAGGGAGAGAAAAAAGAGTGGATGAAGGAGAAGACAGGGGGTCACTCAACAAGGCACAGCTTGGGCTACTGGACAGTTTCTGAGGGTGTGGATGTTATCTTACTTAAATTTCCCAAGGCCCCTGAGAGGTCACTCTGCCTTATTTATGCTTTACAGGTGAGGAGGTGGGAGCCAGGGACCAGAGCCCAAGCCACCTCCAAATGGCTCCGCCGTCAAGTGACTTCCCCCACTCTCCTTCTTTCCACCTGGCCATCCTGGTGGCCCCTCTCCAGGAATAAGCAGAGACCCCTCCTCACCGCCCCTGTTTCCTGCGGATCTCTCCCTGCTGTGGCAGGGTCAGTCTCTCACCCTAACAACACAGAAGCCCAAACCCACAAGGTACTGTCCTGAAGAAACACAGATGAGCTCACCTGCTGATCATTGTTTGTTCACAAACCAGAGAAACAGCAGATCACAACCGCTCCTCTCCCAGTGTCCCCCGCCCCCACTACAAAGCCCACCCCCAGCAGCACCGTGGCTGACCCTTCCTCCCCACCCCCCAAGCCCCCCACTCACTACCGTGTCTCTCCTCTGGTCCCTCGGGTTTCAGATGGAGCTGGACCGGCCAGTGGGAGAAAAATGACCAGTAGCGCAGAGCAAGGTGTGCCAGCCTCGAGGAAATGCTTACCAGTCCCTCCTTCCCACCTTGGGGTGTGGCCGCCGGCAAAGGATGGAATTTGGACGGGCTCCCCACAAAGGCAGTTGGGCCCTGAGGTTTCGCGGACTCGCCACACACTAACCGGCAGGAAACCTCGGCCGAATTGTAGGAGCTGGACTTGTTGCTGATCTACATACTCACTGCTCGATGGTCAGGTGTACTGGAGAATTCAGTCCCCTTGAAAACGGTCAGGAAAGAGAACGACAGCGCCACCTCACGTCCGATCTCGTTACAGCTCTGCTCATTGGTGTTTGCTAAGAACTAGATTAGACGCTCTGCCGGCTTAGTCGTTTCCAGGGACATTGTCCACTCCCAGCACTGTTGTGAGATTGGGGGTGGGGTACCCATGTGGAAGAGGTGGGAGTAAAACTCCCAGGTAATCAATCATTTTTTTAGTACACAAGGTTACTTCAAAAAATTCACGGTATGTTGGTTTGAAAGAACATATTTCTTTTGGTGCAAAAAAAACTTTAAAACTCACACATACGGCCGGCGCCATGGCTCAATAGGCTAATCCTCCGCCTTTCGGCGCCGGCACACCGGGTTCTAGTCCCGGTCGGGGCGCCGATTCTGTCCCGGTTGCCCCTCTTCCAGGCCAGCTCTCTGCTATGGCCCGGGAGTGTAGTGGAGGATGGCCCAAGTCCTTGGGCCCTGCACCCCATGGGAGACCAGGAGAAGCACCTGGCTCCTGGCTTCGGATCAACGCAATGCGCCGGCTGGCAAAAGGAAGACCGTTCTCTCTGTCTCTGTCTCTCTCACTGTCCACTCTGCCTGTCAAAAAAAAAAAAAAAAAAAAAAAACCACCTCACACATACACTATATACTGGCAAACTCCTCATTCTTCAGCTGACACAAACTTTTCCAGATTCTGCTCTGCTCCGAACTCCTATTATAACCATCCATCGATGGGTGGGCTACTTAGTGGATTCTCTCTTGTGGGATTCTGCACTTCTGAGGAGGGAATGTGGACTTGAAGTCTGGTGGGGTGCACAATGCTGGAATCTGTCCCAAGAGGGGAATCTCTGAAATCATGCGTTATAAGGACAAAGAAAGTGAAAGGATGAAGGCATTGCCCATGAGTAAGAATGGCTTGGAATTCAGTGCTGTGCCCTCATGACTTGCAACTAAGTCCAGGGAGAGGACAACATTCAGAGTGATTCCAAACAACAGCAAGGACAAAACCTGTACCGGACCTTGAGAATACACGATAGCATTGCTCTGGAGTTGTCTCAAAGGGATTTAACACCAAAGTGAGAAGACACACAGTCTTCCAACTCTGCCAAAACAGCCCAATTTCACCACCAGAGGGCAAGCAGAAGCCTTCACTGGAAAATAGCAGCACTGGGTCCTGAGGTTTAGCTGAAAGGCTTGCCCTGGAGCAGAGGATCAGAGCAGCTTGGATGGAGGCTGTGGAGTCAGCAGTAACCTCACTGTGGCAACGCTTGCCCCTAAATGGGGCTTCCCAGGCATTGAGAAAGCAGGCATCACCTGAGGGAATTTATACCACACAAGGAAAATAATGGATTCTACGTAGTTAGGCTTTGGGTTGGGGAAAATTTATGAGGTCTCCTACTACTTTGAGGACCCCCAGGGACAGCCAAAGAAAGAGTCCATTAGGAAAACCAGAGGTTCTGCAACCAGCAAACAGCAGAGATAAAGAAAAATGGGAGATCACTATCAGTGTGACCTCACGGTTACTGGAGGATGGTGTGTCCTAGAAAATGTTGATCCTGGTAAACTTCCATGGATAGGTTGTTCCTTTTTACACTGTATATTAGCTTGCTATTGTTAATATAACAGATTACCATGAACTTGGTAAGCAATGCAAAGTGATCACCATATAGTTCTGTAAACCAAAAGTTCAACAAAGGTCTCCCTGGGCTAAGATCCAGGCATTGGCAGAGTTCTGCTTGTGTTCCTTTCTGAGTTTCTCAGAAAGAAACTGCTTCTTTGCCTTTTCCAAGTTTTAGAAACCTCCAACATTCCTTTTTTTTTTTTTTAACTCTTTCTTCTGTGTCCAAATCCACAAATGGCTGGCACAGTCCTCTCAATCGTGTGTGTTTCTGTGATCCTGCTTCCATCTCTCTCTCCCGTATCTATCTGCTTTTCTATCTATCTATCTATCTATCTATCTATCTATCTATCTATCTATCATCTATCTCATCACAGCTACAAAGGTTTCTCTGCTCCAAAGGGCTCAATCCCACTCTCCTTCTAACCTTTCATATTGCTGCCAGACTGGTTTTTCCAACAAGTAAGCCTTATCATGTAATACCTCCTCCCACTTAAAATCTTTACATCACTACAGAACAAAACCTCTGATGATCGCAAATCTCTACAAATACTCACCTTATTTCTACTTACTGATACTTTCCAGTCATACTAGCTATTCACATTCCCTACTACAACAACAAAACCAAGAAGTACTAAATCCTCTTAACTATAGTATTTGCATACTCTGTTCCAAATGCTTTAATGCCTTTCACCTCCTAATTTACCTACTATTTCCTCCTGGTATTATAGCATTAAGTGTACCTGTCAGAAGCAACTGTTCCTTGAACTTGACTTTGAGTCACTCACCTTCTTCGCACCCAGAGTATTTCTCTGTTCTCCTTGTGAACAGAGGCCACAATTTATCACAACAGGTAGACCTTAGCAAAGTGCTGACACACACTTGTCAAATGATGGAATGTAGATCAGGAAACAAAAAACTCAGTGGAAGTCTCAGAATACTTGGAGATTCATCATCTTGTTTATCCCATAACAGCTTTGTGAAAGGTCAAATATTATAAAAGAGATGCATTTTCTTATTGTACTGTGGGGAAATTGGGATTCAGTGGTTGCAGCTTGTTCATAGTCATACAGAAAGTACCTGTAGCTGTCAAGATCAAGATTTAAATGAAGATCATCTCTTTCCACGTGCAATGCTTTATCAAACCCATGTTGGTAACCCAGTATCTAAAAAATGATACTAAGAATCAAACTATAAAACGCAACTGTGAACTAAAATCTTTAAGAAGTGGGACCAGTGTTATGGTGCAGTGGGTCAAGGCATTGCTGGCATGACAGCAGCAGCCCGTGTGAGAACTGCTTCCAGTCTTGGCTGCTCTACTTCTGAGCTAGCTTGCTGCTAATGCACCTGGGAAAGCAGCAGCAGATGGCCTAGGTACTTGGGCCCATGCCACCCACTTGGGACACCTGGATGGAGTTCAGGCTCCTTGGCCTGACCCAACCTTGGCCGTTGTCACCATTTGGGGAGTGAACCAGCTGATGGAAGATCTCCGGCTCTCCCTCTCTAACTCTGCCTTTCAAATAAATAAATAAATATTTTTAGAGTGTCTAAAAGAAAGAAGTCATTTGCATTTCTCTTAAAAATCTCTAACAAGTGATTAAGAAATGTGTTTAAAAGAGGAAGCCCACCTCTCAGTAAGTAATTGTTTGTGTTATATCCTAACAATGCAGTGAATAGAGCCCAGGGAGAGACCAGAGTTAAATGTGCCACCCACATTCAGCATTACCCAGAGGGACTTGAGCTTTTGTCAGAGGGTGTGAATGTCACCGTTTCTCTGACATCGTGCAGGATACCCAGCACTTCTCTGATGACCATATCTCCTTGGCTTCCTATTATTTTTCAAAAATTCGAACTGTGTTGTTCCCGGAGCAGTGTACTTGCATGTGTTGGCTTGGAACACTAAGTTTCTGCATAGCTCACTCCATCATTTCCTTTAAGTCTCTGCTCAGCTGTTATCTCCTCAGTGAAGCCTTTCCTGAGTCCCCCCCCCCGCCCCCCATCAATTTTGGCACGTTCATCACCCTTACCATTTTTTCCCTTTAGTACTAAGAATCCCCAGATATACTGTACAACTATTTTATTGCTTATTTATCATCATTCTTCCCTAACTCCATAAGGACAGAATCTTGTTTTGTGACATATCCCCAGAACCCAAGACAGTATCTGGCATATGGTAGTCAGTAAATATTTGTGAAATGGATGAATGGATAAATCAGCTATCTATGGGTTAAATTTCCTTCTGGTTTGTCGCTCCCCCTCTTCGTGGAGGAACGACACAGGACCCTGCGCTGTTCTTTTGTCTGCTCGGCCCTCCCCGGGTTTGCTGCTGGTTCTTCCCGGGTTGGCTGCTGTCCCTTCCACCTCCGTGGAAGGGCGGTGCCCCCTGCCACTTTCCCCACTTCCGTGGGGGAGCGGCACACCGCCGGCCGGCTCTCTCGGGGGCTGCTCAGATGTTATTCGGATGTTCCCCCAGATGTTCCTGGTGCATGTTGTCTCTCTCCTCCTTTATAGTCCTCTTCCACCAATCCCAACTCTGCTACCCACGCTGCTCTCCTCCAATCAGGAGCAAGATCAGCTCCTGCAGCTCAGTCAATCAAATTGGCGAGAGGCAGCTGTGTAAAAGTTGTTTACTCCTCTCCCAGCGCCATATTGTGGGAGAGCAGATGCATAGAATAAGTCTTAATTCGAGTAACTTAGTCTAGTCCGAGTTGCTCCCCACACTGGTTTAAGTATGAAGTGTAGTTACACACATTTCTGCAGCAAATACTTCTACTCTTCTTATAGAGACAGAGCACTCACAGCCAGGTGAGTGTCTATCCTAGAACTACAAATCTCAGAACCAGATTAGTGGCCAACTGCACTATGTATAGGACTCTATGGCTGACACATTGTGCTCTACCTCTGTTTTTATTCCAATAGATTTGTCCTTTACCTCATTATCCTGCTAATTTTTCACTTATTTTATCTTTCATATAATACATAACTATATATTATATTACATACATAAAAGCATCTAAACATCTTTCTAGACTAGGGAGGGTAAAAATTCAATACAACCAGGGAATGTTTTAAGGTCAGATTATTATCAGGTCATTTCTTACAAATCCTTTTTGTCAACATAGCACAATCCTTGGTGCACTGAAAGAGTAAACTTTTTGAATGAGCAAAGCTGGAACAGATCCTGTTTCCATCATGGCTGCACTCCCACAAAGTACAAGAAGCACCAGCAGCTGGTTGTTTATGTAGGGTCTTCCTTGTCCTTGCATGAAGAACGTGAAGCAGAGAGAAAAGCACGGATATTCTGTTCAGAAAGACCATGATTGACAACTAGATCCACCTCTTTGCAGTTCATGCTTTCTAATTATGGCCAAGACAGAGCCAGGTTCTTCTCCAGGTTCAATAAGACTCTTTCCCATTACCCTTAGACCCAAATACAAACATGTTAATAGCTCATCCCATGAGTCTCAGCACCAGGGATGTGTGGCTTCTGGTCTGAAGCACACTGGCTCCCTCTTTTCCCCACCTACTGACTTGATGACAGCAGGACCAGCTCCAACCACACAGTAGAGAAAACAGAGTCCTTGTGTGAAGGGGACTGAGTAACCACTGGGAAAGGACACTGCCCAGGGAAAGTCACCCAATCAAGCACAAGGGAACAAACCTATTATATTAAGCCGCTGGAATTTAAGATTGCTGCTTAGAGCAGCTGGGATCGACTACCCTGAGGAATTCAGGATATAATTAATTTTTCATAGCCATTGTTTCCCATTAGGTAAAGGGAAATAGAGTGTGTTGCATTTCAAGAGATAGCATATCTATAGTGTCTGGTACTTACATTGCTTTAGTAGGATATATAAAGAACATCAAAAAGCTCTCGGGCAAATATTCTGGCACAGTGAGTTAAGGTGCTGATTGCAACAGTTGCATCCCATATTGAAGTACCAGTTGGAGTTCTGGCTACTCTGCTTCTGACCTAGCTTCTTACTAATGCACCTGGGAAGGCAGTGGATGGTGGGTCTCTGCCATCCACATGGGAGATATTTGGGCTCCTGACTTTGGCTTGGTCAGCCCTGGCTGCTGTTGGCATTTGGGGAGTTGATCAGTGGATGGATTCTCTCTCTCTCTCTCCCTCTCTCTCTCTCTCTCTATCACTCTGCCTTTCAAATAAACACATTTTTTAAAAGATTTATTTATTTATTTGAAAGTCAGAGTTTTACACACACACACACACACACACAGAGAGAGAGAGAGAGAGAGATCTTCCATCCGATGGTTCACTCCCCATTTGGCCGCAATGGCCGGAGCTGCAAGCTGATCCAAAGCCAAGAGCCAGGAGCTTCTTCCAGGTCTCCCACATGGGTGCAAGGACCCAAGGACTTGGACCAACTTCTACTGCTTTCCTAGGCCATAGGAGAGAGCTGGATTGGAAGTGGAGCAGCCGGATCTTGAATCAGCACTTATATGGGATGCCGGCACTTCAGTCCAGGGCGTTAACTGGCTGCGCCACAGCACTGGTCCCATAAACACATTTTTTTAAGCTGAAAATTTCATGGAGAAATAGAATGCAAAGATAATGTGAGGATGAACATTCGATGCAATGGTTAACTTGCTGCTTGGGACACCCACATCCCATATCTGAATTCATGGGATCCTGTCCTGGCTTTACTCTGGTTCCAGCTTCCTGCTAAAGCACACCCTAGGAGTCACCAAATGATGGCCCCAGCATGATGAGTCTCTGCCAGTTGCATGGGAAATGTAGACTGAGTTCCAGTATCCTAACTTTGGCCTGGCCAGCCCAGGATGCTATGGGTATTTGGGGAATGAACTAGTGTGTGGAAGATCTGTCTGTCTTTCAAGTCAAATGAAAAGAAATAAATAAAAGTTAAAAGTATATATAATATGCATTTCCATGAACACTTTGAAGCTCTTTTGCATGTAAATTGGAAGAAATAAAAAAACACAAAATGGATAAAATGGTATAACCTTAGCAAGTCTTGAAAAGAAAAAGGAGTAAGAATTGAAATAATTTGTCTTATATAGAGGATTACTGTTATCATTTGTCAAAATACTCAAAATAGTTGTCACATTTTAAGTATTATTTATTTTTACTTTAATACAAATTAAAGTCATCTACTTTGCAATCTTTTTTGTTATAAGTACTGGCAGGAGTATGATACCTAGCCAACAGTTTTGGAAAAATGAATACCTACAAGGTAAAAGTGATGTTTACACAATGAATAATAAAAAAAAGGAACATTTCTGAAAGTAACACTTGTCATAAGGTTTGCAGATGGGTTCTCAGAAATGTTACCATTTATTATCTTGTGTTTTTGTTACTGGAGTGATAAATTTGTCACTTATGAATTCTTTCATATCTAAATACTTTTAAAACTTAGAGTTTTCTAACCCCTTCAAGGGGCCGGCATTGTGGCGCAGCGGGCTAAGCCGCTGCCTGCAACGCCGGCATCCCATATGAGTACTGGTTCAAGTCCAGCCTACTCCACATCCTGTCCAGCTCCCTATCAATGCACCAGGAAAGCAGCAGAATATGGCCCTCGTAACTGGGCCCCTGCCACCCACATGGGAGACCCAGATGAGCTTCCTGGCTACTGATTTTGGCCTGATTCAGCCCTGGCTGTTGTGGCCACTTGGGAAGCAAACCAGCAGGTAGAAGATCTCTTTCTCTCTCTCTCTTTCAGTAAATAAATAATTTTAAGAAAAAAAATCTTAAAATGAATAATTTCCATTTATTTTGAAAGCAATTGTTATATAACAACTTCTAACTAGTTTACCGAAACTGTTTTGATACCAGGGCAAATTTCAACAAAATATTTAAGTAATTAGTACATATTTAAGTAATTAATGGGATCAGTTCTACATAATCTCTTCCAAAAAATATAAAATGGGAAAATATTTCCCAGCTCGTTTTATGAAGTCATTACTACCCTGTTGTTAAGACCAGAAAAACATATTACAAAAAGAAAGAAAAGTGTACCAATATCTCCCATGCACAAAAATATAAAAAAACTTAAAATATTAACTAAGGAAATCTAACAATATATTTAAAATTATAAAATTTGCATTTATTCCATGGATGCTAGGCTGGTTCAATACTTGAAAATCAATCAACATAACCCACCTTATCAACATGCTAAAATAGTAGAATCTTATGATTCTATTAACTGATGCAGAAACAGGATTTTCCAAAATCCAGCACCCATTCGTGATTATAGACAAAATACAAAACCTCCTAGCAAATTAGAAATAGAATTTTCTTCAACTTATAAAGAATACCCACAAAAAACTTACAGTTAACTTGATATTTAACCATGAAAGACTGAATGCTTTTCCCCTAATATTGTGAATAAAGTAAGCATATTCAATCTTAGAATTCTTCATTAATACAGCACTGAGCAGCCTAACATTCAGTATTATCAGGCAAGAAAAGGAAATAAAGGCATACAGATTGGAAAGAAAGAAAAATAACTGTACATATTTGCAGGTAACATAAGGTATGTAGAAACTCCCTAAAATCATCTACCATTTCCCCCCAGAACTGTTGACTTCAGTAAATTTACCAGATACAAGATCAACACACAAAGTAAGCCTATTCTATTTCAGCATCCTAGGAAAGAACACGTGTCAGGTAATATTAAGAACACATTACTATTTGTAATCACTAAAACCAAAATAAGTTACTTTGGCATCAGTCTAGTCAAACATGTATAGAACCTGTATACTAAAAACCAAAATACTGATGAAAGCAATCAAACATCTGAATAAATGGAGGGCGGGGCAGGGGGAGAGATGGAGAGAGAGAGATGGAGGGAGGGAGAGAATGTTCCATGTTTATGGGTTGGAAGGGGAATATCAATTCTCTTCAAGTTAGTCATGATCTTGGGGCAGATGAGGTGGAGTGGGTAAATCTGCTGTCTGTGATGCTGGCATCCCAGAGGGGTGCCAGTTTGTATCCTGGCTGTCTACTTCCAACCCAGCTCCAGCTCCGTTAGTGTTCTGGGAAAAGCAATGGAAGATGTCCCAAATACTTGGGCCCCTGCCACCCACATGGGAGACTGAGATGAAGCTCCCGGCTTTGGCCTGGCCCAGCCCTGGCCATGGAGGCCATCTGGGGAGCGAACCATCAGATGGAAGATCTCTCTCTGTGTCTCTCCTTTTCTATAACTGACTTTCAAATAAATAAATAAATATTTAAAAAATTAGTCACAATCTCAATATATTTCTTAACAATCCATGTAAACTTTATTTTTGTAGAGATATACAAGTTTATTACAAAATGTCCATGAAAGGGCAAAAGAATTAGAACACCAAAAATAATTCTGAAAAAGAATGAAATAGAGGAATCACTCTTACCTGATTTTCAGATTGATAGTAACCATGGCAATGTGATATTGACAGAGGGATAGAAAAACTGTATCAATGGAACAGAAGTCCCAGATACAGATGAAGGATGGCTCAAGTACTTAGACTACTGCTACTCACTTGGAAGATCCCAGTTTTGTCATAGCCTTGTCCTGATGACTGTGAGAATTTGGAGAGTCAACCAGAAGACGGAAAATCTCTCTCTCTGCCCCCAAAATTAGTAAAATTTTGCTGTTGTTGTTGTTGCTTCAAGAAGAGAAGCCCCAGAAACAGATCCATGAAGAATGGGCAACTGGTTTGGTGGCAAAGGTATAGAAGTAACTCAACTAAGATAATACTTTGAACAAATGGTACTGGGGAAATGGGCATCCATAGGCAAAAAACTAAAGTTCACCTTGAAATCCCTTTTACATAAAAATTATCTCAGAGAAAAATGTTTAAGATCTAGGCTAGAAAAAGAGTTCTTAGACATGACACCAAAAGCACAATTCATAAGGAGAAAAAAATAAATTGGGCTTCATCAAAATTAAAAACTTTTGTTCTGCAAAGACACTGTTAAGAGTTTAAAAAGACAAGCTAATACACAGGAAGGAAAATATTTACAGCCCACATATTTAACAAATAACTCGTAATATAAGCAACAAAAAAAAGGCCAACCTGATAAAAGATGTGAACAGATATCTTACAAAAAAAGGATGTACAGACTGCAAATGAACACATGAAGGCATATTCAACATGTTGGCCATGGGGAAATGCAAATTATAACCATGGACAATATCAAATGCTGGCAAGAATGTCGAGAACCCGGTCTCTCATGCTTACTGCTGTGAATCTAAGATTAACTGAGGGAACTTACAAAGTTTGAAAAAAAGGAAATTAAAGTTCATTTTGATGCAGCAAAAAATTGAAATCCACACTTTTTTTTTTTCATGCTTTCATGAACTTGTGAATCTCCTACTGAAGTGTCCATAGCCACTGGACATGGGGTCATCAAGAAGTTCATGGAAAATGTATATTATTAAAAAAAAGAATGCATGGATTTAAAATTTTTTCTTGCATCAAAATTAACCTACTTTTTAACATATTTTTCCAGAAATTTCTTGAAGTACCTTTGTGTTTCCTAGGGCTGCCACAACAAAATACCAGACAGCATAAAACAGAAATTTATTTCACTCTACCTGAAGTGAGTGGAGGCTGAAGTCCAAGATCAAAGTGCTGGCAGGTTTGGTCCTGAGGCCTTTCCCCGTGGCTTGCAGATGGCTGCTCTCTCACTACTCCTCACAAGGTCACCCTCAATGCAAGTGCATCCCTGGTAGTCTGGCCTATGAGGACACCAGTCATATTGGAGTAGTTCCTACCTTCATGGATGTATTTTAACATATTCACACCCTAAAAGATCCTATCTCTAAAAAGGAGGGTACTTAAAAAGCATAAGGAAAATTGAATTAACTGGTTTATTTTGATGCAAAAAATCTGAAATTCATGCATGAGGCAGCCTCAAAAAATTCATAAAAATGCATAGTGAAGAAATTATGCATGTATTTCAAATTGTTTACCACAAAATAAATTTATCTTTCAATTCCATTTTCCTACAAACACTTTATAGTCCCCTCCTATGGTTGTTACATTTTGAGACACTAAGAGTTATGACTTCAACATCAGTCTTGGGAGAACACAATTCAGCCCTTCAACAGTCACTTCAGATAATAGTGCAGCGATTTTTTGAGAGTAATAAAAACACTCACACACACACACATACAAATGATTTCTAACACTTTTATTTTCCAGGAGTTTGTGTTCTCAGCTGATGAGAGGGCCTTTTTATCAGGGGTGCTGTGACTGTGTACGGGGCAAAGGAGCTGCCTGGAAACCTTCACAAGCGGCACGAGGAGACCACAGAGTGAAAGGATGACATCGTGCTAACAACAGCGTGGAGACTTCCAGTCTTCTGTATCACGTGCTTGCCTCCATTCTGCTCCACTTTCAATAGAACGCTGCAGCCCAGGCATGCAGGCAGGGACCTGCTAGCTCAGCGTCCTGCACTGTGTGACTGGCATGCACCACAGGCACATTACCGCTTCCCACTCCTCCTCTGAGCATCTGGGTGCTTCCTGAGCTGGCTCATCAGATGGGGTGAAATGCTCTCATGTTACATTCTGGAAAAAAGTCAATCACAAAGCTGGTACATTCTTACCACTGCTATGATACATTCTTACCACTGCTACTGACAATCACCTAAGTTTCCGAGGTTTTCATCAGCACCTATCCCCTTTCTAGACTTTTTCTTCTAAACCATTTTATGCCATACTATAAAAAAATTATTTTCAGTGAAAAAGTCTGTTGATAGCTCCTTCTTTTCCACTGAAATCAGGTGCTAAGTACCAGAAGGTTCAAACTAAGGTTGAAAGAACTACTAGTTAAAAATTTCAAAAACAAAACATTAGTCTTTTTAGACATATCCCTCCACTTTCAACAATTCTATCTCTGTAATAAACTCAAGAGCCTCTGGAATAGCATTACAAATGGGGCACCTGGAATAACCAAGAACCCAGCATCTTTTGGCAAGTGGTAGATACTCTGCTTTGAGTTGTGTGGTGCTACTTTCAATAGGTTCTGTGCCATCAAATAAGCATAACTCCTGGGCTTCAAAGCAACACTAAGCACAGGTAAGTGGTGGTCATGGTACAGAAGCCTGGTAGCTAATCTCTAGTCAAACTTCCAACCGGCAATCCCTACAACTGACCCTCCATATTCATGGGTTCTGTTGTGGATGCAACCAACTGCAGATCAAAAAAAATTCCATCTGTACTGAACATGTATAGACCTTTATGGTTTTGTTCATTATTCCCTAAACAAAACAGTGTAAACTATACACACAACTACATTGTATTAGATAGTATACTTAATCTAGAGATGACCAGGAGGACACACAAAGGTTATATGAAAATTCTAGGCTTCTTTATAAAAGGGCTTGAGCACTGTGGCAGGTCAAAGCCAGGAACTTCATCCAGGTCTCCCATGTGGGTAGCAGGGGCCCAAATACTTGGGCCATCTCCTGCTGCTTTTCCTAGGTCATTGGCGCGGAGCTGGATTGGAAGTGGAGCAGCCAGGCCATGAGTTGACGCAGATAGGGAATGCTGGTGTTGCAGGCTGTGGCTTTACCTGCTACATAACAGGGACTCCCCCCACCCCACCCCACCCCTTCACTCTTTGCATTCGCTTTCCATTTTTTGTTAACTTCTAGGAATAAAATAGCTATAACTCTGAAACAGATGTACGGAATTGAGAGCGAGTGAGCGAGCAAGCGAGCATGGGAGCTCCTTCTCTACTGGGAATGCTGGTAATGGCCAGGGCTCAGCTAGAATGAATGGTCTCCCCTCTGGGTGGCAGGGACCCACCTGAGTTGCCTCTCAGCGTATGCATTAACAGGAAGCTGCAATTGGGAGCAGAGCTGGGACTTGAAGCTAGGCACTCTGATATGAGGGCATCCCAGTGATGGCTTAACCATTATGCCAAATGTCTGTACCTTAAAACACTCTGAAATAGGTTTGAAACACTCCATACTAAAATGTGCAACAACAGAGAAGAAAATGTTAGAAGAGGTAAAACTGGCTGGACGGCACAGCAGAATTTTAAAAACAGTGTATCAAATTTGTGTTTCTAAGTCATTAATAATTTAAACTCATTCCCCTTTACCTAAATTTGATTAGTTTACAAATAATGCACATACATGTTAGTTTCCCTTTACCTAATTTGTTTGCAAATAATGCACATCTCTCAACTGGATATAATATAAAAATATCCTCATAATTATGCTAATTTCTATTTACTTATTTTTATTTAAAGATTTATTTATTTAGAAGACAGAGTTACAGATAGAGGGAGAGGCGAAGAGAGAGATCTTCCATAAGCTGGTTCACTCCCCAAATGGCCATGATGGATGGGGCTGGGCCAGCTAGAAGCCAGGAGCCAGGGATGCCACCTGGGTATCCCACTTAAGTGGCAGTGGTCAAAGTATGTAGGCCATCTTCTTCAGCTTTCCCAGGCACATTAGCAGGGAGCTGGATTGGGAACAATACCAGGACTTGAATTGGCGTTCTGTTATGGGGATTCAGCGTTGCAGATGTCAGCCTAACCTGCGGCACAGTGCTGGCCCCTAAACATTTTGTCTTTGATAGCTCCTATTACCACCTCACATTAAATTCCTTATTTATTTTCTGTAACATCTGCTCTTTGAACAAGTTCCGTCCTAGCCTCTACAATAGTGCATAGCACTCTATTTAAGGAACAAACCATCTGGGAAGTGCGGCAGGTCTGAGAAGCAAATGTATACAGCACTGACACATGAAGGTACTTAAAAGGCTTCTGGAAAATGGAATTGAAAAATATGTTTATGTTGGTATACAAAAATTTTGAAACCCATGGGGGCTGGTGCCGTGGCTCACTTGGTTAATCCTCACCTGCAGCGCCAGCATCCTATATGGGCACCGGTTCTAGTCCCGGTTGCTCTTCTTCCAGTCCAGCTCTCTGCTGTGGCCGGGGAGGGCAGTGGAGGATGGCCCAAGTGCTTGGGCCCCTGCACCTGCACGGGAGACCAGGAAGAAGCATGTGGCTCCTGGCTTCAGATCAGTGCAGTGCCAGCCGTGGCGGTCATTTAGGGAGTGAACCAATGGAAGGAAGACCTTTCTGTCTGTCTCTCTCTCACTGTCTGCAACTCTACCTGTAAAATAAAAAAAAATTTTTGAAACCCATGCATATAAAGGGTCCTCAAGAAGTTAATGAAAAATGCATATTATGAAAAAAACTATGCACAGACTCCAAAAAAATTCTGTAAAAAAAATAAGCCTCCCTTTTAGTTCCATTTTCCATGAGTTTTTGTGAAGCTCCTTCAAGTATTTCTCAACTCCAGGGCACTTTAGGGGTGAAAGGAATTGTACTGCAGTTGGATACAGCCCCTATTTGTTCTCTGAAAAATGTACACAAAACACAGGAAATGCTTTAGAAATCTTAGGTTGGGGGATTGGCATTGTGGCCAGCAGGTTAAGCTGCCACCTACAAGGCCAGCATCCCATATGAGCACTGGTTCCAGCCCCAGTTGCTCCACTCCCAATCCAGCTCCCTGCTAATGCACCTGGGAAAGCAGCAGATGGTGGTCCAAGTCCTTGGGCCCCTGCAGCCACATGGGAGACTTGGAAGAAGCTCCAGGTTCCTGGCTGTTGTGGCCATCTAGGGAGTCAACCAGAGGATGGAAGACCTCTTTCATTCTCTCTGTCCCTCTCTTTGTAACTCTGCCTTTCAAATAAATTTTTTAAAAAATCCCTTAGGTTTGAAGTTCAAGAATGCTAAAATTACTCCTAACTTCTTCATTAATCTTAAGGAAATTAGTAACACTGGGGTTGGTGCTGTGGTGCAGTGGATTAAGCTGCAGCTTATGAAGCCACCATCTCATATGGGCACTGGCTCATGTGCTGACCGCTCTGCTCCACTGGGACAGCAGTGGAAGATGGCCCAAATGCTTCCGCCCCTGTCACCCACTTTGAGAGACCCAGATGAGTGCTAGGCTTTGGCTTCAGTCTGGCCCAGCCCTGGCTGTCACAGCCATTTGGGAAGTAAACCAGAGGATGGAAGATCTCTCTCCCTCTCTGTAATTCTGCCTTCCAAATAAATAAATACATCTTTTTTTTTAAAAAGAAAACACTGAATCTGAACTTTAAACCTAAATAGGCCATCGAGTCTACTCAAACAACTCACACCTACTACCCAACTCAGACATGAAATTGTTAATTCTCAGTTGTATACTTTTCCAAACACAGTTTTCTATGATCTCAAACTCACATATTCACATTTATTAAAAGGAATTAATTCACCTTTAAATGTGGCTTTGAATACACCATTCAACAATTTAAGTGAATGAAGTGGGGGAGAAAAGGTAAAGCATGGTAGGATACAAAAATATGCTCTGGTTACACATTTTTTCCTTTGAAGGGTAAAAATTTTTATTTTTGAGGAACATCTTACTGCACGTTTTTAAAAGAGTCACATAAGAAAGCAAAAATGTTATCCTCCCCTCATCCTAGAAATAAATAAGGGCATAAAATTTCTTTTTAAATCACGACACATGGAAGATTAGCACCAGCATCCAAAATGAACAAAAAAGGAAAAAAAAGCATTTACTATATATTTCAGATTTCTTTGGTTGGGGGTTCTCCCCATGTGGTATATTTCTTCTTTCAATTCATATTACCAAAACAGTAAAAACCAGGAACAAAATAGAAACCTAGTGGTTGCTGAAACTGGGGAGGTTGCTCTCTTATCTGTTGTGCAGGTATTCCCAGGGTCTCAGCTTGCTGGGAACACTGGCTGACATCTTCCATTTGCAGTTGTTAGTTTCTTAAAGGAGTAAAAGTAAACATTCAACTGTCCAAATCTTGGTTAGTTGTCCACTTTATTGCTTGGATGTTTCTTTGGTGTTGGTTTAAGGTCATGGTTTGCTTTTTGCTTCATTTCATTTTTAAATGGTCATTAATTCTTTAGGTCACCTGGAAAAAATTAAAATCAAACTTTTTCAATGACAAAGAGTCAAAAAATAGGAAATCAAGTTATCTGTTGTGCATTTAATTCAATAATCAAAATTTCAAAAGCTTTAAGCAAAATGTATATACCTTGTACAGATCTGTAAACTATTTATTAATGTAATGGTAACTGCTAAATTTTTAATAATGTTTACAAATCAGAAAGGCTGGTATATAAGAGCAAAAACTATGAAATTATATAAGATGAAATTACCATAATGAGGCTTTGTCAAACATATACCACTGTAACATCAATAACTCTTCCTAATCAAATATTTTAATGGCTACAACATATACCACAATTATTTAACCACTTCCCTAACACCAGACAGATTATATGTAGGAGAAATTATTTTTCCCTCAAATTTTCATTTTTTTTTTGCAAATACCTAGAAATAATATTTAGAAATAACTGATTCAGATGATGACCATGGAAAGTTCAAGCTACTCCGTAAAAGGCTACAACCACTTTTATTGGTGTGATATATACCTCTAAGTCAGCTCCTACAAACCTGAACAGGGAGCTTATTTCTAGGATAAATTGTTCCTGCTTGTTACCCAGTGACAAAATAAAATGTCTTCAGCATAGCAAATGTCTAGGAATGAAAAGCTGATTTAAATGCCAAATCATTACAAACAAAAGCAGATGACATTAAAATGTATAGTAATAATTGCAAAGCTTTATTTATGAAATTTTCACTTTTTTTGAACAATAAAACAGAGATTACACAGCCAACTATGGCATGAAAATACTCTACAACTGGTGTATAACTGAGTTGGTCTTTCAAGATACATTTTGATCCACATAAATTAAATTTCCATGATTTTAACAAGGCAGAAAATAGGGAGGAAGAAATGACAATGATAAAAACAGCAAGCGACCTTTATTCCCAAGGTTATCCTTTACCATGTCCTGTGCTAAGGACTTCCGACCTGCTACTTCACCAGATGCTTGCAACAACCCCAAGGTTAAGTGCAGTCAGCAATCCCACTATACCAGTAGCAGACACTGCTGAGGCAGTGGATAACCCAGAAAGGGAGAGCATGTAACAGAGCCTGGCTCTTACACATTATATTGCCCATCTGCCACAGGATTAACTTAGGTTCTCCCAGGAAAAACAAGCAACACTCCACTGTATTTTTCAGATAAGTCTCCTCTGGGTTAACACCACGGGCTGGGAAGTTTATCAAAGTAAAGTCGACCCCAGAGATATTTACCCAGCAAAACTGCTTTTCCCCCAACATCTCAACGGATACAAGGGGTCAGCAGAGATGATTCACAGAGCTAGTTAGATTAGGCTGTACCACTGTCAATTTCAAGGAACCATCACATCAAGAGCAGCCTGCCCCAAGCTCTTACCCTGGTGATGGTGAAGGTGCCTGGGGAGCCTGGTGTCACTCAGCACTGCTCTGCTCGGTCACTGGAGCAGGGTTCTCAGTTGGTGCTTCACCTGCCTTGGTCTGAAACACAAAACCAAGCCCCAAGTCAGAAATCAATCGATTCAGATGACCATGGAAAGTTCAAGACTAAAGGTCTTTTTCTTTTTTTAAAAAGGAGTTATTTTATTTATTTGAAAGAGTTAGAGAGAGGGAGGGAGGGAGAGGGGAGAAGGAGATAGAGAGAGGAGAGACAGAGAGAGAACTTCTATCCACTGGTTCACTCCCCCAAATGGCCCCAACAGCCAGGGGTAGGCCAAGCGGAAGCCAGTAGCTTCCTCCAGGGCTCCCACATGGGTGCAGGGGTCCAAGGAATTGGGCCATCTTCTGCCATCTTCCATTGCTTTCCCAGGTTCATTATCAGGGAGCTGGATTGGAAGTGGAGCAGCCGGGACGCTATCGGGCGCCCATGAGATGCTGGCATCACAGATGGTGGCTTTACCAGCTGTGCCACGGCACTGGCCTGACCAAAGCTCTTACAAGTGTGAATTTTCTTAACCATGAAGGAAAAAAAAATCACCACGCAAAACTTTAACTACTTTATGTACGAGTCAAAAATTTAGTACCCCTGAAGAATGGCTTCCAAGTGGCAAACACATACTGCTATTCTCCATAAAGTCTGCAAGATACAACTGCCTTCTGCCCATGGTTCAAGACCACTTTCTGTCTTTAAATGCTGGCATTTTAGCTGGAGAGCCCTAAATATTTAGTCATCTGCGTCCAAGATCAATACTGGCTTTGGCACTCATCGTAGCCCCTGACTTAAGCTTCCTGCTAATGCAGACCCTGGGAAGCAGTGGTGATGGTTCAAGTACCTGGGTTCTTGACACCCACGTGGGAGACCTGAATTGATTTAAGGGATCCTGCTTTGGCCCCTGACTGGTTCCAGTTGTTGTGGCCATTTAAAGAGTGAGCCAACA